>NC_139608.1:63928694-65128694 GCF_964270895.1 Podarcis filfolensis
TTCACATTTTTAGCAGTCATATGAACCCCTAGATATTTCACTTTCTTAACCAATGTTAATCCTGTCTCCTACTGAAACCTCTCTTTCTCAATCACTGTTAAATTTTTCTCTAACACCTTAGTTTTCAACTTGTTCAACTTAAATCCCACGAATTGACCAAATTCTTGAATTAATTGCAATACTCTTTGTATTGTATTGTATTGATCTTTATTACGGCCATTGGCCCATCACACGACAGTTTCCCATACCAACATAATATACTTAAACCTCCAAATTTAAAACCACCAAAACTTACAACAACAGACAAGAACCAAAGCAAAACAAAAACAAAAGACCAACATCATACATTACCATAAATTTGTAACATAAACATCGCCCTCTGCTCATAAATTAGTAGAAGACATCAATGGTGATATCACCTAATTACAACCTAAAACATAGATCATAGTTTAAAGGGATTATCCGAGCCGCACAGGAGTCCGTTTCTCTTCTTTAGGGATAGGACGCTGATCAAGAATCTGGCAACCATGAGTGATCTTAGGGGGTCATCATCGTTTAGTAGATATCTCAGTTTGGCTTCATTCGTATCATCGGCAATTCCCTTTAGATATTGAGCAAGAAACTTGCTCCTGGCCGATGAGTGAGAAGCACAGTCAAGAATTATGTGATGCAACGATTCCGGTGCCCCACAATTACAATCACATAAGAGCGATATCTGTCCATTGGAGAATCTATTTCTCAGCACTTTAGTACTGGATTCTGGCTCCTGTAATGGCAAAACTAAATCATCAGCAAAAGCTTTCAATTTATACTGTTTAGCTCCGAGTTGTATACCTTTAACCAATTGGTCTTTTCTAATCATATTGAGCAAAACCTCCAGGACCGATATAAAAAGCAATGGAGAGATTGGGCAACCCTGTCGTGTTCCTTTCTCAATCTTAAACTCTTCTGTAACTACATTATTCACAATTAACTTAGCTTTTTGTTCTGAATAAATTGCACCTATACCGTTTTCAAAACCTTGGCCTACCCCCATTCCCTGTAAAATTTTCTTCATAAAACTCCAAGAAATATTATCAAAGGCTTTATCCGCATCCACAAATATCAGAACTGCTTTAGTGTTAATATTCACTTGTAGTTTTTCTAAAATGTTAATTATGTTCCTTGTATTATCTGATAAATGTCTCCCCGAGAGAAAGCCCGCTTGATCTTTATGGATTTCTTCTGCCAATACCTTTTTTAATCTTTTAGCCATAATTTCAGCAAAAAAATTGTAATCCACGTTAAGTAAAGATATGGGACGGTAGTTCTTAAGCTGTGTCTTCTCCGATTCTGTTTTCGGTATGAGTGTAATGTAAGCTTCTTTCCACGACTCAGGTGCCTTTTTCCCCTCCAGTATTTCATTGCAAACTTCCTTCAAAGGCTGTACTAACCATTCTTTCAAGGATCTATAATATCTTGCAGTCAAGCCATCCAGCCCTGGAGATTTGCCCAATTTCATGTTCTGAATGGCTCCTTCCACCTCTTGGTCAGTTATTTTATAATTTAGCATTAATTTATTCTCTTGAGAGATTTTTTGTAGTCCATTTCTTCTCAAAAATCGGTCAATGTCCATTTCTTTCTGAATCTCCTGTGTATATAACTGTTTAAAATACTTCTGAAAACACTTCCTGATCTCCGCAGGATTCTGTATGTTCTTTCCCTCCACTACCAAATTTGTAATAGTGTTAAGTTTTTGTCTTTTTTTCATTTGCCAAGCCAGCAGTTTCCCACACTTATTAGCTGATTCAAATGTCTTTTGTCTCATCTGTTTAATCTTCCATTCTATTTCCTGATTCATCAGTTTCATATATTGTACTTGATATAGCTTTATCTCTCTCAGGATCTCCTGTGATTTCAGTTTTGCCCTCAGTCTCTTTTCTCCATCCTTTATTTCCTCCAGAATTTTTTCCTTTTTTTCATTTTGGGCTCTCTTCTTAATTGCATTTTGTTGTATCAAAAACCCTCTCATAACTGCTTTGCTTGCATCCCAAATCACTCTTTTTTCGGTGTTCATATTCATCTCAAAATAGTCTCTCAAGTTTTTTTGGGCCTTTTTAGTCATTTCCTCATTCCTAAACAAAGAGTCATTCATCCTCCATCTAAAGGAGCCAATTGGTGTTAATGTCATTTCCATCTTCACAGCATTATGATCGGAGCAAGTTTTAGGACAAATTTCCACTTTTTTTATCTTCGGGGCCAGTCCCCTAGTTACCTAAATTTGGTCAATTCTTGTCCATGTCATTTTGGCTTCAGAGAAGAAAGTTCCTTCTCTTCCCAAGGGGTTCTTGGTTCTCCAAATATCAGCAAGGTCCATATTGTCAGTCATTTCAAAGAACGTCTTTGGTAATCTACCATCTTTCGTCACCGTCTGTCTCTGGGCTTTATCCATATTTGTAGACACCACTCCATTCATATCTCCCATCAGAATCATATTATAATCTAAATAGTCCAATAAAGTTTCATGCAATTTCTTAAAAAATTCCGATTTCCCCTCGTTCGGTGCGTAGATACCTACTATCAAAAACTTCTCTCCTTGTAATTGGATTTCAATTGCAACAAATCTTCCTTGGTCATCTTTAAATAAGAATTTCGGTGACAGGCTTTCCTTTGCATAAAGTACTACTCCTCTTTTTTTAACTTTGTCTGATGAGATAAATTCCTCTCCTAGTCTTTTATTACTCAAAATTTTCCGATGTAGCCTTGTCACATGTGTTTCTTGTAGGCAAATCAGGTCCAAATGTTCTTTTTTTAATATATGAAATACTCTCCCCCTCTTTTCTGGGGAGTTCAGTCCATTAACATTCCAACTTAATACTTGCAGTGTCATGATGTAATTACACGCCTTCTCCTCCTTCAGCACCCAGTAGTTTGTCTATATCAGTCGGTGGCGTTGGTTTCCCTTTTTTTGGTGAACCCTTGTCCAATGCTTCTGGCTCTTTTCCAAGTCCTTTCTGTAGATCTTCTTCGTGAATTCTCAGGAACTTGTCTTTTTCCTCCACTGATCTTATTTTTATCTTTCTTCCTTTGTAGCTAAAGGATATGCCTTGGGGGAATTCCCACCTGAAAATAATGTTGTTTTTTCTCAGTAGGGCAACCAAATCCCCAAAGTTATATCTAAGATCCAAAAGATGTTTCGGTATATCTTTGAAGATTTCCACTCTTGATTGCAGGATTATCAAAGGGTTCTCGAAATGCAAACCCAAAATTTTATCTCTTTCTTCTTTAGATCGGAGGGTAATCAAACAATCCCTTATTTTAATCTTTTTTCCTCCTTTACCTAATCTGAAGGCCCTCACGATCTTAAAGTCCTCTTGTTTCAATTCCGACTTCCAAAACTCTGCAAATTCTTGTGTCAAAAACTCTGTCAAGGTGCCCTTCTCCAGTTCAGGTACAGCTCTAATCCTTAAATTCGTCTGCTTTTCTTTCAATTCAATCATAGACAGCGTCAACTTATGATCTTCAATTTGTTTCTGTAGGCCTGGAACCTTCTCTGTTTCCAATTGGACTACCTTAGTTCCACAGCAGCAGTTTTTTCCTGGGTCAAGGTCGGTTCCTGCAATAATTTCTGAATAGATTCTGCATTACTGTTGACCTTTTTCCCCAGACTGTCTAATGTTTCTGTGTTTAGGTCGATTTTTTTATTTGCAGTATCAACCTTCTTATTGGTCTCTTCGACCCTCGTACTGAGTTGTAACAAAGTTTCATTAATCTTAGCCAATGCATTCGCTAAGACTTCTTCTGTCATTCCACTAGGTTTAGATTGTGTTGATACAGTCCCAGATACAGTAGGAAGGCCAGCAGTTGATTGCCTTCGCTGCCCCCAGGCCTTCCCAGACCTCGTTGTTTTGTCTACAAGTGACGCGTCTATTTTCTCTTTCCCATCTGCCATAACAATAAGACAGCAGAAGAGCCAAGGTCAGTCTCAAATATTCCTGTTTACCAGTGGAAAATTCCCCTTGTTGTAATTTCTAAGGGTCCCTCTAGGTGGAAACAGTTGCAATAGTCCAAAAAGTAACTCCCCCCTTTTTTTAAAAGACTCCAGCCAAGAAAATGAAACAGTTCCAATATTAGTTACCTTCCAGTTGCTTTTCTCCCTCTTAGCAAGCAAAGAAATGAAGCTAGTCACAATGTATCCCTCTTGCTGTCAAAAGTCCTTCTAGTGACAGCTAACACAGAGACTGAAAAGCAACCGTCTTTTTTCACTGGCCGACCGCCCCCAGGTTTGAGCGGTGAATTTTAAGCTCTTCCCCTCTCTTTTTGCAGGTTTTATACAGTCCAAAATGGCCCCCTTCCTTCCCTGCTTCCAGGTAGGGGGTTCAGAAAATTCTCGAGTTGAAAAGCAACCCTTTTCAAGCGTATTCCCAGCGCTTTAGTTTAAAAGTCTCTTTGCTTTGATGTATTTACAAAGTGGAAGGCGGACTTCCTGTTTAGACCTCCCCGCTGCGGTAGCCAATTAAGTCTCTTTTTTCCCCTTCTTTGTCAATAAATCCAATTTCCCCTACTCATGGGTACTTTCTTTAGAGTCCAATTGTCCCAGGAAAAAAGTCAGCGCTCTCCAGCAACGGCCATGCGGCTTCGCTCCGCGGAAGAAGCAATCGACTCACAGCACCGCGCCGCTCTCCCCGCTCTGCTCCGAAGCCCAGAAAGAGGCTTCCCTGTGAGTTGGGGGGGCGCAATAGGTGCCCGCCGAGTCCCCACGTTCACAGGCTTCACCGCCTGTGATTCCTGTAGGGTCCCCGCTTCGCCGCAGCGGAAAAGACCCGGTTCCCACGGAGCCGATCCCCTCCAGATCAAAGGGAATCCACCATTAGCTGATGGTGCTGACCCGGAAGTGCTTACAATGCGTTTTCCTGAAACATTTTTTGATGTATCTAGATCCAGCCATGGAATAGGAGGAGAGGTCTTGTTGTGAATTAGTAACTGTTAATAAACATGAAGTAGGAAGTAGAAATAAATGGACAGTCCTCCCAATGGAGGGATATAGATAGTGGTTCCCCTCACTCCAGGTTTGATATTGACCCAGTGTATCGCAGCTGTGAAAAAGGTGAATTCCATATTAGGGATCATTAGGAAAAGGGTGAAGATACATCTGCCAGTATCATAATGGCATCCTGATCAAGAGAAGATATTGAGGTGCTAGACCAGTGTTTGGAGGCAGTAACAGGCTGGATGTGTTTTTAAAAATTAAACTTTACCCTTTGTGAATAAAGAATATCTGTGCTCACTTCTTCTTATGCATTTTTTGGGATAAGCAAAACTAACTTAGAGAGATTTCCCTGCCTGCTGGTGCAAATTTACAAATTTGTAAGAACTGCCTTTTGTATTTAACAAGAAAATAGGGGATATTGGTCATTAAAGTGTCTAAGGCAGAGTGAACAACCTGATTTATGGTTGGCAATAAAGATTAAATGGATGAGGGAACTCCCTGTGTGAAAATTCTCTGTTCCTTTTTTTGCTTCTTATAACAGATCTTTTCTTGGAGGCAGCCATTTGAAGTGAGTCTGGTCACTTGTAGAGTGGCAACATCAGTGCTGATGGTTTTCAGCTCACGGTCAATTATGACCATCTTCTGTGAGTCGCTGACCTGCAACAGGTCAGTGGACAAGCCAGGACACATGGTCCTGATGTTCCTGCTTGCCAGGCTCAAGGGGGTTTGTTTCATTTCTATTTTGCCTGTGCAGAAGTTCAGTCTGCATGTTGAGTGATACTGTGAGCTGCAAGTAACTTCTTAAAAACTTCTTATGTGCTTCATGTTCTCTACTCTAGAAAGTGCAAAAATGAAGTACCATTTCTACCATATAGGCGAAAAGTGAAACGGGCAACCTGCAAGGTGAATTTTGAGGTGGTGAGGATAAGCCCCTCGCAGCTTTAATTGTAACTATACAGTATGTGCAAAATCCATAATTAGGAAGATCCTAGGTAGGGAAGTTCCTGTTGCCTTTTGAATCTCAAGAGTGCTGCTGGCTTCTGCTTTAGTTTGGATTCATTTCTGGAACGAGTTACCACTTCAAGCAAGTTGATGCAGTCTGATGCCACAAGATGGAGCTGTGGCCCTTATGAGTGATTCTTTGTAACTCGTTTATTACATCTTAAGCTGGGAGATGCTGTTCTTGCAACATAAAGAGAACATGAAAGAAACCATCCCTCCATTTAAGTACTATATCTTAAAACAAGATTCCCAATATCTAGCCGGCCCTGCAACGTCACTTCCTTTGCAGCAGCAATTTTGTTTGCTTGAGGAAAAGACCTTGTGGGTTCCTGTGTGAAGATGCAAAAACATACAAATACTAGACCTAGTAGCTGCCTCCAGTACTGCAAGTGTTTTTATAGGAAGTATTTTAAAAAGCAAGTTTGAAGCCTTCGGACTCATTCAGGCCTGCCAGTGTAGTGTAAATCATTTAGGCCACACCTGATCAGGGATGTAGCAAGGGGGGGGCGGGTCACCCTGGGTGTCCCCACTGAGGGGGAGTGACAAAATGGCATGTGGCACTCACTGCGGGGCCAGCAGTGCGCCCGAGCCATGTGCCTCTCCTGGGAGTGACGTGGTGGCTTGAGCGCCTGCAGGTTCTGCGCTGCCCCCAACAGTCCGCCCGTTGCCTCCTCCTCAGCTGTAGGGGGGCTGAGTGGGAGGAGGCAGGCAGACTTCTCGGAGGCCCCGTGGAGCATCCTGCCCCAGCTTGCCCCGCTGAGTGACTGCTGAGGCATATGAAGCCTATGGAGAGTCATTTGGAAAACACTGAGCTGGCATGGTTCCCTATCTCCCCAGGCAGAACTTTAATGTGTGGCAGCTCATTCACAAGTTGAGAGCTCCTCAATTAGATGTTGGGGACTCCTACTCCTTTTAACTTTTTTAACTTTTTAATCTTTTAACCCTCTTCTTATCAAAAGTTTGGCAACCTGGGGTTTTATATCAGAGAACTTCTGATGTTGGTGCTGTAAATTAGATCTAACGAAGTCGGCAGCTTAACAGCCTCCGCCCAGCCTATTTCAAGGACGCGTAACTCTAAACAATTTAATTAATCTTCTGAACTTTTTCCGAACTGACTCTGACTCAGGCTTTGACCCGGCGTTTTAAATGAACTAAGGGAGGTGAAGCAGCTGTTTTGCAGGAGTGTTCCGCTTGTGCTTGCCTCTGCCCTCTTAGCTTGTGGGTGGGTCCAACTGTGCTGTGTGCCTGCTCTGTCCTCCCAGCTGTGATTCCAGCTGCCCTGCATGCCAGCGGTGCTCCTGGACTGAAACAGACTGGTTGAGTACTCGGCATGGAGCCTGGGTCAAGATATATTACTCTGCAGATGACTCAACTGAAAGGCACCTAGGGAAGCCAGAGAGGAGGGTTCCACCCTCAAGACGCCAGGGACTCTTAAGCCACAGGGCTGGCAGCTGGTTGTAGCAGAGGAGAGGTATCATCCTGTGGCCCCGAGAACACCAGCTGTGGGGGAAACCAGAGGACTCCTGATGCCAAGAGGAACACTTTCTCTGCCACTACAAGTGCTAGCGCAACAGCAAGAGGGGGGCCCCCTGAGACCATCGGGCATGGCATTGTCATCAAACAGGGCATTTACTGAGCCTACCCCGCCTTCCTCTGCCCCTCCCCTGATGTTGCCTGGTTGTTCAGGTTGGCACATTCAGAGATCAGTCGAGCAGACTCGAGCTGGCGCATGATGCTACAAGAGCTTCGTCTGCTACAAGAACTTTTTTTCTTTCCTTTTCCCCCCTCCCACCTTCCTTTGCCATTTGTTTTAGTTTTTTATAGTTCCTTGTTTCATGATGATATTTAAGTTTCTTGCTTACTGTTAGGTGTTTGATTGTTGCTCTTTTGCTATTTAGGTGTTTTTTCTTCCCTTAATGAATAATTCCCTTAAAGAATATCTGTGCTCACTTCTTCTTATGCATTTTTTGGGATAAGAAAAATTATAACTTAGAGAGATTTCGCTGCCAGACCTTTTGTTAGACTTTGACAAACAAAATAGCGTGTGACGCAATGAAAAATACAGCCCCTGAGAGCAGAGAAGAGAGAGAGCAAAAAAGTGGAAGCAGAGATGCTGTATTACTGGATTGCAACAAGAAGAATGAAGAAACAAATGGAAGCTTAACATCTCACACAGAAATTTACAGGACATAAACTCCTCTTGCGGAAATAAAATTTATTAAATATGCAATTACGAATGAAAGTTATGAAATCAGTGGCTGTTAAATAAAGGGTTGAGACCAGAACTGTTGTAATTGGACTAATCAAGATTATGGAAGCAGAAAGAAATAAGAACTTTTTACCCTGAAGTCCAGCACACGGGACGTAACCCAAAATTGTTTAATTCTGTATTTGAATAATTGACTTTTAAAATTGTATTGTAATTCGGAATTGTGATAATGTGGCTCTGAGGAGATTTCACCCCTCCCATATCCAAGAATCTGCTGATGTTCTCTGCTGATTCTCGAGAGAGGAGGGGGCAGTTTCTGCTCTCTACTTATTCCGCTCCAGCCTCACATCAAAGAGAGAGAGAGACTGAGTGTTAGAGAGAAATTGTGTGTATAGATAAGGTTGCTGCTAAGAGCAGCTGCAGACATTCAGTGCAGTTCAGCATTTTCGCTTAGACCTCATTTAGCTCTGTACATAGTTGTGTATTATAGTTGTAGATAGAATAAAAGAAGATATTCTACAGAGCTGCTCTCCGAGTCGTTTATGCTCTGCTATACTCTGCTGTACTCTCTTGTACGACGTCTGTCTTCTTGTTGGAGTGAATCCGGTGCTCACAACTCTAAGCTGTGAGTCCACAGCACTTTGACCTGTTCCTGTGCAGAAGGTGGTCTCTGGAAGTGCTACCCCAGATCGCCTGGCCCAGTCGGGCTGAAGTGGATGAGTCCAGTCGGTGGCACTGGCTCAAGGGTGATGCTGACATCGGTTATGTGCCCAGTCGTTGTCCCAGTCGTCTGACCAGTCATTGTTCCAGTTGTTCCAGTTGTCCCAGTTGTCCCAGTTGCCGGAGGTTTCTGTTGCTGATTGCTGGACGGCGGAACGGGCGCTGCGTGCTGGACTGATTTGCGGTGCCCAGAAGCAGAGCTGTTTTGGAGCAGAGCGTTCAAGCTGCCGCTGTTTGTTGGGTTGAAATAACGACAGACAGGTAGCGAGTGTCATCTGGGAGGCATCTCCCGAGCAAGTCTCGGAGAGTCCCTTTTATTGAATATTACAGCATTGCCACACATGTGCTTATTGCTGATTGGTCAACACAAGTACAAAGCAAAGATTACATTAATCACCAATGGATTACAGGCTGGGAAAGGGTGCACAGAATTACACAGGCATGAAGACCTCCTAATTAAACTTTTACTAGTGATTGATATAGCATTCATCCGTAGATGTGGTCAACTATGCATTAAGAACAAGTCAGGTACGTTACGGTGTTTCATGAACTCAATATGGACTGAACATTCTGGGGTGGTGAGGGAGTGTCTTAGTACTGTTTGTGCAGTATTGTGTGCAGGAGCGAAACTTAAGAGCAAGACTTTCCCAAACATGTCACAGTCGTGTATAGGATTATTGCATCCAGCATCCCAGCATCTCCCCCTTTCTTTATTTATTTAATGGTGAGTGGGACAAAAGTACTTCGGGATACGTGGTTTGCCAGCGCATGCCCAAAATAATTCTGCCCACCGATGTTGTTATGTGAGTTCAGGGTGAATGGGACAAAAAATACCTCGGGATACGTGGTTTGCCAGCGCATGCCCAAGATAATTCTGCCCACATCTCCCCTAATGTTTACTGTTGGTGCTGCCATTTCGCAAAGTAGGCGGCAATAATTTTATTGGGTGGCTGAGGAGGAGAAAAACACTGAGACCAAAGGCGTATGAGACCAGGGATGCACTGGATGAAACAACATAGCAAAATTAATATACATATTATGATAATAGCATATTGAAAAAGATTGCGAAGCCAATTCATATTTGGTAACCAGCCGGTGAGCCACTGGGTAAACGAATCCCAGAGGCCAGAAAGTCCAACGTCCTGTTTGATGTGATGTGTGAGATTTTGCAAATGAGAAATTTGTGCTTGAATAGCTTTGGAATTGTCCGTAATATTAAAACAGCACATGCCATCCATTTGTTCACAACCATAATGATGAAGCATTAGCAAATAATCTATTGCAGCGCGATTCTGTAAGAGTCCATGACGCAATTCACTCTGTTCTTTACTCAAAAGGTGAAGAGCTTGTGAAGTAGAATTCAAGGCTTTTGCTGCGGAGCAAGCTAAAGAGTTAATATTCCTGCTATTCCGTGCAGCCAATCCAGGGACTCCTAAAAGAGAGACAGCTAGAGAAATATATTCAGATCTGCTAGGGAGAGAAACAGAATCATCACAATCATTAGTCAATTCCACAGAACGTCGATATCGAGAGTGAGATAAATGATGCTTTTTGGGTAATATGATAGACAAACGGCTTAAACAGCAAGGTGTGCCATGGCTAATATTTGCTGGAATATAATTGAATGTGTAGCCTGGACACGACCAGAACCAGCCTTCAGGCAGCTCTGTATATTTATATACATAGGAAATATTTACATAATCCGAGCAGTTAAAATTATCCTTGCCCATTGTCACACAGTTGGGCTTTGTGCAATTGACCATACGGGCGCAAGTGATATTAAAAGAGGCCACGTATGGGGTCAACAAATCAATGGCTAGAGATGGGCGTCGGCGAACTTGGTTACCCCAGTTATGGTAACCAGAATAACCAAGGGTGCGAAGAGAATCATTTTGGGGTAAGGATGAATAAAACCAGGTATCATTTTGCTTGCAAAAGATTCCCACACATTTATTGGTGTGGAATCACCGCCACTAGGAGCGGAAGCAGAAAAGGGCAAAAACAACACACTGAAAATGAGCACTATCATGGAATTTATATTAAGGCACGAAATGAGGCACAGAAGCAAATTATCAGGGCTTGCTTCCAGCTGCTGTTCCTTTCTAAACTGTTCAGCTTGAGGTGAGTGATTTTATTTGGCCACTGAAGACGGAAAGGCTGGAGGGCTTGATTCACATAGTATGGGGGAGTGCAAGCTTACTCATTAAATTGAATGGTAGCTTGCAATTGTTGTAGCAAATCTCTGCCCCACAGATTGAGGTGGATTTTCAGCACACAGGGCTGGATATATGCAATGGTTTCAGAGCTATCAGGCAGAGAAACAGGCAGCCACTGTACGCTTTTAGAAGAGGTTTGAGGTCCACCCACACCCCAAACTGCAGAGGCAGACTCAAGGGGCCACGTGGGGTCCCAGCAAGTACTAGATATGACAGAAATGTCTGCGCCTGTGTCAATCAAGCCTTCCAGAACTTTGCCATTGATTTTGTACTTACGAAGAAGTTTCTGTTCACCGATCCTCTGGATTACAGCTAATAGCTGTGGAGAGAGAGGAGAGAGCTGGTGCAAATTATTATCCATAATAGAAGCAGTAGGATGAGAAGGGAGCACTACCAAATGTGCCCAAGACTCACCCTTTTTTAACTGCATGGGCAGATGGCTCCAAAGTTGAACCATGATTGTGCCCACATAGGCAGGATCTAGGACTCCCGGAATAACCATGATTCCTTCTTTGGCTGCAGAGAATTTGGGTAAAATCAAGCCTGCGACCTTAGGAGGTAGTGGGCCTGCCAATTGGGTGGGCATGAGCACGATTTCACCAGGTAAAACAGTGTCTTTGGTTTCCTGATTAATTAAATCAATGGTGAAATCAGAGGGTGTTTCCTTAGGAAAATTTTCAATAGCAGAAACTGACAGCAAAGGGCTCTCTATTTCTGTTGTCCTCTCTATTTGTCCTGGCCCGAGAGTGGGGCCACCATGGAGTTTCCCGAACTCCGGCACTGATTTGCCCAATGATAGCCTTTACCACATTTTGGGCATTTTTTGGAAGGTTTAGCCTTATTGCCATCACCATTCCTATTTGCTCCTCCGCCAGGGGCTCTGCATTGTTTGGCAAAATGACCTGGGCGCTTGCAGTTGAAGCAATTGCCTGTTGGCTTATTGCCAGCTTGGATGGCACCGGCAAGCAAGGACATCGCATGACTCTGGCTTCCAATTTCAGCACAAGTTTGAATCATATCGGCCAGGTCATATTTAGGGCGATGTATAACTGACTGCAATGCCTTTTTGCAGTCGGTGTTTGCATTTTCAAAAGCCAATTTTTTCATCAATTCATTTTGGGCTGTAGTGTTATCAACCTGCCTAGTGACTGATTCTTTCAACCTATCTATAAATTGATGGTAGGGCTCCGAATGTTGTTGCTTAATATTAACAAAGGAGCTCAGTGGTTGTCCTGAGACAGGGACTTTCCGAAAGGCGCGTTGCACACAGGTCGCGGTGCGACTGAAATGCAAAGGTGTTAGTGTCGCCTGGGCTGTTATATTATCATACGGACCAGCGCCAAAGAGTTGATTGGCTGTATGCTGCGGATCAGCCAGAGCTGCTGCATTATGCTTAAATTCACTTTCAAAAACTACATATTGCGCTGGAGATAAAAGCATGCGCATCAAATCTTTCCAATCTTGGGGTAGCATTGTGTAACCGCTTGCTATCCCCTCCAGCATCCCTATCACATAGGAGGATTTTAAACAAGAATCAGTAATGGCTCTCCTTAGTTCCCTCATAACAGAATAAGGAAGTGCCTCATACAACACCTGTTGTTGAGCAGTTCCTGGGTTGGTATAGGAGATAGGGAAAGCAGATGGCATTTCCCCAGCCCATTCAGACTCTTCCTCCAAGGACAGGAGCCCTTTCTGCCTAGCTAAAGAAAGCGCGGCACGCACAGCTCCTGTGGAGCAAGCAGGGGCTGAAGCAGGCGAAGGAGGGGTGGAAGGAGGGAGGGAGGATGTGGGCTGAGACGAAGGGAGGGGCTGGCAAGGTTGCAATGGGGGTAAAATCTTGGGGTAAGGTGGGGGATTGCCTGCAACTGACAAAAGAGCAGGTGCCGTCGGAGATTCCTGAGGTCCTAATTTAGCGACGGCGTCTGCACACTTCTGCCAAGTAAGCAGACAATGAATCGGAGCCCTCGGTTCTGCAAAAAGGGTTTTTCCGATCTTTTGCCAAGTTTCTACTTCCAAAGAACCAGTTTCTGGATAGGAAGGGCATTGGCAAGCAATCTCACATAGCAATTGTTCAATTTCTTTTAAAGAAATATGAACACCCGCCACCCGCTGTCTAACGAGATAGAGTAGCTCCTTGGCATGCTCTTTTTGGAATTTAGTCAATTCCCCCCCCATACTCACGAAGTAGCGCGCTGAGACTTTTCCAGTCGAGTGAAGTACAGGGGTTTGGCTGCGTGAGGGATCTGGCACGTCGGGGTCACCAGATGTTGGGTTGAAATAACGACAGACAGGTAGCGAGTGTCATCTGGGAGGCATCTCCCGAGCAAGTCTCGGAGAGTCCCTTTTATTGAATATTACAGCATTGCCACACATGTGCTTATTGCTGATTGGTCAACACAAGTACAAAGCAAAGATTACATTAATCACCAATGGATTACAGGCTGGGAAAGGGTGCACAGAATTACACAGGCATGAAGACCTCCTAATTAAACTTTTACTAGTGATTGATATAGCATTCATCCGTAGATGTGGTCAACTATGCATTAAGAACAAGTCAGTTGCTGTTGCTACTGCTTGATTTATGGAGGTATGTTGCTGACTGCCAAGAAAAGAAGATAGCATCCCTGTTTGCCTGTTAATCGTGCTCTGAGTGGGAGAGAGAGTGGCTGAAGGAGTCCAAGGCTTTATCTGTGTTGCACAAGGGAAGTGTCTTGCTTTAAATAATAGCAGACATGGCTTGTGTCATTAATTAAAAATTAATAAAAAATATTATACACACACATAAAAAATGGACACAATTTTATTGATTACAACTATAGGTGGACTTTGGCTCCTCCATTTTGTGTAGAGTTGTGTCTCAGAAGTTGAACAGAATCCATTCCGGAAGTGTGTTTAACTTCCGAAACATGGAAAGCACGGCTTCTGATTGGCTGCAAGAAGCTCCTGCAGCAAATTGGAAGCCACAGAAGCCCCGTCAGGTATTCAGCTTCCGAAATAACGTTCAAAAACTGGAACACTCACTTCCAGTTTTCAATCATTCAGGAGCCGAAAAGTTCGACTCCCAAGGTGTTTGGAAGCCGAGGTACAACTGTACATCTATTTTAACCTCCTGTCGGAGGAATGACGGAGGGCTGAAATTTTGAACAGGGCCCTGCCAAGGATTATGGTCTCCCTAAGATCTACTAAGGTAGTCATCACCAGGCTGCCATTGGAAGCTCTATGGCCCATCTCCCCCCAGTTGACTTCTGGACAGCGACTTCCACCTGGACCCCTCTTATGGTTTGCCCCCAAGTTCACCTGGTTTTAGGTCAGGGCGATGAACTAATTCACCTTTCTTACTATTTGGCGATCACTCGTAGCCGAGTAAGATTGTCTTCTATGAAAACGGTTTTAACAATGAGTCAGTAAATGACTGTGGAGGCCAATTCTGGATCCACACATCCTTCCACAGTGGGGACATTGGTTTCTGGACGGGAGTTGATCACGGTGTGGATTTGCCAAGTGTGCCTTCCTCTTAGCCCGTTTCTCCTTGCATCCTGAGTTCGAGTGTCTTCAAAGCCCACGACACCTTTGGTAAAGGCTGTTCTCCACTTGGAGCGCTCGCAGGCAAGTCTTTCCCAATTGTTGGTATTTATACAACATTTTTTAAAATTTGCCTTGAGACAGTTTTTAAACCTCATTGGTGCCCACCAGCATTATGTTTTCTAATTCACCCATAACCTTGATGACTAGGATTTCACCCAGTGGAATATGGCAACCATTTGAGAACCATAGCAAAGTCAAATGCAGTGGGCACAGGAAGCAAAGCAAGGTTAAGACATGTTTAGAAACAGAAGCATGAGGGAGGGAGGGTTTGCACTTTGGTCAACTGTACTGCCAGTGTCAGGCGCAGCTGGTTTTTAACCCTGGTCAGTGAAGAAAAGTGAGAACTTTGCCGCTCTGGTCTGCCATCCCAGCTCCTCCCACTTGGCTGCCCTCGCATGTTTGTGTTTGTCATGTAGAAAGTCCATTGTGGATGTTAACCAAACAGGAATATTCAAAGTGTATTTTTTCATCATGCCAGTATGTTTGGGCAGTATGAACACCATATGACTACAGTGAGAAGAACAATAATGTGTATGAAGCCACCCAAAGAAATGAGATTAGAACAGGGCTCCCCCCCCAGCAGGAACTCACAGGAACTGAGCTCCAGCACCTCTCAGGTGGGTGTCACTGCCATTATTAAAGAACAAATGGAGATGTTCATGGGAAGCTCCAGCACCTATTTTTCTAGAAAAATAGCACTGGATTTGAACCATCTACCTGCTGATTAGATAGATAGATAGATAGATTTATTGCGGCCTTTGGCCCATATCAGAAACAATACATCAAAATTTATCCATAAACAATACAATTTAAACAGTTCCAAAATTTAAAACACCCATATAAAACCAATTTTACTTCAGTTAAGTAAACACTATACACAATAAGCTCCCTCTATGTAAACTGCAATTCAAATCCATCAGATTTTGGGGGGTATGCGTCTTGGTTCTGGCACTTATTGATGGTACTTAAGTTTAGCTAAGCTGTCAGAGTCATACAGAGATCCATTTCTCCTCTTTTGAAATAAAACATTAATCAGGTATCTAGCGACTGCAAGGGATCTACTTGTATCTTCGTCGTTTAATAAGTATATTATTTGGGCTTCCTGAGGTCTATCAGCTATTCTCGATAAATATGGGGCCAAAAACTTGGACCGTGAAGCCGAATGTAGTGGACAACAGAAGATTATATGGTATAACGATTCTATAGATCCACTTTTACAGTCACAGAGGAGTGAGATCTGTCCTTTGGAGAGTCTTTTACCCAACACGTTTGATGGGAAAACATTGAATCTAGCCTTTATAAAGGCATACCTGTGCGTCACCACAGATAAGGTAGTTAAATAAGATGGAAGTTTCATAGGAGGTGTTAAGCCAAGGTTTATCGGCGAACAGGTGCCACCACCTGTCGCAATATTAAATTGTAAATCCATCTCCTCTAATTTGTGAGTTATAATTCTCTTGGCAGAAATTAAATCCAATTTTAATAGTTCAGATGGAGATAGTCCTAGGGACACAAGTTTCCCATGTAATATTTTTGCCCAGGGGCTAGGGAAGTCATCTCTCCAGAGACACTGTATCAAGAGGAGATTTGGAAGTTTATGCCATAATGCCAACCAGTAACAAAGGATGCATTTCCATAATGTGGTTTCTAGAGATGTAACATTTAGTTCCAGAAGTATAGCAGTATTGCTTACACACCTGGGTAATTTTAGCAACCTTCTTAGAAGCTGGTTTTGGATTACCTCCAAATGGGTTAGATTAACAAAGGGCCCCCATATTGGGATTGCATATGCTATTGTTGCGATCACCTTTGCCTTGAAAACTTTTAACATTGATGGAATATGGAAAGCCCCACCTGAAAAGAAAAAACGCAGTAGCGCAAAGGAAAGGGCTTTAGCTCTGTTTAATACATATGCAAGATGGACCTTCCAGCCCGTGTTGTGTTGGAGAAGGACTCCCAAGTACTGAAATTTAAAGACTTGGTCAATAGCTTTTCCGTCTATTCTCCAATTATAGGTTTTTCGACTCTTGGAGAAAATTAGGACTTTGGACTTAACATGGTTAATTGTAAGAAAATTTGATTTGCAGTAAACATCGAAAATTTTTAATGCCCTCCTAAGGCCGACTCTTGAGAAGGAAAGGATCACTGCGTCGTCTGCGTAGAGTAGAAGGGGGCAACGATATTGGGCAAGACGGGGGGCGTGGATCGTTTCTTGAGAATCTATCAGAGGCACCCTCATATCACTTATAAATAGATTAAAAAGGGTCGGAGCAAGGATACATCCTTGACGAACACCTCTATTGATAGTTACTGAATTTGAGAGGTCGCCGGCCGAAGTGATTCTTACCCTGGCGGCTGATCCGTCGTGCAATTTAGTTATTAGCCACAAAAGTCTTTTGTCTATTCCCCATCGGGCTAATTTTCCCCAAAGTAATCCTCTGGGGATGCTGTCAAAAGCGGCCTTTAAATCAATAAAGGCCGCACAAAGTTGGCCTCTATTTGGGGAGGAATATTTCCGGGCAAGGTGGTATAAAACTAAGACATGATCAACCGCTGACTGATTCGGTCTAAAACCAGCCTGTTCTGGCCCAATCAGGTTGTTCTCTTCGGCCCACTTAGTAAGCTTAGTTAACAAGAACCGTGCATATATTTTCCCAATTAATGACAATAAACTGATATTCCTGTAATTTCCCGGATCATCTGTCGAGCCCTTTTTATGAATTGGAACAATAATCGCCTCCTTCCATATTCTTGGTACCTTCCCACTGTTATTTACGGCATCAAACGTAGCGGCCAGGATTTTCGCCCACCAGTCTGCATGAAGTTTTATAGCTTCCGCCGGGACTAGGTCAGGACCGGGGGCTTTTCCGATTTTAAGATTTGAAATGAGTCCGTGGATTTCTTCCGGGTCAGTGGGTGGCCAAAGAGGGAGCTGCTCATCAAATCTATCGATTGTATTAATATTAAGGTCTGGTACGGCAAAATAGTTCCTTAAAAAGGATTCCCAAACTGGGGCCGGAATAACTGTTAAGGGGTATCTTTTAGATTTTCTGTTAACCAACAGCCAGAATTTTTGGGAATTACGGGTACTTGAGGCAGCTATAAGTGCTTGCCAGCGGTTCAGTTGCCATTCCTGTTTGGCCTTTTTTTGCACATATTTGTAAGCTGATTTTGCCTGATAGTACTCCTTGGGAAGCGTAGTCGCCCCTGAGGATTTGTAATCATTATAAATAGCACAAAGATGTTGTTTGGCTTGTTTACAATTATGGTTAAACCACAGTGCACCTGTCTTAAAGTGGGCCCAATTTGCCTGGTGGGTTGGGACAGTAAAGAATGACGTGAGGTCATTCAACAGATTGGCAAATAGATTAATAGTTTGATCGTGTTCATATGAGGTTATGCCAAGGGCTGAATAGGTTTGTATGATCTCCTGCTGAAAAAATTCGGAATATTTTTGAGCCTGCGTTACAGACCACTTTATACCCTTCACTCGTAATGCCGTATTAATACCCTCTACTGGGTTTTCTGCGTTAGTATCTAATTGAGTTGGATGACTGTGCTCGTCCCCATGCCACTCTAGGTCAAACGTAGCAGCAAGTGGAAGGTGGTCACTGAGCTGGATATTGCCAATCTTAAAAGAGAGAGCTTTCGAAATCAGGTCACTCGAGGCTAAAAGGTAATCTAGTACACTGTTTGATTTTATACCTAGGTGGGTATACTCCCCCGGTATATCAGGAGGGCAGCAACCATTCAGGGGTACTAGGTTTAAGCGAATAGCCATTTGGTAAAGAAGTACTCCAGCCTCGTTTACTTTAGAGTCTTTTGAGGCTCTCCCTAAGGCATGTCTCAAATCATAATTGTCGAGGCATGGAGCAGTCCACCATTTAGCTTTAGTTAAATCGACCCAATTTGCTGCTATACGTGCGTTAAAGTCACCACCAATTAAAGATTGGCTATTGGAATATTTGACTCGGCATGATACTAGATGATCTTCTAATATTTCCCATCTATCATGCAGTTCAAGGGACGAACCCCCTGGCGGGAGATAGACATTGGAGATTAACAGTGATACTTTCCCCCCCGACATCAACCCGGATAAAGCATAAGGGGGGGCAGTCGAAACTAATGAAAATTTGAAATGCAGCTTCAGTGAGATACCAATTACTAGACCACCTTTCGGCCGTCCTCCTTTCTGGGAGGGGCAAGCTGGAAGGGATAGTAGGTCAAATCCGTTTATGACAATTTCACCCTCCTCCCAAGTTTCTTGCAATAGAATGATATGAAACGAGTTGATATACGACTGGAATTCTGGGTCACATTTTTTCCTACGCCAGCCAGCGATGTTCCAACAAAGGATCGATATTGGTGGTTTTCTGGGTTGTCCGGCTAACCGTCATTTAAATTCTTGTGGGGGGCTCTTATATGGCAAAGTCGCTCCCTTAAAGAAGTCCGTTATTTTCCTTTGCTGAAAGTTGTCGTCCTGGTGTGGTGAGTCTTTTGCTCTGGTGCGCGCCGGTTGTGATGACTCTTTTGCTCTAGTGCGAGCCGGTTGTGGCACGATCAAATCGCGAGGGCCAGAATTTTTGGGGGGCAGAAGAGAGTTAACATCCTGGTGAGTAGAGATACTATTTGGCGTTTTTAGCTGTCGGGCCCAACTAGGCTCTGAAGAGGCTCCTACCAAGTCTGCTGGAGCCGTCCTCTTTGGGGATCTAACCGATACACTTGTGATCATTTGATTTATATGTCCTGCTGGGTCTTCAATCCACTCTGTGGTGACTCTCGACACTGTAGTGTCTTCCTCACGTAATTTTTGGATTTTTGGTGGAGAAGCCTGACTTGGAGTGGCCATTACCGTCTCGGGTCGTGGATGGTCTTCGATGTATGTTGATTCCAAGTCCGGCATGGAGGGGTGAAGGGACAACAATTTATCCAGGGGAATGTTATCCTGAGTTCCATTCTTTGATCGGTTAATCACGGAGGGGACAGATAAGTCTATTAGAAGCAGGGATGAGTTACCAGCATGAAGGGGAGGAGAAGAGTCTGCCTCCAGCAGTGAGACCTTCCCATCCAATGCAGAAGGCACCTTATATGCTGGGTATTGGGGAATTGTTGTTTCCACCTCCATGGGGCATGGCACCGCTAAATTAGAGTGAGTATTATTCGTAGGAACTCTGTTGCAGGCGATACTTAGGAGCTGAAGTTTAAGTAAGTCCAGCCTATTTATAATTTCTTGTTGTTCCATCGCTGGTAACTCTCCAAAGGAGGCGATAAGCTCTCTTTCCTCCTGGGGTGTCAAAGAGTTACTGGCACAATCGTAGTGTTTAGTTGTAGGAGTGGAGGTACTATGGGACTGGCCCAAACATGGGGTGCACAGCTCAGCCCTCTTTTGTGGTTCAGGACGGGAAGGTTGTACCGTCTCCTTGATTAATCCCTCCGATAGGAGGGGTCTAATTATGGAATCCATGAAAACTCTCGTTGGAAAAAGGCCAAGACTATTCAAGAACACTTTTTGCTTAATAATAAGAGAGGGGATTTTTGCAGAGTGGAAAGCCAGCATCATTCTCTGATATCTGTTCTGGCAGACTAAGGGAAGCACAGCACAAAGATCTATTTGTGATGTCGAATTTTAGAAGCCATCTGAGGTGCTCTTTAGCCCCTTGTAGTGTTGCCCAACTTGGGTCCCTTTCCCGGAAGGTTAGGGCAATCTTCCTTGGATGTAGAGTCAGGGATTGGCGATTCAGTGAGGGGTTGAGATTGTATTTGCAGTTCTTCATACGATCAGTGTTTGGTGGAGCTTTCTGCTGGCACAATGGAACATCTACTGCCCCATCTTGGGCTGTCTGTACCGGCTGGTCATCCAGTTTTTGCTGAAGGCTATGCAGCTGAGAGGATAGGCCATCAATCCTCTTAAATATACAATTTAGAGTTCTAATTATTAGATGGAGTTGCTCGCATCCTGTGCAGTCCGCAGATTCGGCTACCAACACCTCCTTCGGATAGGAACCATCCCCATTTGTGTTACCATTAGCGTTTCCAATTTGTAGCATCTCAGGGGCCTCATCTTTTGATGTTGTTTCAAGGGCAGTTAGAGGATCGAAACGATTTTGAATTGCTATTGAGTAAGTACATTCCTTGGGGCCTCTCCCTCCTTTAGGTGAACCCTTCCTTGATTGCTTAGGCCTCGGAGAGGATAATGCCTCATCAGAGTCTCTTGGGCGTTTTCCATGGCCCATAAATCAATTTTGCAGGGGAACCGTCGTGGGCACTGTGCTGGGGAGCTCCTTAAATCCTTTAGTCTTCCTCACAAGAATACTACCACTTCCAGGAGAGTGGTGCCATAAAATTACTCACAGTAAGGCAGCCAGTTCAAGCCTCTTCCTTGTTCCTAGGATTGTTGAGACAGCCCAGTTCCAGCAGTCGGGCAAACTTCACTTCGCACTATGCAGTAAGCTAAAAGCTAAAAGGAAAGAGCTGGTTGACAGGGCAGAGGATTTATGCCCAGGAGAACCTTTCACTTATCTCTCCCAATTAGGGAGGCGGCGGCAGCCGTGGCGGCGAGTCCGGGGCGTCGGAGCAACCCAAATAAAAACAAAGATAACACAGGTGGAGAAATATTAAAAGACAGCCAGCACAGCCAGCAGATCATTAAAACTCTCGGATAAAAACAAAGGAGGATAAAAGCCGCTTAAAACCACTTAAAACTTTGATAAGGGTAAGCGAAATTACTTAGTAACTACCTTCGTCGCCATGTTGGATCCGCCTCCCTACCTGCTGATTGATGGTTTTTACTCTTAATTAGAACACTAAACTAGCGTTTACACTTTGACAAACCTTTTGTTAAACTGAGACTGCCTACTTGCCTGGAAGAACATCAAATGGAACTCAGTGAAAATTACACCAGAGGATTATCCTGGAATTTACGCAAGACCAAACCAATCATAACAATTAGATATGACTTGTTATTCCAAGTAGGTGTTGTTTGCTCTTGACAAATAATGTCAACCTATTTAAAGTCATGTTGTTTGTAATTTCATTCCACGGAACCTAAATACATCTTCTCGGTGACTGAGGAGCAGTCTTGTATATCTGGGCTCAAAGATGGATTTGCTTCCACGCCAATCAATGATATGGCTCTTCATAATGGGGGCAGGCTTGGTCCAAGTGCTTATTAGTTCAGGAATATTGTGGAAAAGAAGAAGCGTAGACCCAGAAGCGACTATGAATATTGTAAGCCATTTTCCTTTTCCTTTCTCATCTTCTTACCTCAAGGCATCTTTGACAATTAGTGTTTCTTAATGGTGCTGTACGCCACATCCTTGAAGTTAATTTTCCATGGGCTGTTGGGGTTTTAGGGGACAAGAAAACATTTATTATAATATTTTGAAGTAGTACCCTGCCCTCCCAATGCATCATTGCTCAGGGCAGCTTGGAATTTTATTTTATTTTAAAATCTCAATAAAATTCCCAACATTTGCTTCACGGAACACCAGTGCTCTGTGAACATCAATTAGGTGCTCTGCAGTAGCAACTCTAGCATCCTGCACAGTGCATTATAATTGTTCAGCAGCAAGAACAAAAATCATTCAGTGGACCACCAAGTCCCTCAGCAATTTTCACGTGGTCCAAGGGAAGGGGAGAGTTTGGGAACAACAGCCATAAAAATGTAGAACAGCAGCAACAGCAGCAATTGGCTGGGAAGGTATCCTGGGAAGACATTCTGCAACAAAAGGCTCCCTTTTTTCTAATTTCAGCAGAGGGAGGCAGGTAATCAGTTCTTGGATTTCTTTGGAACTGACAAATAAGTGATGGCACGAGATTGTTTTACGACCTTATCTGGCTTATCACCCATCTGCACACTCCAGTTATCAATTCTATCATGTGGGAAATAAGTGTTTAGCAGTGTGTTTTTTCCAGGGGGTACTCAAGGCTACACAGTACTGGCACCTCTGTTTGTTTGTTTGTTTAAAAGTATAGGACTTACTATAAAAACTTCATGGTGAGTACCAGCACCTATTTTTCTAGAAAAAAGCAGTGGTCTGTAGACATCTTACAGTTGCTTGTTAACCTGTCCAACCACACCATCTCCACCCTGCAGAGCGAAATTATTTCTTTCAGAGGATATCCCAGTGAGGAATATGAAGTGGTGACAGACGATGGTTATATTCTGAGTATTAACAGAATCCCTCATGGCAAAAGAAATCAGTCAAACAAGGGTGAGTGTGTGCTTTGAGGTATATATTGTGTGTACACATATATACAAATGTTCAATATTTTGGGGATTATTTACTATTATTATTATTATTATTATTATTATTATTATTATTATTATTCAATGATGAATTCTTGCTTTGCTAAAATTTGATTTGGAGGATGCGGACCTTTTGATCCCTTTTGATCCCTTCCAATCCGGATTCAGGCCAGCTCTACCTCTCTTTTAAATCAGAACCAGTGAAGGCGGTGAAGGTCCTGTGTGAGTGCCTGGAGGTGGTTGGAGGATGGATGGCAGCTAACAGATTGAGGTAGAATTCTGACAAGACAGAAGTACTGTTTTGGGGGGACAGGGTGTGGGTGGGTGTGGGGGACTCCCTGATCCTGAATGGGGCTGCTGTGCCTCTGAAGGACCAGGTGTGCAGCCTGGGAGTCATTTTGTACTCACAGCTGTCCATGGAGGCAGAGGTCAATTCTGTGTTCAGGGCAGCTGTCTACCAGCTCCATCTGGTACGCCGGCTGAGACCCTACCTGCCCGCAGACTGTTTCACCAGAGTGGTGCATGCTCTAGTTACCTCCCACTTGGACTACTGCAGCACGCTCTATGTGGGGCTACATTTGAAGGTGACCCAGAAACTGCAACTAATCCAGAATGTGGCAGCTAGACTGGTAACTGGGAGTGGCCGCCAAGACCATATAACACTGGTCCTGAAAGAACTACATTGGCTCCCAGTACATTTCTGAGCACAATTTAAAGCCCTAAACAGCCTCGATCCAGTATACCTGAAGGAATGTCTCCACCCCCATTGTTCAGCCCTGACACTGAGGTCCAGCTCCAAGGGCCTTCTGGCAGTTTCCTCACTGTGAGAAGTGAGGTTACAGGGAACCAGGCAGAGGGCCATCTCAGTATTGGCGCCCGCCCTGTGGAATGCCCTCCCATCAGATGTCAAGGAAATAAACAACAATCCGACTTTTATTTTATTTTTTTAATAACTTTTTTATTCAAAATTAAAACATATTATCCAAAAACATATCATCCTTATTTCCCCCCCATTTTCCCTCCCTTCCCTCCCTCCCCCCACAGAACCCACCCACCCACACCCCCTGACTTCCCTCAGTTCCAGTCTTTGATTTCTCTAAAAATGCTATTTTCTGCAAGTTACACAGTTGTATAGATCCTCAAACTATTTAGCTGATTATTATCAATAAAAAGTTTGTGAACGTTTATTCAAAGTCAGCCAAGGAGTCCAGTTCGCTTTGTTGCATTTTCAAATACTTTGTAAAGGGTTCCCATTCATTCCCATTCCCATTTAAAGTCACAGTTATCCTTGTCCCGTAGCTTGTATGTCAGTTTTGCCAGTTCTGCATAGTCCATCAATTTTTCTTGCCATGATTCTTTAGTTGGGGTTTCTTCAGTCTTCCATCTTTGTGCTATTAAAACTCCCGCGACCGTTGTCGCATACATGAAGATGTTTTTCAGCTTTTTTGGCAGATCTTTCCCTACAATCCCTAACAAAAATGCTTCAGGTTTTTAACAAATATTAAATGGAAATTTTCTTCAATTCGTTGTATATCATTTCCCAAATTTTTAAAATTACCTTACAATCCCACCACATATGATAAAATGTCCCCTCCTTTTCCTAACAATCCAACTTTTAGAAGACATCTGAAAGCAGCCCTGTTTAGGGAATTTTTTTAATGTTTGAAGTTTTATTCTGTTTTCAATGTTCTATTGAAAGCGACCCAGAGTGGCTGTGGAAACCCAGCCAGAAGAGTGGGGTAGAAATAATAAATTATTATTATTAACCAATAGATTATGTGGAGCTGGCAAGTATGAAAGCAAAAATTTGGGATCAAGAGGGGACACTGCTAAGGAAGGAGTGGAAACCCTTTGTAGAGTACTTGAAGAGGTATAACAGTTAGATAGGACCTGAACTGTGAGCAGCAGAAAATAACAATTAGGGTAATATGTAGAGTGAATGAGGGTGTTTAAAGGCAATTAACATATGTATGTATTAAAATTTGAGAAAATTCTTAAGTAATATTAATAAAAGAAATGCAAAGGACAGTCTAAGGGTGTTGCTTTTCTGAAAGATATTAGGGCTACCTAATACCTGAGAAGCAAAGGTGGTGTGATGAAGGAAGGGCAGGAGGACTTAGCCACCTGCTTCCAGTGCCAAGCTCCCAATATAAGATTATATTTGAGTAAAATGGCTTAAAATGTAAGAATAAGATGACTTATTGAATAAGATGACTAAAAAGATATCAGTTCAAGAATTTGTAATGTCACTGGCTCATTTATGCACATGTGGTGGCAATGCCCCCAAGTTTTTTTGTTTTGGAAAAAAGCTTTTTCATGAAGCAGGCCTTATGACAAAACAACATATCCCTTTGGATTCTGAAACAACACTTCTATCATAATAGTCAGAAATATTTTAACAGCTTTCCCCAAAATGTATCATTAGTCATTTAATGACTGCACTGTAGTATTGCAAGGGGTAAAGGTAAAGGTAAAGGTACCCCTGCCCGTATGGGCCAGTTGTGTCCGACTCTAGGGTTGTGCGCGCATCTCACTTAAGAGGCTGGGAGCCAACGCTGTCCGGAGACACTTCCGGGTCACGTGACCAGCGTGACAAAGCTGCTCTGGCGAGCCAGCACCAGTGCAGCGCACGGAAACGCCGTTTACCTTCCCGGTGTAAAGCGGTACTTATTTATCTACTTGCACTTAAGGGTGCTTTCGAACTGCTAGGTGGGCAGGAGCTGGGACCAAAAGATGGGAGCTCACCCCACCATGGGGATTCGAACCACCGACCATGCGATCGGCAAGTCCTAGGCGCTGAGGTTTTACCCACAGCGCCACCCGCGTCCCTATTGCAAGGGGTAGGAGGTTTCTAAAGGCAGACTTGTTTGAGATCTGGATCTCACCACTCTGTGATTTAACATTGATGGACAACCTGACAACCCATGTCTGAAGAGAGCAAAACAGACAAGAAAATCACTGCTTTTCAATCAATCTGTTTCAATAAATCAACGTAGTTTTATTATATACACAGCATTGATGGAACATGGTTATGGGTATCAGAGAACACAGGGCTGTTTGTGGAATGACACTTTAAAAAAAAAAAAATTGAAGTAAATATAAATAAAAAGATATGTGGTGCTTCTGTGGCAGGTGAGTGGAATGGTTCAATATTGCCTGTTACAAATAACTGGGGAGACGGGACCTTTTTTGAGGGGGGGAGGAGACTTGCTTTACATATTGCATTCAGGAGTGATTTATATGCATGGGCATATAAAATTGCTGCCCATGCATGCTTTGTGCCCCAAGTTTATAGTAGGTGATATGCAGTAGCTTCCAGTGAAGTGGCATTTGTGGAGTACCAATGCTCTCCTGATTTCCCCACACATTGGTTCACTGGAGCTTATTGAGAGGAAGAGGGGAGAGGCAAGGTTGGGGGAGCTTGACCTGGTGTTGCACGTAGAGGTGAGGGAATTGGATCGGCTCTGCCAACATGCACTTCTCCCTTTCCCTTCTTGCTCTCCGTAAGCACCAGCAACCCAATTTGCTGGGAAGCCATGAGAGTAACATTGCCCCACCTGCACCACTTCACTGGCTGCTACTTGAAATATGGAATGACAACAACTGCCATTCAAGGTTCTGATGGATCACTGTCTTGTTGGAAAGAAACACTGAAGTTACCTCTTATAACTATACTTAAAAGACTTCCATTGCAGATCCGAAGCCCGCAGTGTTTCTGCAACATGGCTTGTTTGGCAGTAGCGATAACTGGGTGTCAAATCTGGACAACAACAGCCTGGGCTTCATACTGGCTGATGCTGGCTATGATGTTTGGCTAGGAAACAGTAGAGGGAACACCTGGTCCATGAAACACATTAACTATACTGTGGAGCAAGAAGAATTCTGGCGATTCAGGTAGAGTGATCTTTCTAAACTTCATTATGTGTTTCTGGTTCCTAGTTTTCCTTTCGGGGTTTTTAATCTGCCATGCTCTTCCTCTTCTGTTTCAACATTGAACAGCACCCTGATAATCTGAAGGTATAGAAATATATTTCCAAGTAAATATAATTGGTAGTTGTTTCTTTAAACAAACAAACAAACAAACAAACAAACAAACAAACAGCACATATTGTTCATGTGGGGAATTAGATGCTCTGATGAAGACTGGAAGATGATAAGAGCCCCCAAAGATGTTCTCTATGGGGAGCTGACTTCAGGCAGCAGGCCCACTGGCTGACCAACTGTGTATTACAAAGATGTTTCCAAACATGATGTGAAGGCTAGCAATATCAACCCCACCTTGTGGGAATCTCTTGCAGACAACAGCAGTGCCTGGAGACAGATAGTTACTGGTAGGTGGTATATCCACAGTAAAGAACAGAGGAGAAATTACCACTGGGATGAGAAATGGCATGGTACACCCGCATCAGCAGAACCAGCTGCCTTCATCTGCCCCAGCTGTGACAAAACCTGTCTCTCCTGTATCAGTCTCTACAAGCACAGCAGGCACTGTAACTCTTTGACAACTAAATAAAAAAATGGTCTAGTAGCACCTTAGAGACTAACTAAGTTTGTTCTTGGTATAAGCGTTCATGTGCATGCACACCTCTTCAGATACACTGAAATGGAAGTCACCAGACCCTTATATATAGTAGGAGGATGAGGTGGGGTAATGAGATATGCTAATCATCTGCATACTATCCCTTGCCTTTTCCTGTAGGACTAATTGCAGTCGTCAACAGGTTTACTATACCCATTTAGTCAATCATCCATCTCCTACTACCCGCCTGGAAAAAAAACCACCCCACCCTCCCACTATATATAAGGGTCTGGTGACTTCTATTTCAGTGTATCTGAAGAAGTGTGCATGCACACGAAAGCTTATACCAAGAACAAACTTAGTCTCTAAGGTGCTACTGGACATCGACTGCGTCAGACCAACACAGCTATCTACCTGAATCTAACTCTTTGACATTTTGACTTCATCCTCAAAGGCACACTCTTTCATTGTTTCCTGACCCAGATGGATGTCGGCAACAAGACAAAGCACATAGCTGGGATAATCCCAACTGAAAGGATGAAATATGGCATTGCTAAACTCCGTAGATATGAACAGATCAGGTTGGCTTCTGGTGTAACTAGATTTGATGTGGAAGGACCAAGTGCTAGTGCCAAATTTTTGTTGTGGGTGCTCAGCACCCACACAACAGGGCCTCCAAGGTGACTTCCAGGGCTCCTAGGTGCCACTGTGGCGGGTGCGATGTAATGTGACTTCATGACATCAAGGGGCAATGTGACATCCTGACCTCACATTACGTTGCACATGCTGCTGGGCACCCTTAATCTGCGGCACAAGTCGGCGCCCCTGGGACCAAGTGTGGGTCCTGCTGATTCTGAGTAAAGTTACTTGGCCAGAATTTGAAGCTCCTCAGATATGCAGGGAGGCGAGGCAGAGCCTCCAGAAACTTCGGTTTTTTAAAAAAGCTTTATGTTTCTCCTTTTGCTTCCAGTATAGTCACACTAGTGCCAACAACAGAAGCATTCCTCTCCCCCTTCTAATCTGCCTGTGTTTTATTTTGATACCACTCAACAGGTTTATGGGCACTCTACTGGCAATTCCTATTTTGTGCAAATGTGTTCTAAAGTCATGACTTGTTTGGCTCTCCACGTGCTGATATTTGAGATTTAGGGACAGCTTGCCTGTTAAAACTGTCACATTGCAGGAACCCTATGGCCACTGTGAACTATTTGGTGGACTTTTTAAGTTTTCAGTGAACAGCTCATAGTGTTGCATTGACTGCTAGTGAACAGTGCCAGTGGAAATATCTAAAGAAGATGAGTCATGGCTTAATTTAAATCAGATTGTTTCACAAATGTTCAGAGAATTGGTAGTCCATGGAGGAGGTGATCTCTGGTTTGCCAGATATTGTATTGCATTGGCTGGAGAAGTCTGTATGCAAGTCTGTAAAACACAGTCTGTTATTCCTTTTCTTTGCAGTTTTGATGAAATGGCTAAATATGACCTTCCAGCTTCAATAAATTTTATCCTGAGAAAAACTGGACAAGAGAAAATATTTTATGTTGGTCATTCCCAGGGCACCACAATGGGTAGGTTAGGAAGCTTCTGAAACACATGTTGCCAATTCTAATAGCAACATGTTTATTTGTACAGTTGGTGTTGTATATTAATTTCAAGAGAGATTTTGGTCATAGTACAGTGGTTACACATAGAGCCACTGGACATGGAGAGCCATCTTGAATAACAATCCCTGTGTAGGTTTCCTGCATTTTCCCCTTAGTAACATTTCCCATAAAAGAAATGTTTCAAAGCTGCTATGGACTTAGAGAAAGAAATGTATGGAATATAATACAGTGGTGCCTCGGGTTAAGAACTTAATTCATTCTGGAGGTCTGTTCTTAACCTGAAACTTTTCTTAACCTGAGGTACCACTTTAGCTAATGGGGCCTCCCACTGCCGCTGCGTGATTTCTGTTCTCATCCTGAAGCAAAGTTCTTAACCCAAGGTACTATTTCTGGGTTAATGGAGTCTGTAACCTGAAGTTTCTGTAACCCGAGGTACCACTGTACTCCCCTCATAAACCTAGTTTTATGTGCTTTGTGTTGCTTCAGTTCATCTCAGCTGACAGTCTTGTTTAATTTGAATAAAATCCTGGATTTCAAGCCAGGATCAAGCCTGGTTTGTAGTTGGATTTTAAACAGAAGTTTCTGAATCTGGATGTAACAGGAAACTGTAGCTTAACAATCCTGGAAGTACTTTATTAAGGCTCCCAAGAGGAGGGGATATGAGCATGTACTTTCCAATATTTCGTTTGACTAGAAGCATGTGACCATAAGCCATTCCTCACAGGTCTTACAATAATGTATAGAGTCAAACCTCGGTTGTCAAATGTAATCCATTCAGCTTCCGAAACGCTTGACACCGGGGAGCGACTTCCGATTGGTTGCAGGAGCTTCCTGCACTCAAGCGGAAGCCGCGTCTGACATTTACTTCTTGGAGCATTTACTTCTTGGTTTTCGGCGTTCGGGAGCCGAAGTGTTCCAAAACGGAGCCATTCAGGAACTGAGGATTGACTGTACTTTATTGCTTTTGTTTTATGAGAAAAGGCTAAGATTTTTTTCTTGTATTGTGATCAAGGCAGTAGTGCTTGCTATATTCATTTATCTTCTATTTCTATTTCTCATCTTGTTTCTTAGCATTCATTGCATTTTCAACGATGCCACAGCTCGCCCAGAAGATAAAAATGTTCTTTGGATTGGCACCATCGGTCAACACGGTTTATTCGATGAGCCCAATATCACCTGTGATCACTCACCTTCCTGAATCCTTGGTCAAAGTATGCATTTTGGACCAAATATTTGTTTAAAATAGAGGGTGCAAATATCTCTGGCTGTAGCTAAGATCTTGGAAATGTATCCATCATTTGACCTGAGGCCATTTGTCATTCTCATAGACACCTAAACTGTTCAAGCTGGCGAATGCTGAAATTTGGTATTAAACAATGTATGACTATAGGGCAAGGGAGCCAAACCAATCTACTGAGAAATAACTTGGGATGATCACAGTGTGGTGGGCAGTTACAGGCACATGAGCTCATTCTCTGGGCTCAGAAACATTTGCTGATCATGTTGGAGGCTTTTGGGGGCTTCTGTGTTGGGCAAATGTCCCCCTCACCCACTTTTAGCTCAGTAATTCATACAACAACATTGTAACATGATCAGTTTTGTTCCCAGATTAGAGTCTGGCTGGTGGGAGGATTGAGAACGAGAGATTGTGGATTGTCTAAAGCCCCATACTGACTGTGGCTAGGGGGATATTTGATTACTTTGGGGGCTTTATGATTCACAGCTCACCCTTGGCTTCTATGCTACACTACTTCTACCCTAGACAAAAGCAGATTGAAGTGCCCTTTTCAGATTGTAGGAACAGCCACTCCTTGCATTCTCAACCTGGAGAAGTCAGAAGACAAGGCAGTAAAATCATTCTCCCTTATGTTACCATGTAGACAATAGAGAAGGCGTCATTTGCTGAAATTACTAGGGAATTAAGTAGGATTGCCATATTTCAAGTTGTTGAGCTCCCCCCCCCCATCTACTTCTGAATGTGGTATTTTGGATATGTCCGGACATATGGCAACCCTAAATTAAGCGATTTCAAGCACAGCACAACTATTTGGCTATTGGCTATTTGTGGCTATGTTTGCACAACAGCAAGTCTTTTGCATATTTGGGCTCCTACTGAAATGATGTTCCTGAACCACGTTGCAAGGGTGCCAGTTGCACATTGCATACATCTCAAGATGCACTTTAACTGTGTCATCCTGTCTCTTCGATGGCTGAAATTACAATGTCCATGTCTTGAATATAGCAGAAGGTCCTTTTGTTTGACTATGCATGTGGGATTTGAATTATTGCTGTTATCATTATTATGGCCATGGATTGTTGAATGGGCATTCTAGCCTAACAATCTGAGTAGAAGATTCTCATAATACTGTTTGTGATATTTTCTTGCTACCCAATATTGCTGGAAGTATCTCTAGGGAAGCAGTCTTGACTAACAAAATGACCTGTGTACTAATGTTTTTGTTTTGACAGGTAATATTTGGAACCAAGCAGTTTGCTGCTCAAAGCAAAACTTCTAAATGGTTTGCTACTAACCTGTGTAATCGTTTCTTACTTGATCATGTTTGTGCCAGTTTTTTCTTCCTAATGAATGGCTTTAATGTGAAAAACATGAATCTGGTAAGATTTCTAACTACATAATAGGAGGTAAAGAGTGTGATCTAAAGAAAAGAAGTATGTGGAGGCTTCATTGAAATGGTTGCTGCTTATAACATCCATATCTTAATTACCCCTGGAGAAGTGGATCCCAGATGACTACTTCATTGAGCACTAGTGGATAGTGTAGTTTGTGATATTTTGGGCTGCGCGCGCACACAAAAACCAACCCAGGACTGCGACTAAAATTTAAGTGTTTAATTTGAGTTAAATTAGTCTATCATATTGATTCAAAATGGTGCCTTGCATGCAAACATAGTTGAAGACTAATATATCCACCTCAGGAGTCCTCGTACCAAGTTTGGCGATGATATATTGAGAGGCAACCTGATTGGTTGGAGCTGTCCCACATTTTGGGCAATGATATCTTCAGAGATGTCCAAGTTGGTGAAGGTTGAAATTGTCACCTCAAATTTAAAAAAGACTTGCAGAATGGGGTGAAATATCTTCAGAGGCATCCAAATGGGCAGAGCTATTATTATTATTATTGTTGTTGTTGTTGTTGTTGGAAAATTATTGTCTGGTAGCATTAAGGCAGAAACCTTAAGAGGGAACAGCTGCCACATTCCTTGAGACAATACAATATAACAAATTTTAAATACACAATAGAAATAAGAGCAAAAATAAGAACAAAATGAACCAATATGGCTTTTGTACAGATACTTGTAAACTGGAATTAATATTTGTGTGCCCTGAAAGATGGTGCACATCAGCCCAAGAAACATGTGAAGAGGTGAGAAGTCATGGTGTGCACCAAGGCCTAGTTAAGGTGCTTGGGGGCCCTTGTGCAATTCCCCATACAGGGGTCCACTTCTCCAAAACAGAATGCAGGTAATGCCTTACGGGTCACAAGAAGGCGGTGTCTTCCTTGCCACCATGATGCAATAGGACCATAGTTAAGAGCAATACTGAGTTTCAGTTCATAGTTCCTGATAAGAGTCTAGGAGTGGCCCTTAATTATGGTTGGTAGCACAACTGGACATGGCACCAAAGCAGGGTGGAGTGAATTCATGTCCTACAGGAGGAATGTACACAATGGCCCGGCCCACTGCACAAATGGATGTTATTTGATATGTCTGTATTTGCCCTGGTTGTACTATATAAAGAAAAATATTATAACCGGGATCTGTAATCCTATGCATAGTTACCTGGGTGTAACCTGTTTGAACACAGTACAATTTACTTCTTAGTAAATGTGCATAGGATTGTAATATTAGTAGAAATGTATTTATGTTGTGGGGCAATGCTTTGCTGTAAGCGAATTTCCCTCTTGTTTGGTAACACAATATTGGCATTGGCAGCTAGTTTGAAGTGTCAAGTTGATCTCCAAAACTGGCATGTAATTGCTACTTAAACACTGATTCCTGCATGATATTCAGATGTAGAGCTCTAGAGTGCACTTGTTTTGTTCAAACAAACCAAATGAAATTGAAATGGCTGTTACACTTTGAGATAAATTCAGCTAATCACTTTGTTCTTTCTTTCAGACTCGAATCAATGTATATTTATCACACTGCCCAGCTGGGACATCTGTGCAGAACATCCTTCACTGGACTCAGGTAGCACCGAAATCCTGTTTTCTCTTTTAAAAAAAGGTTTTCGTATTGATTGAAGCTTTGAATATTGATCATTTTCAAAAGAACAGGCTATTAAGAATGAGATAAAGAACTATAATGGAAGGAAGCATTCAACTCAATAGCTCAGCTTCTCTTTTTACATATTTTACAACAAAAATATTTTCTTCTCTAAGATTTTTGTTTTGTTTTTAAATGACCAAAGAGCAGTATTTCACCAGGAACAGATATACTCATTTCCCCAGTGAATTTGTTTTTATTCACAATATATTCCTTCTGTATTTAGATGAACAAATGCCACATTTCTGCAGTATTTTGTTGATTTGTGTCTTAATGAATAACTCAGGTGTTGGTAGTGCCAACTTGCTTAGATGACAACTCCCATCAGCCAGGCCACGCTGGCTGGGGTTGATGAGAATTGTAGTCCAGAACCTCTGGAGGGTTCTAGGCTAGTGAAGGCTGTGTGTCAGTAGCATAAGGCTGGCCAAGAAGTGCCATGATCTGGGAGCACCTGGTGTTGAATGTAGTTGCTGGTAATTTCTTCATGGCCTTGCAAAAACAAAACAGGGTTGGGGAATCTTTTTGATACCACAGGAGTTTTTAATCAGGATTAGTTTCATAGGTCACTTTTAAAAGCAGGGTGGGGCCGCCTACCTGTCAATTACCTGTTGTAGCAATGGAGGATTTCAAAGTGTGTTGCAAGGTGCAGATGAAACGGATCCCTCCTCTTTATTTTCCCTGGAGATTCTGATGCAGACCTCTTGCTGATCTGTTTTAACAAGTCTTTTAAGAGAATCTCCTTTCTGAAATGGGAAGGGATTTGCATGGAATTCTGGCAAACTGAGTAGGATTTTCACACCCACACCCACCCACACCCAAACACCCACCCACACCCAAACACCCACCCACACCCAGCTGCCTTCAGCGGCAATCTCAGCTGGATAGTAGGTGGAAGACTTTGGGAGAAGTGTTTGGGACAAACTGGATCCCATTGCAGAATAAGATTGTCTTGTGGCATGGAAGTTCCTGGTCCCTGGTATATATTTTGACTTACTTAAGTCCCCATAAGTTTAATCCTCCATGAAAGATTTGGAGGATGGCCACATAGGAACTGGCCATGTTTCCAGTAGCTTCCCATTTGGGAATGCTTTCCCCAGGGAGGCTCACCTAGCTCCTTCATTATATATCTTTAGGCACTGAGCAAAAACATTCCTCTTCTCCCCGGCCTTTGGCTAATTACACAACCTATGGCCTCCTCCCCAGTGACCTCCTCCCCAGCCTGACCCTTCCAGAGAAGAAGAAGACAGTTCAGAATTACAACAGGGGTTTGAGGGAGGTCACAGCTCAAAGGCAGATGAAGGGAAAAGTTGGGAAATAATGGGAGAGGAGGAGGAGAAAGAGGAAGCACCTGGGAGGGGAGGACAGCTGACAGACACAATGTGTTTAGAAAGTATTCCAGACCCCCTCTCTCCCAGAACCCAGAGAGCCTTGAAGGTAGTAGAGCAAAGAGCTCAGAAACAGGGGGCCCTCCGTGGCACCCATAGGGAGATGATGACAATGACAAATGAGAAAAGGGGGAGTGGAGAGTCACTCGGAACAACACCATTATCCCAAGAAGCTGTGTTCCAAGCCTCTCTCTGTGAATATTGAATGAAAAGCAGATGGTAAAAACTTTTTCTTCTCTTCTATGTTCCTCACAACCTGCCGTGCCTGTTGTGTCTGTGCGTATTGTTTTGTTATTATGTTATGTGCTTTTGTGCTTTTATATAGTAAACTGCACTATGATCCTCAGGTATTTATTGATTAATAATAAACAGCAATAATAATTTCCCCATTTAGTTTTTTCAAAATATGGTACACTTCTTTTTTCAGAATAGGAGGAGTAAAGAGTTCAAAGGTTTTGACTGGGGTAGCAAGGAAGAGAACATGGCTCACCACAACCAGGTAAGAATTTTTCACTAATTGCATCTCTTTCCCCCTCTTTCTCCTCCCTTCCCTCCCTTCTCTGTTTATATGATGGTAGACATTGGCAGTTTTCCCAGCCACTCTGGCTGGCTTACATCATATATAAAAACATAACAAAACATCAGTCATTAAAAATTTCCCAATACAGGGCTGCCTTCTGATGTCTTCTAATGGCTGTGATGCCCATGAATACGTTAACAAATTCTAATATGTAAATCCATAAACTGACTATTTATCAAAATAATATATCTACAATTATACAATAAACCCTAATAAAAATAAAATTTCTGTACAATGCATGAGATGGTCTTATACTTCTTTAATTATATTAATTAGATAGCTGATATGGCTATATAAGATATTTTTAATCAAACTTTCTGGATAACTGAACTACCAAACACATTTTGGCATTTTATGCTTCTTCAGTGGACTATTTTGCTATGCAGTATTCTGCATGCATGAGTTCAGTCTCTCAGTTTTGTTAAAAATTGTAACTAACATCCAAATAAACCAATCACTTTAACTAAAAATCTCACCAAACTAGATCCAAATATTACCTTTACTTGTGTCGTGGTCAAAATTCAATATCTTCAGTCGGTACAGGTTTGCAAAAAATGCAATCATCTGTTAAAGCAATGCATTTAACATTAGAAACATATCTCAAAAAAAGGAACGTATGAAAGTAAGTAAGTAAATATAATGAGAAACTTACCAATTTAAATTTCTACACCGCGGGGATCATGAGTGAACTTAAGTGAAAGAAGCTATTATTTTACCCGCAATATTGCACTGTTAATCTGATGACAATAGTTTCTAGCTCCATTTCACAGAAATTCCCCACACTGTGTCAGGGGCGCAGCATGAGGGGCAGTGGGACCCTGGCTCCGGGCACACAATTTTGAAGTGGCCCAAATCAGGCACCCCTTTGCAGGGATTCCTGCCCTGTTTCTGGGGGTTTCTGGGCCCTGGAATCTGGCCCAGCCTCACTGCTTTGTCCCTGGCCACCTTGCCCAGACAGCACATGCTTGCTCCTCAGTCAGATGGTGAACAGGTAGAGATGGAAGCAGGCAGGTAAAGGGCAACCCTAGTGTGGCCCAGTCTGGCATTCCTCTCTGTGGGTCTTGCAAGGATTTGCCTAACAACAACAACAACAACTTATTATTTATACCCCGCCCATCTGGCTTGGTTTCCCCAGCCACTCTGGGCGGCTTCCAACAAAACACTAAAATACAATAACCTACTAAACATTAAAAGGTTCCCTAAACAGGGCTGCCTTCAGATGTCTTCTAAAAGTTTGGCAGTTATTTTTCTCTTTGACATCTGGCAGGAGGGCGTTCCACAGGGTGGGTGCCACTACTGAGAAGGCCCTCTGCCTGGTTCCCTGTAACATGGCTTCTCGCAGTGAGGGAACCACCAGAAGGCCCTCGACGCTGGACCTCAGTGTCCGGGCAGAATGATGGAGGTGGAGACACTCCTTCAGATATACTGGACCGAAGCTGTTTAGGGCTTTAAAGGTCAGCACCAACACTTTGAATTGTGCTCGGAAACGTTCTGGGAGCCAATGTAGGTCTTTCAAGACTGGTGTTATATGGTCTTGGCGGCCGCTCCAAGTCACCAGTCTAGCTGCCGCATTCTGGATTAGTTGTAGTTTCTGGGTCACCTTCAAAGGTAGCCCCACATAGAGCACATTGCAGTAGTCCAAGCGAGAGATAACTAGAGCATGCACCACTCTGGCGAGAAAGTCTGTGGGCAGGTAGGGTCTCGGCCTGCGTACCAGATGGAGCTGATAAACAGCTGCCCGGGACACAGAATTGACCTGCGCCTCCATGGACAGCTGTGAGTTCAGAATGACTCCCAGGCTGCGCACCTGGACCTTCAGGGGAACAGTTACCCCATTCAGGACCAGGGAGTCCTCCACACCCGCCCGTCTCCTGTCCCCCCAAAACAGAACTTCTGTCTTGTCAGGATTCAACCTCAATCTGTTAACAGCCATGTTGGCTGGCCATGCTCCCCACTGTGCAGACAGGCAGCAGGAGGCACAGCGTGGCCCCACTTGGCTCTGGGGGCAAGGGCTGGCCTCGCACGGTGGTCTCCATTCACCAGAAAATGAAGCTGCATTGCTGCATTGTGTAAATACAGTGATGGCAATAAGCAATATTCCACAGTCACATATATTAATGTCATGAAATAACTGGAATGGCAAGAAATGTGGCATAATTTCCAACAAAAGTACATCTTCAATTTGTTACATAACAGATATCATTTTATGTCCTTAAATCCACAGGTGCTACTGTACTTAATCTATAGATCCATGTGTCTCCCTTCCTTTTAAATTGTGTCTATTGTTTCTCTGAACTGTGTATGTTCTTAAAGCATGAAAATATTAGATTTAGCATCATGTTGCTCTTCTTAACCTGAAGCACCACTTTAGCTAATGGGGCCTCCTGCTGCCGCTGCACCGCCGGAGCACAATTTCTGTTCTTTAATATGGGAATGTAGGTTTGTTGACAAATCTGCAAGATGCCAGATGTCTATCTTCAGTCCCTTGTCATAAAATGAAGATATTGTCTACACTTTCCTCCGAGGGTCTTCTGCTGGTTATTTCACTGCGAGAAGTGAGGTTACAGGGAACCAAGCAGAGGGCCTTCTTGGTAGTGGTGCCCGCCCTGCAGAAAACCCTCCCTTCATATGTCAAGGAAATAAACAACTATTTGACTTTTAGAAGTTTAGAAGTTTGATGTTTTATCATGCTTTTGCTATTCCCTTGGGAGCTACCCAGAGTGGCTGGCGAAACCCAGCCAGATGGGCAGGGTAGAAATAATAAAATAATAATAATAATAATAATAATAATAATTATTATTATTATTATTATTATTATTATTATTATTATATTTTTATATAGCAATATGTCACCATTATACAGACTGCTTATGTCCAGTATGTATGTTCCTTCAAATTTATCCATATGTAGATTTGCTAACTCACATGTCTGCTTTGCATGATGTTATCTGAAATGAGCAAGAAGGATCTCTGTTAAAACTGAAATAATGTTGATTTGGTGCTCATGTCACTAATGCAAAAATGAAATGGGTTCTCCCTCCTTCCCTCTGTCTCTCTCTATCTGCCTATATGTGTATTACTTCCATTTTGGTTAAAGGATCCTCAATATGACTTCCTCCTATGGAATGTTAGAATAAAATGAAGCTCCAGGAACACTTCGTTATCAGAGAATGATATGATAAAGGAAATAAATAGACAAATTTTGTATGCAACAATCTTCTTCGACCTAGTTCCTTCCAGATGTTTTGGAGGACAACTCCCATCAACCCAGGAAATAAAGCCAATTGGCTAAGATGATGGGAATTATAGTCCAAAACATCTGAGGGCATAAGGCCTGGGAAAGCTGGCCCTCTGAAATATAGAATAATTCTTATTGTCAGGTTGTGTTGGCTCTCATAGTTTGACTTAGTGTCACATACAAAACAGCTCATTTCCTCAGACTGCACAAAATGCAGCACATTCCACAAAACCTGATTGAGATTATGAAAAATGGCCATAGAATGTACAAAGGATAGTCAATATATGCACATTGTTCAAAGCCTGTTGGAAACCGTGTATATTTACCAGGAAATGTGAACAAGTTCCTTTTCATGGATGATGTGCTTATTCTCCACAATGCATCTTAAATTTGCACAATGTCCAGTTGTTATGCACTTTAAGTGCTCAATTTATATTCCCCTTAACATATTTGTTGTTGTTGTTTAGTCATTTAGTCGTGTCCGACTCTTCGTGACCCCATGGGCCAGAGCACGTCAGGCACTCCTGTCTACTACTGTCTCCCGCACTGTCCAACCATCTCGTCCTCTGTCGTCCCCTTCTTCTTGTGCCCTCAATCTTTCCAAACATCAGGGTCTTTTCCAGGGAGTCTTCTCCTCTCATGAGGTGGCCAAAGTATTGGAGCCTCAGCTTCAGGATCTTCCTTCCAGTGAGCACTCAGGGCTGATTTCCTTCAGAATGGATAGGTTTGATCTTCTTGCAGTCCATGGAACTCTCCAGAATCTCCTCCAGCACCATAATTCAAAAGCATCAATTCTTCGGCGATCAGCCTTCTTTATGGTCCAGCTCTCACTTCTATACATCACTACTGGGAAAACCATAGCTTTAATTATACGAACCTTTGTTGGCAAGGTGATGTCTCTGCTTTTTAAAATGCTGTCTAGGTTTGTCATTGCTTTCTCCCAAGAAGCAAGCGTCTTTTAATATCATGACTGCTGTCACCATCTGCAGTGATCATGGAGCCCAAGAAAGTAAAATCTCTCACTGCCTCCATTTCTTCCCCTTCTATTTGCCGGGAGGTGATGGGCCCAGTGGCCATGGTCTTCGTTTTTTTGGTGTTGAGCTTCAGACCATATTTTGCGCTCCTCTCTTTCACCCTCATTAAAAGGTTCTTTAATTCCTCCTCACTTTCTGCCATCAAGGTTGTGTCATCAGCATATCTGAGGCTGTTGATATTTCTTCTGGCAATCTTAATTCCAGCTTGGGATTCATCCAGTCCAGCCTTTCGCATGATGAATTCTGCATATAAGTTAAATAAGCAGGGAGACAATATATATGTGTTTGTGTGTGCTTGAGCACGTGCACATTTGTTTTGATCAGGAAATTTTTTGCAGAGTCCTAACTTATAAAGTATTTTTTAAGTATTTGTTATTTCCCCCTCTCTTTTAGGAAACAGCACCTTCCTATGATATTAAACAAATGACTATTCCAACAGCTCTCTGGAATGGTGGAAACGACTGGGCTGCATCTCCAAAGGATTTTGCCCTGCTGCTGCCTCAGGTCTCAAACCTAGTTTACCACAAGTTTATTCCTGACTGGGCACACCTGGATTTCATCTTGGGCTTTGATGCCCCACAGCGCTTGTATAAAGAGATAGTTGAGCTTATGCAGAATTATCAGTGAGTTTGTGATCCTGAAATAGTCCTTCAAGAAATCAGCACCATCAGTCTAAGTCTATGATGATGACGACAACAACAACTACAAAAACTACAAAAAAAAATCACCTTGGAAAGAAATCCCTGTTTGTTCACACAAAATAATTCCTTTGAAAATAATATTTTTGAACTGCTTATCATTATTTATATCCATGCATTTTCTCATCACAGTACAGTGGTACCTGAGTGGGAAGAGGCAGGCAGACTCCTAAGAGGCCCCGTGGAGCATCCTGCCCCAGCTTGCCCCCCTGAGTGACTGTTGAGGCATATGAAGCCTATGAAGAGTCATTTGAAAAACACTGAGCTGGCATGGTTCCCCACCTCCCCAGGCAGAACTTTCATATGTGGTGGCTCATTCTCATGTTATGCTTGGCATGGCAGTCTCTTCACCCACCCCTCAACAGGACCACATTTGCACCATTTGCTTCCAATTTGACACAGCTAGGCACTAGAGTGCCCATATGCCTTACTTTCCAGAGGACACTCTGTTTGAGTAGCTGTATGGTCCAAGTCCAGTTTAAAGATTAAGAAAAGACAGCAGGAGTCTTGGCATCATGCCCCATCAATGCATAGCACGTGGACAGGAGAATGAGCAGGCCCATCCCTACTATGGTGACATAGATTTCTGTTTAGATTTCTGTTTAGTTTAAGAACAGAAGTAGAGCCTGACCTGGTTCTGACTTGGTTGTTGCATCATACACCTTTGTGCACAAGTTGACAAGCATCATTTGTAATGTGCTCCCACCCATCTTTTTCATTTCCCTACTTTTATTAAGAGTTGTTCTGGTTTAAAGTAATGGTTCATCTAGTCTAGTATTATGTTTCCTCTGTGGGTAAGCTAGATGCTTCTGGTGACTTTACAATTGGGAAATGAAGGAATCAGTTCTCTCCCTCTCTCCCTCTCTCTATCAGCGAAGCTCAGATGCTGACAGGAGAAGAAGAAGCAGGCATAGAGAGAGAACAGTTAACAGCAGAAGGCAGATAGGAGAGGGAGAGCAGCTGTAACCTGAGCTCTGAACAAAGGGGAAATGAAAGACAGGGCCAGAGTGACAGGCGGCTGTGTGAGAGCTTCAATAGTGAGTCAGACATTGGAATGCAGGAAGCATTCTCTCCCAAATCTCGTAGGATCTCAAAAGTGGCCGAGACCAGACGTGCAAAAGATACTGGGAAAAAAGGTGGGGGCTTCCGTGCTGGGGAAGGGGGAGAAGCTCAGTCTGGGCAGCTCCATCTTCTGTGGAGGATGATGAGTAGAGAAGCTCCGTCCTTGTTTGTTGTTTTAGCAATAAATCTGAAATAATTAACAGCCAGAGTGGTCTCATGTTTGTGGGAGAGACCAAGCCATAACACTCTCCCTCCCTCTCTCTGTCTCCCACATATCTGCAAGATCTAGGCCAGGGGTAGTCAACCTTTTTATACCTACCGCCCACTGATGTATCTTTCTTGATGGTAAAATTTCCTTACTGCCCACCAGTGCTTGATGGAAGGAGGGTTCAGCTTGTACCATAGAACCCCCTACAGCCAACCTAGAATCCTGAAATGCCCATTAGTGGGCAGTAGGGACCAGGTGGACAACCCCTGCTCTAGGCTTTCAAGGGATATGCATTCTAAGTATGAATATTCAAATTTCATTAACATGACTACTAACTCTGTGAAGTTGTTGAACAACATTTTCAAAATCATCTCTGTAAGCTTCCTTGCTCTCCCGGTCCACCCAGAAGTTTTAGAGATACAGGATGCAAACTGTTGCACGGATCGATCCACCCACTACCAACCACATAATCTGCTCTGGATGGCTGGGAGGGAGAGAGAGAGAGAGAGAGAGAGAGAACACAAATGCTTGGGGAGAATCTGCCTTTAACTACAGTTTTAGGTTTTACATAATCATTTAAATTATATCACTAGTAGCTATTTGATTTGAATATATTGCCTGATCATCTGTGGCCAAATACCATGGTGTGTGATTCCAGATATGTTGATATTTCTGTTTCTTCTGAGTTCTGGGAGGTAAAAAACGCAAGTAAAAACCATTCAAGGTGGGCACAGATATCTTACTTCAGTCAGATGGAGTGAATAAAGTTTTTTGCCTCAACTATTTCTATTGAGCAATAATCATGACATATTATTTTACTGTATTCATGATGCCTTTGATATTTCCTTCCACAATGCAGTTAATGCTTTTCTTTGAGTCTTGAGTTGTTTCAAAAAACTTTTTGAGACCTAAACTGTTTAAGAATCCCAGAGAATAAATCTCAGAGACAAGTTTTTCAGTCTGACTCTTAAGGGGTTTTCAAAGCTTGGGGACTTCTTTATAGAAATTCCCCTGACCACTGCCTTCGTTGCTTGCCACCCTCTCTGCAGCACAGTGAAGCGGATCATGTTCCAAGTAAAGGATGTATAAGAATCTCTGGTATCTATCAATCATCTATCTATCTATCTATCTATCTATCATCTATCATCTATCATCTATCATCTATCATCTATCATCTATCATCTATCATCTATCATCTATCATCTATCTATCTAATCTATCTAATCTATCATCTATCTATCATCATCTATCTATTTACAAAACTGTAATAAAGTAGAAACATGAAGAGTTGTAGCCAAAACGGCACAAATTGAGTTCCACTCATGTGAAAGGTCTTGCCTTGACTTACCTATTCCCACCAAATCAGTTCCAGATGGTCCTGCAACACACTGGAGCAGATTTTGAGGGTGCACAGGAGGCTGTAGGGGGAAGAAGAGGACATGGAATTCCACTTTGCAAGTAGAGGTCTGTTGCATGAGTGGAACAACAATGTTGGATGCAAACTAAAGTATTCCTAATGTTTCTTTGGGGTGTTTCTGATTGGTGAATATGGTAGCACCTTGTGAGTTACATAATTGGCTGTTGAAAGGTGTTTGTTGCTGCTATAAAGATAGCCACACCCCAAGTTTTCAAAGGGCCCTGGGTTAAAAAGTGTTGCCTAAACCATTTGTGCTTCACTAACCTTTCGTGCCTATCTCTCAGATGGTGTTCTTGGAGCATAATTACAGCTGCAGCAAAACATTTTATATGACTTGCCACAAGGGGTGCTGCAAGTGTGACTCAATCTGCTCCAACTTCCACTCAAATTATCATTTGGTATTTTCCATTCTGCTGCAATTGGTTTATTTTACACAAGTCTTTCTTCTATATTGTTTATTGATATGGAGATACTTAAAAAGAATTAAATCTCATAACACACAATACACATGCACACATCAGCCACCAGCAGATATTCCGAAATCAATTACCTTCCCTGTGTATTCACATTCAAAGTTGAAGAATTTCCAGAAAGGTGGTCCTGTGGAACCTTAAAGGCAGAGCTCATGAAGTGATGAATGGCCCATTTGAAAGCCATCTCTATGACTGCAATTCTAATGTGCATGTTTTAAAAAACTGTTGCGTGTTGAGTCCCACAATGCCACCCCCCAAAAATTCACACATCACACATCAATTTTTGTTTAAGGTTTTTGGCATAATTTTGGCCACAACTTTATTCAAAATACAAAAAAAATGTGAGTGGTTGCTTAGGCATTGGTTTTGACTATCTGTCCTTGCCCCCAGGGACAGAGCTGGCCTTCCGGATTCCAACGGAAGCCAGCGTGGGAAACAAGTATTGGGTGAGAAAATGAAGCTGGGCATCAGTCCCTCACTTCTCACCCTCATGTTCCTGTGGGGCTTGCACGGCCCAAGTCCGATGCCAGGGACAAGGACGAAAAGAATGGCAAGCCCCTGGATTCCTTTAACAGAATTCCCTTTCCGCACCACCATTGGAGGGGTAGGCACTTACCCCTCCAACAACCAATTTTAACCAATGCCTAACCGCCATGGAGCCCTCAGCTCACCGCCAAACCACTCACAGACCCAACCAAGCCTTCAGCTTAGCCACCACCGCACCCAGCCAAGCCTCATTCCTTAAGGCAGAAAGGTGCACGCCATCAGCTCTGAAAAAGGATTCAGCCTGAAAAAGAATCTCAGGATGGGAAATCACATCTCCACCCAGCTCAAAAATCTTTTTAGACACAGCAGAATTGATGCGTTTCCTGGCCCTTTCGGTGGCAGCTGGGCAACGACTACCCATCCAAACGCGTCGTTGCAAAAGCTTTGACCAAAATATTTTTGCTGTCGGCACCACTGCCCGCAGCTTCTCCAGGTCACCCAAAATTGCAGCACGTAGTGAAAAACAGTCCATGGAAACCAGGTCGTTCTCACCCAGCTGCACCCCGATAGCTGTGGGCGGCCCTTCCAACAGCATCTGCCTCCAAATCAGCGGCAGGAACTCTGACCAGCGCATTCCCCATCTGGACAGCCAAGACAACTGCACATGTGGAGGAAGGCTGAGACCTGGTCCCAATCCAGACTGCCATGCTCTGATGCCAGCCCAATGAATGATGCTGTGCCCCACCATCCAGATGCGGACAGCTGCTAAACCTGAGATAAACAAGCAAAAAGAATGTAAGATACCAAAAATTGTTAGCGAACATAACCTCTGAACGCATTTGATTTCCAGCGACCCAAATCCTTTATTCTGGCGGCTGACAAGCCCTAGTGAGCTGCCATCATGGCAGCCCCAATCCTAAAGGAATGGGGGGCAAAACCATAGGCTGTGTCGCCACAAGCCAGGATCGCCTTACGCATCACTTTTGCAAACTGGTGTCTTGACAGGGGCAACCCATTCTCATGCCTCAACAGAGGACCATCCCCTGGGGGGCGAACCGCCAGGTACTTCCTGACATCTTTTACAGGGCAAGGGCCTGCTTCCCCCGTAGCAGGGAGACGAATGAGGGCTCCCTTACCCCTCTGATCCATTTTGAGTTTCTAATTGTGATTCTCAGCTCCGTGGGGGATAACTGTACGTCCCGGAGCAATAGGCCCCTAGAATGACTGTCCCTGTGAGCCTCCAACACGAGCTCACCCACTCTCAATGCTCCAAAGAAGGCAATAGAAAAGGCTGCCGAAAAAAGGCGAGCCACATACCCCGATCAGCACACATCCCGCAACTTTTTGCGCATCCTACTCAACAAGTCAAATGAGATGGGGCGCCGGGTTGCTGGCCGGGAAGGACAAAGTCTACCCCAACCTTCAAGGGCCTTGCGTATGATGAACTTCACGCACGGATATTTATCAGAAAATGATTTACAGAAAAATGCTATAGCAGCTGCTTGAATCCTGATTGTCTTAGCTGCACGTCCCAACTGAAATAGGTGCGCCAAATATCTTAACACCTGCAAAGAGGAGGGCGGGACCCCCCTTTCCCCACTGGCCGACTGACACGTAAATGCCAAAAAATCAGTCCAAGCTTTAGTGTACGATCTGAGGGTAGAAGGGGAAATAGATGCCGCTACTCCCTGCAAAACTAATTGCTGCCAAGGTTCCAGAGATGATCCGGGAAATATTCCGGACGTATCCGAGCCTCTGGAACCAGGAGTCTGAACCGCTCCATCTGAAAATGGGACAGAGCATCAGCAATTTCGTTAGATACCCCAGGAATGAAACGTGCAGAAAACACTATATTATAACGTAAACAATGCAACACAAAGGCCTGCAAAAGGGGTGACACCCTGGGGGAGTGTGGCCAGCACAGTCACCACTGCCTGGTTATCGGTCCAGAAGCAGACACGACGGTCCCTGAACTCATTGACCCACAAGTGCACTGCCACTGCAATGGGAAAAAACTTGAGAAAAGTTAGGTCCCGCGTAATGGCTCCTCCCTGCCACGCAGGCGTCCAACGCATGGCGCACCATCGGCTTTACTTTCCAGTAAAGCCCAAAGCCCAGGGAACCTGCAGCATCTGATTGTACCTGGAAGTCATTATGTAAGTTCAACGTGTCTTGCCATAACGACACCCCATTGAATTCCTCCAGGAATTCAAGCCAAATGCAAAGATCAGCCTTCACCTCACTGGAGAGGCGCACTCGATGATGTGGGGCCCTCAACCCCGCCGTGAGTTGAGCCAGGCGTGAACAGAAAGGGCGCCCAGGAGCCACCACCCTGCACACGAAATTCAGGTGTCCTAATAGCGACTGGAGTTGCCTTAGGGACACCTTCTTCAGAGGGAGCAATTCCTCTATGACTTTCTTCAAGGCTACCAGCTTTCTTTTGGCAAGCTGGAAGTTTGGGAAACCGTATCCAAAAGGATACCCAGGTAAGTAAGCTGGGTCGAAGGACCCTCGGTCTTTTCCGCAGTGAGCGGAACCCCCAGTTCCTGCGTAAGGTCAGCAAAGGCTCGCAGCAACACCGATCAATTGCCGGTATCGCGAGCCGAGGCCAATAAAAAATCATCCAAATAATGTGTGACTCCGCCCAGTCCGGTTTTAAATTTGAGGGCCCACTCCAAAAACGTGCTGAAAGATTCAAAAGTGGCACACGCTATTGAACAGCCCATAGGCATGGCTTTGTCAAAGTAATATTTGCCCTCAAACTGGAAACCTAGCAGCCAAAAATCCTCCGGATGAATTGGCAGTAAGCGAAATGCCGATTCAATATCGCATTTTGCCAATAAAGCAGCATGGCCGAACTTCCGAATCATCTTGATCGCATGATCAAGAGAGGCATACTTTACGGAGCAAAGCTCCGGAGGAATAACATCGTTGACTGAGGTACCCCTGGGATGTGATAAATTATGAATTAAAGGAAATTCACCTGGAGCTTTCTTCGGCACGATACCCAATGGGGATACATGCAAATTATGAAAGGGGGGGCGCCAAAAGGACCAGCCATATGATGCAAAGCCACCTCCTTTGCAATCTTTTTCCGGGCAACCTCAGGTAGCTCGCGAACTGATTTTTGGTTAGAAGGATTCCGTTCCACGGGAGGCATGGCTACCAGAATCCGAAAACCAACAGAAAAACCATTACTCAAATAACGTGCAGCATCCCTATTGGGGTAAGACTGCAACCAAATTTGAAGGGCCGGCAAACAAACAGGAGTATGAGTCAAGGAGGTCAACACGCTATTTTCCTGTTCCTGAGGTTGAAGGGAGGGGGGCTGGCTTGGGGGGTTGCTGAGAACCCACTCTTCCCCCACGAAAGGGCCGCCGACCACCAAAACAAGAGGAAGCAGAATGCAATCCATTGCATTTTTCACACATGTGAGCATACTTGCACGCCTGGCACTGACAAGAGCCCTTATTAAAATCCCAGCATAGCAGACGACGGCTAGTTTTAAAAGCCGAAGTCCTCGACTTCTGTTGTTCTGGCACCTTTTTATCGATGAGTGGGTCCACGTGGGTGGTCCATACATCGAGATCCTTACGATCCCAGCGGGCCGAAGGGATCATGGCAGCGCGGCGCCTGAAGTTCTCATCATATTCGATCGCAGCTTTTTCACCAGCTTTGGTGAAGGCAGAATGAACAATGGATAGATAAACTATCAAATGAAGAGATCTCCGTGGGTACGCTGCTGTAACCATACCAGCGAAGACCTGGAAACAATCGAGCCAGTGTTCGAATGTCCTGTCCACAGTGGTAGCGCCAGGGCATTTTTTGGAGGAAGAGTTTCCCTTCTCCTGATCCTCCGAAGGTGGGGCCAATTTGAAAATGTCTACATAGCGGCCGTTCAATATCCTGGAGACGTTTTCTGCGGCGACGTTTTCTGCCCGAAGACTTCCTGGCAGGGACTGGTAGACTGTCCTCAATTGACGACTCGGAGTCAAGATTCAGCTGCGATGCACCCGGGACTGACTGCGGAGAAACAACACGTGAGAGGCCAGAACCCGACGCCACTTCAGCTGAAGGCTGAGCAGGCGTACCCCGGTGGGTGGATGCTGCCGAAGGGCCCCTTCTCCCTGAGGCCCTCCTGGTGGAACGACCTATCCTCTGTGAATTGCCCGGACTGCAGGTAAGTCGGGGGACTGGGTTAACTGGAGATCCACCACTGAACCCCTCAATGATGACCCTTCACTCCCATCTTCGCTAGATGATGGCGAAACCGGAGATGACGCCAGTGCTGAACGAAGCGGCCTTCCAGAGGCGAAGGGCTGGGTGGAGCAGTGTTGAAGGAAACCGTCCATTTCCACCACGAAGTGAGACAGGGCTGCTGGATCACCGGCCATGCTCGCCACCAAAGATTGCACCAGCCCCACTGGTTGACTTGGGGTGGGTGAGCGAAGCGCCTGGGATGGGCCTCTAATAGGCTGTTTTGAGGCGGAGGCTGAGCCGGGGCGGGCGGCGACTTTCTTCGGAGCCATACCTGCTAGTTAAGGATAAGATCAACAGTCAAAGACAGCTCCCAAAAGGGGGCGCCACAACCAAAGGGCTATCAAATATCAAATGAGAATTAGCAACTGCTGGCCAGTCACCGTCCAAGACGGAAGCACCACTGCTTCCCTATCAGCGCCTTCTCTAAAGAAAATAAAATAATAAATTAAATTAAAAGTGTCTATATACGATAATTAAATTAGGTAAATTAAATAACCAACAAATTGAGTCAAAGGTAAGCAGGACAGGCTGGTATCTATCTATCATCTATCTATCTATCTATATTTATTTATTCCTAAAGAATAAGCAAGGTGCACCTCCTCAAGCCGGCCAGCAGGGGTCACCAGCTGGCCCAGGCTCAGTGGGAGGAGGCGCAGTACCAGTCTAGGCCACCAGGGGGAGCCTGGGCGCTCAGCCAAGCTGCAATAACTCTGCACAACCACAAGGGGGCCAGCAGGGAGAAACGCACTGCAGCGGGAAAAGTCTCCTTCAACGGAGCTGCGTACAGAAAACAGGTAAAATGGCGAGCGCAATACAGCTTGCAGCCCCCCAGCACCCAGGGGGAGCTATGCAGCCGAGCCGGGCGATTTATATTGGGCATGCAGGGAGCCGGAGGCCCAGCACGGCAGCCACTGGCCAGTTCTATTGCTAGGCGATGCCTGCAAGGATTACGGCCGCAAAATCGGCTGCCTGCACTCTTGCGCCACGTGCTCTGGGCAGCAAAATGCCGGGGGAAGGCAATTCTCCCCACAACGTCTTCCGCTTGCCCCCCAAGGCCTTCAAGGAAATGCCCCCCAAGAAGCGCCCGCTGCTGTGGCCCTGAGGAGAGGCCGGGACCCCGCGAACCGCCCCCACAGTGCCGGAAGAGCCGCGAAAGGTAAGAGGGGGGGGAAGTGCCCTTGCAACTGCCCAAAATAAAATTAACAACAAAAAACCCCTAATAAAGGAAAAAACGCTCGGCGGGTATCAGTGAGGCCAGAGAGGCCCGCTGTAAGGTTCCTCTGCCGGCTGCTGGACTACCGGGCCTCGGGACGGGCCTGGCGTCCACGGAAACGCAAAAGCTGGGGCGCAGGAAGCAGCTACCGGCCCGTGAAAGAACCAACCTCCAAACGCCTAAATAGAGAGGCAAAGCCTCAGATGGCCCAGGGGGGGGGGCACCCTCTGAGCCCGGCACTTTCGTCCTGCTAAAATATTTTTAAATTTTAAAACTGGGTTGAAGGGAAGAATACAATGGGATGGGAAAAGGGGAAAGGGGAAGCGGAAAGGGAAGGGAGGAAAATACTAAAGGGAAGAAGCGAGGGAGAAAAGTACTTAAAACCTAAGGCCAAGGGAAAACGAAAGTAGATTGCAAGCCAGCTCATATACAACCGTCTCCACAGATCCTGATCCGGTGCAAAACGGCCAAGAGGACGCCCAACGTCAGGCGTCCTGTATTTAAAGACTCTGACCCCTCCTCCAAATTGGCAACAATCAAAACTCCCCAGCAACCCAATTTTAACCACTTAATGGCTTGGGTTCATCCCAAATCTGCCCAGTAATAGCAGGGTGGCTTGTTCCCCCAACCGCAACACGTGCTCTCTGTTAGGGAGAACACGCTTTATAGGGAACTAAGGTAAAAATCTTAACAGGAGTCTATGACATGAAAGAGGCTGTGCAGTACAAATACAATCTGGTTCTCATTTCATTATCAGAAAATAATTCAAATTTATTTCTGCTTCCAAATATCTTTATTATTTTAACCATTTTAACCATTTACACCATAATACTTTGATAATAAATACTCACAATATAAAAAGGAAGATAAGGAGGATAAAGAAACAGCTAATAACAAACTACAACAAAGAGAAAAATATTACATAGATAATTATCTTAACCACGCATATCTGTTTAACAATATAGCTAAATTATATCTAATCTTATTCCCCAAATATGTGTCATTCCAGGCCATAATAAATAAGGACCATGTTTCCATACAGCTACTAACAGGCACAGCCTCCTCTCTTTTATAAAATGTGAGTTCATATTTCATCAAGCCATTGTTATATAAATGATGCTGTGGTTTTCTTCTAAGAGATTGCAGTTGCTGATTTTGCTGCAATTGGCCGAGTTATGACCATTTCCAGATCAGAATCAGGTACCAGGAGACCTTTCTTTTTTTAAAAAAAAAGAAATATATCAGAACAGACACATATGCACTGCCTGTTGACCATCATCACCTTGGGAAATCCTGCTGAATCCTCCCCAAAGAACAACAGAGCTCATCAACTGCCCTATTCTAAAGCTTTTGTGTTCTTTTGGAAGCCCCGTTTCACCCACCCAAGTGCTTCTTGCTTCTCAGTTGCCCCATGTGGACTCTGAATCCTGCTGGCACTCACCAGCTTAGGCAGCTATTTGGGGGAATGATAATTACAAGATTCTTTGTTAAAATAAAAATAAATAAACTTTAACACTTTTTGTAAATCCATTCATCCCTTTTTCACCATCTGTTAGTATCAAGGAAACGACTTTTAAAATAATGAAATGGTATCATGCCATTATATTCTTTTAAAAAGGTGACATAATATAAGTCAGAAGATATGGGGCAATAGAGGAGCATGGCTTCGAATTCTTGTATTAAATGAAGCCATTGCATGCAGGGGTGGAGGAAGGGGGTGCGATAGGTACGGTCCGTCCTGGGTGTCACCATTGAGGGTGTGTGTGACAAAATGCTGGGTGGCACTCACAGTGGGGCCTGCAGTGCATCCAGCTATGCATCTCTCCTGGGAGAGACGTGGTGGCTTGGACGTGCACAGCCTCCACACTGCCCCAACAGTCCACCCGCTGCCTCGTCGCCCCCCAAGCTGTAGGGCGGCTGAGTGGAAGGAGGCAGGTAGATGCCAGAGGCCCTACGGTGTGCCTCGCCCCTGGGCGTGCCGCCCCAGGCACCCGAGAGGCTCCCTCTGGCACTGATTGCATGCAGCTTCTGGGTGTGTATGCAATTGAAAAGCATCATTAAGGGCTGGATCCTGGCATCTTTTGCATGCCAAAGGGCACAGCAGCAAAAACAGGAAAGGGCATATATATGGGTAAGTTCTACTTGTGCATATTCTGATTTATTAACGTGCATATCCTGATTTGTTAATGTTAAGTAACTGTTTTAAAACACCTCTCCTGGGTAGTTTTGAGTTATACATTATACAATATACATGAGGTTACCAGTAGTTGCTGTATTGATTACAGTCCTGTGGAGAACCAGTGACCACCATAACTCTTTGGAAAATTCTAGAAGCAGATTCACCCCATGGAGTGATTGGGAGGTGACTGCCTCTTTGTGTGGTTGCTGTTGTCATGTGATCAGCTTTCTCAGTAGTTCCGTTGTGTATGTCAACCACATTTGCAAAGTGTTCTTTTTCATCAGTCCAACATTAACTCCATATATCTGGGATGCGGGTGGCACTGTGGTCTAAACCACTGAGCCTCTTGGGCTTGGTGATCGGAAGGTCAGCAGTTCGAATCCACGCAATGGGGTGAGCTCCTGTTGCTCTGTCCCAGCTTCTGCCAACCTAGCAGTTTGAAAGCATACCAGCGCAAGTAGATAAATAGGTATCACTGCGACGGAAAGGTAAACAGTGTTTCCATGTGGTCAGGCACTTGTTCTCTGTGCACCAGTAGCAGTTTAGTTATAATGGCTACATGACCCAGAAACTTTCTGTGGACAAAAGACGACTCTCTCAGCCTGAAAAGCGAGATGAATGCTGCACCCCATAGTTGCCTTTGACTGGACTTAACTGTCCAGAGGTCCTTTACCTTTATCTTTACCTATCAACTCCATAGGATTATGGTCTGAAAAATAATGTGCCTCAGGTCACCCAGATGAGCTTTGAATCAGCTACCTGCAAATTGACCATTGTAGTCTTAACTGCTGTACTAAATGATCTGTTACACGTTGACTAATCTTTTGTTGAACTGAGACTGCAGTCCTACGCCCACTTGCCTTGAAAGGTGTCACACGGAAGTCAGTGGAAATACCTTCTGAGAAGTTTGCGTAAGATGATATCGGGAGTTGGGCAAGACTGAACCAATGATATCAATTAGAGAGGATGTTTCTGTTCCTTCCAGGAACGTGTAGTCTGTACTTGGTGAAGAGTGGCAAGCTATTTAAGCCACACTCTCTGCCAATTCATTCTCCAGTATATGATATAGGTTAAAGCGCATATTCTTTAATCCAGCTTTGTGGAGCCCAGTCTTGTACTTCACCCTGAAAGATGGATTTGCTTCCATGCACTTCAAGGATGTGGCTCTTCATAATGGGGGCAGGATTGGTCCAAGCCCTTGTTACTTCAGGAATGTTTATGAAAAGAAGAACTGTACACCCAGAAGCTACTATGGATGTTGTAAGCCATCCATCTTTTATTCTTTTATTTGCTTAACTCAAGGCATTTATGGTTATTAGTGCTGCTTAATTGTGCTATATTCCACATACCTAAAGTTTGTTTTTCATGGAATGCTGGGATTGCAGGGGTCAAGAAAATGACGATGATGATGAGGATGATTTTGAAGTATGCACCCTGCCCTCTCAATGCATCATTGCTCAGGGCAGCTTGCAGCATTTTTTTGTTTTAGTTTTTTAAGCATTCCCAAAGTATCTCCAAACATCTGCTTCATGTAACCCCTGTGCTCTTTGGGCTTCATTTAGGTATCAGCAGTAGCAAGTTTAGCATCTTGCCCTATGCATTATTGTTGCTCAACAGCATGAAGAAAAATCATTAAGTGGCCCACAAAGACCTTCAGCATTTTTCAAGTGGTCCAAGAGGATTGGGTGGAGTTTGGGAACCATTGCTGTTAAAGATGTAGTCTTCTGTGGAAAAGAAGTGTCCAGGAGTTTTACACTCCCAGCCAAACCTTGCTTTTTCTTTTCTCCCTTTCCGCCAAGGGTGAAATGATTTCCTTCAGAGGATATCCCAGTGAGACATATGAAGTGGTGACAGATGATGGGTGTATCCTGAGTATTAACAGAATTCCTCAGGGGAAAAGAAATAACCGGGAATCCGGTGAGTGTGTTTTTTGAGGTATTTATTATGTATACATGAAAATACTATGAGGACATTTAAAATTATTATTAAAAAAATGATAAGTTTTAGCTTTGGAATTTGTTTACTTATTGCAAGAAAACATCAACAATCTGTTTGGTTAGGGGTGATTATTAATATGATTTTATTAATTATATGTTTTGGTCCTATTTTTTCTTTAAAAATTCCAAAAAAGGCCATAGATTACCATATGTTCCGGCATACAAGGTGATCTTTTATCCCTGGAAAATCACCCCAAAAGTCGGGGGTCGTCTTATACGCCGGTTATACGCGTTGGAAAGGAGGAGAGGGAGCTGGTGAGCAGAGGAGCCCCTTCTGCCGCCGCTCCTCCTCCCTCCCCACAGAAGGGGACGTGGAAAGCCCTTCCGAGTGCGGCACTCACCCTCCCACCCGCCAAACGCTTCGCCTCGGGCTGCTGCTGCTGCTGCAACGTCAGAGGCAGCGGAGGGGTGGGCGCTCTGCCCCTGGCAGTGCTCAAACTCTATAACTCTAAAACTCTAAAATTGAACAGCAAAAGTTGGGGGTCGTCTTATATGCCCAGTTGCCTAATATGCCTAATATCTACGGTAGGTTAAACACATTTTAGTCCTTTCTTGAGCTATTAGGTCCTCTGCATGGAGAATATGGAGATATGCTATTGGGTGACAGAGAAAAGGCAGAACTGCTTTGCCTCTGTCTTCCTTTTCCTTTTTATAATTATAATTTTTTAAAATTAATTTTCACATTTAAACATTATCATCATATAAACCATAACAAACAACTTTAATAAAATAAAAAATAGAAAATAGAAAATAAAACATCTTCACACCATATTAAATCCATATTTTGGGATTACTCAGATCCCCTGACTTCCCTCCATTTCCTCTCCTGGTTCTTTTATAATATCTTATATTATAAATGTCTATAATTTATTAAATTTATTAAAATTTCCAATTTTAAACATTCTTAATATTACAAGTGTTTTTAAAAGCCTGCTATTGTATTAACTTCTTTTACAATGCCTTTGTAAATATGCAGTAAACATTTCCCATTCTTTTTTATATTTGTGGTCTTCTTGATTTCTTAGACTTCCTTCCAGTTAATTTTGCCATTTCAGCATATTCCATTAATTTAAATTGCCAATCTTCTTTGGTTGGCACTTGTTCTTTCCAATGTTGAGCTATCAATATCCGGGCGGCTGTTGTTGCATACATAAACAAGTTTTTATATTCTTTCGGTATATCTATTCCAGTTATTCGTATTAAAAAGGCTTCTGGCTTTTTAACAAATGTTATTTTTAACATTTCCCCCCCAATTCATTATAAATCTTTTCCCAAAAACTTATTATAACCTTACATTGCCACCACATATGGTAAAAAGTGCCTTCTACTTCTTTATACTTCCAGCACTTATGATCTTTTGTCTTACGCATTTTTTATAATTTAACCAGAGTTAGATACCATCTGTACTTCGTTTTCATATAATTCTCTTTAAGAGCCGTACATGCTGTGAATTTTATATCATTTTTCCATAATCTTTCCCAATCTGTCATCTGTATATTATGTCCCACATCTTTTGCCCTTTTTATCATAACACTTTTGACCTCTTCGTCCTTTGTTTCTCATTCCAACAAAATATTATACATTTTTTATAGTTATTTATATTCACTTTCTAGTATTTTTCTCTGGAATTTTGAAATTTCATATGCAAATCCTTTCTTTTTATTTCTTTTAAATGTTTCATTTAATTGAAAATATTGTAACCAATCTGTTACCTCTTCTTTTATTTCATTATATTCATTTAATTTTAATTTATTATCCACTTCCATTAACAGCTCTCTATATGTTGCCCAGTTGGGTTTATTTTTTTGAATGCTATTGCTTCCAGTGGCAAAAGCCACCATGGTGTTTTTTGTTCTAATAGATCTTTATATTTTCCCCAAACTTGAAAAATTGCCTTTCTTATTATGTGGTTCTGGAAACTTCTATGTACCTTAATAAGCCTACATTCTTTAATGTTATCCAATCCTGTATCCAATACAAACAAGAGGCTTCATAGTATAATTTTATATCCGGTAGTGAGAAGCCTCCTCTTTCTTTAAGGTCTATTAATAATTTATATTTTATTCTTGGCTTCTTGCCTCTCCAAATGAATCTTGAAGTATGTCTCTGCCACTCTTTAAAGCAATTCACATTACTTATCACCAGGATTGATTGAAATAAAAATAACATTTTTGGCAATACATTCATGTCAGCTTCATTCCGGAGCTGACAGAGGCTGGGAATGAGAACAGACAAAGAGAGATAAGGACACGGGAATGTGAGCTGGAATGTGAGAGGGAGGAGGAGCAGCCTAGCGGCATGGCTTCAGAGAACAGAGAGCAGGCAGCAGATAGCTAATGGTAATCTGATCCCTGAGCATAGTGACCAAGGAAGGGAGAGCCAGAGCAGGGATAAACAAAATACCAATCTTAGCTCAGAAACAGATGGAGAGAGGCCAGGAATAGCCAGCCCAAAAACTCGAAGGCGCGAAAAGGTCAGTGAGAGGAGGGAAAAGAACAGACGCCATTTCCACACCTCCGTTAAGAACATTCCCACAGTCTGTCCGTCGGTTTCCACAGGCTTGCCAATCTATATCTCAGAGGACCCTGCAGGGTCAAGATAACATTCCAATAACCATACATTCACATTCCGATGACCCTGGTCCTCTTCCTCCTCGTCGGCAAGCCTCTCTTCACGAAACTCCATTTGTAGCTGCGTCATAAAACTTTCCTTCCATTCCACCAGTCCTCTCTTTGATCAACAATTCATTTCCACACAGTTCATGATCTCCTGCTTGTGATTAATAATTCACAACAATTCTTCTCTCTGGAGGGGAGGGTTATTGGTACTCACATAAGACAAAAAAAGGAAAGTTTTTTCCTCTCCCCCCTTTCCATTTCACTCCAACATACCAGTCTTTTAATGATGATTCTTCACTTGAATTATTGTCCAGCCCGTTGCTCCGCTCACAGAGATCCATTAATCAGCAGTCTTTACTCCCGATCTTCACTTGATGTATGTGCATTAGCTTCTTTCCAATTATATATTTCCAATTACTTTTGAGACTTTTTTTGGGGGGGGGCTCACCTTGGCACATCCCCACTGGTCCTCCATAGAGCCAAGTTTGACGAAGCTGTCAAACCCATAATCCATCCACCATTCATGCCAAACCGGAAGTCCCTTTGCCTCTATCTCTAACTCACAAGGAAAGTGATCCCCAACCTGGTGATGACATATTAAATGATGTAAGGATGGGCTACAGCCCAAGATAGGAAAAGAGGTAGCTACTTTAAATGAATTCAGATCTGCAGGGCCTGGTGAGCTGTGCCCCAAAATACCTCTGCCTTGCTTTCCATATTGCATTTAGAAGATACTCATTCCAGACTCAAATTCCAGACACGTGAAATTGCTGGCCTGCTCTGCGTCCCAAGTTTATAGTTGGTGATGCACACCAGTGACCAGTGAGGCCACACATGTGGGCCATTGTTGCTCTCCTGGCTTCTTAACACCACTGTCACTGGTGATAATTGGGAAGGAGAGAAGAGGTGCCAAGTGAGGAGAGCTTGGCCAGGTAAGGCTGCATCTTATTGGATGGAGACACTGAAATTACATATTGTAACTATGTTTAAAACAAGGAACTAGGCAGAGGGCCTTCTTGGTAGTGGCGCCCACCCTGTGGAACGCCCTCCCATCAGATGCCAAGGAAATAAATGACTTTTAGAAGACATCTGAAGGCAGCCCTGTTTAGGGAAGTTTTTAATGTCTGATGTTTTATTGTAGTTTTAATTGTGTTGGGAGCCTCCCAATGGGGCTGGGGAAAACCAGCCAGATGGGCTGGGTATAAATTCTTCTTCTTCTTCTTCTTCTTCTTCTTCTTCTTCTTCTTCTTCTTCCTCTTCCTCTTCCTCTTCCTCTTCCTCTTCCTCTTCAGGTCCCAGGCCTGCAGTGTTCTTGCAGCATGGCTTGCTTGGTTCTAGCAGTAACTGGGTGTTTAATATGGACTACAACAGCCTGGGCTTTATATTGGCTGATGCTGGATATGATGTTTGGCTTGGAAACACCAGAGGTAACACTTGGTCCAACAAACACATCAACTATACTGAGAAGCATCAAGAATTCTGGCTATTCAGGTAGAGTGAGCTTTCTAAACCTAATTTCTTGTTTCTGGTTCCTAGTTCACCCTTTGGGGAAAACTTTAATTAGTCATGCTCTTCCTAGTGGAGCCATATTTTTCCACCTCCTCTTATAATATATGATATGGAGGTATAGAAATACATTTCCAAGTAAGTAAAATTGGTAGTTGTCCCTTTAAACAAACAAACAATTTGTTTGTTCCTGGGGAAAATATGGCCTTGGTGAAATGTGGCCTTGGTGAACTCCATAGAATAGATGATAGCAGATCAGCTTAACTTCAGGTGCAATTAGATTTGATCTGGAAAGATTCAATATTTGTCCTTCTGAATCTCTGCTGGAATTTGAAGCTTTTCAGAAAGACATGGGTTGGAGGGAAAGCAGAGTCCTCTCCTGCCCACAGCTTAAGTACTGTTCCTCCTGAAACTGGCTTTTTCAAAATGTTTTTGCTTTCCCCATTGCAGCCACATGGTTGCTCTTAACTGTCTGGTGGGCATTTTCAGTTTGCAGTGAACAGCTCATAGTGTGGCCTTGCTTGCTAGTGAACAGTGAAAATGGAAATATATAAGGAAGATGAGTCATGGCTTAATTCAGATGTTTCACAAATGTTCATAGACTTGGTGACTTGACGGATCCATGGAGGAGATGATCTCTGATCTGCCAGATCCAAGCCTGTTCTTGTATTGAACTGGGTGGAGAACAGGGCATTTTAGGCTTTCACAATGTAGATCCCACTGCATATACATGTCTGTTAAACATAGGCTGTTCCTTTTTCTTTGCAGTTTTGATGAAATGGCTAAATACGACCTTCCAGCTTCAATAAACTTTGTCCTGAACAAAACTGGTCAGGAAAAAATATTTTATGTTGGTCATTCCGAGGGCACCACAATGGGTAGGTTAGCAAGATTCTTAAACACATGCGGGCAATTCTATTCACTACATAATTATATGTGCAGTTGCTGTTGTATATTAAATTCAAGAGACATCTTGCTCATGGTACAGTGATGTTCCATGGCACCTATGGACACCTATGGAGAAGCATCTTGAATAACAATCCCTGCATTTTGCTTTCCTGCATTGCGTGGACAGGCGGAGTCCCCAGATCCCGAGCCGTCCCCCCGTCATGTGGAATAACGACTCAAGACAATGTGCTATGGGATTAAATTGGCCACAACTTTATTAAATTTGAAATGTGGGTAGACCTTGGCTCAGGCATTGGGCATTCTCCCTCCCCAGTCTCCAGCCGGGGACCTAGGGAGCATCAGGGTTATCCAGTGTGTGTGTGTGGGGGATGGGCCGGCTCTGGAGAACATATGTTCAAGCAGAGATAGCCGCCCCCGTTACGCCGCCGCCGCAGGGGAGAGCAATGACAACCTTTCAGCGTACGGTCAAAGCCTCCCTTCAGAAACCCCTTTAATGGGGAACCCTGGTATCGCCGCCGCAAAGAGGAAGATGGACTAAAGGATTCCGCCCAAGGCCTGATACCGCCAAAGTTGTGACGTTTTGCTACGGGAAAGGTGAAACCTGCCAATGCAGGGAAATTCCTTTCCGGCCCTTTAACAGCGACCTTAACGTAGCAGCGCCCGGATACCTGTGAAGAAAAGTTAACCTGCAAAACCTGTGAAGAAAAGTTAACCTGCAAAATAAGACATTAACTGAGGGTGGGTAGGGTGGGAGAAGCTCTGGAGCCAAGTGAGGATTCCCAGGTAAGATCCTCCCTCTATTGTGTGGGCAGGTAATCCCTCCCCTACTTGGCCTGATCTCCTTGGCAACGCTTCCCCCAGGTGGGATTGGACAACTGACTGAGGTAGGCGGAGACCTCCAGGTATCCCACCTGAGGGAAGGCAAAGCGAAGCCTATGCTGATGGAGCCGCTCCAGATCTAGGGGCTGCGCGCGTCCACGCAAAGGGCGCCCCCCGTTTTAAGCGGGGAGCGGTCATTTTCCTCCTTTGTGATATTTCCCATATAGGTGATGATTCAAATTGGTTAAGAGGCTTATAAAAAGTGGTTTCCTGCACTTTCTTTCTTAGTGTTATTTCACATATAGGTGATTGTAATGGTTCTAGGGGTTGCTCGTACGTAAGTTGTCTTCACTCCTGGCTAGGTTACCTGGGTGAACCCTTTCTGTCTGGACAGCCTCTCACCCGTGGCTGTCTCAATCGCTGGCAGAATCCGTCAGTGGGCGTTTCTTGAACTTCTTCCAGCAAAGAAGTTCTTTGATGCCTAGTCTCCTCTTACTCTCCCTACGCGGAAGTCTTCTGCGCAGGGAGGGTGTGGGCAGCGGAGGACCCGTGCTCTCCCTGCTGGTCTCCGGCGAGGAGTCCTGGAGCCCCCTCGCCGATTCCCCCATCTGCCCCCCTTCTCCACTGGTGCTACGCTGATTTCCTTCCCCAGCAGATGGGCTGCTTCTCTCCCTACTGGGACCCTCTCCGGCATCCCTCTGGAGCCTTCCCTCCGCCTCTGGCTCCGATGGCAGTTCCCTGACATCCACCTCCCTCCCAGGACCCCCTCCACCCCCGGCCCGATTTTCCGATTCAACCTTGTCCCTTTCCTCGGCCGACGATGTGGGGAATCCCCTGAAGGAGCTGTCACCATCCTCTGAGGATTCAAACCCCACTTCCCACCCGCTCCGATCTCTTCCCGCAGGGTGGGCCTCCCAGTCTGATTCCTCCCCTCCCTCCTCTTCGGAGGCAGGAAAACCCACAAAGTCCTCTTCGTCATCTGTGGTTTGGCTCTTTTTCTCCATAGTCCCATTCTTTTATATCTTTTTTAAACATTTCATTAACCTGGAAATAATGCAACCAATCATATACATGTTCTTTGATTTGTTCATATGGTTTTGACTTCCATTTTCCCTCCTCTTTAATTACCATTTCACCATATGTGATCCAGTTACCTCTCATATTGATTTTCTTTACGCTCATAACTTCTAGCGGGGATAGCCAGTGTGGAACTTTTGGTTCCAATAGATTTTTGTACCTGTCCCATACTTCTATTAACGAATTCCTAAAGATGTGGTTCCCAAAACCTTTATGAATTTTCTTCTTATCACACCATAGGTATGTGTGCCATCCAAATCTGTTATCAAAGCTTTCGAGATCTACTAACTCCTTGTTTTCTAATTTTATCCATTCTTTTAACCAACAAAGGCATGCTGCTTCATAGTATAATTTCATATCTGGCAGGGTGAAGCCTCCTCTTTCTTTCACATCGGTTAATAACTTATATTTTATTCTTGGCTTCTTGCCCTGCCAAATGTACCTTGAAATCACTCTTTGCCACTCTTTAAAAGTCCCTAACCCCTTTATAATGGGGATAGTCTGAAATAAAAATAACATCTTTGGAAGCACACTCATCTTTATCGTAGAAATTCTACCCCAAAAAGACAGTTTCATTCTTCCCCACACCTCCAGATCTTTCCTTATTTCCTTCCATACCGGAATATAGTTATTGTGGAACAGGTCAATGTTTGTAGGTGTTCACCAAATCCCCAAGTATTTTACTTTTTTCACCACCCCTATCTCTGTCTGTTGTTGCATTATTTCTATCCTACTTTGTTCCATATTTTTAGCAATTATTTTGGTCTTTTTCTTATTCAATCTAAATCCTGCCATTTTCCCAAATTGTTCTATTTCCTCCAATACTTCTTTTACACTTTCCAATGGTTCTTCAATTGTTATTACCAGATCATCGGCAAAGGCTTTTACTTTATATTCATTCTGACCAACTGTTACCCCTTTAATTAATTAATTTTGTCTAATCGCACTTAAGAAGACCTCCAGAACCGTTATAAATAACAATGGCGAGAGCGGACAGCCCTGTCTTGTTCCTTTTGATATTTCTATATCTTCTGTAACTACATTATTGACTAGCAGTTTAGCTCACTGTTCTGTATATATTGCCTTGATTCCATTGAAAAATTCTTTCCCCACATCCATATACTCTAAATTTTTCAGCATAAAATCCCATACTATGTTATCAAAGGCCTTTTCTGCATCCACAAACATTAATATCGCTTGTTTCTCATTCCTGGCAGTCAGATATTCTAAAATATTAATTATGTTCCTTATAATATCTTTCATTTGTCTTCCTGGCAGGAAACCTGCTTGATCTTTATGGATGATTTTTATCAGTATATTTTTCATTCTCTTCGCTAAAATCCCCGCAAATATTTTGTAGTCCGTGTTCAATAATGAAATAGGCCTATAGTTTTTAACTTGTGTTAAATCCGAGTCTTGTTTTGGAATCAAAGTGATAAATGCTTCTTTCCACGTATCTGGGATATCTCTTTTTAAAAAAATATTATTCATAACTTCTTTCAATGGTATCGTCAGCACATCTCTCATTTCTTTATAATAACCTGATGTAAATCCATCTGGTCCCGGGGCCTTTCCTCTCTTCAGTTCTTTTATAGCCTCTTTTATCTCATCAATTTCTATTCGGGGGGGGGGGGAGAGTCTTCTCTTCTCATGAGGTGGCCAAAGTATTGGAGCCTCAGCTTCATGATCTGTCCTTCCAGTGAGCACACAAGGCTGATTTCCTTAAGAATGGAGAGATTTGATCTTCTTGCAGTCTATGGGACTCTCAAGAGTCTCCTCTAGCACCATAATTTGAAAGCATCAATTCTTCAGCGATCAGCCTTTATGGTCCAGCTTTCACTTCCATACATCACTACTGGGAAAACCATAGCTTTAACTATATGGACCTTTGGTGATGTCTCTACTTTTTAAGATGCTATCTAGGTTTGTCATTGCTTTTCTCCCAAGGAGCAGGCGTCTTTTAATTTCGTGACTGCTGTCACCATCTGCAGTGATCATGGAGCCCAAGAAAGTAAAATCTCTCACTGCCTCCATTTCTTCCCCTTCTATTTGCCAGGAGGTGATGGGCCCAGTGGCCATGATCTTCGTTTTTTTGATGTTGAGCTTCAGACCATATTTTGCGCTCTCCTCTTTCATCCTCATTAAAAGGTTCTTTAATTCCTCCTCTCTTTCTGCCATCAAGGTTGTGTCATCTGCATATCTGAGGTTGTTGATATTTCTTCCGGCAATCTTAATTCCGGCTAGGGATTCATCCAGCCCAGCCTTTCGCATGATGAATTCTGCATATAAGTTAAATAAGCAGGGAGACAATATACAGCCTTGCCGTACTCCTTTCCCAATTTTGAACCAATCAGTTGTTCCATATCCAGTTCTAACTGTAGCTTCTTGTCCCACATAGAGATTTCTCAGGAGACAGATGAGGTGATCAGGCACTCCCATTTCTTTAAGAACTTGCCATAGTTTGTTGTGGTCGACACAGTCAAAGGCTTTTGCATAGTCAATGAAGCAGAAGTAGATGTCTTTCTGGAACTCTCTAGCTTTCTCCATAATCCAGCGCATGTTTACAATTTGGGCTCTGGTTCCTCTGCCTCTTTTAAATCCAGCTTGCACTTCTGGGAGTTCTCGGTCCACATACTGCTTGAGCCTTCCTTGTAGAATTTTAAGCATAAACTTGCTAGTGTGTGAAATGAGTGCAATTGTGCGGTAGTTGGAGCATTCTTTGGCACTGCCCTTCTTTGGGATCGGGATGTAGACTGATCTTCTCCAATCCTCTGGCCACTGCTGAATTTTCCAAACTTGCTGGCATATTGAGTGTAGCACCTTAACAGCAGCATCTTTTAAAATTTTAAATAGTTCAGCTGGAATACCATCACTCCCACTGGCCTTGTTATTTGCAGTGCTTTCCAAGGCCCATTTGACTTCACTTTCCAGGATGTCTGACTCAAGGTCATCAACCACACTACCTGGGGTGTATGAGCCATCCATATCTTTCTGGTATAATTCCTCTGTGTATTCTTGCCATGTCTTCTTGATGTCTTCTGCTTCGGTTAGGTCCTTACCACTTTTGTCCTTTATTATGGTAATCTTTGTATGAAATGTTCCTTTCATATCTCCAATTTTCTTGAACAGATCTCTGGTTCTTCCCATTCTATTGTTTTCCTCTATTTCTTTGCATTGCTCATTTAAGAAGGCCTTCTTGTCTCTCCTTGCTGTTTTTTGGAAATCTGCATTCAATTTCCTGTATCTTTCACTATCTCCCTTGCATTTTGCTTACCTTCTCTCCCCCATTATTTGTAAGGCCTTGTTGGACAGCCACTTTGCTTTCTTGCTTTCTTGCATTTCCTTTTCATTGGGATGGTTTTCGTTGCTGCCTCCTGTATAATCTTGCGAGCCTCCATCCATAATTCTTCAGGCACTCTGTCCACCAAATCTAAATCCTTAAACCTGTTCCTCACTTCCACTGTGTATTCATAAGGGATTTGACTTAGATTGTATCTTACCGGCCCAGTGGTTTTTCCTACTTTCTTCAGTTTAAGTTTGAATTTTGCTATAAGAAGCTGATGATCTGAGCCACAGTTAGCTCCAGGTCTTGTTTTTGCTGACTGTATAGAGCTTCTCCATCTTTGGCTGCAGAGAATATAATCAATCTCATTTCGATGCTGCCCATCTGGTGATGTCCATGTGTAGAGTCGTCTTTTGTGTTGTTGGAAAAGAGTGTTTGTGATGACCAGCTTGTTCTCTTGACAGAATTCAATAAGCCTTTGCCCTGCTTTGTTTTGAACTCCAATGCCAAACTTGCCAGTTGTTCCTTTTATCTCTTGATTCCCTACTTTAGCACACAATAATACAATTGATTTTCAAATGATACAAATACAAATGATACAAATGATTTTCATAAGCACTTTAAAAATTGCTGTGGAAACATGGAGAACTCAACTTGAGATTTGCTCATCCTCAGTTTTAGCTACAATTATTGCTGTTGTGGTTTATTTCACTAATCTTGCAAGTGATTTTGAATTTGAAGCAAACTTCAGATTTAATTATGAATAAATAACAGTTCATTTTGACTTGAAACATGGCCATATATGGTCCCCCACAGGACATACAACATTGTGTACTTGATTGCTTTTGCATTATGCAAAAATTCAGTTTAAGATTTTGTTATTGGGTTTTTTCAAGACTGCATTGCTAACTCTATTTATTTTTCTCCCCCCCCCCACCCCACAGCATTCATTGCATTTTCAACCATGCCACACCTAGCTAAGAAGATCAAGATGTTCTTTGCATTGGCACCAGTAGTCACTGTAAAGTACTTGACCAACACAGCTTTGACCAAACTTGCAATGGTTCCTGAACCTAAGCTCAAAGTATGTATTTCGGGCAAAATATTTGTTCAAACAACAGAATGCAAATATTGCCTAATGTAGCTAAGTACAGTATTTGGGGATGTCTGTTTCATTTTACCTGAGGCCATTCATAATGCTCTTGGACATCTAAAAAGCTCAAGCTAGCCAATGCTGCAACTTGATAGCACAGTGTCGCTTTGGCTCTTCTGTGCCAGAACTTTTGGGGGGTAAAAAGAACGAGGGGTTGGCTTTTCTCCCTTGCTATATGTGTCATGGGTTCCAGTTTCTGCTGTGCGCTGAAAAAGAAAGCTGTTGGTGCTCTATACTTGTGGATACTGTTTGCATCCAGTGGCCATATTAAAGAATTTGGTGCAATTCTCTACGGTTTCTAATAAAATTGTCATGAGAATCTTGTCAGTATGGTGGCAGATCACACCTGTGAGTAACTCAATTGCCTTTAAAGCAATACAGTGGTACCTTGGGTTACATATTTCAGGTTACATATGCTAACCCTAACCCAGAAATAGTACCTTAGGTTAAGAACTTTGCTTCAGGATGAGAACAGAAATTGCGTGGCGGTGGCGCAGTGGCAGCAGGAGGCCCCATTAGCTAAAGTGGTGCTTCAGGTTAAGAACATTTTCATGTTAAGAACGGACCTCTGGAACAAATTAAGTACGTAACCAGAGGTACCACTGTAATGCTGTGCAGTTACATGGGAATGTATTTATTACAGTATTGCTTTCTTTACAGTACAGTAAGCCTATGCTCCAGGGATCTTGCTTAAAGCCAAAATCAAGTAGAATCAAAACCTACGGGGTTCAATGGCAGGTGGGATTGCCAAAGCCCTTTTTCCTGAAACCCTGTCCCCTTTCTTTCTTTCTTTCTTTCTTTCTTTCTTTCTTTCTTTCTTCCTTGCGGACTTAGTAACAAAGAATGGCTGTAGGGGAAGAGAACCATGCTGATCAAATTACAGGCACATGCACCCATTTTTAGGGCTCAGAGAAACTCACTGATCATGTTGGAGGCTGTTTGCTTGGGTCTCCTGTGTTGTCTATCTCTTCCACCCTGCTGCTTTTAGCTCTGTAATCCATAAAACAACATTGGAGCATGGTCAGTTTTATCCCCATGCTACAGTCACCCTTGGTTGCTATGTTACACTCCTGTCCTTTTCAGATTGGAGGAATAGCTACCTCTTGTATTTTTAGCCTAGGGTCAAGTCAGGAGACATGACACTAAATTAAGTCACTAGGCATACAATAGAGCAGTAAGACACTTTTGCTGAAACTACTGGGGAATTGAATGATTTCAAGCACATCTATTTAGCTACTGGACATTTGGCAAAATGTTTGCATAACTCATGTCCTTTGTATATTTGGGCTCCTACTGAAATAGTATTCATGTTGTGGGAACCATTATAATCTAGCTTGTTCCTGAACCACTTTAGAAGGACGCCAAAAGTCTAGAAATCAATGAAGATGATAGACTATGCAGAATTACCAAAGTTGACCGGCAAAATCTGAAACCTGAGTGACAAAGCGTTCCAGAGAGATTGGAGTAAATTTATTCAATATATAGACAGTTATTGTAAACATGTAAAGACACTTGCAAGACTGCGATAAATCTCACAACGCTCATTGGAAGGAACCTTCTACTTGTGCTTTAAGAGTAAAATAACCAAGAAAAAAGTCAAGGATTGAGATGGTATAAATGTGTGGAAATATGATGTAGTTATTCAAAAACCAGATAACGGGATGGAGGGAAGCCGAGTGGTTCGGTGAAGATATGAATTAGTAAAAGGAAATAAGATGTTACAATAATGTTAAAAATGGAAAATAATAATAAAAATATTATAAAATAAAATAAAGAAACCAATGTCCTTAGAGGCTATGTTTGCATAACTCATGTCTTTTGCATATTTGGGCTCCTACGTAACTAGTGTTCATCTGGCCATCTGACTCGGTTCATCTAACCATATGACTCGGTTGCCTCAGCCACTCTGGGCAGCTTCCAACATATATGAAAACATAACGAAACATTAAACATTAAAAAACTTCCCTCTATAAGGCTGCATTCAGATGCCTTCTAAAGGTTGTATAGTGACTTATCTCCTTGTCTTGGGGGCTGCAAAGCTCCATACCCTTCATCATTTCTCCAGTGAAAATAGGGACATCCTAAGGAACAATGGAACTTTCTGAGATCAAATCAGAAACCAGGATGGCTTCTGTAAATCTGGGATAGCCGCTGGAAAATAGGGACACCTGGAGGGTCCAGAGGGTCATTCTGTCTGACTGTGCTTGTGGGATTTGAATGGGTATTCTATTCTCATGACAGTTTTTTTTGTGTGTAATATTTTGTTGCTACTCGTTAGAAGTATCCATAGGAAAAAAGAGAATTGACTAACAAAATGGTGTATGTACTAATGTTTTTGTTTTGGCAGAAAATGTTTGGAACTAAGCAGTTTTTAGCTCAAGACAGAACAATGAAATGGTGTGCTACTTCCTTGTGTAACCGTTTCCCAATGGATTATCTTTGTGGCACTGCTTTCTTCCTGTTGCATGGCTTTAATGTGCTAAACTTCAATGCGGTAAGATTACTTAGTAGGAGTGTGCTCTAAAAAAAAGGTACCGTATTTTTCGCCCTTTAGGACGCACTTTCCCCCCTCTAAAAATGAAGGGGAAATGTGTGTGCGTCCTATGGGGTGAATGCAGGCTTCAGGAAGCTATATGCTAGCCGTGGGAGACCCAGCTCTCCCACGGCTAGCAGAGACCTTGCCGGCACCCAGAAGCTTGGGGCGTGCTGAGCTCCGCACGCCCCAAGCTTCGGGATTGGCGCAGGGCTCCGCTAGCCGTGGGAGAGCCGTGCGACTCTCCCTTGCTGGCACCCAGAAGCTTGGGGCGTGCTGAGCTCCGCACGCCGTAAGCTTTGGGATTAGCGCAGCGCTCCGCTAGCTGTGGGAGAGCCGCGCGTCTCTCCCACAGCTAGCGGAGACCTTGCCGGCACCCAGAAGCTTGGGGCGCGCTGAGCTCCGCACGCCCTAAGCTTTGGGATTAGCGCAGTGCTCCGCTAGCTGTGGGAGAGCCGCGCGAAGCCGCGCGGCTCTCCCACGGCTAGCAGAGACTTTGCCGGCACCCAGAAGCTTGGGGCGCGCTGAGCTCTGCACGCCCTAAGCTTTAGGATTAGCGCAACACTCCGCTAGCTGTGGGAGAGCCGCGCAAAGCCGCGCGGCTCTCCCACAGCTAGCGGAGACCTTGCCGGCACCCAGAAGCTTGGGGCGTGCGGAGCTCCGCATGCCCCAAGCTTCGGGATTAGCGCAGCACACCTGGGGAAAAAATAATAATTTCCCCCCCTTTATTTCCCCCCAAAAAAACTAGGTGTGTCCTATGGGCCGGTGCGTCCTATGGGGCGAAAAATATGGTAGGTGTATGGAGGCTTCTCTGAAGTGATTGCTACTTGTGCCATCCATAACTTAATTACATTCAGACAAAACATAGAAGATACCTGCACATTTTGCCCCATCACTTTGTGTCTATGATGGATCGAGACTTACTTTTTAAAGGAGAGCTCAGATTCTGGGGCACTAGTAAAAGCCTTTTACTAGTCTTTGACCTTTCTTGCTTCCTTTCCAGCCAATATTCCTGTAAATTTATTCATTATTTACATTCTACATTTCACCAGGTGGTCACAGGGTGGGTGGGATACCTTTTTTAAAAAACAACACTTTTTTATATTTGTAAGCTGCCCAGAATGGCGGGAGATAAATACTACTACTACTACTACTACTACTACTACTACTACTACTACTATTATTATTATTACAACAATAAACAGCAGTCAAAAAACAGGCAATCATTTAATCACCCTCCACATGCAGCTGCTCCTCCACATGCAGCTGCTGGGTGACCTTGGGCCAGTCACACTTCTCTGAAGTCTCTCAGCCCAGCTCACCTCACAGAGTGTTTGTTGTGGGGGAGGAAGGGAAAGGAGAATGTTAGCCGCTTTGAGACTCCTTCGGGTAGTGATAAAGCGGGATATCAAATCCAAACTACTCTTCTTCTTCTTCTTCTCCTTCTTCTTCTTCTTCTTCTTCTTCTTCTTCTTCTTCTTCTTCTTCTTCTTCTCCTCCTCCTCCTCCTCCTCCTCCTCCTCCTCCTGTGCATAGGTACATGGGATGAAGCCTGGTTGAACACAGTACAATTTGCTTCTTAGTAAATATGCATAGAATAGCACTGCAAGTAATTTGATATATAAAATGTAAAAAAAAAATGCATTTAAGTTCTGGGACAGTTAAAACTGAAATGCCTTGCTCTAAGCCATTGGTTGTTGTTGTTGTTGTTTTTTTGCAACATCATATTGGGATTAGTAACCAGTTTAGAGTGTCAAGTTGTGTAGTTACTATGTAAACACGGATTCCTGTGTGATATCCCGATGTTGAGCTCTGGTGCACTGCTTTTGTTCAAACAAACCAAATGGAAGGAAAGTGGCTGTTGTAATTTGTGATAAATTCAGCTAATCACTTTGCGCTTTCTTACAGAGTCGAATCGATGTTTATTTATCACACTTCCCAGCTGGGACATCTATCCAGAACATGCTTCACTGGACTCAGGTGGCACCGAAATCCTCTTTTCTCTTTTAAAAAAAGGTTTTCGTATTGATTGAAGAATGGGCAATCAGAACAGGCTTTTACAAAGACTTTTAAGAATGAAATTAATAAATATGATTGAAAGAAAAATTCGCCTCTCTTTTTACATACTCCAGAAATATGTTTTGTTTTTATGAGAAAGGATTTAAAGCTGAGAGAGTTTTATTGTGTTTAAATGTTTCCAAACAGGAGTATTTCAAAAGCTACAGATACAATAATATCCCCAATGGATTTGTTTTTATTGTCAAAATAGTCCCTCTGCATGAAGATGGACAAATACTACATTGCTGTGGTATTTTCCTGATTGGTGTCTCAGTGAAGAACCCAGTGCTACTGGAAGCTTTGCCCACTTGATTGGACTACAACTCCCATCAGCCAGGCCACACTGCCTTTTGCTGATGGGAGTTGGTGTCCAAAGCATCAGGATGGCTCCAGGCTAGACCGGCACTTTAACTTAGTGTCATCTGAATTATTTGTATAGAAACACAAAGATGGCTTGCTAAAGCCACACAGTAGAAGCTTGGAGCATCTAGCTAAGATGTCCTTTCTGATCGGATATACATGGTGGAAAAGAAAATGAATAATGGCTTGGGTAATCTTTCCTTCCAAAGTGAGGGGGAATGATCTAGTTAAGCCTCGCTGGACTGTCTTAAACCCATCATGCTAACTCATAGAGCTAAACATGCTGGTTATTTGAGGCTCATATATCCCACAATTGAGTTGTTTCTTCCTAGCCACTGCTTCCCTTGAACCTGCTCTCTATTTTGGAACAATTGTGTGAAATAATCTTTAGGATGGAGTTGGTGTTTTCTAACTCTGATTCTGTGACTTAGCCTGCATTACTAGAAACACTTCCTTGGGAATAAGTCCAATTGAATGGTTCTGAATAGACATGATTAGACAGTATCCGCCCTCCCTTCCCCACAGGTGGGCGGGGTTTGCGGATTCAAGCGAGGCTCACCTGGGCGCATGCCACCCACCTGCTTGAGCTGGCCTTTGACCCGCCCTCGGCCAGGGAGGACAATGGACGGCCGGCTGGGGTTGGGCCTAAGGCCAAAGAAAAGAGGCTGACTCCTGGGCTCAAGCCTCTTTTGCCGTTCTTCCTTCCAGGAACCTATTAGAACAATCAAGGGTGTCAAAGCTCCTTGCAAGGTGCTCCTTCTGGATTCCAATGCAAACCTCTTCCTGATTCACTTTAGTAACACTTCCAATGCAAACTCCTTCCTTCATCAGGCAGAGGTTTGCATGGAATACTGCCAAGCAGAGCATAATTTAAATGAGTGAGATCAGCTGATGGGCAAGTGGGTGTCTTTGTGGGAAAGTGTTTGGGTGAGACTGGATCCCCTAGCAGACTAAGTTGGACTGTGGAGTGGAAACTTTTTGTATGTATGTGTACCTTTTTTTGTATGTTTACATTAACTTTTGTTCTTCTCACTAAAGATGAAGTTACACATTATTGCATAGCCTTAATCATAGCATGGTTTTTGACACGTTCAACATCCTTGTTTATGCCAGTACCATGGCCTATTCATATCGCACAATTCTATATCATCTGCTTTTCCCATTTGGTTTTTCAAAGTATGGCACACCTCTTTTTCAGATTGTGAAGGCTGGGAAGTTCAAAGGCTTTGACTGGGGAAGCAAGGAAGCAAATATGGCTCACCACAACCAGGTAGGAATTTCTCACAAATTGAGTATTTCTCTCTGAAGGTGTTTATATGAGGGTAGATAGTGGGTAGCTTAACGTAAATCCATAGACTGAGCATGTATTAAAAGAATCCATCTACAAGGTGTTTTTAAGTTTTCCGAGCTTTATCAGTCAACTATTTTGTTATATAGCATCCTTTATGCAGAGAACCTTTCATTTAAAAAGTATTGTTATACATTTAGGGGAGGGATCTCCCTAAACCCTAGAAATGAAAAAATGCTAGGATTTTGATTAACTGGGATATGGATTAAAGTACAAGTTGCAGAAATGTGCCAGACAGAAAATTCCTGACTGGCAGGCTTAGTGAAGACCAAACCTGTTAACATGACAAAAAGTGTTGATGGGCTATTGGGGAGAGAAATCTTTTAGCCTGGGGAATGAGATGTTGCCAAGGTGATAGAGTGTGTATTTGAGGGGACAGGAAAAGGGTGTTTTTGAGCAAGGATTGCTGGGAGGAAGAAGCAGGTAGAAGAACAGAGACCAGGGGGACAGAACAGGGGGAACTGGTTTGGAAGAGACACCTCAACCAGATCAGAGCCTGGGCACCTCTGAACACAGAACTTCAAGTTGAACCAGAGGACAGAGAAATGGGTACTTAGGGAGATTCTGTGCCCAGGCCAGGGGGGGAACCAGACGGGTTACCGGTGACTGAGTTACCCCAGCAGGGCGACTTCAGGCTGGAATCCTCAGTGGCTCCATCAGCAGGGACCACTTCAGAGCCGGCCTCGCTGAGCTCCCCACTCAGACCGCGGGTACCGGAGGAACCTCCTAGGTCACCCACTCGGGCACAGGAACCGCGATGGCACAAGTGGGAGTGGAAAAAGCCGGCACACCTTGATGACTATGTTTGTTCCTTTTGTTAGGAAGTTGGGGGGATGAGTGTTATGTATTGGGTTTATCACATTTTATGTTACAAGGCATGTTCTAACCAATCGTATAAGCGTTGGTAGACAAACGTTCTAATGGCAAGTAAGCACATGCACTTTCAGCTGTCAACTGTCAGTGTTCATGCTCGGATTTATTATTGTGTTGTCCAGTCAGTTTGGTTCTTGTGTTCTTATGAGTGAGTTCCTTGTGTTCCTTGAGCCAGACATCCTGGAGAGTGAAGTCAAATGGGCCTTAGAAAGCACTGCTAATAACAAGGCCAGTGGAAGTGATGATACTCCAGCTTAACTATTTAAAATTTTAAAAGATGATGCTGTCAAGGTGCTACACTCAATATGCCAGCAAGTTTGGAAAACTCAGCAGTGGCCAGAGGATTGGAGAAGATCAGTCTACATCCCGATCCCAAAGAAGGGCAGTGCCAAAGAATGCTCCAACTACCACACAATTACACTCATTTCACACGCTAGCAAGGTTATGCTTAAAATTCTACAAGGAAGGCTCAAGCAGTATGTGCACCGAGAACTCCCAGAAGTGCAAGCTGGATTTAGAAGGGGCAGAGGAACCAGAGACCAAATTGCAAACATGTGCTGGATTATGGAGAAAGCTAGAGAGTTCCAGAAAGACATCTACTTCTGCTTTATTGACTATGCAAAAGCCTTTGACTGTGTTGACCACAGCAAACTATGGCAAGTTTTTAAAGAAATGGGAGTGCCTGATCACTTCATCTGTCTCCTGAGAAATCTCTATGTGGGACAAGAAGCTACAGTTAGAACTGGATATGGAACAACTGATTGGTTCAAAATTGGGAAAGGAGTACGGCAAGGCTGTATATTGTCTCCCTGCTTATTTAACTTATATGCAGAATTCATCATACGAAAGGCTGGGCTGGATGAATCCCTAGCTGGAATTAAGATCGCTGGAAGAAATATCAACAACCTCAGATATGCAGATGACACAACCTTGATGGCAGAAAGTGAGGAGGAATTAAAGAACCTTTTAATGAGGATGAAAGAGGAGAGCGCAAAATATGGTCTGAAGCTCAACATCAAAAAAACGAAGATCATGGCCACTGGGCCCATCACCTCCTGGCAAATAGAAGGGGAAGAAATGGAGGCAGTGAGAGATTTTACTTTCTTGGGCTCCATGATCACTGCAGATGGTGACAGCAGTCACGAAATTAAAAGACGGCTGCTCCTTGGGAGAAAGGCGATGGCAAACCTAGACAGCATCTTAAAAAGCAGAGACATCACCTTGCCAACAAAGAGTCTCATGGACTGCAAGAAGATCAAACCTATCCATTCTGAAGGAAATCAGCCCTGAGTGCTCCCTGGAAGGACAGATCGTGAAGCTGAGGCTCCAATATTTTGGCCACCTCATGAGAAGAGAAGACTCCCTGGAAAAGACCCTGATGTTGGGAAAGATGGAGGGCACAAGGAGAAGGGGACGACAGAGGACGAGATAGTTGGACAGTGTTCTTGAAGCTACAAACATGAGTCTGACCAAACTGCGGCAGGCAGTGGAAGACAGGAGTGCCTGGCGTGCTCTGGTCCATGGGGTCACGAAGAGTCGGACACGACTAAACAACTAAACATCATGAGTGAGTTGTTGTCACTGACAAATGTTGAATAAACTTAGCTGAGGAACTTATATTGCCTTGGGCTTCTGACTTTTTCTGAACATTTAACATCTTCCATTCCCCAAAGGGACACAAACCCTGTATGGGTGCCTGGGACCCCATGGGCTCTTGCCACCACTCAGCAGTGGGAGGGACGGGCACCTGACATTTGTCACAGTATGCTCACCAAATCAGATCCAAATATCACCTTTGCTCATGTGAAGTCAAAAGCCAGTTAACTTCAGTTGATACAGGTTCAACTCATGTAAGAGGATCTGCTATAACTTTACCAACTATAGCAACTGCATTGATAATCAGGTTTCTAGCTCCATTTCATAGAAATTCCATGCATTATGTAAATATAGTGACTACAATAATAACTGATATGGCAAGAAATGTGGCATAATTTCCATTAAAAGTACATCTTTAACTTGTTGCATAGCAGACACCCATTTTAGGTTCTCCTTAAGTCCACCGGATGCTACTGTCCTTAATCTATAGATCTCTCTGATTTCCTTCCTTTTAAATTGTGTCTACAATTGTTTCTCTGAACCATGTATGTTCTCAAAGCACCAATACTTTAGATTAAGCATCACATTGCTCCTCTATACAGTGTTTAAGCAATAACACATTGAGTTTCTTTTGTCCTTATGCAACTTTTGCATTCCCATGTCCAGATCTTAATCTTTCTTGTGGCAATGCCAATGTATAAAGGCATTATCATTAATCACTCCCTTGAGTATTGTGGTTATATGCTTCATTAAGGTGGTAAATTTGATTAAAATCAGGATTGCACAAGGAATTCATTTTACCACCATTACAACTCCCACATGGGAATTATTTGGCCCAGCTTGATAATATCTAGGGAGTTAAAGAGGTTTTGGATTTACTTTAAGGTAAAGGACCCCTGACCATTAGGTCCAGTCGTGACCGACTCTGGGGTTGCAGCGCTCATCTCGCTTTATTGGCCGAGGGAGCCAGAGTACAGCTTTCGGGTCATGTGGCCAGCATGACTAAGCCGCTCCTGGTGAACCAGAGCAGCACACGGAAACGCCGTTTACCTTCCCGCCAGAGCAGTCCCTATTTATCTACTTGCACTTTCATGTGCTTTCGAACTGTGAGGTTGGCAGAAGCAGGGAACAGAGCAAGTCCTAGGCTCTGGGGTTTAACCCACAGCACCACCCGTGTCCCTTTACTTTAGGATATGCCAAAATATCTCTTAAATTAGATGCACATTTACTATAGTGAATGGTCTCCAGATTCACTTGATAATATCTAATTTCTATAGCCAAAAAATGTATCTCAAATGTAAATTTGTTGACAAATCTGCCATATGCCAGGTGTCTATCTTCACTCCCCTGTTTTATAATGAAGATCATTTTTTTTATAAAGCAATACATCACACCAATGAGGATTGCTTCCATTCTTTCTTTCAAATTTATCCCTCTATAGATTAGCTAACTAAGATATAAGTCTGGTTCTAACTGCCATACTTGAAATTTGTCAGAAGAGTCTGTCTTGAAACTGCAATCATGTTTCTTCAGTGCTAACAAAACTGGTGCAGTAGGAAGAATCACAGTGATGATAGTTGGGAATAATGAGTCAAAGACACTGAGCTGGTTTGTAGGTAACTCTAAGCCAAACCAAAGCTTGCCATGAATGCTGGTGTGGAAGAGCTTCCTGAGAGGAGATCCTGACCACTTCACCCTTCCCTTGACTCTCCTGCTGCTGCAATTCTGCACACTAATCCGTAGTTTGGTTGAGCAAGTTGCTCAACCCAGGCATGTGGCTTGTCTTTCTCCAGACACGGCATGAGCTGTAAATATGAGAACAAACTTTGGTTCCATCTTGTGGTTTGTTTGGAGTGAGACAAACTATGAGCCTGGGTTTGTCCTTAATGCTAAAGCAGCAGTAGTGAGACCAGAGAAGGGTCAAAGTGTCTGTGCACTCCTTTGAGGCAGAGTGCACATTCATGCTCAGTCATAGTTGGGCTTAAAGCTACATATAAACCATTCCATTCTTTTGGAACAATCATTAAAGCCAGACAATCAGTGCTGGATTTACAGCCAGGCAGAGCGGCCTGCAGCTCAGGGTCTTGGCCACTTGGTATTAAAAACAAACAAACAAATCAGCAAATGTTACTATCTAAGCTCAGTTGCTTAGTAACAGTAAGGATAAGAACAAAGTTTAGGTTCTCAAAAAATCATAGAATCATCAAATTATAGAGTCAAACCCCCTACAATGCAGGACTTCTTTGCCCTGCATGAGGCTGGAAGCACAACCCTGAGATGTAGATTGACCAGACAATCTGCACAATTTCCTCTTCATGGATGGATTATGTGCACTTTCTTGCACAACTTCTGATGAATGCGCACAATGCCCAGTTGTTACGCACATTAAGAGTTCAACCTGCATTCTCCTCAAATAAGAAATATGTTTGTGTTTTGCATGTTTGTACCTATGTGTGTGTGTTTTGATCAGGAAGTCTTTGAAGACTGCTTTTAAACTTTTTTTTATCTTCTCTCTTTTAGTCAACACCACCTTTCCACAACATACAACGGATGACTCTTCCAACAGCTGTCTGGAGTGGTGGTAACGACTGGATTGCAGACTCAAAGGACATGGCCCTCTTGCTGCCTCAGATCCCAAACTTAGTTTACCACAAGGATATTCCTGAATGGGAACATCTGGATTTTATCATAGGCTATGATGCCCCACAGCGCATGTACATAGAGATAATGGATTTAATGCAGACTTACAAGTGAATGTGAAATATTCCTTCAGAACCCATTACTGTCAATATGTGTTAATGAAAAGCACTACAAGATTTCTTAAGATTCCATTTCTCATATAGGTTCATCACAGTCTCAGTTATAAGATTTGCTTAGTAACCTTGCCTTCTCTAATTCTGTCAGTGACCATGGGTGTTCCTCCGTTGTTTTAGGAGCGGCTAAGATTCTCTGCTGCTCTTGCTTTGTCATGCTGTGTAGCAGATTCTTGTTCTAGCACAGCATGACTATTGAGGGTAGAAAAAGTTCTTGTGGTGATATCCAAGTCTTTACCTTTGAGGAACTGGTCCAATTTCAGTTGTTTCCCAGCCATGGGATCTATCTGCTCTGGGATAGAGTGCTGCCTTTTCTTAGCTCCCTCAGCAGTTTCTGGTCTAATCTCTCTCTCTTTTGCTCTCCGCCACTGAGCTGTAAACATTAATTTGATAACTTTCTCTCTAGATTGGAATCCTCCCTTAGTTAGCAGTTGTATTCCTTAGTTTTTCTTATCTCTAATTATTCACTTTGGATAGAGAAAAGGGGAGAGAAGCACTAATGACAGAGGAGCCTCTGTTGGGATATGTCACTCCCATATTTCTTAAGAAAATTCACCCTGGAAAGCATTCCCTACATTCCCCTTCTCTCCCCCACCTCTCTCTCTCCCCTACGACAGCAGTGTCTCACACCAAATGTATCTGACCTGTAGAAAAGATGGAAAACAGAAATGCTATATGTTCCTTTGTTATCCATGAAAACCCTTCCATTAAAAAAAAATTGCTAGGATGTCTATGTGCAGTTTAATAATCCCTTGGGGAATTAAATCTTTGCCCTTCTTTGCTGCAGTGCTGTGCATCGAAGGCTACCTGGAGGTCACTTCGCCACTTCTTCAGGGTTTCTTGGTGGCAGATTGAAGTGCTGCTTGATAATATATATTTTGCTTGCTGTTTGGAATAAAACCTGTAATCTTCTCACTCATTTGCATTTGTATTGCTTCTGAATCTAATTTTAAAAGAACCATCTTGCATTTAGCAAGTCAACAGATTTGATACATTCAGATCAGGCTGGGTTTTTACCAGGCCGACAGATGAAAGACAATATAAGAAATATATTGGATGTAGTGGAATATTTGGAGGTGAGGAATGACATTTGACAGAGTCTCCTGGATGTATATGAAATAAATAATAATTGAAATGATGGACTTTGGACAGACCTTTATGAATGGAATAGACGCAATATATTCAGAACAACAAGCGATGTTGATAGTGAATAATGTTATAACTGAAAAATGTAAAATAACTAAGGGAACGAGACAGGGTTGTCCCCTGTCTCCTTTACTGTTCATCTTGACTTTGGAAACATTAGCGAGAAATATAAGAATGGATGAAAATATAAAAGGAATCACAGTAGGGTGCAAATCATATAAATTGAAAGCAACAGTAATAACTGTTGAGGATCCCTTGCAAAAGTACCAAGGGTGCTAGAAAAAATTACTCAATTTGGGCAACTAGCTGGCTTTAAACTTAATAAAACCAAAACAAAGGTCTTGTTAAAGAATATGACATAACAAAAGAAAAATTAATTTATACAAGGTTCAGAGCTGGTGGTAGAAAAGAAGGTGAAATATCTAGGGGTATGGCTAATAGCTAAGAATATAAATATTTTTAAGGATAACTATTTAAAGGTTTGGAAAGAAATAAAGAGAGTCACAGAGGTATGGGGAAAGATGAACTTGTCTTTGTGGGGAAGAATCTCAGTGATAAAAATGAATGTATTGCCAAGAAGGCTATTTTTATTCCACTTGATACCTGTGGTCAGAGGAGCAGAAAACTTTAAACAGTGGCAAAAGGATATTTCTAAATTTGTCTGGCAGGGGGGAAAGCCCAGAATTAAATACAAATTGTTAACAGATGCTAAAGAGAGAGGTGGATTCTCTCTGCCAGATTTGAAATTATATTATGAAGTGTCCTATTTGTTGGCTATGGGAATGAGTACTACTAAAAATTCGGGGTTTTGGATTTGGAAGGACATGATAAAAGATATGGCTGGCATGCTTATTTGTGGTATGGGAAAACAAAAGTACACAAGGGATTTCTGAATCACATTATAAGAAAATCAAGCTATCAAGTATAGGAAAAGTACAAAAATCTGTTGGAAAATAAAATGCGATGATGGTTCTCCCCACTAGAAGCAATATTGGTCAAAAAAGTCATTATGAATTGTTAAAGAAGGTGGAAAACCAATTAAAATTGAAAGAATGTAATGATATAAGGTATTTGTTAACAGATTGGTTACAATATCACCAACTCAATGATATTTTCAGGTGTGATAAAGGAGTGGGTTTTGGGAAGGAATTTTCGAGGTTTGAAAAAGAAGTACTGGGAAATAATGATAAATTTCTATCAAAAATGTATAAACTACTGTTGGAATGGGAGACAAAAGATGAAGAAGTCAAAGTAGTGATAATACACTGGGCAAAGCATGTAGGTTATAACATACCAATTAATTTATGAGAGAGGTTCTGGAAAGAGAATTAAAAATTTATGGCTTGTTGTGCATTGAAGAAAAACTATATGAAAATGATGGACCGTTGGTATTGGTATTTCACTCCAGTAAAGTTGGCAAAAATGTACAAAAATACATCTAAGTTATGCTGGAAATATAAGGAGAGGGAGGGTATTTTCTATCACATGTGGTGGTTATGAAAGGTAGTAAAGGGCTTCTGGGAAATGGTATATTCTTATTATTTTTTAAGACAACGTTTAATAAAAAACCAGAAGCCTTCTTACTAGGTTTAACAGGAGAAGAAATACCAAGAGACCTAAAAATCTGTTTACGTATGCGACAACAGCTGCAAGAATGTTGTTAGCCCAGATGTGGAAGGAAGAGAAGGTCCCAACAAAAGAAGAGTGGATTAACAAAATGATGGACTATGCTGAAATGGCAAAGATGACTGTGAAGATCAGACATCAAGATAACAAAAATAATAATCAAGAATGGGAAAAATTTCACAGAACGAGCCGGGCACTCTCTGGAGCCACTCCCAGAAGCAGAAAATACCTGTTTTCAAAAACGTAATAAGATTCAGACCAAAAACTGGCATGTTCCAGATGGAAGGAGATAAAAGAAAAAATCTGCCTAATTATATAGTCAATGGATGCTAAATTTCAGACTCTAAAAGGACTCTCATCTTAATGCATGGATTAATGAGGTAAGAGACCTCTGTCTTTTTGCATTCATCATATCTGTTACCTCATGATTTGGCAAAGCTCACCCAGAAAGAAATTAATTATTCAAAGGAAGCACAAGAACTGAAATTTCAATTGAATGATGCACAGCCCTCAATGTAGAACTCTAATTGGAACTGACAGAGTAAGATCTGATATGAAAGCAGCTCAGGCTGAGGACAGGGTGGGGGGAAAGGTGGCGGCTGTATTGCGCAGTTAGAAAAAGAATGGAATTCGTTTGGATTACAAAAGGCGTATACTTTGCTCTAAGACACATCTGCTTGTATGGATTATTTCTATATATGATTTGAGGACAGAATGACAGTGAATTCTGGGCCCTGCCAGTTCTCCCAGGGCCCGGGAGAACTGGGGGGGGGAGGAGGGCTCCTTTAGAAGAAACTGAAATAATTCTCATATAGCATACAGATCCTGAAACATACCCCACAATACAGTACTTAATTTCGTCATTCTGTATGGGACAATGACAATAAAGATTATCGTATCGTATTGTATCGTAATGGAAACATAAAGACACACCAGCTTATTAAGAGAGATCAGAAAGAATTTGTTGATATGCCGCCATAAACTTCAGAGCCTTAACGAGACTTCGTCAAATGAAGGAGAGATCAAAGAAAGAGGACTGCACTTCAAAATAATTGGACAGAGAATAATATGGAACACAAATGCCTCCTGAGTATTAATAATATAAGGAACTGTTTAAAAAGATAGTGAGTCACAGAAATAGCGACTGATGGACTGGGAAGATGAGGAGGGTTAAAAATCAGAGTTCTGAAAATGGAAAATAGCAAAAAAATGCAGACTTTAATGAGGACAATATCTCTAGCCACCTGGAACATGGGGCATCCTCCTTTGAATTTTTTTATAATTGGAGTATATAATTGGTGGTATTGTTATTATTGTAATTTGGAATGATTTGATTTGTCATTAATTGGAAGATTTTTATTGAAAATGAATAAAACTTATTTTTTAAAAAAAGAATGAGAAAAATTTGTAAAATATCTTAAAAATCACTGTAGTTACTTAGAAACATTAGCAGGGTATATATAAGCAATAAACCTTCATCTTGAAAGGAACACAATGTGTCAAACTTACTTAAAAATTGGCACCTTGGGACTAAACAACATTTACTTGGAAATGATTTTTTTTTAAATTTCCATTGATGTCAGTCCCTAGTTGTTGGAATGCAAGATTTGACCATGTATTAGAATGTTGTCCTCGGTGGACCAGGGCTGAAGTTTCCACTCACCATAACTTCAAAGAGAAGCATGGAAGCTATAAGGAGGACAAAAGGGGCACATCATTTTTCTGCAGTGCTGCCACAGTCAGTTTAAGTTAAGATTGCCACTGCAGGGGCCGAAAAGTGACACCCACTCCCACCCTCCTCCTCTTCTATATCTCTTCCTTCAAACTCCCCTCAGCCATTTACCACAAGCACATTTGCTCTAGAGAACAATAGCAACTATTTAGAAACAGAAAGGAAAGAGTAGGAATGAATGGATTCAAAAGGATCTCTCCAAAATGACAGTAAAATGGCAAATGCAATTCAATCCAAGCAAGTGTAAACTGATACACACTGGGGCAGATAAAATATTAATTTCACGTGCTGTATATGGTCATGGGGTCTGTACTGGCAGTGATGGACCAGGAATGAGATCATGGGGTCAGAGTAGAGAGCTTGATAAAGATGTTGTGGCTGCTGTGAAAAAGGTGGATTCCATACTGGGGATCAGTAGCAAAGGGGCTGTAGATAAAGCTCCGAATATCATAATGATCCAAGACGCCATTGAGGTGTTAGACCAGTGCTTGGAGGCAGTGACAGGCTGGATGTGGATCAAGTTTTTAAATCTAAATTCTGAAAGAACAGAGATGTTATGTGTTTCAATTTCTCCAGTCTAGAAAGTACAAAAATGAAGTACCATTCCTGCCATTTAGGCGAAAAGTGAAACGGGCAACCTGCAAGGTAAATTTTGAGGTGGTGAGGATAAGCCCCTCGCACCTTTAACTATAAGTATACAGTATGTGCAAAATCCATAATTAGGAAGATCCTAAGCAAGGAAGATCCTGTTGCCTTTTGAATCTTAAGAGTGCTGCTGGCTTCTGCTTTAGTTTGGATACATTTTCAGAATGAGTTACCACTTTAAGCAAAACAAATTTTTTTTTTTCCTTCCAGTAGCACCTTAAAGACCAACTAAGTTAGTTCTTGGTATGAGCTTTCGTGTGCATGCACACTTCTTCAGATACACACTTTAAGCAAGTTGATGCAGTCTGATGCCACAAGATGGAGCTGTGGCCCTTATGAGTGATACTTTGTAATTCGTTATTACATCTTAAGCTGGGCGATGCTGTTCTTGCAACATAAAGAGAACATGAAAGAAACCATCCCTCCTTTTAAGTGTCTTAAAACAAGATTCCCAATATCTAGCCTGACTTGCAACTTCGCTTCCTTTGCAGCAATAATTTTGTTTGTTTAAGGAAAAGACTGTGGCGATCACACGGGGTCCCCGGACGTTTGATGGTTTATTGATCCCTGTGCCACCACTGTGATTGCCTCTTTGCTGCCACCAACCCGTTTCCCTTGGGGACACACAGAGTCCAGACAGTTGTTAACATTAACAAATAATCAAGTTTATTTTCATAAGCATGAACACGTTTAAGGTTTTGGTTAATTTTTCTTGGCAGTTTCTTAATCTTAGTTTCTATACTGTCTTATACGTTCCTAACAACTTCAAACTGATTATCCCAACTATCTATCTGACTCCACCTAACAATTCCTCTCATTCCCTCACAACACAACTCGACCAACCCACAGACTTATCCTCCCTCTTCCTTCTCCAACTCCCCACTCTCAACTGACTTCCAAAAAACATCCACTTTAACACTAACTCCTCCTATCAGTTTCCACTTGCCAATCACATCACACTCATTTTAACCCTTTCCTTATGACCCACCTAGGAGGCACAAAGACCTTGTGGGTTCCTGTGTGAAGATGCAGAAACAGACATTTACAGTGGTACCTTGGTTCTCAAATACCATGGTATTCAAACAACTTGGAACCCCAAAACTGCAGACCTGGAAGTAAGTGTGATCTTTTTTTTCAGAAGCTGAACATGCTCCGTTTTGAGTGTTACACTTCTGATTTGAGTGTCACACTTCCGTTGTGAGTGCCACACTGAGTGTTAGGCTGAGGTCTGTCTGTTTTTGCTATTTATTCTGCATTTTTTTGGCCTCTCTTTTTGTTTTGTTTTTGTGACTGAGTGGAACTCAGTTCAGCTACTGATTGATTGATTGATTGCTTGATTGTGTGACTGCACTACATTGTTTATTGCTTTCATTTTATGGATCAGTGGTCTCGTTAGATAGTAAAATTCCTGTTAAATTGCTGTTTGGGGGGTTGTTTCTAAAAGTCTGGAATCAGTTAATCCATCTTGCATTACTTTCTATGGGAAAGTGTGCCTTGGTTTTAGAATGCTTTGGTTTTGGAACGGACTTCTGGAATGGATTAAGTTTGAGAACCAAGGTACCACTGTACCAGACATAGTAGCTGCCTCCAGTACTGCAAGCATTTTTTATTGGAAGCCTTTTAAAAAGCAAGTTTTAAGCCTTTGGACTCATTCAGGCCTGCTGGCATAGTGTAATCATTTAGGGCACATCTGATAGGTGACAGCTGAGCATATGAAGCCTAGGAAGATTCATTTGAGAAACACTGAGATAGCATGGTTCCCTACCTCCCCAGGCAGAACTTTCATATGTGGTGCCTCATTCACATGTTATGCTTGGCATAGCAGTGTCTTCACCCATCCCGCAACAGGACCATTTTTTTTTATAAATAATTTTTATTAACCGACCAATCAAATCAAATCAAATCACATCACATAAATTCCAAATTACAAAGCCGAATTTTAATTTTTTGTTGGGGGTACCCATATTTCAAGTTCCTAAGGTGATCCAATCATCTTCTTGCTGCTGCATTAATGTCCACAAATCTGTCCAAATAATGTTCATAATTCTATCCAGTCCTATCTTGCTGTTTCCATATCTCATCTTGTTATTTTCGTATATTTTTCTTTTTTCTTTGTGACCTCTTCTAATAATCTCCTTAAGCAGGTAAAAGCAAGTTGTAATCCTGTGTGAATTTTTCCGTTCGTCCAATAGCCATATTGAGATGGTTTCCATATATCATCACTTCCATAAATAAAAGCACTCTTTCCATCATTAATCTTCGCAAATCTGTCGCCTTCTTTTAGTCCTCTGAGGAGGTTCGCCCGCAGTATGAAAACAAAACCATTCCTCCTCCCAGACATAAATCTTTCGACAGAACTTGCCAAAATGGCGACGCTGTTTTTTACTGTGTCATCCCAAAACTCTTGTACTTTCCTCGATCTCCTTAAAACATGCTTTTGGTTGGAGTTTATCTCCACACAGTCTTAAATCATCCAGCTTAGGTCATTTAAGCGGCATTTCTGACTTGTGAGGGGGGATTATTGGTTAATCACATAGAAGAAAGAAAGAAAAGTCCCCCCCCCCATCCAGTCCCACTGCCGACATACCGAGCCTTGGTGTGTCTTCTCATGATATATTCCTGTTTATCCGACCCATCTTCTTTCACAGAGGTCCCTTCAATTAGCAGTCTTTACTCCCCATTCTTCACTTGAAATATGTGCATTTGCTTCTTCTTAATTGTTTATTTTCAAGTTGCTGCAGCTAGTGGCGCGAATCAGAGACAGCGTCCAGGAGAGCCGAAGTCCACACAAGGGCGTTCTGCCTAGTGCCCTCACCCCCTCGAATCCGGGGGTGATTTATGGGCACAGCAGGCAAGGGCAGTCCCCCCATTCCCTTGGGGGGCAGGGAGGCTGCATACTCCCAGCACAGCCTCTTAATTACCTCGTGTGGGTCGGAGAGATGTTACTGTCGGCCATCTTCCAATGCGCCCCTAATGGCCCTCCCAACAGGACCATATTTGCACCACTCACTTCCATTGTGACTCAGCTAGGCACTAGAGTGCCCATATGCTTTACTTTCCAGAGGACACTCCTCTGTTTGAAAAGCTGCCTGGGCCAAGTCCAGTTTAAAGATTAAGAAAAAAAACAGCAGGAGTCTTGGCATCATGCCACATCAATGCATAGCATGTGGACAGGAGAATGAGCTGTCTTCCCCACTATGGTGACATAGATTTCTATTTAGATTAAGGACAGAAGCAGATCAGAAGCTAGATCAGGTCAGTGGCTTATCTGAGTCAAGCACCATCTTTTTACAGTGGGCAACCAAATGCCTATAGGAAACCTCAAAGAAGGATCTCGGCACAACAGCAATCTCCAGCGCTCAATAAGTCATATAATTATATAGGTGCACCAATAGCACTAAATATAGTAATTATTTCAAGATTTTCATGTATACACAGAGGCAAGTACTTGCAAACTTGAATTCTCTTTGGATCTTCTCTTGGTGATGAGTAAATGGCCACTTGTTGCTTGCTTCCCATAAGCATTCTGCAGTCAGTTAAAAAACTAGAGTTAAAGGTTTCAGTATTACCACAAACTCCAGTCTAACGAGCTGCAGCTGCTTCTTCAGTCTTCTCCTCTTGCTGTTTTTTTTAAAAAATGAAAATTAACAGTGTCCCAAAATATAGAGCTGTAGGACTTCCGGTGCGATTGCCATGGCGTTTGACACCTTTCCCCCCAGCCATGCAATTTATCAGGGATAATATGGGGGTAATTATCCCTGGTGGCCCCCCCATGGCAGGGGGGGACTTCTCACCTGCGGGTCATCCGATATCTGCCGCTTGCTACAATGGAATGCGGGGGCAGGGATGCTGGGTGCTTAACATTGCACAAATTGGAAACTCTCCATTGCCAGCACCATGAGTGGGAGCATTCCTGTTCCTTAAAAAATATTTGAATTTGGACTCAGAAACTGGCGTGTTCTGGAAAGGAGACAAAAAGGACCTGCTAAACAAACCAGTTACTGGGTGCTAAGGTTTTGATCCAGAAAGGACTTTGGTCGTTTTACTACGGTATATGTGAGGTGAGCATCTGTTTCTTTTCTATACATGCTACTTCATGACTTGGCAAGCCTCACGAAGAAAGATTTAATTAACTAAATGGAATGCAAGAGGAATTTTATTAAAACTTGTGAATCTGAGGATTTGTGGTGCGGGCCTCTGTGGAGGCCTCTAATTGGAACTGGCAAGATATGAAGGGACTTTGCACAAAAACATGATTAGATATATTCTTAGCTCAAGATGATAAAATGATGTAATTTATGGTGATTTGAAAAACGAAGGGCCTTTTCAGGGGGGCTGAAGACAACCAATGGATTACAACCGGGGTATATTTCACACAAGAAATCACATTTGCTGGCATGAACTTTTGTCGTATATCGATTAAAGTTAAAGTGAAGGTGGGCTTCCTGTTTCCGGCAGTGGGAAATGGCTGACTTCCATATGATCGGATCCTAGCCGTGCCGGTAAGTCAGGGCTGATATGGGGGTAATTAGCCCTGGCAGACTCCCCAGGGTGGAGGAGGACTGTCTAGTAGACCCACAGATTGTCCAAGATTGTCAGTTTGCATCAAGGTACAAGCAGCAGGACACTGGGTCCCAGAGCACAACACGGCTGGCACTCTCTGAAGTGACTCTCATAGCCAGAAATATCTGTTTGATAAAATAATTTGATTTGGACAATAAACAGACATAGTCTGGACTGAAGAAGACTAAGAAAAAACCTGCACAACTGTACAGTCCCTGGTGATTAAGCTCGGATTTCTAAGAAATTCTCATCATGACATTTGGATTACGGAGGTGTTTGGCACATTCTTTTTCTATTCTTAATATCTACAATTGGTTTTCTATGCCAAGCCTCATCAAGAAATTATACTGTATTCAACAGTGCAGCTTTACTCAGTCTTGAAAGACTTGATAAAGATAGAAGAAGAAACAAGATGGCGTTTGTTAATAAGACACAGCACGGAAAAATGAGAATTCCTCCCTTTTTCAAGGGAAGCAGGAAATATTTGATGGCTGACTTTGTAATGACTTGAGATAACAATTTGGGACAACAAATAGTGCAGCTGTTTGCAGAAGTTTTTCATTATGAGCGAGAGAGGAGGCTGAATGGATGTCTAGCAGCCCCCCTTCTAGGGCCTGGAGGGGGGGATTGTGTGGTCTCCAAGAAGGCTGATCAATCACCAAATGACTTATACCTGTAGATTACAGTTTATTTACATTGCAATATTGCAAACAGTCTGCCCAACAATCTATACAGTGGTACCTCTGGTTACATACTTAATTTGTTCCGGAGGTCTGTTCTTAACCTGAAACTGTTCTTAAACTTTCATCAAACAAAGGAAAGCTGGAAGACAACCCAGAGTCCTGGAAGACAAGACTGTGGAATGAGAAAGGGACCTCTGAGGGGGACTGCAGCGAAAAACATTTGGTGAACAAATAAGAAGAAAAGCAAATTTCCTCTTGCATGTTAGCATACATATGGATTTGTTAAATACGATTGAAAGTTGATACTAGTAACTATTAAGATAAGATAAAGGATTAAGATTAGAATTATGATGTGAACAACCAGGAGAGAAAAGGCAGGGACAAGAAACAAAAGATTTTCTCCTGACCAGCCAGAACATGGGAAGTCTCTGTAAATTGTATAATTGGGAATGTATGATTGGCTTTGTTATTTGGATTATGATATGGCAAGATTTGATATGTTATTAATTGGAGTGTTATAAATGAAAATTAATAAAAAACATTAAAAACAAAAAACAAAATATAGAGCTGTAGTAACCACATGACCAAGCCGTGCCTTATTTTGCTTTTAATATATTTTTCTTGTTTCATAGCAGTTGTTATCTTTTAGCACGCCTTCTTTATGTCAGAATAACCATTTTTACCTACCTGACTTCTTACAGGTTAAGTGCTTGGTAACAATCTTAAAGCAAAGCTTTGTTACACTGATTTTTACCTACTACAAATAACAACAAAGTGGAAAATGAAACATATTTTAAAGATCATTATTGCAGTTAGCATCCCAACAAAGTGTAGAACCTTGAAGAAGAAGAAAGACTACAGACACTTGCTTTTTCCACTGCAGAGAGTACATAAAACACACACACACAGTCATTGAGCTCAGCACAGAGCATCCCTTGACATGGTATTCCTAAGGCCAGATCTCTTCATACATGCATTAATGATACATATTATATGCCATTTATTTTTCTATGTTGGAATTTGAGATGCGTATGTAGTTCTCTCATCCAGATTCTGACCTGGTTGTTGCATCATACACCTTTGTGCACCTTGTGAACACAGGTTGACAAGCATCATTTGTAATGTGCTCCCACCCATCTTTTTCATTTTCCTACTTTTATTAAGGGGACGCGGGTGGCATTGTGGGTTAAACCCACAACTGGACCTAATGGTCAGGGGTCCCTTTACCTTTTTACTTTTATTAAGAGTCCTTCTGGTTTAAGTGATAATCATCTAGTATTATTCCACTGTGGGTAAGCCAAATGCTTCTGGCGACTTTACAATTGGGAAATGAAGGAATCAGTTCTCTCCCTCTCCTTCCCTCTCCTTCCCTATCCATTTCTCTCTCTCGCCTCCACTTGTCTACAAGATGTAGGCTTTCAAGGGAGATGGGGTCCAAGGTTGAATATTCCAATTTCATTAACATGACTACTAACTCTGTGAGGTTGTTGAACGTCATTTTCAAAATCATCTCTGTGTTAGAGATACAGGATGCAAACTGTAGCACTGATGGATCCACTACCAACCACATAATCTGCTCTGGATGGCTGGAGGTCCTTCCAGACTGGGGTGGGTGGGGGAGATAGAGAGAGAGAAAGAGAGAACAAATGCTTGGGGAGAATCTGCCTTTTACCACAGTTTTAGGTTTTGAATAATCATTTAAATTATATCACTAGTAGCTATTTGATTTGAATATGTTGTCTGATCATCTGTGGCCAAATAGCATGGTGTGTGATTGCAGATACGTTGATATTTCTGTTTGTTCTGAGTTCTGGGAGGCATAAAACACAAGTAAAAACCATTCAAGGTCAGCACAGATATCTTGAGGTTCCCTATCCTTCCTTCAGTCTGTCAGATGGAGTGAATTAATAATAATAATAATAATAATAATAATAATAATAATAATAATAATAATAATAATTTATTTTTACCCTGCCCATCTGGCTGGGTTTCCCCAGCTACTCTGGGCGGCTTCCACCAAAGTATTAAAATACAGTGGTAGCTGCCCTAAACAGGGCTGCCTTCAGATGTCTTCTAAAAGTCTGGTAGTTGTTCTTCTCTTTGACATCTGGTGGGTGGGCTTTCCAAAGGGCGGGTGCCACTACTGAGAAGGCCCTCTGCCTGGTTTCCTGTAACTTGGCTTCTCGCAGTGAGGGAACCGCCAGGAGGCCCTCACCGCTGGACCTCAGTGTCCGGGCAGAAGGATGGGGGTGGAGATGCTCCTTCAGGTATACTGGACTGAGGCCGTTTAGGGCTTTAAAGGTCAGCACCAACACTTTGAATTGTGCTCTGAAACATACTGGGGGCCAATGTAGATCTTTCAAGACCAGTGTTATGTGGTCTCGGCGGCCGCTCCCAGTCACCATTCTAGCTGCCGCATTCTGGATTAGTTGTAGTTTCCGGGTCACCTTCAAAGGTATTATTATTATCATTAAACTGTGTATTAAAGTAGAAGCATGAAGAGTTGTAGCCAACACTGCAGAAACTGAGTTCCACTCATGCAAAAGGTCTTGCCTTGACTTACTTATTCCCACCAAATCAGTTGCAGATGGTCCTGCAACACTCTGGAGCAGATTTTGAGGGTGCACAGGAGGCTGCAGAGGGAAGAAGAGGACATGGAATTCCATTTTGGAAGTAGAGGCCTGTTGCATGAGTGGAACAGCAATGTTGGATGCAAACTAAAGTCTTTGTTATGTACTGAGTTGAAAGGATCCAAAATGCAGCAGTCTGATTGGTTCTAGAACAATAGGATCCAGAATGCAGTAGTCTGATTGGTCCACAGGAGCCACCCAATCCAGCTCCAGGTGGACATGAATCCACAACCTGATTGGCCTACAGGAGAATCCCGGAATTAGCCAATCACATGGGGCCCATTGTGTAAATAATGTATATAAAGCAGACATTTTGGGGGAACTTCAATGCCTCACTACTATGAGCTGAATAAAGAGCATGAAATCCACACTCGACTTCGAGTATATTTCAGTCTTCCTAATGTTTCTTTGGGGTGTTGCTATTTCCTTCTTATTGGTGAATAAGTAGCACCCTGTCAGTTGCATAACTGGCTGTTGAAAGGTGGTTGTTTCTGCTATAATGATAGCCACATCCCAAGTTTTCAAAGGGCCCTGAGCTAAAAAGTGTTGCCTAAACCATTTGTGCTTCAATAACCTTTCATGCCTTTCTCTCAGATGGTGTTCTTGGAGCATAATTACAGTTGCAGGAAAACATTTTCTATGACTTGCCACGAGGGGTGTGCAATTCTAATGTGCGTGTTTTAAAAAACAGTTTTAGAGAACTACGGTAAAAATCATAACAGGAGTCTATGTCGTGACAGAGGTTGAATTGGAAGATGAAAGGAAATCCACTTAATAGTCTGTTTTCCTTCACCACTCAGTCCCCATACATTAAAATAGCAAACCTTGACACAGCCATCAGTATATAATTTCTGATTCTTCCCATAACCTCCCATATAATTTCTGACTCTTCCCATAACCTCATAAATAAATGTTCAGATATTCAAACTGGCTCTCTGAACCAATCTCTAATTGAAATAACAACATTTTGAAGAACCCCTTCTCTCCCTTAGAACATCAGAACATAAGCAATGCAATCAAATCTGCAACATTCCAAAGAGAAAAATGAAACAGGAATGGGATCACCTCAATCAGCCATAGGAATTTAAACCGGAAGTTCAAACTCTGCCCCATTTCCAATGGATCCTCCTCAGGGTCCAAGTTGGCATCATTTACTCAAAAGCAGAGACAGGTGTGCTGGGACTCTGAGAGAAAGAAAGCAACTCCCTTCCCAGAGGGCAATTTGACTTATGACATCTGTGCCGTACAAATACAATCAGGTTCTCATTTCATTATGAGAAAATAATTCATTTTTATTTCTGCTTCCAAGTATTTATTATTTTAGCCATCTAAACCATAGGTAAAGGTAAAGGGACCCCTGACCATTAGGTCCAGTCGTGACCGACTCTGGGGTTGCGGCGCTCATCTTGCATTATTGGCTGAGGGAGCCGGTGTACAGCTTCCGGGTCATGTGGCCAGCATGACTAAGTGACTTCTAGCGAACCAGAGCAGCGCACGGAAACGCCGCTTACCTTCCTCCAGGAGCGGTACCTATTTATCTACTTGCGCTTTGATGTGCTTTTGAACTGCTAGGTTGGCAGGAGCAGGGACCGAGAAACGGGAGCTCACACCGTCACGTGGATTCGAACCGCCAACCTTCTGATCGGCAAGTCCTAGGCTCTGTGGTTTAACCCACAGCGCCACCCGCGGCCAAGGCAAAAGCCTACAGCACATGGCATTCCCAGGCGGTCTCCCATCCAAGTACTAACCAGGCCTTACCCTGCTTAGTTTCCGAGATCAGACAAGATCAGGCGTGTTCAGGATAGTATGGTCGCAGACACCTAAACCATACTTTGATAATAAATACTCACAATATAAAAAGGAAGAAAAGGAGGACAAAGAAATAAATAATAACAAACTACATCAAAAAGAAAAATATTACATAGATAATTATTATATCTGTTTAACAATATAGCTAAATTATATCTATTCTTATTCCCCAAATATGTGTCATTCCATGCTATGGGGCAATAGAGGAGCATGGCTTCTAATTCTTGCATTAAATGAAGCCATTGCATATAGTTTCTGGGTGTGCATGTACCAGTAATTGAAAGGCATCATTAAGAGCTGGATGCTGGCATATTTTACATGCTAAACAGGAAAGGCCAAGGGTAAGTTTGGCTTATGCATATCCTGATTTATTAATGGTAAGTAACTGTTTCAAAACACCTCTCTTGGGTAGTTTTGAGTTATACATTATACAATATACATGAGGTTACCAGTAGTTGCTGCATTGATTAAAGTCCTGTGGAGAACCAGTGACCGCCATAACTCTCTGGAAAATTCTGGAAGCAGATTCACCCCTTGGAGTGATTGGGAGGTGACTGCCTCTCTGTGTGGTTGCTTTCTCAGAAGGTCCATTGTGCATGTCAACTACATTTGCAAAGTGTTCTTTTTCATCAATCCAACATTAAGTCCATATGCCTGGGACACGGGTGGCACTGTCTAAACCACTGAGCCTCTTGGGCTTGCTGATTGGAAAGTCAGCAGTTCGAATCTGTGCAATTGGGTGAGCTTCAGTTGCTCTGTCCCAGCCCCTGCCAACCTAGCAGTTTGAAAGCATACCAGCACAAGCAGATAAATAGGTACTGCTGAGACGGGAAAGTAAACAGTGTTTCCTTCTGCTCTGGCACTTGTCCTCTGTGCACCAGTAGCAGTTTAGTTATGCTGGCCAAGTGACTCAGAAAGCTTTCTGTGGACAAAAGACGGCTCCCTCGGCCTGGAAAGCGAGATGAGTGCTGCACCTCATAGTCATCTTTGACTGGACTTAACTGTCCAGGGGTCCTTTATCTTCAGCTATTAACTCCATATGATTACGGTCTGAAAAATAATGTGCCTCAGGCCACCCAGATGAGCTTTGAATCAGCTACCTGCAAATTGATCATTGTACTCTTAACTGCTGCACTAAATGATCTGTTACACGTTGACTAATCTTTTGTTGAACTGAGACTGCAGTCCTATGCCCACTTGCCTTGAAAGGTGTCACACGGAAGTCAGTGGAAATACCTTCTGAGAAGTTTGCGTAAGATGATATTGGGAGTTGGGCAAGACTGAACCAATGATATCAATTAGAGAGGATGTTTCTGTTCCTTCCAGGAACGTGTTGTACTTGGTGAAGAGTGGCAAGCTATTTAAGCCACACTCTCTGCCAATTCATTCTCCAGTATATGATATAGGTTAAAGCGCATATTCTTTAATCCAGCTTTGTGGAGCCCAGTCTTGTACTCTACGCTGAAAGATGGATTTGCTTCCATGCACTTCAAGGATGTGGCTCTTCATAATGGGGGCGGGATTGGTCCAAGCCCTTGTTACTTCAGGAATATTTATGAAAAGAAGAACTGTACACCCAGAAGCTACTATGGATGTTGTAAGCCATCCATCTTTTATTCTTTTATTTGCTTAACTCAAGGCATTTATGGTTATTAGTGCTGCTTAATTGTGCTATATTCCACATACCTAAAGTTTTTTTTTCATGGAATGCTGGGATTGCAGGGGTCAAGAAAATGATGATGATGAGGAGGATGATTTTGAAGTATGCACCCTGCCCTCTCAATGCATCATTGCTCAGGGCAGCTTGCAGCATTTTTTTGTTTTAGTTTTTTAAGCATTCCCAAAGTATCTCCAAACATCTGCTTCATGTAACCCCTGTGCTCTTTGGGCTTCATTTAGGTATCAGCAGTAGCAAGTTTAGCATCTTGCCCTATGCATTATTGTTGCTCAACAGCATGAAGAAAAATCTTTAAGTGGTCCACAAAAACCTTCATAATTTTTCAAGTGGTCCAAGAGGATTGGGTGGAGTTTGGGAACCATTGCTATTAAAGATGTAGTCTTCTGTGGAAAAGAAGTGTCCAGGAGTTTTACACTCCCAGCCAAACCTTGCCTTTTCTTTTCTCCCTTTCCGCCAAGGGTGAAATGATTTCTTTCAGAGGATATCCCAGTGAGACATATGAAGTGGTGACAGATGATGGGTGTATCCTGAGTATTAACAGAATTCCTCATGGGAAAAGAAATAACCGGGAATCCGGTGAGTGTGTTTTTTGAGGTATTTATTATGTATACATGAAAATACTATGAGGACATTTAAAATTATTATTTAAAAAATGATAAGTTTTAGCTTTGGAATTTGTTTACTTATTGCAAGAAAACATCAACAATCTGTTTGGTTAGGGGCGTTTATTAATATGATTTTATTAATTATATGTTTTGGTCCTATTTTTTCTTTAAAAATTCCAAAAAAGGCCATAGATTACCATATGTTCCGGCATACAAGGTGATCTTTTATCCCTGGAAAATCACCCCAAAAGTCAGGGGTCGTCTTATACGCCGGTTATACGCGTTGGAAAGGAGGAGAGGGAGCTGGTGAGCAGAGGATCCCCTTCTGCCGCCGCTCCTCCTCCCTCCCCACAGAAGGGGACGCGGAAAGCCCTTCCGAGTGCGGCACTCACCCTCCTGCCCGCCAAACGCTTCGCCTTGGGCGAAAAGTTTTTGCTTTGGAATTTGTTTACTTATTGCAAGAAAACCTCAACAATCTGTTTGGTTATGGATGTTTATTAATATGATTTTATTAATTATATGTTTTGGTCCTATTTTTTCTATAAAATTCCAAAAAAGGCCATAGATTAGGTTAAACACATTTTAGTCCTTTCTTGAGGTATTAGGTCCTCTGCATGGAGAATATGGAGATATGCTATTGCGTGACAGAGAAAAGGCAGAACTGCTTTGTCTTTGTCTTCTTTTTTAAATTTTTTAAATTAATTTTCACATTTAAACATTATCATCATATAAACCATAAGAAACAGCTTCAATAAAAAAAAAATAAAACATCTTCACACCATATTAAATCCATATTTTGGGATTACTCAGACCCCTTGACTTCCCTCCATTTACTCTCCTGGTTCTTTTATAATATCTTATATTATACATGTCTATAATTTATTAAATTTATTAAAATTTCCAATTTTAAACATTCTTAATATTACAAGTGTTTTTAAAAGCCTGCTATTGTATTAACTTCATTTACAATGTCTTTGTAAAAATTCAGTAAACATTTCCCATTCTTTTTTATATTTGTGGGTCATTTTGATTTCTTAGACTTCCTTCCAGTTAATTTAGCCATTTCAGCATATTCCATTAATTTAAATTGCCAATCTCCTAATAGAATGAAAAACATATTATTACAAATAATACATAAAGACCAAACAGGATTTCTGCCAGGAAGACATATGAAAGAATATATAAGGACTATAATAGATATTTTTGAATATCTGGTAGTAAGAAATGAAAAACAAGCAGCAATGATGTTTGTAGATATGGAAAAAGCATTTGATAATGTTTCCTGGACCTTTATGTTAATGTCCTGGAAGAAATGAACTTTGGATAAACATTTAAAAGAGGAATAGAAGCCATATATTCAGAACAGCAAGCGAGATTAATAATTAATAATGTAACTGCAGATGAGTGTGAAATTACAAAAGGAACAAACAGGGGTGTCCCCTATCACCTTTATTGTCTATTTTAGTCTTAGAGGTACTGGTGAGAGATATAAGAGCAGATGATGATATTAGAGGAAGAACTGTAGGAAATAAGTCATATAAATTAAAGGCATTGTGGATGAATTAATGCTCATGATAGAAGACACTGGTCAGAGACGAAGAAGAAGCAGGCACCAGCATGGGGGGGGGGGGTTTGGATCTCCTGAACATAGAAGTGGAAGAAGCTGAAACAGCGGAACAGCTAGAGCAAACAGTTCCGCTGAGGCTGAGTTCAGACTTGGAGGGGGGGGGGGAGGAAGTACAGTCGGCTCTTTTGAGGCGTGCACCAAAGAGGTTGGAGGTCAAAAGGAAAGCCGTAAAGCTGTCACACTTGAAATGCTGGGGGAGGTGTCGTAAGTCATTCGCAACAACTGAACATGATGAATCAGAGTGAATCGGAGCTTGTGTTGACTTTGTAAATAGTGTACAATAAAGACCATAAAATCATTAAGCCGTGATTAAACCAGAAGTCCCTTTGCCTCTGTCTCTAACTCACAAAGAAAGTGATCCCCAACCTGGTGATGACATATTAAATGATGTAAGGAGGGAGCTGCAGCCCAAGATAGGAAAAGAGGTGGTAAGGAAACACCTAGCTACTTTAAATGAATTCAGATCTGCAGGGCCTGGTGAGCTGTGCCCCAAAATACTTCTGCCTTGCATTTAGAAGATACTCGTTCCAGACTCAAATTCCAGACATGTGAAATTGCTGGCATGCTCTGCGTCCCAAGTTTATAGTTGGTGATGCACACCAGTGGCCAGTGAGGCCGCACATGTGGGGCATCGTTGCTCTCCTGGCTTCTTAACACATCCGTCACTGGTGATTATTGGGAAGGAGAGCAGAGGTGCGAGGTGAGGAGAGCTTGGCCAGGTGAGGCTGCATCTTATTGGATGGAGACACTGAAATTACATATTGTAACTATGTTTAAAACAAGGAACTAGGCAGAGGGCCTTCTTGGTAGTGGCGCCCACCCTGTGGAACGCCCTCCCATCAGATGTCAAGGAAATAAATAACTATATGACTTTTAGAAGACATCTGAAGGCAGCCCTGTTTAGGGAAGTTTTTAATGTCTGATGTTTTATTGTAGTTTTAATTGTGTTGGGAGCCTCCCAATGGGGCTGGGGAAAACCAGGCAGATGGGCTGGGTATAAATTCTTCTTCTTCTTCCTCTTCAGGTCCCAGGCCTGCAGTGTTCTTGCAGCATGGCTTGTTTGGTTCTAGCAGTAACTGGGTGTTTAATATGGACTACAACAGCCTGGGCTTTATATTGGCTGATGCTGGTTATGATGTTTGGCTTGGAAACACCAGAGGTAACACTTGGTCCAACAAACACATCAACTATACTGAGAAGCATCAAGAATTCTGGCTATTCAGGTAGAGTGAGCTTTTTAAACCTAACTTCTTGTTTCTGGTTCCTAGTTCACCCTTTGGGGAAAATTTTAATTAGTCATGCTCTTCCTTGTGGAGCCATGTTTTTCCACCTCCTCTTATAATATATGATATGGAGGTATAGAAATACATTTCCAAGTAAGTAAAATTGGTAGTTGTCCCTTTAAACAAACAAACAATTTGTTTGTTCCTGGGGAAAATATGGCCTTGGTGAAATGTGGCCTTGGTGAACTCCATAGAATAGATGATAGCAGATCAGCTTATCTTCAGGTGCAATTAGACTTGATTTGGAGAGACTCAATATTGGTCCTTCTGAATCTCTGCTTGAATTTGAAGCTCCTCAGACAGACATGGGTTGGAGGGAAAGCAGAGTCCTCTCCGGACCACAGCATAAGTACTGTTCCTCCTGAAACTGGCTTTTTCAAAATGTTTTTGCTTTCCCCATTGCAGCCACATGGTTGCTCTTAACTGTCTGGTGGGCATTTTCAGTTTGCAGTGAACAGCTCATAGTGTGGCCCTGCTTGCTAGTGAACAGTGAAAATGGAAATATATAAGGAAGATGAGTCATGGCTTAATTCAGATAACTGTTTCACAAATGTTCATAGACTTGGTGACTTGACGGATCCATGGAGGAGATGATCTCTGATCTGCCAGATCCAAGCCTGCTCTTGTATTGAACTGGGCGGAGAACAGGGCATTTTAGGCTTTCACAATGTAGATACCACTGCATATACATGTCTGTTAAACATAGGCTGTTCCTTTTTCTTTGCAGTTTTGATGAAATGGCTAAATACGACCTTCCAGCTTCAATAAACTTTGTCCTGAACAAAACTGGTCAGGAAAAAATATTTTATGTTGGTCATTCCGAGGGCACCACAATGGGTAGGTTAGCAAGATTCTTAAACACATGCGGGCAATTCTATTCACTACATAATTATATGTGCAGTTGCTGTTGTATATTAAATTCAAGAGACATCTTGCTCATGGTACAGTGATGTTCCATGGCACCTATGGACACCTATGGAGAAGCATCTTGAATAACAATCCCTGCATTTTGCTTTCCTGCATTGCGTGGACAGGCGGAGTCCCCAGATCCCGAGCCGTCCCCCCGTCATGTGGAATAACGACTCAAGACAACGTGCTATGGGATTAAATTGGCCACAACTTTATTAAATTTCAAATGTGGGTAGACCTTGGCTCAGGCATTGGGCGTTCTCCCTCCCTAGTCTCCAGCCGTGGACCTAGGGAGCATCAGGGTTATCCAGTGTGTGTGTGGGGGGGATGGGCCAGCTCTGGAGAACATATGTTCAAGCAGAGATAGCCGCCCCCGTTACGCCGCCGCCGCAGGGGAGAGCAATGACAACCTTTCAGCGTACGATCAAAGCCTCCCTTCAGAAACCCCTTTAACGGGGAACCCTGGTATTGCTGCCGCAAAGAGGAAGGATTCCGCCCAAGGCCTGATACCGCCAAAGTTGTGACGTTCAAATCAAATCAAATCAAATTTATTAAAACGGTCACAGACCAGATTAACTCGTACAGCTAGTTGTGACGTTTTGCTACGGGAAAGACGAAACCTGCCAATGCAGGGAAATTCCTTTCCGGCCCTTTAACAGCGATCTTAACGTAGCAGCGCCCGCATACCTGTGAAGAAAAGTTAACCTGCAAAACCTGTGAAGAAAAGTTAACCTGCAAAATAAGACATTAACTGAGGGTGGGTAGGGTGGGAGAAGCTCTGGAGCCAAGTGAGGATTCCCAGGTAAGATCCTCCCTCTATTGTGTGGGCAGGTAATCCCTCCCCTACCTGGCCTGATCTCCTTGGCAACGCTTCCCCCAGGTGGGATTGGACAACTGACTGAGGTAGGCGGAGACCTCCAGGTATCCCACCTGAGGGAAGGCAAAGTGAAGCCTATGCTGATGGAGTCGCTCCAGATTTAGGGGCTGCGCGCGTCCACGCAAAGGGCGCCCCCCGTTTTAAGCGGGGAGCGGTCATTTTCCTCCTTTGTGATATTTCCCATATAGGTGATGATTCAAATTGGTTAAGGGGCTTATAAAAAGTGGTTTGTCTGGACTGAGAAACTGTTAAAATCCTGGATTGCAAACCAGTATCAAGCCTAGTCTGCAGTCAGAGTTTAGGTAACAGTTTCCCAGTCTGGATGTAACAGGAAGCTATAGTTTAACAACCCCGGGATGTAATGTGTTAAGGCCCCTGAGACAAGAGGAGAAGAGAACTTGTTGGCTGAACACTCCTTCTTGGTCTCATAAATCATAGTTCTATAACCAAACCGGTTTGAAAGTCACCTCACCTCTGACTGTCACTTCATGTTTTATTGGTTCTTAGAACAGCCTAGAGTGGCTGGAGAAACCCAGACAGATGGGCTGGGTATAAAAAAATAAAATTATTATTAATGTTGTTATTAGCCACAGAATGTATTACGCAAGAAACAGAAACAAGGCAGGGCCTTTTCTGTTGTGATGTGTAGATCATAATGCTCCATCCCTAGCAGGGTCCTAGGTCAAAATGATCCCAGATCCTGAGATTTCAGGACCCAAACCTGAGACCTAGTGGAGTTGTTATAGGGGTGGCTCTATATAGTGCCAGAGAGGTGAACCCCAGAGATGTCATGAAAAATGGCACATTAATCATGGTCTCTGAGAGCGTGTCATTCAAATAAAAAGCTACTGTTTGGAAATCAAGACAGAAACCTTAACTGAAGGGGTTGTTCCCAGCTACAGCTGCTCTGCGAAGTACTAAAGATTCTTGCTATGAAGAGGTTGAATAAGAGTGGTACTGGAGAAGTCAGTATAAGGTGCATTTTCAGCTCTTCTGAAAGTCTGTAAATTTTGATAATATACCTGATTTTGTTATTGGGTTTTTTCAAGACTGCATTGCTAACTCTATTTATTTTTCTCCTCCCCCCCCACCCCACAGCATTCATTGCATTTTCAACCATGCCACACCTAGCCAAGAAGATCAAGATGTTCTTTGCATTGGCACCAGTAGTCACTGTAAAGCACTTGACCAACACGGCTTTGACCAAACTTGCAATGGTTCCTGAACCTAAGCTCAAAGTATGTATTTCAGAAAAAATACTTGTTCAAACAACGGAATGCAAATATTGCCTAATGTAGCTAAGTACAGTATTTGGGGATGTCTGTTTCATTTTACCTGAGGCTATTCACAATGCTCTTAGACATCTAAAGAGCTCAAGCTAGCCAATGCTGCAACTTGATAGCACAGTGTTGCTTTGGCTGTTCTGTGCCAGGCCTTTTTTGGGTTAAAAAATGAGGGGCTGGTTCTTCTCCCTTGCTGTATGTGTCATGGGTTCCAGTTTCTGCTGTGGGCAGAAAAAGAAAGGTGTTGGTATTCTATACTCATGGGTACTGTTTGGATCTGGTGCCCATATTAAAGAATTTGGCGCAATTCTCTACGGTTCCTAATAAAATTGCCATGAGAATCTTGTCAGTATGGTGGCAGATCACACCTGTGGGTAACTTAATTGCCTTTAAAGCAATAATGCTGAGCAGTTACCGTATTTTTCGCCCTATAGGATGCACTTTCCCCCCTCCAAAAATGAAGGGGAAATGTGTGTGCGTCCTATGGGTCGAATGCAGGCTTCAGGAAGCTATCCGCAAGCCTTGCAAGCCCGGCGGGACAAGCTCGGGGGACAGCGGGGAGGCGCAGCGCCACCACCCTGCTGTTCCCCAACCTGGTTTGGAGGCTGCCAGCCCCACAAGCTCGGGGGACAGATATCCACAAGCCTGGGGAGACCGGCGGGACTTCCCGCCGGGCTCCCTAGGCTTGCGGATAGCAGCCTGTTCTGGGGGCTGGGATCGGGGGAAGCTCGGGCATCCCCGCCCCAGCCCCGTGCCTATGGGGGAAATAATTTTCCCCCCCTTTATTTCCCCCCCAAAAAACTAGGTGCGTCCTATGGGTCGGTGCGTCCTATAGGGCAAAAAATACGGTACATAGGAATGTATTTATTACAGTATTGCTTTCTTTATAGTACAGTAAGCCTATGCTCCAGGGATCTAGCTTAATGGCAAAACCTAGTAGAGTCAAAACCTTTTGGGTTCAATGGCAGGTGGGATTGCCAAAGCCCTTTTTCCTGAAACCCTGCCCCATTTCCACCTTCCTCCCTCCCTTCCTTCCTCCCTCCATTCCTTCCTTCCTTTCTTAGTTGCGGACTTACTTCCTTACCAACAAGGAATGGCTGTAGGGGAAGAGAGCCATGCTGATCAAATTACAGGCACATGCGCCAATTTTTAGGGCTCAGAGATACTCACTGATCATGTTGGAGGCTGTTTGCTTGGGTCTTCTGTGTTGTCTATCTCTTCCACCCTGCTGCTTTTAGCTCTGTAATCCATAAAACAACATTGGAGCATGGTCAGTTTTATCCCCATGCTACAGTCACCCTTGGTTGCTATGCTACACTCCTGTCCTTTTCAGATTGGAGGAATAGCTACTTCTCGTATTCTTAGCCTAGGGTCAAGTCAGGAGACATGACATTAAATTAAGTCACTAGGCATACATTAGAGCAGTAAGACACTTTTGCTGAAATTACCGGGTAATTAAATGATTTGTAGCACATCTATTTAGCTACTGGACATTTGGCAAAATGTCTGCATAACTCATGTGCTTTGTATATTTGGGCTCCTACTGAAATAGTATTCATGTTGTGGGAACCATTATAATCTAGCTTGTTCCTGAACCACTTTAGAAGGACGCCAAAAGTCTAGAAATCAATGAAGATGATAGACTATGCGGAATTACCAAAGCTGACAGGCAAAATCTGAAACCAGAGTGACAAAGCATTCCAGAGAGACTGGAGTAAATTTATTCAATAAATAGACAGTTATTGTAAAAATGTAAAGACACTTGCAAGACTGCGATAAATCTCACAACGCTCATTGGAAGGAACCTTCTACTTGTGCTTTAAGAGTAAAATAACCAAGAAAAAAAGCGTAGGATTGAGATGGTATAAATGTGTGGAAATATGATGTTGTTATACAAAAACCAGATAACGGGATGGAGGGAAGCCGAGTGGTTTGGTAGAGCTATGAATTAGTAAAAGGAAATAAGATGTTATAATAATGTTAAAAATGGAAAATAATAAAAAAATTATAAAATAAAATAAAGAAACCAATGCCCTTAGAGGCTATGTTTGCATAACTCATGTCTTTTGCATATTTGGGCTCCTACCTAAATAGTTTTCATGTTGTGGGTACCATTACCATGTAGCTTGTTTCTGAACCACTTTGGAAGGTTTCATTCCATTCCATTTATGCCCCACCCATCTGACTCGGTTGCCCCAGCCACTCTGGGCAGCTTCCAACATATATAAAAACATAACAAAACATTAAACATTTAAAAACTTCGCTATATAAGGCTGCATTCAGATGTCTTTTAAAGGTTGTATAGTGACTTATCTCCTTGTCTTGGGGGCTGCAAAACTCCATACCCTTCATCATTTCTCCCGTGAAAATAGGGAACTTCCTGGGATCAAATCAGAAACCAGGATGGCTTCTGTAAATCTGGGATAGCCTCTGGAAAATAGGGACACTTGGAAGGTCCAGAGGGTCATTCTGTCTGACTGTGCTTGTGGAATTTGAATGGGTATTCTATCCTATATGTCTGAGCGGAAGATTCTCATAACAGGTTTTTTTTGTAATATTTTGTTTCTACTCGATAGAAGTATCCATAGGAAAAAAGAGAATTGACTAACAAAATAGCATATGTACTAATATTTTTGTTTTGGCAGAAAATGTTTGGAACTAAGCAGTTTTTAGCTCAAGACAGAACAATGAAATGGTGTGCTACTTACTTGTGTAACCGTTTCCCAATGGATTATCTTTGTGGCAGTGTTGTCTTCATCGGAACTGGCTTTAATGTGCTAAACATCAATGCGGTAAGATTTCTAATTACTTCATAAGTGTGTGCTCTAAAAAAAAAGGTAGGTGTATGGAGGCTTCTCTGAAGTGATTTCTACTTGTGCCATCCATAACTTAATTACATTCAGACAAAACACAGAAGATACCTGCACATTTTGTCCCATCATTTTGCGTCAATGATGGCTAGAGATCTATATTTTAAAGGTGAGCTCAGATTCTGGACCACTAGTAAAAGCTTGTGTGGGTGCCATGGTGTCTCTTGCACTAGGAGCAGTGACATAATAAGCCTAATAAGCCTCATGGCTGTACTCAAGTACAGCAGCACACATGTGCAACCACTGCCTATCCTCCCTCAAGGCCTCCCTGCACATTGACCGGCATCTTTTTGCCTTTGCTGTGGCGTTGTTTAAACAGGGACCACACAGAGTGGGATGGGAAGGAGGGAAACGAACAGAATATGTGTGCACATTCAACCACATAATGACATCTGCGGCATCTAGGAGATTGCAGCCACAGAAATAAGAAAGGAAGAGTCATTCCATTGTCTGGAGAGGTCACTTCCTGGTTTGCATGGAGAAGCCGTTTGCGACTGAGCCCAGTGACGGAAGAGCAGAGCTGTACTGAGGCATTGCTGGGTGTTGAAATTTTGCACCCCTAAGAATTTTGCACCCTGGGCAACTGCCCCACAATATGCCACTCAAGGGAGTGTCTAAATCCCCTTCTTATGTACAAAGCTAAAGTTCCAGAATACATTTCCACTGCCTACAAGATATTGGCCATATAAAGCTTCCTGTAAAAAAAAGCACAAAGACTTCAGTAGACCTCATAGTCTCATGCATATTTCTTCCTAATCTGGGATTTTGTCTCTGGTGTAAGCACTGCATAATGGCTAACTATTTATTTAAGTATTTAGATATCACAATATCAGCAAAATGTATCAAAGCAGTTTACAACAGTAGAAATAAGATTAAAACCATTTCATAAAAGCATAAAAAGTGAAAAACAAGTTAAAAGCAGAGATCAGTAACCATAGTGGTGGGTGTACTCGCAGAACAGAGTTTTCAGCAGGCATTTCAAAGTTGGTTTAGAAGATACCTGCTGAGTCTCTGTTGGTAGAGTATTCTGCAGGACTGGGCTGATGACGTTAAAGGCCTAGATTCTCACTGTTGTCAAGTGAGTCTCACCAGATGATCTCAGTTCATGCAAACTAGTAGCATCTCACTAAGCACACTAGTAACATCTCACTACATTTGTGTGGATTTTGTGGGTGATCTTTATGAGGCTGCTTATTTGTCTTTGCCCTTTCTTGCTTCCTTTCCAGCCAATATTCCTCTAAAATTATTCATTATTTACATTCAACATTTCATCAGGTGGTCACAGGGTGGGATACCTTTTTTAAAAAAACAACACTTTTTTATATGTGCTGTAAGCTGCCCGGAATGAGATAAATAATACAATTATTATTATTATTATTATTACAAAAATAAACAGCAGTCAAAAGCCCAGGAACATGAAGTGAGAAGCCATAAGTGCACACCAAGGCCAGGTTTGGTACTCAAGCAGGATAGGGTGAATTCATGTTCTGTAGGAGGAACATACACAATGCAATGCCTATTGCATCAATCATTGTTAGTAACCGTACCTGGATTGGTTCTAGTTGTACTGTATGATGAAAAGCATTATAGTTAGGCTGTAATCTAACCAGAGAGCCAGTGTGGTGTAGTGGTTAAGAGCGATAGACTCGTAATCTGGGGAACCGGGTTCGCCTCTCTGCTCCTCCACATGCAGCTGCTAGGTGACCTTGGGCCAGTCACACTTCTTTGAAGTCTCTCAGCCCCACTCACCTCACAGAGTGTTTGTTGTGGGGGAGGAAGGGAAAGGAGAATGGTAGCTGCTTTGAGACTCCTTTGGGTAGTGATAAAGCGGGATATCAAATCCAAACTCTTCTTCTTCTTCTTCTAATCCTGTGCAAAGGTACATGGGATGAAGCCTGCTTGAACACCGTACAATTTGCTTCTTAGTAAATGTGCACAGAATAGCACTGCAAGGAATTTGTTATATAAAATGTAAAAAAAATGCATTTAAGTTCTGGGACAATTAAAACTGAAATGCCTTGCTCTAAGATAATTTCTGGGGTTTTTTGTTTTTTGTTTTGTTTTTGTAACATCATATTGGGATTAGTAACCAGTTTAGAGCATCAAGTTGTATTGTTACTATGTAGACACGAATTCCTGTGTGATATCCCAATGTTGAGCTCTGGTGCACTGCTTTTGTGCAAAGAAACCAAATGGAAGGGAAGTGGCTGTTGCAATTTGTGATAAATTCAGCTAATCACTTTGTGCTTTCTTACAGAGTCGAATTGATGTTTATTTATCACACTGTCCAGCTGGGACATCTATCCAGAACATGCTTCACTGGGTTCAGGTAGCACCGAAATCCTCTTTTCTCTTTAAAAAAAGGTTTTCGTATCGATTGAAGAATGGGCAATCAGGACAGGCTTTTACAAAGACTTTTAAGAATGAAATTAATAAATACAGTGGTGCCTTGCAAGACGAAATTAATCCGTTCCGCGAGTCTCTTCGTCTTGCGGTTTTTTCGTCTTGCGAAGCACGGCTATTAGCGGCTTAGCGGCTATTAGCGGCTTAGCAGCTATTAGCGGCTTAGCGGCTATTAGCGGCTTAGCGGCTATTAGTGGCTTAGTGGCTTAGTGGCTATTAACGGCTTAGCGGCATAGCGGCTATTAACGGCTTAGCGGCTTAGCGGCTTTAAGAAAACAAGGAAACAAAGGAACAAAGGAAACAAACTCGCAAGAACTCGCAAGACGTTTTGTCTTGCGAAGCAAGCCCATAGGGAAAATCGTCTAGCGAAGCGACGCAAAAACCGAAAAACCCTTTCGTCTTGCGCGTTTTTCGTTTTGCGAGGCATTCGTCTTGCGGGGCACCACTGTATGATTGAAAGAAAAATTCTTAATAACTCAGCCTCTCTTTTTACAGACTCCAGAAATATGTTTTGTTTTTATGAGAAAGGATTTAAAGCTGAGAGAGTTTTATTGTGTTTAAATGTTTCCAAACAGGAGTATTTCAAAAGCTACAGATACAATAATATCCCAAATGGATTTGTTTTTATTGGCAAAATAGTCCCTCTGCATGAAGATAGACAAATAGTCCCTCTGCATGAAGATAGACAAATACTACATTGCTGTGACAGATAGGTAGCCGTGTTGGTCTGCCATAGTCAAAACAGGGTGGCACCAGTAGCACCTTAAAGACCAACTAAGTTAGTTCTTGGTATGAGCTTTCGTGTGCATGCACACTTCTTCAGATACACTGAAACAGAAGTTGCCAGATCCTTCTATATAGTGAGAAGGTGGGGAGGGGTATTACTCAGAAGGGTGGTGGGAATGGGTGATTGGCAGATAGCTGTGATGAGCCTGTTGACGACTCTTAACGACTGCAATAGGTCTTACAGGAAAAAGCAAGGGGTGAGAAGGTGAAAAATGGCTTTGTCATGTATAATGAGATAAGAATCCAATGTCTTTGTTCAGACCAGGTCTCTCCATGGTTTTAAGTTTGGTAATGAGTTGCAATTCAGCAGCTTCTCTTTCCAGTCTATTTCTGAAATTCCTTTGTAGTAAAACAGCTACTTTGAGATCTTGTATAGAATGTCCTGGGAGATTGAAGTGTTCTCCTACTGGTTTCTCTGTCTTGTGATTCTTGATGTCCAATTTATGTCCGTTTATTCTTTGGCGTAACGTTTGGCCTGTTTGTCCAACAAAAAGAGCTGAGGGACACTGTTGGCATTTGATGGCATATACAATGTTAGACGATGAGCAATTAAATAGTCCCGAGATGGTATGTGTGATGTTGTTGGGGCCAGTAATGGTGTTGTCCGGGTGTATGTGGCAGCAAAGTTGGCATCTGGGTTTATTGCAGGCTCTGGTGCCAGTGTCCGTGTTACGTCTGGTTGTAGTATTATTGTGGGTTAGGAGTTGTTTAAGATTGTGTTTAAGATTACATTGCTGTGGTATTTTACTGACTTGTGTCTCAGTGGAAGCTTTGCCCACCTGTTTGGACTCCAACTCCCATCAGCCAGGCCACACTGCCTTTTGCTGATGGGAGTTGGAGTCCAAAGCATCAGGATGGCTCCAGGCTAGACCGGCACTTTAACTTAGTGTCATCTGAATTATTTGTATAGAAAAACAAAGACGGCTTGCTAAAGCCACACAGTAGAAGCTTGGAGCATCTAGCTAAGATGTCCTTTCTGATTGGATATACATGGTGGAAGTGAAAATGAATAATGGCTTTGGTAGCCCTTCCTCGCTGGACTGTCTTAAACCCATCATGCTAACCTATAGAGCTAAACATGCTGGTTATTTGAGGCTCATATATCCCACAATCGAGTTATTTTTTCCTAGCCACTGCTTCCCTTGAACCTGCTCTCTATTTTGGATCAATTGTGTGAAATAATCTTTAGGATGGAGTTGGTGTTTTCTAACTCTGATTCTGTGACTTAGTCTGCATTTCTAGAAACACTTCCCTGGGAATAAGTCCTATTGAATGGTTCTGAATAGACATGATTAGACAGATGTATTTACACTTTAAAGTGGCCTATATCAATTTTGACTGTGTCACAAGTCAGCAACCTTTTCATTTGTTCCACAGGCCCGATTCTTATCAGGATCAGTTTCACATGCAAAGTTTAACAACAGGGTGGGGCATCCAACCTGTTAATTACCTATTAGAACAATCAAGGGAGTCAAAGCTCCTTGCAAGGTGCTCCTTCTGGATTCCAATGCAAACCTCTTCCTGATTCACTTTAGTAACACTTCCGATGCAAACTCCTTCCTTAATCAGGACGAGGTTTGCATGGAATACTGCAGAATTTAAATGAGTGAGATCAGCTGATGGGCAAGTGGATGTCTTTGTGGGAAAGTGTTTGGGTGAGACTGGCTCCCCTGGCAGACTAAGTTGGACTGTGGAGTGGAAATTCCTGATCCCTGCACAATATTCTAATTTCTGAGCAATGGGATACCTGGGCTACTTATCCAACCACCCAACTTAACCCAGCTGCCCAGAGGCAGAGAGGAGAATTCATATTAGATCTGAAGAGAAATTTTCAGCCCAAACCTATGTGTATTTACTAAAGTTCCCCTAAGTTAGATGACAGTTGCTTCCAGGTAGGTGTAAAACAGACAACTCATATCTAGTAGGACACATGTCAAACTTTCTCAAGATATCAGATACACTGAGGAGACGTAGAAGGTTAAGCAGTACTAAAAAACAGCTCTACTGCTTTCAGATGGCTTTGTGTAGCTTTCTTTGTATGTTTACATTAACTTTTGTTCTTCTCACTAAAGATGAAGTTAGACATTATTGCATAGCCTTAATCGTAGCATGGTTTTTGACACGTTCAACATCCTTGTTTATGCCGGTACCACGGTCTATTCATATCGCACACTTCTATATCATCTGCTTTGCCCATTTGGTTTTTCAAAGTATGGCACACCTCTTTTTCAGATTGTGAAGGCTGGGAAGTTCAAAGGCTTTGACTGGGGAAGCAAGGAAGCAAACATGGCTCACCACAACCAGGTAGGAATTTCTCACAAATTCAGTATTTCTCTCTGTAGGCGTTTATATGAGGGTAGATAGTGGGTAGCTTAACGTAAATCCATAGACTGAGCATGTATCAAAATAATCCATCTCCAAGGTGTGAACAATCAGATTAAAAAGAAACTCTTTAGATAGCACATGAGATGTTCTTGTAGTTCTTGTTATAGTAGTTCTTGTTATAGATTTAGGGGAGGGATCTCCCTAAACCCTAGAAATGAAAAAATGCTAGGATTTTTATTAACTGGGATGTGGATTAAAGTACAAGTTGCAGAGCTGTAGGGACGCGGGTGGCGCTGTGGGTAAAAGCCTCAGCGCCTAGGACTTGCCGATCGAAAGGTCGGCGGTTCGAATCCCCGCGGTGGGGTGCGCTCCCGTCGCTCAGTCCCAGCGCCTGCCAACCTAGCAGTTCGAAAGCACCTTCGGGTGCAAGTAGATAAATAGGGACCGCTTACCAGCGGGAAGGTAAACGGCGTTCCGTGTGCTGCGCTGGCTCGCCAGATGCAGCTTGTCACGCTGGCCACGTGACCCGGAAGTGTCTGCGGACAGCGCTGGCTCCCGGCCTATAGAGTGAGATGAGCGCACAACCCTAGAGTCTGGCAAGACTGGCCCGTATGGGCAGGGGTACCTTTACCTTTACCTTGCAGAGCTGTGCCAGACAGAAAATTCCTGACTGGCAGGCTTAGTGAAGACCAAACCTGTTAACATGACAAAAAGTGTTGATGGCCCATTGGGGAGAGAAAGCTTTTAGCCTGGGGAATGAGATGTTGCCAAGGTGATAGAGTGTGTATTTGAGGGGACAGGAAAAGGGTGTTTTTGAGCAAGGGTTGCTGGGATGAAGAAGCAGGTAGAAGAACAGAGACCCATCTTGACCAGGCAGGCTAGAGGCTGCCCACACCGCTTCCTCTTGAAATGACCATGCCATAAGATCTGGCCTCCCTCCAGGCAGACTCAAAGCATAAATAGATGAATAAAGCATATTTCTTAAAGCCATGGAAGTGTCCACCATGTCTTCAATTCCCCAAAGGGACAGAAACCCTGTATGGGTGCCTGGGACCCCATGGGCTATAGCCACCACTCGGCAGTGGGAGGGATGGGCACCTGACTTTTGTCACAGTATGCTCACCAAATCAGATCCAAATATCACCTTTGCTTATGTGAAGTCAAAAACCAATAACTTCAGTTGATACAATAGCTGTCAACTTTTGTAAAAACTGTATCTCAAATGTAAATTTGTTGACAAATCTGCCATATGCCAGGTGTCTATCTTCACTCCCCGGTCATTTAATGAAGATCATCACACCAGTATGTTCTTTCAAATTTATCCCTCTACAGATTAGCTAAGATATGTCTGGTTCTATGTCTAAATTTCAAGCCATACTTGAAATTTGCCAGAACAGTCTGTCTTGAAACTGCAATCATGTTTCTTCAGTGCTAACAAAACTGGAGCAGTAGGAAGAATCACAGTGATGACAGTTGGGAGTAATGAGTCAAAGACACTGAGCTGGTTTGTGGGTGACGGTAAGCCAAATCAAAGCTTGCCATGAATGCTGGTGTGGAAGAGCTTCCTGAGAGGAGAGCCTGGCCACTTCACACTTCCCTTGACTCTTCTGCTGTTGCGATTCTGCACACTAATCCGTAGTTTGGTTTAGCAAGTTGCTCAACCCAGGCATGTGGCTTGTCTTTCTCAAGACACTGCATGAGTTGTAAATATGAGAACAAACTTTGGTTCCATCTTGTGGTTTGTTTGGAGTGAGACAAAGCATGAGCCTGGGTTTGTCCTTAATGCTAAAGCAGCAGTAGTGAGACCAGAGAACTGTCAAAGTGTCTGTGCACTCCTTTGAGGCAGAGTGCACATTCATGCTCAGTCATAGTTGGGCTTAATGCTACATGAAAATCATCTCATTCTTTCGGAACAATCAGTAAATCCAGACAATCAATGCTGGATTTACAGCCAGGCAGAGCGCCCTGCAGCCCAGGGTCTCGGCCACTTGCCATGAAAAACAAACAAACAAACAAGCTCAGTTGCTTAGTAACAGTAAGGACAAGAACAAAGTTTAGGTACTCAAAAAATCATAGAATCATCACATAACAGAGTTGGGAAGGATCACAGGGGTCATTGAGTCAAACCCCCTACAATGCAGGACTTTTTTGCCCAGTATGAGGCTGGAAGCACAACACTGAGATGTAGATTGACCAGGCAATCTGCACAATTTCCTCTTCATGGATGGATTATGTGCACTTTCTTGCACAACTTCTCATGAATGCCCAGTTGTTATGCACATTAATAGTTCAACATGCGCATTAATGGTATAACCCTCAACTTAGATATGTTTGTGTTTTGCAAGTGTGTGTGTGTTTGAGCAGGGAGTCTTTGCAGACTGTTTTTAAACTTTTTTTAAATCTCCTCTCTTTAAGTCAACACCGCCTTTCTACAACGTACAAAAGATGACTCTTCCAACAGCTGTCTGGAGTGGTGGTAACGACTGGATTGCAGACTCAAAGGACATGGCCCTCTTGCTGCCTCAGATCCCAAACTTAGTTTACCACAAGGATATTCCTGAATGGGAACATCTGGATTTTGTCATAGGCTATGATGCCCCACAGCGCATGTACATAGAGATAATGGATTTAATGCAGACTTACAAGTGAATGTGAAATATTCCTTCAGAACCCATTACCGTCAATGTGTGTTGATGAAAAGCACTACATGATTTCTTAAGATTCCATTTCTCATATAGGTTCATCACAGTCTCAGTTATAAGATTTGCTTAGTAACCTTGCCTTTTCTAATTCTGTCAGTGACCATGGGTGTTCCTCCATTGTTTTAGGAGCGGCTAAGATTCTTTGCTGCTCTTGCTTCATCATGCTGTGTAGCAGATTCTTGTTCTAGCACAGCATGACTATTGAGGGTAGAAAAAGTTCTTGTGGTGATATCCAAGTCTTTACCTTTGAGGAACTGGTCCAATTTCAGTTGTTTCCCAGCCATGGGATCTATCTGCTCTGGGATAGAGTGCTGCCTTTTCTTAGCTCCCTCAGCAGTTTCTAGTCTAATCTCTCTCTCTTCTTTTCTCTCTGCCCCTGAGTTGTGAACTTTAATTTTATTAGTTTCTCTCTAGATTGGAATCCTCCCTTAGTTAGCAGTTGTATTGCTGGAATTTTCTAGTTAGTCATTCTTATCTCTAATTATTCACTTTGGATAGAGAAAAATGGGAGAGAAGCACTAATGACAGAGGAGCCTCTGTTGGGATATGTCACTCCCATATTTCTTAAGAAAATTCACCCTGGAAAGCATTCCCTACCTTCCCCTTCTCTCCCCCACCTCTCTCGCTCCCCTACGACAGCAGTGTCTCACACCAAATGTAACTGACCTGTAGAAAAGATGGAAAACAGAAATGGTATAAGTTCCTTTGTTATCCATGAAAACCATTCTGTATAAAAATAATAGTTGCTAGGATGTCTATGTGCAGTTTAGTAATCCCTCAGGGAATTAAATCTTTGCCCTCCTCAGAAGAATTTAAATCCATACATCTTTGGAGCCTCGAGGCTCCAAAAATAACAGATTGGCAAATCAAATTACACGAATTGGTGGAGACGGCTCAACTGACTAGGAAACTCAGAGGAAACTCAAAGCAAAAATTTGCGGAAAAATGGGATGGTTATAGAAGATACGTTCAAAAATACAATAATAGTTTTGACTCCGTGCTAGCATTCGAGTGATAAAGGAACTAAAAGGAGGTTGATAACAATTAAGGATTTATTATGTTTTCAGAATGTATTAGAAAAATTATATAGAAAGGTTTACTGTTTTGTGTACATTCAAATGTAAGATAAAATATATGCAAAGGGACTTGACAGGAAGTCAAAGTTGAAGAAAAGATTTTGGAAGATAAAAGGGGAAAAAATATTTACTTTCATTATTATCATTTTGTGTGCGGGTGTGGGGGTGGGGGTGTCTGCACATATGTGTGTTGTTGTATGCAATGTTTGGGAGGAAATAAGACGGTAAATAACAAATAACAAACTAAATATCGATGTATGTAATTTTTATTTCTTAATTATATTTAGTGGTAGTATGGCTGTATTGTTTTTTGTAACATAAATTCATTCAATAAAAATTATTAAAAAAATTAAAATCCATACATCTTTAATGGGGGTATTGAGATGCAACTTAAGTTGCATTCTCATCACAGTAGTCCTGAAGAAGGGAAAAGCCTTGTCCTCAAACTTGCATAATAATGTATATCTGAAAGTATATCTGATCAGCTTCCGGGGTTGGAGGCGAATGGCTGCAAAGTGGAGCCTTAACATCTGGGAAAGGCTTGATCACTAAAGAGGTCCTGGGGAGAGCACAAGGGTACTGTGCCCCCAAAAGAAGCCCAAAAGAAAAGAGTGTTTTGTTGTGAAATCTGATTACCTCAGCAGTGGACAGTGTGTGAAAGCCCAAGTAGTATTCTAAACAAGGAGGGAGAACAGGGAGGGAGGTGAGAAAGGAGTAGAAGTGACACCTGGAGTCGAGGGAGGCAAATTGCAACAGAAGTTTTAAGTGGGGAAATAAGAGTGAGGAAAGTAAAGAAAAATTTAAAGGAAGAGGAAAAATAAGTAAATATGGCAACAAAGACCAGGACAAGGGAAGAGAGGGTCTGTCCAAGACCCAGAAACCAAAATTGACCTTGCAGAATTAATTACAGATATGAGAAATAACATAACAGAACATATTAAAAATCTGGAGGAATAAATGGATAGGATGGGGGCCAAACTGAAAGTAATACAAAGTCAGTGGAAGGGCTGGCAGGACAAATTAAAGAGCTCTCAACTAAAACAATTGATGAAGAGATAAGGGGAAAATAATAATGGAATTGGCAGCTTGGATGGAGGTGGAGAAAGAAGAGTTGGAGAAATATGTAAATGGGATCTTCAGGATAAAATTAAGATTTGCTAAAGTGGAAAAAATAGCAGGGGACACTTTAGTGATCCTAAACTCCCAGATAATTACAGGATTCTACAATCAAATTATGAGATGAAGTGATTCATAGACAACCAAAGAGTGATAATTTTGAAAGAAATTCCAGCACAAATATTGAGGAAAAGGAATAACTATAAGTTCCTGATGGGTGCATTAAAAAAATAAAAAATTCTGCTATAAATGGGAATATCCAGAAGGTATTTCATTTACATACAGTGGGGAAAAGCAAAGATTAAGACATTGAAGTGTGTGTGTGTGTGGGGGGGTAAATATAGACCAATTTTCCTGCTAAATAACAATTACAGTGGAACCTTGGGTTGCGAACATGATCCGTGCGGGAGGCACGTTGGCAACCCACAGCGCTGCATCTGCGCACACATGTGATGCGATTGGGCACTTCTGCGCATGCGCAAAGCATGATTTAGTGCTTCTGCACATGTGCGAGCATCAAAACTCAGAAGTAACCCGTTCCGGTACTTCTGGTTTGGCGCGTCCATAACCCGAAAACGCGCAACCCGCAGCGATCGCAACCCAAGGTATGACTGTATAAGCTTTTGGCCAGCATAATAGTAGAATGTTTAAAACTTATTTTAAAAGAGGTATGGATAATGGAGGAGATTATTGTAATTTTGAGGAGATAGTGATCCGACATGGTCAACGCTTCCTGTCTATCTCTTACTGACTCTAGTTATCTATGTTGTATTACCTTCTCTATCCATTGTAAAAAGGTCTTTGATGTGTTGCCTGTTGGTGAATAGTATTGGTCAGTAAAAGCCTTTGATCTATGGTCTGGCTTTTTGTCCTTGATGTACTGACATAACAGGACACAACATCCATAAAATATCTTAGTTTTGGGGCATCACAGTCAGAAGTTTGGCATAGACTGTTGGCCCCAGTGCTGTGCATCGAAGGCTACCTGGAGGTCACTTTGCCACTTCTTCAGGGCTTCTTGGTGGCAGATTGAAGTGCTGGTTGAGAATGTATATTTTGCTTGCTGTTTGGAATTCTCTTTGGATCTTCTCTTGGTGATGAGTAAATGGCCACTTGTTGCTTGCTTCCCATAAGCATTCTGCAGTCAGTTAAAAAATGGCCAGTTTTGGAATGCTATAACTAGAGTTAAAGGGACAGTATCACCACAAACTCCTGTCTAACGAGCTGCAGCTGCTTCTTCAGTCTTCTCCTTTTGCTGTTTTTTTTTTTTAAATGAAAATAAACATTGTCCCAAAATATAGAGCTGTAGGACTTCTGGTGCGATTGCCATGGCGTTTGACACTCCCCCCCCCAGTCGTGCAATTTATCAGGGATAATATGGGGGTAATTATCCCTGGTGACCCCCCCCCCAGGGAAGGGGGGGGATTTATCACCTGCGGGTCGTCCAATATCTGCCACTCACTACTTTTATTAAGAGTCCTTCTGGTTTAAAATGATGGTCCATCTAGTCTAGTATTATGTTTCCACTGTGGGTAAGCCAGATGCTTCTGGTGACTTTACAATTGGGAAATGAAGGAATCAGTTCTCTCCCTCCCCCTCCCTCCCCCCACAAGATCTAGGCTTTCAAAGGATATGGTTTCTAAGTATGAATATTCCAATTTCATTAACATGACTACTAACTCTGTGAAGTTGTTGAACATCATTTTCGCAATAATCTCTGTGTTAGAGACAGTGGCGTAGCGTGGGTTGTCAGCACCCGGGGCAAGGCAAGTAATTTGCGCCCCCTAACCCGTGGATTTGCCCTAACCCCCAGATGTTGCGCCCGGTGCGGCTGGCCCCCCCTGCACCCCCCATGCTACGCCACTGGTTAGAGATACAGGATGCAAACTGTAGTGCTGATGGATACACTACTAACCACATAATCTGCTCTGGATGGCTGTGTTAGGTTTCTGTTAATGCCACTGTGCAGTTCTTGGAGTGACAAGACTTTATTGACATTCCAGACTGTTGGAAGTCTCACGGGAGACAGATGTTGATGTTACTGGTTTCCTGTTTCTTTGTGTTCAGTTCGTTTTCTGTCTCTCACAGAAAGCAGATGCATTTCTTTTCTGTCTTACGTAGTTAGAAATGAAGTAGCAATGTAGCACATATTTCTGGCTCGTTCTGCTGCTGTCTGATACTCTGCATGTATGGAGAGTGTGCCTGAAGTCTCATTCAAAGGCTTAGGTCATTAATCACCATTGGAGGAGAGCCTGGATGGGTTCAGAAAATACAGTCGAAGGAGTAGCCATTACAGCTCGGTCGTATGAAAGCTCCAACAGGCTGGAGGGCCTTCCAGATTGGGGGGGGGGGAGAGAGAGAGAACAAATGCTTGGGGAGAATCTGCCTTTAACTACAGTTTTAGGTTTTACATAATCATTTAAATTATATCACTAGTAGCTAATTGATTTGAATATGTTGTCTGATGATCTGTGGCCAAATAGCATGGTGTGTGATTCCAGATACGTTGATATTTCTGTTTGTTCTGAAAGGCATAAAACACAAGTAAAAACCATTCAAGGTCAGCACAGATATCTTGAGGTTCCTATCCTTCCTTCAGTCTGTCAGATGGAGTGAATAAAGTATTATTATTAAGTAGAAACATGAAGAGTTGTAGCCAGCACTGCACAAACGGAGCTCCACTCATGCAAAAGGTCTTCCCTTGACTTACTTATTCCCACCAAATCAGTTCCAGATGGTCCTGCAACACACTGGAGCAGCTTTTGAGGGTGCACAAGAAGCTGCAGGGGGAAGAAGAGTACATGGAATTCCATTTTGCATGTACAGGTCTGTTGCATGAGTGGAACAGCAATGTTGGATGCAAACTAAAGTCTTCCTAATGTTTCTTTGGGGTGTTGCTATTTCCTTCTAATTGGCACCCTGTCATGTAACTACATGACTGGCTGTTGAAAGGTGGTTGTTGCTGCTATAATGATAGCCACATCCCAAGTTTTCAAAGGGCCCTGAGCTAAAAAGTGTTGCCTAAACCATTTGTGCTTCAATAACCTTTTGTGCCTTTGTCTCAGATGGTGTTCTTGGAGCATAATTACAGTTGCAGGAAAACATTTTATATGACTTGCCATGAGGGGTGTGCAATTCTAATGTGCATGTTTTAAAAAACATTTATAGAGAACTACAGTAGAAATCATAACAAGAGTCTATATCATGACAGAGGTTAAATTGGAATATGGAAGGAAATCCACTTAATAGTCTGTTTTCCATTAGTTCCCTACTCACCACCCAGTCCCCATACATTAAAATAGCAAACCTTGACACAGCCATCAGTATATAAATTCTGACTCTTCCCATAACCTCATAAATAAATGTTCAGATATTCAAACTGGCTCTTTGAACCAATCTCTAATTAAAAACAACAACATTTTGAAAAACCCTCTCTCTCCCTTAGAACATCAGAACATAAGCAATGGAAGCAAATCTGCAAAATTCCAAAGAGAAAAATGAAACAGGAATGGGATCACCTCAATCAGCCATAGGAATTTAAACCAGAAGTTCAAACTCTGCCCCATTTCCAATGGATCCTCCACAGGGTCCAAGTTGGCATCATTTACTCAAAAGCAGCGACAGGTGTGCTGGGACTCTGAGAGAAAGAAAGCAACTCCCTTCCCAGAGGGCAATTTGACTTATGACATCTGCGCCGTACAAATACAATCAGGTTCTCATTTCATTATGAGAAAATAATTCATTTTTATTTCTGCTTCCAAGTATCTTTATTATTTTAGCCATCTAAACCATACTTTGATAATAAATACTCACAATATAAAAAGGAAGAAAAGGAGGACAAAGAAACAAATAATAACAAACTACATAAAAAAGAAAAATATTACATAGATAATTATCTTAACCACTCATATCTGTTTAACAATATAGCTAAATTATATCTAATCTTATTCCCCAAATATGTGTCATTCCAATCCATAATAAATAAGGAGCATGTCTCCATCCAGCTACTAATAGGCACAGCCTCCTCTCTTTTACAAACTGTGAGTTCTAATAACGTTACGATTTTTCATATTTCATCAAGCCATTATTATATAAAAGATGCTGTAGTTTTCATCTAAGAGTTTGCAGTTGCTGATTTTGCTGCTATTGGCAGAGTTATGACCATTTCCAGAGCAGAATCAGGTACCAGCAGACTTTTCTTTTTTAAAAAAGAAATATATCAGAACAGACACATATGCACTGCCTGTTGACCATCAGCACCACAGCAAATGCTGCTGAATGTGTGTTGAGTTGCAGTTTTTTCTGTAGCAAGTAGGAGTGTTGGGATTTTCACTCCTCTTCTTCAGTTTTCCACCTTTCTCTGTACAACAAACATGCTTTGCTTTTTGGTATTTCCCCAACTTGTGTTCCCCTGTTCTAAAGCTTTTGTGTTCTTTTGGAAGCCATGTTTTCCCCACCCACATGCTTCTTTATTCTCAGTTGCCCCAGTTGCTCCCTCAGTTGAGAGCCAGTGTGGTGTAGTGGTTAAGAGCCGTAGACTCGTAATCTGGGGAACCGGGTTCACGTCTCCGCTCCTCCACATGCAGCTGCTGGGTGACCTTGGGCCAGTCACACTTCTTTGAAGTCTCTCAGCCTCACTCACCTCACAGAGTGTTTGTTGTGGGGGAGGAAGGGAAAGGAGAATGTTAGCCGCTTTGAGACTCCTTTGGGTAGTGATAAAGTGGGGTATCAAATCCAAACTCCTCCTCCTCCTCCTTCTCTTCTTCTTCTTCTTCTACTTCTTCTTCTTCCTCATGTGGACTACATATCCTGCTGGTACTCACAAAATGGTGACTTAATATAAGTTAGAAGATATGGGGCAATAGAGGAGCATGGCTTCTAATTCTTGCATTAAATGAAGCCATTGCATGTAGTTTCTGGGTGTGCATGTAATTGAAAGGCATCATTAAGAGTTGGATCCTGGCATCCTTTACATGCTAAACAAGAAAGGCCAAGGGCAAGTTTGGGTTGTGCATATCCTGATTTATTAAGGGTAAGTAAGTGTTTCAAAACACCTCACTTGGGTAGTTTTGAGTTATACATTATACAATATACATGAGGTTACCAGTAGTTGCTGTATTGATTACAGTCCTGTGGAGAACCAGTGACCTCCATAACTCTCTGGAAAATTCTAGAAGCAGATTCACCCCATGGAGTGACTGCCTCTCTGTGTGGTTGCTGTTGTCATGTGATCAGATTTCTCAGAAGGTCTGTTGTGCATGTCAACCACATTTGCAAAGTGTTCTTTTTCATCAATCCAACATTAACTCCATATGCCTGGGACACGGGTGGCACTGTGGTCTAAACCACTGAGCCTCTTGGGCTTGGTGATTAGAAGGTCAGCAGTTTGAATCCGTGCAATGGGGTGAGCTTCCATTGCTCTGTCCCAGCCCCTGCCAACCTAGCAGTTTGCAAGCATACCAGCGCAAGCAGATAAATAGGTACCACTGAGATGAGAAGGTAAACAGTGATTCCTTGTGCTCTGGCACTTGTCCTCCCTGCACCAGTAGCAGTTTAGTTTACGTGCAAATTGATCATTGTACTCTTAACTGCTGCACTAAATGATCTGTTACATGTTGATGAATCTTTTGTTGAACTGAGACTGCAGTCCCATGCCCACTTGCCTTGAAAGGTGTCACACGGAAGTCAGTGGAAATACCTTCTGAGAAGTTTGCGTAAGATGATATTGGGAGTTGGGCAAGATCGAACCAATGATATCAATTAGAAACAATGTTTCTTTTCCTTCCAGGAACTTGTTGTACTCGGTGAAGAGTGGCAAGCTATTTAAGCCACACTCTCTGCCAATTCATTCTCCAGTATATGATATAGGTTAAAGCGCATATTCTTTAATCCAGCTTTGTGGAGCCCAGTCTTGTATTCCACCCTGAAAGATGGATTTGCTTCCATGCACTTCAAGGATGTGGCTCTTCATAATGGGGGCAGGCTTGGTCCAAGCCCTTGTTACTTCAGGAATATTTATGAAAAGAAGAACTGTACACCCAGAAGCTACTATGGATGTTGTAAGCCATCCATCTGTTATTCTTTTATTTGCTTAACTCAAGGCATTTATGGTTATTAGTGCTGCTTAATTGTGCTATATTCCACATACCTAAAGTTTGTTTTTCATGGAATGCTGGGATAGCAGGCACAAGAAAATGATGATGATGATGATTTTGAAGTATGTACCCTGCCCTCTCAATGCATCATTGCTCACGGCAGCTTGCAGCATTTTTTTTGTTTTTGTTTTTTAAGCATTCCTAAAGTAGCTCCCAACATCTGCTTCATGTAACCCCAGTGCTCTGTGAACTTCATTTAGGTATCAGCAGTAGCAAGTTTAGCATCTTGCCCTATGCATTATTATTGCTGAACAGCATGAAGAAAAATCTTTAAGTGGTCCACAAAGATCTTCAGCAATTTTCAAGTCGTCCAAAAGGTTTGAGTGGAGTTTGGGATACATTACTATTAAAGATGTAGGTAGTCTTCTGTGTCCAGGAGTTTTACAGTCCCAACTGTCAGAGAACTGGACTTTCTTACAAGCAGCGAAAGAGAAGGCACAGAGGAAGGGGGGGGGGGGAGAAGCAGTTAGCCACAGGAATTTGACCTTTGTAGATACAGAGACAAAGAGACACAGAGAGCAGGAATTCATCTGCAAGGCTCTGATAGTGACACAGACACAGAAATAGAGAGAATGCACTCACCCTGATTGCATAGACTCATAAGATTAGCCGAGAAGCGTGAAAATTACAGGAAGTGGAGGTGGGGGTTTTCCTGTTGGGGGAAAAGGGGGCAGAGCTCAGTCCCGACAACAGTGGCATCGGAGGAAGACTGAAATTAGTGGAGTTCCAACCAGGGCTTTTTGTTGAACCAATAAATCTTAATTAATCAACTGCCGCAGTCATCTCATGTGTGTGGGAGAGACCCAAGCCTTACACCAACCAAACCTTTCTTTTCTCCCCTGCCACCAAGGGTGAAATTATTTCTTTCAGAGGATATCCCAGTGAGACATATGAAGTGGTGACAGATGATGGGTATATCCTGAGTATTAACAGAATTCCTCATGGGAAACGAAATAACCAGAAATCGGGTGAGTGTGTTTTTTGAGGTATATATTATGTATACATGCAAATACTGTGAGGACTTTTAATTTTCTTGTTAGAAAAACAATAATTTCTTGCTTTGGAAACTTTTTACTTATTGCAAGAAAACCTTATACCAGATGAATCTAATTTCTTTTTCTGATGGAGTTTTTGATGGAGGTACAAGTCTGGTGGAACAAAGGAATGCTATGGACATTGTGTAAGGTTTTTGACAAAGTCCCCCTTGATATTCTTGCAGAGAAGCTGGTAAAATGAGTACAGTTGTACCTTGGTTTTTGAACAGTCTAACTTTCGAAAGTTTTGGCTTCCAAACACAGTAAACCCAGAAGTGACTGTTTTGGTTTACGAACTATTTTTGGAAGCCAAATATCTGACAGGGCTTCCACAGCTTCTGATTGGCTGCAGGAGCTTGAAATAGCAAAAAAAGCTAATGCTATTCTAAGCTGCATCAACAGAAGTACAGTGACCAGGTCAAAGGAAGTAATAGTGCAGCTCTATTATGCCTTGGTCAGAGTACACCTGAAATACTGTGTCCAGTTCTGGGCACCACAATTTAAGAAAGATATTGACAAATGCTTTGCAGTGTAGGACCTGAACCAATGGCTTCAAGTTACAAGAAAGGTGATTCCATCTAAAAATCAGGAAGAGCTTTCTGATGGTAGGAGCTGTTTGACAGTGGAATGGACTCCTTTGGAAGGTGGTGGACCTTCCTTGGAGGTTTTAAAGTAAGGATTGGATGGCCATCTATCGTGGATGCCTTACTTGAGATTCTTGCATTGCAGAGGGTTGGACTAGATGAGGGTTAGCCTCTATTATTCTGTGTGTGCAGAGGAAGATGGCAAAGATGATAAAGGGTCTGGAAAACAACCCTTATGAGGAACAGTTGAGGGAATTGGGTCGGCTTAGCTTAGTAATGAGGAAACTGAGAGGAGATATGATAGTCATCTTCATATATCTAAAGGGCTGTTCCATGGATGATGGAGCAAGCCAAGGGATTCAAATTATAAGAAATCAGATTTTGACTAAACATCAGGAAGAACTTTCTGACCATAAGAGCTGTTGAACAGGGGAACAGAGTTCCATGAGATGTGGTGGACTATCCTTCCTTGGAGATTGTTAAGCAGAGGTCGGATGGGCATCTGTCATGGATGCATGCGTTGCAGGGGGTTGGACTAGTTGATTCTTGGGGTTCCTTCAACTCTAGAAATCTATGATTCTATATGTACTTCAGCCATCTAGAGTGAGTCACTGCCAGATTTATTGAAATTTTTTTTAAGGCCAGAGCTAACAGGGTAAATGTAGACACTGCCAGCTCAATTTACCAATGTAATTATGTGTGTTGTTTGCAGCTTTTACTTGGGCGAGGAGTTCAGTCCAATGAAAATGTGGTAGGAGAGCTTAAAGGCGTTGCCTTTGTTAAGCTTGATTAAAGGATAATCTGAAAACTGAGCAGCAAAGGTGATGCAATGAAGGAAGGGCAGATGGACTGAGCCTCCTGCTTCCAGTGCCAAGCTCCATTATAAGTCAAAAAAAAAATAATTGTCCAGTAGCACCTTATAGACCAAGTAAGTTTGTTCTGGTATAAGCTTTTGTGTGTATGCACACTTCTTCAGATACATGCACATGAAAGCTTATACCAGAACAAACATAGTTGGTCTATAAGGTGCTACTGGACAATTTTTTATTTATTTTATTTATATTTCAATTGTGTCAGTCCAACACGGCTGCCTACTTTAATCTCCATTATCAGTTTCAAAGATCAAGCAGTAAATTGTTTCAGCTTAATCAACACTCTAATCACTACTTTAACAAGCACTGCTACCTGCGATTGGTCTGCATAGTTGAGCTATTCATACGATACCAGATAGATGAAAGCAGTCATTCACAATATTAAAGCTAGTGTTCTGATTCCTCATACAGTACTTTTAAATCAAATGTGACAAATACTGAACTGATGATTTATGTTGATTCTTAAAAATACCTCTACCTTGCTTTCCATATTGCATTTGTTTTGGTTTGGGGTTGGATATTGAGTGGGGTGGGGATTGGTTTTGTTTGGGTATAATTGTTTTTGGTTATTTTGTTTTTCTATTTTGTAAATGGAGGCAAGTATGAGGCTTGGGATTGCTACCGTGGAGGGGCGAGGGAGGTATGGCGGTGGGGGCAGATGTTATAGGTGAAGGGGATCGAGATACGGATACGCTCGTACCCCTTCCAATCTGCGCCCCATCCCGAGGGACGAGGGTAGGGTGAGCAAGGATTACTCACCTCCTTCACTGGTGTTGTGCAATGCCAGGTCTATAGGCAACAAAACCGCCACCCTGCGAGATTTCTTTACCTCGCAGGGGGTCGATCTGGCTTGTGTGACGGAGACCTGGGTGCGCGAAGGGGAAACTGTTACCTTACGAGAGATGGCGCCCCCGGGTTTCTCCATCCTCCACCAGTCACGGACTGTGGGCCGGGGGGGAGGGGTGGCATTATTAATCCGGGAAGATTGTTCTTTCAGGGCTCTACCATCGCCATTGATCCCCGGCATTGAATGTGTTGGCCTAGTGTGGGGCTCTGAGGTGAGCTTGGCTGTCTGGCTGGTGTACCGGCCACCTAGCGCACCAGCAGCCACCCTGTCAGGCCTGCTGGAGGCGGTGCCGGCTGGGCCTTGGAGTTCCCTAACCTATTGGTATTGGGGGACTTCAACATCCATGCTGATGCCACTCGCTCCTCACAGGCTCTGGACCTGGTGTCTTCCATGGCAACACTAGGGCTCTCCCAGTTTGTTTCGGGCCCCACACATCAAGCAGGCCACACGCTGGATTTGATCTTTGGCGCCGGTATAGATGTGATCATGTCTCCTTTGATGAAGGTGCCATGGTCTGATCACTACGCTCTGAAAGCCAGGATTGACTTTCCACCCCCAACCCTGCTTAGGTGGCGAGCCAATTTGGGCTCGCCCGCAGAGGCTGATGGACCCTGATAGATTCCGTCAAGCCTTGCGGGACCGTGCTCCCCCTGGCGACTCATTGACTGAGCTTGTTGAGGGCTGGAATACCCAGCTCCTGGCAGCCATCGATGAGATCGCACCTAAGCGCCCTCTGCGACCCCGCAGAAACCAGGCTCCCTGGTTTACCGAGGAGCTTCGGAAAATGAAGCGGGATCTCAGACGGCTAGAGCGAGTATGGCGGGGTGCCCGTGACGGAGCCTCAAGAACATCTTAAAGGGTTTTTATGAAAACCTATGAGATGCATCCGCTAGCTCTCGCTTGGCGCAATTATTTAGTATAATTAGGTCTTTAACGTCCCTTGAAGGACAGCCAAATTTAAATAACAATCTGACACACAGCTGTGAGGCATTTGCGAGCTTTTTTGCGGAGAAGGTCCTGTTGCTCCGCCATGACCTTCCTGCCAATTTGGATACAATAAATGAACTGGAGGCCCCTTGACTGTCCTCGGGTCCAGTATTGGACCAATTTGACCAGATATCTCCAGCCGATGTGGACAGACTCCTCCAAGCTGGAAAGCCCACCACCTGTCCTCTTGACCCGTGCCCGTCATGGCTGATTAGAGCGTGTCCAGACAAGGTGCAGGCCCCCCTGGGGGATATCATCAATTTGTCCCTTGGCACCGGGATATTCCCAGGGGAACTGAAGGAGGCAGTGGTGCGTCCGCTCTTAAAGAAAACATCATTAGATCCCTTAGATCTATTCAATTACCGCCCGGTTTCGAATCTTCCATTCCTGGGTAAGGTGATTGAGAGAGCGGTTGCTGAACAGCTTGGTAGGTTTCTGGATGAAACATTGGCTCTCGATCCATTCCAGTCCGGCTTCCGCGCTGGTCATGGAACCGAGATGGCTCTGGTCGCCCTAACAGATGATCTCCGCAGGCAGCTGGATCGAGGCGGGTCGGGGCTGCTGATTCTTCTAGACCTGTCAGCAGCCTTCGACATGGTCGATCACGAACTCCTAGACCACTGCCTTGCCGACGTGGGGATCCAGGGCACAGTCCTCCAATGGCTGCGCTCATTTCTCTCTGGTTGGGGACAGAGGGTGGCGCTTGGGGGGGGAATTGTCATCGTGCCACTCCTTGGTGTTTGGAGTGCCTCAGGGTGCGATTCTCTCCCCAATGCTTTTTAACATCTTTATGTGCCCCCTCGCCCAGCTTGTCCGGAGTTTTGGGCTGGGTTGCCATCAGTATGCCAATGACACCCAACTCTATCTGTTGATGGATGGCCATCCTGACTCAGCCCCAGACACACTGATCAGATGTTTGGAAGCTGTGGCTGGATGGTTACGTGGGAACCGGTTGAAGTTAAATCCTTCGAAGACAGAGGTCCTCTGGCTGGGACGGGACGATATGGGATTGAGGGGGCAACTCCCATCTCTTGCAGGGGTGCAATTAGTGCCAGCACCGTCCGTTAAGAGTTTGGGTGTAATCTTCGATACCTCCCTCTCTATGGAGGCGCAGATTACAGCTATAACAAAGGCGGCATTTTTTCATCTCCGCCAAGCCAAGCAGTTGGCCCTGACCTAGCCACTGTGATCCATGCGACGGTCACCTCCAGACTGGATTATTGTAACTCGCTCTACGTGGGGCTGCCCTTGAGACTGACCCAGAAACTCCAGCGGGTGCAGAATGCCACGGCGAGACTCCTTATGGGGTCTTCGCTGCGAGACCACATTCATCCGGTACTATACCAGCTGCACTGGCTCCCGGTGAAGTACAGGATCAGGTTTAAGGTGCTGGTTTTAACCTTTAAAGCCCTATACGGCCTAGAACCCTCGTACCTACGGGACCGCCTCTCCTGGTATGCCCCACAGAGAAACCTACGGTCTGCAAATAAAAACATCCTGAAGGTCCCAGGCCTCAGAGAGGTTAGGCTGGCCTCAACTAGAGCCAGGGCCTTCTCGGCTGCGGCTCCAATCTGGTGGAACGCTCTGTCACAAGAGACTAGGGCCCTGCGGGACCTGACATCTTTCCGCAGGGCCTGCAAGACAGAGTTGTTCCACCAGGCCTTTGGTCAGGGCGCAGCCTGACTCCCTCCTCTGGCAACCTGCATAGAATTTTGCTTAATGGTTGCCATCAATTTGATTTTAATTAATTTTCATAATGAAATACTTTTAGAATGTTGGATTATTTGATTGTTTGATTATTTGACTGTTGTTAGCCGCCCTGAGCCTGGCTTCGGCTGGGGAGGGCGGGATATAAATAAAATTTATTGTTGTTGTTGTTGTTGTTGTTGTTGTTGTTGTTGTTGTTGTTGTTATTGTAGGTGATACACACTAGTGGTCAGTGAGGCAGAACAAGTGGGGCATCATTGTTCTCCTGGCTTCTTAACACCACCATCACTGGTGATTATTGGGAAGGAGAGCAGAGGTGCTATGCGAGGAGAGCTTGGCCACGTGAGGCTGTTCTGGGTCAAGCTGCCTGTGCCTTGCCCTTCCCTTCTGCATCTTATTGGATGGAGACACTGAAATGACTTATTGTAGCTATGCTTATAACTATTCACTTTTAGGTCCCAGGCCCGCAGTGTTCTTGCAGCATGGCTTGCTTGGTTCTAGCAGTAACTGGGTGCTTAATATGGACTACAACAGCCTGGGTTTTATATTGGCTGATGCTGGTTATGATGTTTGGCTCGGAGATACCAGAGGTAACACCTGGTCCAACAAACACATCAACTATACTGAGAAGCATCAAAAATTCTGGCTATTCAGGTAGAGTGAGCTTTTTAAACCTAATTTCTTGTTTCTGGTTCCTAGTTCACCCTTTGGGGAAAATTTTAATTAGTCATGCTCTTCCTACTGGAGCCATGTTTTTCCACCTCCTCTTATAATATATGATATGGAGGTATAGAAAAACATTTCCAAGTAAGTAAAATTGGTAGTTGTCCCTTTAAACAAACAAACAAGTTGTTTGTTCCTGGGGAAAATATGGCCTTGGTGAAATGTGGCCTTGGTGAACTCCGTAGAATAGATGATAGCAGATCAGCTTAACTTCAGGTGCAATTAGATTTGATCTGGAAAGGCTCAATATTTGTCCTTCTGAATCTCTGCTGGAATTTGAAGCTTCTCAGACAGACATGGGTTGGAGGGAAAGCAGAGTCCTCTCCTGCCCACAGCATAAATACTGTTCTTCCTGAAACTGATATTTTAATTTTTTTTTGTTGTTCTTGTATTGCACTGGACAGAGAACAGGGCATTTTAGGCTTTCACAATGTAGATCCCACTGCATATACATGTCTGTTAAACATGTTCCTTTTTCTTTGCAGTTTTGATGAAATGGCTAAATACGACCTTCCAGCTTCAATAAACTTTGTCTTGAACAAAACTGGTCAGGAAAAAATATTTTATGTTGGTCATTCCCAGGGCAGCACAACGGGTAGGTTAGCAAGATTCTTAAACACATGCGGGCAATTCTATTCACTACATAATTATATGTGAGTTGCTGTTGTATATTAAATTCAAGAGACATCTTGCTCATGGTACAGTGATGTTCCATGGAACCTATGGACACCTATGGAGAAGCATCTTGAATAACAATCCCTGCATTTCAGTTTCCTGCATTTTCCTCCCTTGTGATATTTCCCATATAGATGATGATTCAAATTGGTTAAGGGGCTTATAAAAAGTGCACACTCTTAAGGCACATATGCACACTCTTAAGGCTCTCCTCCTCTTGAGCCCAGCCCAGTTCCTTTTCTTCCTCTGCACTCCTTCCCACCACAAAGCCCTGGAGATGGAGGTTAATGAGGAGAGGGTAGAAGTGAAGGAGGGAAGACCCCCCCCCCCGCACTCCAGAGAGTCAGTGTTACAATTTACAGCCAGCTCTTGCTGAACTTAAGCTTGCAATCACCCCTGGAGGGGACCGGGCAAACCTGGAGACTAGGTCAGCCCTAGAGCCCTGGCAACCCTAATACCTATAGAGTTCTGGTTTGTTGCTTCTCTTTTAAACTTCTGGCCTTTCTATTCTGTCAGTTTTTCACTGTGATTTCATGCGCCTATTCCACTTCATTAACACTTTGCAAAACGATATGTGAGCTGAAACACAGCCATCCTTCCAAATACACCCTTCTCTAGATTTTGAAAAGAAGTTCTGCATCCAAGAAATGTGCACAAAAATCATATACTAGGGTAAAAATGCATGAGTGAAATATATACAAAAAAGCGTTATATTTGGAAAAAGTGCTTTGCAAAACTGTGAGTACTGGATAAGAAGATTGCAGACAAATCATGCAAGCTTCAAGAAAATTGCTCTAAAATGATTTTCATAAGCACTTAAAAAATGGGTGGGGAATCATCACCATCATTTTATTTGTACGTCTCCTTTCCACAGTTAAAACAATGCTCATGGCAGCTTACAATATGAAAAGATTTACATAATTACAAATATAGCAAAGTAGTCATAAAAATAAATAAAACACATTAAAAACTACATAACCAAACCAAACAATTTCTACATAAAATTACAGATACAAAAAGTTAATACCAGAAACATGGAGAACTAAACTTCAGATTTGCTTATCCTCAGTTTTAGCTACTATTATTGCTGTTGTTGTTTTATTTCACTAATCTTGTAAGTCACTTTGATTTTTTTTAAAAAAGCAGGGCATACAATTCCGTGTACTTGATTGCTTTTGCATTATGTGAAAACCGGGTTTAAGATTTTGTTACTGGGTTTTTTCAACACTACATTGCTAACTCTATTCATTTCTCTCCCCCCCCCCCCAGCGTTCGTTGCATTTTCAACCATGCCACACCTAGCCAAGAAGATCAAAATATTCTTTGCATTGGCCCCAGTAGCCACTGTAAAGTATTTGACCAACACGGCTTTGACCAAACTTGCAATGGTTCCTGAACCTAAGCTCAAAGTATGTATTTCGGACAAAATATTTGTTCAAACAACAGAATGCAAATATTGCTGGATGTAGCTAAGTACCACCCTTTTCCGTCTATGGGATGCCCACACGTATAAGACGCCCCCTATTTTGGGGGCCTCAAAATTTAGAAAATAGGGGGTTTGGGGGGAGGATTATTTGGGGGGAATGCTGAAAATCGCTCACCCACCGGAACGCAGCACACAACCGCTCATGTTGCAGCTGCCCAATTGCCGCCACTAGCCCTTCCGATTCCACTGTCGCAGCCAATAGACAGCTGCCCTTGTCACAGCAAGCAGGAGTGTGATTGGCAGCCTCTGGCGGCGATCGGGCAGCTGATAGGTGGTTTCCACTCGTGTTGCTGAAATCGCCGCTTACAGTCTCGGGCTCGTGCCAAAAAACCATTCACCTGTCCCACCTCATCAGTACCCGTGTATAAGATGACCCTAAATTTTGAACCTCATTTTTGGGTCAAAAAAGGTCATCTTATATATGGAAAAATACAGTACTTGGAGATGCCCTTTCCATTTGACCTGAGGCCATTTATAATGCTCTTGGACAACTAAAGAGTTCAAGGTGGCCAATGCTGCAACTTGATAGCACAGTGTCGCTTTGGCTGTTCTGTGCCAGGACTTTTGGGGGGTAAAAAGAATGAGGGGCTGGCTTTTATCCCTTGCTGTATGTGTCATGGATTCCAGTTTCTGCTGTGGACAGAAAAAGAAAGGTGTTGGTGCTCTATACTCATGGATACTGTTTGCATCCAGTGCCCATATTAAAGAATTTGGCGCAATTCTCTACGGTTCCTAATAAAATTGCCATGAGAATCTTTTTGGTATGGTGGCAGATCACACCTGTGGGTAACTCAGTTGCCGTTTAAGCAATAATTCTGAACAGTCACATGGGAATGTATTTATAACAGTATTGCTTTATTTACAGTACAGTAAGCCTGTGCTCCAGGGATCTTGCTTAACGTCAAAACCAAGTAGAATCAAAACTTTTTGGGTTCAGTGGCAGGTGGGATTGCCAAAGCCCTTTCCCCTGCAACCCTTCCCCGTTTCCACCTTTATTTCTGTATTTCTTTAAAGTTGCGGACTTAATTCCTTATTAACAATGAATAGCTATAGGGGAAGAGAGCCATGCTGATCATATTTACAGGCACATGCGTCCATTTTTAGGGCTCATAGACACTCGCTGATCATGTTGGAGGCTGTTTACTTGGGTCTCCTGTGTTGTCTATGTCTTCTGTCCTGCTGCTTTTAGCTCTATATATCCACAAAACAACACTGGAGCATGGTCAGTCCCCCCCCCCATGTTCTAGTCACCCTTGGCTGCTATTCTACACTTCTGTCCTTTTCAGATTGGAGGAATAGCTACTTCTCATCTTCTCAGCCTGGGGATGAAGTCAGGAGACATGACACTAAATTAAATCACTAGGCATACAATAGAGCAGTAAGGCACTTTTGCTGAAATGACTGGAGAATTAAATGATTTCAAGCACATCTATTTAGCTACTAGACATTTGGCAAAATGTTTGCATAACTCATGTCTTTTGCATATTTGGGCTCCTACTGAACAAGTGTTCCTGCTGTGGGAACCATTACCATCTAGCTTGTTCCTGAACCACTTTAGAAGGACTCCAGCTGCACGTTGTGTACATGGCAAGATGCACCTGAACTGCATCATGTCTCTTAGATGGCTCTAATTACAATGTCTGTGTCTTAAATATTGCAGAGGATCATAACCTCCAACATTTCTCCTATAAAAAATAGGGACATTTTATTTTATTTATTTTATTTTATTTATACCCCACCCATCTGACTTGGTTGCCTCAGCCACTCAGGGTGGCTTCCAACATATATGAAAACATAACAAAACATTAAACATTTAAAAACTTCCCTATACAGGGCTGCCTTCAGATTTCTTCTGAAGGTTGTATAGTGACTTATCTCCTTGTCTTGGGGGCTGCAAAACTCCATACCCTTCATCATTTCTCCGGTGAAAATGGGGAACTTCCTGGGATCAAATCAGAAACCAGGATGGCTTCTGTAAATCTGGGATAGCCTCTGGAAAATAGGGACACTTGGAAGGTCCAGAGGGTCATTCTGTCTGACTGTGGTTGTGGGATTTGAATGGGTATTCTATCCTATATGTCTGAGCGGAAGATTCTCATAACAGTTTTTTTTGTAATATTTTGTTGCTACTCGTTAGAAGTATCCATAGGAAAAAAAGAGAACTGACTAACAAAATGGTGTATGTACTAATGTTTTTGTTTTGGCAGAAAATGTTTGGAACTAAGCAGTTTTTAGCTCAAGACAGAACAATGAAATGGTGTGCTACTTCCTTGTGTAACCGTTTCCCAATGGATTATCTTTGTGGCACTGTTTTATTCCTGTTTAATGGCTTTAATGTGCTAAACTTCAATATGGTAAGATTTCTGATTACTTAGTAGGAGTGTGCTCTAAAAAAAAGGTAGGTGTATGGAGGCTTCTCTGAAGTGATTGCTACTTGTGTCATCCATAACTTAATTACACTTAGACAAAACACGGAAGATAACTGCACATTTTGCCTCATCATTTTGCGTCTATGATGGATAGAGATTTATTATTTTAAGGAGAGCTCAGAGTCTGGGACCCTAGTAAAAGCCTGTGTGGGTGCCATGGTGTCTCCTGCACAAGGAGCAGTGACATAGCATGGTTTGCCACTGCCTGAGACAAGGCAAGTATTGTGCCCCCCTGGACGGTGTGCTGTGCTTGCCCCATGGAAAGTGTTAAGTGGAGTTACTATGTAAACTTGGATTCCTGTGTGATATCCCGATGTTGAGCTCTGGTGCACTGCTTTTGTTCAAACAAACCAAATGGAAGGGAAGTGGCTGTTGCAATTTGTGATAAATTCAGCTAATCACTTTGCGCTTTCTTACAGAGTCGAATCGATGTTTATTTATCACACTTCCCAGCTGGGACATCTATCCAGAACATGCTTCACTGGACTCAGGTGGCACCAAAATCCTCTTTTCTCTTTTAAAAAAAGGTTTTCGTATTGATTGAAGAATGGGCAATCAGAACAGGCTTTTACAAAGACTTTTAAGAATGAAATTAATAAATATGATTGAAAGAAAAATTCTTAATAACTCAGCCTCTCTTTTTACAGACTCCAGAAATATGTTTTGTTTTTATGAGAAAGGATTTAAAGCTGAGACAGATTTATTGTGTTTAAATGTTTCCAAACAGGAGTATTTCAAAAGCTAAAGATACAATAATATCCCCAATGGATTTGTTTTTATTGGCAAAATAGTCCCTCTGCATGAAGATGGACAAAATACTACATTTCTGTGATATTTTACTGAATTGTGTCTCAGTGAAGAACCCAGTGCTACTGGAAGCTTTACCTGCCTGATTGGACTACAACTCCCATCAGCCAGGCCACGCTGCCTTTTGCTGATGGGAGTTGTAGTCCAAAGCATCAGCATGGCTCCTGGCTAGCAAAGGCTGTGTCTTCATATCATTGGGCAGGCAAGGCAGTACTATGATTTGGGAGCACATGGTCTTGAATGCAGTAGAACAGAACAATCTGACAAAGAGGTACAAGTCACAGACTTGTAGTACTAAATAAAATGGGTTTGTTTTTTTTCCTATCTGCAGTAGAAGAGGCATTGTAGAAGCGCATTGGAACCTGACTTGTTCATGAGAGTCATTTCTGTTGGATATTAATGTTTGTTTGTAAATGGTTTAAAAGAATAAAAGGAGAATTCCCTACATGCCTTGATCCAGGTTTGGAGCAAATTCACTTTGGTGAGGGAGCTCCAGCAGAAATTTAAAATCACAAAACATTGAAATATAGGCTGTTAGAACTTTTAAATATCTCCCTTTAAGTTTCTTCCAAAACTCCCCTTCTTTCCCTTAGCATAGAAAAAGAGCATATGTTTGGTAAGTTATAAATGCTTTATTTACAGAGTCATGTGCTTTCCCATAAGAGTTGCAAGAAAAGACAGGCACTTTAACTTAGTGTCATCTGAATTATTTGTATAGAAACTCAAAGTTGGCTTGCTAAAGCCATACAGTAGAAGCTTGGAGCATCTAGCTAAGATGTCCTTTCTGATTGGATTCACAGGGTGGAAAAGAGAATGAATAATGGCTTTGATAGCCCTTCCTTCCAAAGTGAGGGGGAATGACCTAGTTAAGCCTGGCTGGACTGTCTTAAACCCTTCATGAATTAACTAGGGTTAAACATGCTGGTTATTTGAGGCTCATATATCCCACAATCGAGTTGTTTCTTCCCAGCCACTGCTTCCCTTGAACCTGCTCTCTATTTTGGATCAAGTCTAGGGAACCTTTTTTTGCTCCACAGGCCCAATTCTTATCAGGATCAGTTTCACATGCAAAGTTCAACAACAGGGTGGGGCCTCCAATCTGTCAATTACCTAATGGATGTCAAAGCGTCCTAATGGATGTCAAGGATGTCAAAGCTCCTTGCAAGATGCTCCTTCCAGATTCCAATGCAAACCTCTTCCTGATTCACTTTAGTAACACTTCATTTCTAGTAGGACACGTGTCAAACATTCTTGAGATATCAGATAAACTGAGGAGATGTAGAAGGTTGAGCAGTACTAAAAAACAGGTCTACTACTTTCAAATAGCTTTGTGTACCTTTTTTTGTATGTTTATATTAACTTTTGTTCTCACTAAAGATGAAGTTAGACATTATTGCATAGCCTTAATCATAGCATGGTTTTTGACACAGTCAACATCCCTGTTTATGCTGGTACCACAGTCTATTCATATAGCACACTTCTATATCACCTGGTTTGCCCATTTGGTTTTTCAAAGTATGGCACACCTCTTTTTCAGATTGTGAAGGCTGGGAAGTTAAAAGGCTTTGACTGGGGAAGCAAGGAAGCAAACATGGCTCACCACAACCAGGTAAGAATTTTTCACAAATTGAGTATTTCTCTCTGTAGGTGTTTATATGAGGGTAGATACTGGTAAGGCTTGGCCACAGGTACTCGTGGCAAAGGCTGCTGCTCATAAAACACATGGTGGATAATATGAAGTTCCAAGGTAAAATTAAAAAGTCAAGGGTAACAGACTTAAATGAAGTCTATCACCAGGTTCTACATACACAAAATTAAACGGTTGTTGTGCCCATAAATATATTAACTTATTTGTTTACGTAAATCCAAAGAATATTTCTTAAAGCCACAAAAGTGTCTGCCATGTCTTCTATTCTCCAAAGGGACACAAACCCTGTATGGGTGCCTGGGACCCCATGGGCTCTTGCCACCACTTGGCAGTGGGAGGGACGGACACCTGACTTTTGTCACAGTATGCTCACCAAATCAGATCTAAATAGCACCTTTGTTTATGTGCAGTCAAAAGCCAATATGTTCAGCTGATACAGCTTTGTACAAAATAAATAAATTAACGGCAACCATCTGTTAAAGCAAGGCATACAACATGGAACCATATCTCAAAAATAGGAACATATGCAAATAAACAAACAAAAACACAAACAAATGGAAAAACTTGCCAAAATAACATTTGACAGTGCAGTGGTCATGGGTGGTTTCAATGAACTCAGGTAAGAGGATCTGCTATTACTTTACGAACAATAGCCATTGCATGGATAATCAGGTTTCTGTTTCCCTCTTCACTGAGCAGCAGCTGCAAGTCATGGGACTATGTTTTCATTCTACAGTCCAGATACTGTTGGGTTCCCACGGGAAAGGGAGACGGGATGTGACGTACACTGGTTTCCTGTTTCCTTTGTTCTGTCGTTCTTTGTTGGAGGTGCTCTCTGCTTCGCACAGAGACAAGATGTATATTTGTATGCTCTCTGCATAGCTTAGGAATAAAGCTTTTAGCAATGTAGCACCATACCTGCCTCATCCTTTCGTTGCGGACACTGGATGTATACTCTGCTGTGATCGATCCAAGATGAGCCGTATCAGCTCCAGATGGGCCAGAGCTGAAAAATTCTAACATCTAGCTCCATTTCATAAAAATTCCATGCATTGTGTCAATACAGTGACAATAATAATAACAACTGGAATGGCAAGAAATGTGGCATAATTTCCAATAAAAGTACATCTTCAACTTGTTGTATAACAGTCACCCATTTTATGTTCTCCTTAAGTCCACCAGGTGCTACTGTTCTTAATCTATAGATTCCTCTCAATATATTTATATATATATATAAAATATTGTCCAGTAGCACCTTAGAGACAAACTAAGTTTATTCTTGGTATAAGCTTTCTTGTGCATGCACACTGTGTATCTGAAGAAGTGTGCATGCACACGAAAGCCTATACCAAGAACAAATATAGCTGGTCTCTAAGGTGCTACTGGACATTTTTTTTATTTTTTAATATATTTCGACTGTGTCAGACCAACACGGCTACCTACCTGAATATAGATCCCTCTTATTTCCTTCCTTTTAAATTGTGTCTATAATTGTTTCTCTGAACCATGTATGTTCTCAAAGCACCAATACTTTAGATTTAGCATCACGCTGCTCCTCTATACAATGTTTAAGCAATGACACATTGAGTTTTTTGGTCCTTATGCAACTTTTGCATTCCCCTGTCCAGATCTTAATGTTTCTTGTGGCCATGCCAATGTGTCAAGGCATTATCTTCATTAATCACTCCCTTGAGTATTGTGGTTATATGCTTCATTAAGGTGGTAAATTTGATTAAAATCAGGATTGCTCAAGGATTACCTTTTACCACCATTACAACTCCCACATGGGAATTATTTGGTCAAGCTTGAAAATATCTAGGGGGTTAAAGAGGTTTTGGATTTACTTTAGGATATGCCAAAATATCTCTTAAATTTGATGCACATTTACTATAGGGAATGGTCTCCAGATTCCCTTGAGAATATCTAATTTCTATATCCAAAAAATATATTTCAAATGTAATATGGGGATGTAAATTTGTTGACAAATCTGCCATATGCCAGGTGCCTATCTTCACTCCCCTGTCATATAATGAAGATCATTTTTCTATAAAGCAATACATCACACCCATGAGGATTGCTTCCATTCTTTCTTTCAAATTTATCCCTCTATACATTAGCCATCTAAGATATGTCTGGTTCTAACAGCCATACTTGAAATTTGCCAGAAAATTCTGTCTTGAAACTGCAATCATGTTTCTTCAGTGCTAACAAAACTGGAGCAGTAGGAAGAATCACTGTTGGGAATAATGATGACTGTTGGGAATAATGAGTCAAAGACACTGAGCTGGTTTGTAGGTAACTCTAAGCCAAATCAAAGCTTGCCATGAATGCTGGTGTGGAAGAGCTTCCTGAGAGGAGATCCTGGCCACTTCACACTTCCCTTGACTCTTCTGCTGTTGCGATTCTGCACACTAATCCGTAGTTTGGTTGAGCAAGTTGCTCAACCCAGGCATGTGGCTTGTCTTTCTCAAGACTCATGAGATTTACATGAGCTGTAAATATGAGAACAAACTTTGGGTCCATCTTGTGGTTTGTTTGGAGTGAGACAAAGCATGAGCCTGGGTTTTTCCTTAATGCTAAAGCAGCAGTAGTGAGACCAGAGAAGGGTCAAAGTGTCTGTGCACTCCTTTGAGGCAGAGTGCACATTCATGCTCAGTCATAGTTGGGCTTAATGCTACATGAAAATCATCTCATTCTTTCGGAACAATCAGTAAATCCAGACAATCAATGCTGGATTTACAGCCAGGCAGAGTGCCCTGCAGCCCAGGGTCTCGGCCACTTGCCATTAAAAACAAACAAACAAACAAGCTCAGTTGCTTAGTAACAGTAAGGACAAGAACAAAGTTTAGGTACTCAAAAAATCACAGAATCATCACATAACAGAGTTGGGAAGGACCACAGGGGTCATTGAGTCAAACCCCCTACAATGCAGGACTTTCCCCCCGCCCCCCAGCATGAGGCTGGAACAACACCCCTGAGATGTAAATTGACCAGGCAATCTGCGCAATTTGCTCTTCATGGATGGATTATGTGCACTTTCTTGCACAACTTCTGATGAATGCCCAGTTGTTGCGCACATAAATGGTTCAACCCTCAACTTAGATATGTGTGTGTTCTGCAAGTGTGTGTGTGTTTTGATCAGGAAGTCTTTGCAGACTGTTTTTAAACTTTTTTTTTATCTCCTTTCTTTTAGTCAACACCAGCTTTCTACAGTGTACAACGGATGACTCTTCCAACAGCTGTCTGGAGTGGTGGTAACGACTGGATTGCAGACTCAAAGGACATGGCCCTCTTGCTGCCTCAGATCCCAAACTTAGTTTACCACAAGGATATTCCTGAATGGGAACATCTGGATTTTATCATAGGCTATGATGCCCCACAGCGCATGTACATAGAGATAATGGATTTAATGCAGACTTATAAGTGAATGTGAAATATTCCTTCAGAACCCATTACTGTCAATCTGTGTTGATGAAAAGAACTACAAGATTTCTTAAGATTCCATTTCTCATACAGGTTCATCACAGTCTCAGTTATAAGAAAGATTTGCTTAGTAACCTTGCCTTTTCTAATTCTGTCAGTGACCATGGGTGTTTCTCCGTTGTTTTAGGATCGGCTATGATTCTTTGTTGCTCTTGCTTCATCATGCTGTGTAGCAGATTCTTGTTCTAGCACAGCATGCCTATTGAGGGTAGAAAAAGTACTTGTGGTGATGTCCAACTCCTTTCCGATGAGGAACTGGTCCAATTCCAGTTGTTTCCCAGTCTTGGGATCTATCTGCTCTGGGGTAGAGTGCTGCCTTTTCTTAGCTCCCTCAGCAGTTTCTGGTCTAATCTCTCTCTCTTTTGCTCTCTGCCACTGAGCTGTAAACATTAATTTGATAACTTTCTCTCTAGATTGGAATCCTCCCTTAGTTAGCAGTTGTATTCCTTAGTTTTTCTTATCTCTAATTATTCACTTTGGATAGAGAAAAGGGGAGAGAAGCACTAACAGAGGAGCCTCTGTTGGGATATGTCACTCCCATATTTCTTAAGAAAATTCACCCTGGAAAGCATTCCCTACCTTCCCCTTCTCTCCCCCACCTCTCTCTCTCCCCTACGACAGCAGTGTCTCACACCAAATGTAACTGACCTGTAGAAAAGACGGAAAACAGAAATGCTATATGTTCCTTTGTTATCCATGAAAACCATTCTGTATAAAAATAATAGTTGCTAGGATGTCTATGTGCAGTTTAGTAATCCCTCAGGGAATTAAATGTTTGCCCTCCTCAGAAATATTTAAATCCATACATCTTTAATGGGGGTATTGAGATGCAACTTAAGTTGCATTCTCATCACAGTAGTCCTGACAAAGGGGAAAGCCTTTAAGTCATTAAACTTGCATAATAATGTATATATGAAAGTAAATCTGATCTTCCCAAATTTTGTCATGGAGAGTGGGGTTGTTAAAACCTTGCTAACATCTGTGGTAACATGAAATCTGCTTTTAGGAAGCTTTTTAGAAACAAGATATTGGGTGGTAGTCAACTAGGTTTTCCTCAGAGTAGACTCATTGATATTAATGAACATGACCAAGTTGGATACTGCCCCACTCCCCATAACAGAGTTAGGAAGACCAGCTCTCATTCAGAGTGCTCCAAAGCAATAAACCTTCATCTTGAAAGCAACACGATGTGTCAAACTTAATTAAAAATTGGCATCTTGGGACTAAACACCATTTACTGGAAATGATTTTTCTTTAAAAAATTGCATTGATGTCAGTCCCTAGTTGTTGGAATGCAAGATTTGACCATGTATTAGAATGTTGTCCTTGGTGGACCAGGGCTGAAATTTCCACTCTCCATAAATGCAAAGAGAAGCATGGAAGCAACAAGGAAGACAAAGGGGGCACATAATTCTTCTGCAGTGCTGCTACATTCAGTCCAGTAAATATTGCCACTGCAAGGGCCTAAAGTGACATCCACTCCCACCCTCCTTCTCTTCTATAGCCCCTCCTTTAACCCCCCCTCAGCCATTTACCACAAGCACAATTGCTCACGAGAACCTTCCTCCAACCTATATTCCCCATCTTTCCTCCCAATGCCTCATCTTTAATCTCCTCAGTGCTAGAAACACCACCTTCCAGATCTACTTGACCTCTTCTCAATTCCTCCTCCTTTCCAGCTTTCTCTTCCCCTTGACTCCCGGCCAGTTCCACTGTTCTCTCCTCTGGTTCCTTCTCTTTCCCTTCCACCCATTACCAGCGGACTAAAACTGTTATATTAACCTGTTCTCGCTTGCCTCTCTCTTGCCCCCACCGTCACACTGTTTTCTCAGAGCAACTTCACCCCACCCTTACCATTAGAACCTTGGATAACAACCAATGAAAACTGAGTGATGACACCTTACAATTGATATACTGTATTGGCCTGAATATAAGCCTCACTTTTCTTCCAAATCCTGACCGTGAAAAGTTAAAGTACAGCTTAAATTCACAAGCTTACAAAAATTGGCTTTTACGATATGATTGCGGAAACAGACATACGGTAAAACGGAATGAGTGTGAGTACCTGTGGAATTTTAAGGGAGCAGCTTATACAGTGGTGCCCTGCAAGACGAATGCCTCGTAAGACGAAAAACCCGCTAGACGAAAGGGTTTTCCGTTTTTCAATGCGCTTCGCAAGACGAATTTCCCTATGGGCTTGCTTCGCAAGATGAAAACGTCTTGCGAGTCTTGCAATTTTTTTCGCTCCCCCCCTTTTTCTAAGCCGCTAAGCCACTAATAGCCTTTTAGCCGCTAAGCCGCTAAGCCGCTAAGCCTTTAATAGCCGCTAAGCCGCTAAACCGCTAATAGCGCTAATCTGCTAAGCCGCTAATAGGGTTGCTTCGCAAGACGAAAAAACTGCTAGACAAAGAGACTCACGAAATGGATTATTTTCGCCTTGCGAGGCACCACTGTATTTGAGTATTGTCTTTTTTCTCTCCCCCCCCTTTCCACTTTTAAAGGTGTGGCTTATACTTGGGTGTGGCTTATATTCGGGCCAACACAGTAAATACACCCACACACCCATAAACACCCACACCCACCAGGAACCATACTTGCAGTTATGAAATAATGAAGAAACCTGTGCACTATGCATAATAATAATATTAATAATAATAATTAATAAATTATAAATTTTATTTATGCCTCGCCCTCCCTGGCCAAAGCTAGGCTCAGGGCAGCTAACACCAATAAAATTACAACTAAAACATAATAGGGGAAAAAATAAAGCAATTTAAAAAGCAGCCTCATTTTAAAAGTAGCCCATAGGTCAAAACCATAAGGGGAGGGAAACTTAAGGGTCAGACTGAGTCCAAACCAAAGGCCAGGTGGAACAGCTCTGTCTTGCAGGCCCTTCGGAAATATGTCAAGTCCCGCAGGGCCCTAGTCTCTTGTGACAGAGCATTCCACCAAGTCAGGGCCTTGGCCCTAGTTGAGACCAATCTAACCACCTTGCGACCTGGGACCTCCAAAGTGTTATCATTTGTAGACCTTAAGGTCCTCCGCGGGGCATACCAGGAGAGGCGGTCCTGTAGGTATGTGGGTCCTAGGCCGCATAGGTTTCTAGGTTTGGGGGGTTTGGGAGGGTGCTGGGATGGATCCAGAATTGGCTCCCACAGTCACTTACGGACTCACTGTTGAAACCGTGTTTATGGAAGACAATCTTACTCTGCTACAAGTGGTCGCCAAAGAAGAAGGAAGAAGAAAGAAGGAAGAAGGAAGCAGGAAAAGAAGGAAGAAGGAAGAAGGAAGAAGAAGTTTTCCTGTAGATATGATACTCTGGAAGGATTTCTCCAAAAAAGAGATGGTCAGACAATCACTTTTAGTCACAAAAACCACATGGAGCAAGAAGCTGTACAAGACCAGAGAGAAATAATGCAATTACTTGGGTATCCAAAATGTCAGAATTTCTGTAGCTTTAATTCCAAAACCGATGACAGGAATGTCTATAAGAATAACCAGTTGTGTCAGAAATGCTTGACAATTCAGAACAAGTGGTTTAAATTTTGGATCCAAGAGTTTTTATTTTACATTAATTAATTAAATTTCTGTACTGCCCTTCATACGAGGATCACAGGGTAGCTCACAGCATAAAAACACAAAAATAGTAGCAAGTTATTTCCTAGTGCCCACTCCTCAGTATCCAGGCAGTCCCTGGAAGTTCCTAAACATTGATCCACTGTCTACAAAGGAAGACTTTTGGGAGTGTTTAGACATCCCTATGCCTTGTTATGCATCAATATTAGGTAAAGGTAAATGATCCTTGGATGGTCCAGTCAAGGGAGCTGGCATTTGTCCACAGATGACTTTCCAGGTCATCTGGCCAGCATGACTTAACTGTTTCTGGTGCAACGGAACACCCTGATAGAAGCCAGAGTGCACGGAAACTCCATTTACCTTCCCACCGCAGTGGAACCTATTTATCTACTTGCACTGGTATGCTTTCAAACTGCTAGGTTGCCAGAAGCTGGGACAGAACAAGGGGTGCTCACCCCGTCAAGCGGATTCGAACCGCTGACCTTCCGATCGGCAGGCCCAAGAGGCTCAGTGGTTTAGACCACAATGGCCCATTTCCTTGTGCAACCACTCTACACCTGCTAACCTCCCCATCCTTTTAAATAACTGCCTGTTCATTTTCTCCATCAGGTTTCCTTGACCTAGGTTTTGGTAAAGAACACGTTCTTTGGTACCTAGAAAATGCCAGTAATTCTGATGCTAAGCTCGCACTGTTAACTCTTTTGTGCATTCTTAAATCAGAGGTGGGGATGGAAAACCCTTCTGCATTTCTGAGTTGGGGGTGGTGTTAACTCAGTACTCTTGCTGTCAACCTCTGCCATAGAAAATTGGGGGGCTTAGGATGGAATGTATAGTTAATTAATGTAATGTATCTGTATTACATGAAATGGGTTGAGAAATGGCCTCGGCCCAGTATTCCTGAAGGAGCGTCTCCACCCCCATCGTTCAGCTCACTGAGGTCCAGCTCTAAGGGCCTTCTGGCGGTTCCCTCACTGTGAGAAGTGAAGTTACAGGGAACCAGACCAAGGGTCTTCTTGGTAGTGGCACCTGCCCTGTGGAATGCCCTCCCACCAGACATCAATGACATAAACAACCATTTGACTTTTAGAAGACATCTGAAGGCAGCCCTCTTTAGGGAAGTTTCTAATGTTTAATCTTTTATTGTGTTTTTAATATTCTGCTTGGAGCTGCCCAGAGTGCCCAGATGGGTGGGGTGTAAATAATAATAATAATAATAGTAGTAGTAGTAGTAGTAGTAGTAGTAATAGTAGTAATAATAATAATAACCTCCATACTATCGTGCCATTTCATCAAGACCTCCCTAAGCCTTCTCCTAGCCAATGTAACCTCTAGCTGTCCCAGCAGTGATCCAATGGAAAAGTGGTACCAACAAACACAGTACAGTGGTACCTCAGGTTACATATGCTTCAGGTTACAGACTCCGCTAACCCGGAAATAGTGCTTCAGGTTAAGAACTGTGCTTCAGGATGAGAACAGAAATCGTGCTCTGGTGGCGCGGCAGCAGCAGGAGGCCCCATTAGCTAAAGTGGTGCTTCAGGTTAAGAACAGTTTCAGGTTAAGAACGGACCTCCGGAACAAATTAAGTACTTAACCCGAGGTACCACTGTATAGCAAGCAAGTGTACTTACGAAAGGGGGGAAGTGTTCTGCAAGCCCCCCCCCCACTCATTGTTTAATTTCTACATTTTCATATATATATATATATTTCTTATCAGGTAAAATTTATACCATCTTACTATCTAATGCATATGGTAAAACTAAGAGGGGGTGACAGGAAAGAGAAAGGCAAAAGAAAAAAGAAACAGGGGAAAGTATAGAAAGAGATAAGGGAAAAAAGGAGGACACATAGAAGAGAGAGAAAAGAAAGAAAGAAAACCTCACAAATATTCTAAAATCCCTGTATTACATTTCACAATATGGACACTTCAGAGTGACATACTTAATCCTTAAACTCTGGTTTCTATTCAGATCATATATACCTTTCACCTTTTACTAAGTAGCTTTCATTGTAATGGCGAAATCATTAGTTAAAGATCCTAGACATAGGGGTTTTTGTTGCTTTTTGAATTCTGATAGTGCTGCCACTTTTTGCTTTCATTTGGATACCTTCCTGGAACAAGCTACTATTTAAAGTGAGTTGATGCTATTTGCCATCAAAAGATGCAGCTGTGGCACTTACAAATGGTGCTTTGTAACTGCTCTGTAACATCCTTAGATGGATGCTGCTGCTTTTGCAACATGTATCAAAGAGAGAGAGAGAGAGAGAGCGAGAAACAGAAACAGAAACAGAAACAAAGAGAGCCAGAGACAAAGAAACCTTTTGCTAATGCCTGAAAGCAAGATTCCCAATATCTAGCCAACCCCCTAATGTAGCTTCTTTTGCAGAAAACAAATGTGATTGCTTAAGCAAAATGACAATAATTTGTGGGTTCTTGTGTGAAGATGGAAGAGCATGCAAGGATCAGCTCTAGCAGGTACATCCACCAGTGCAATCATATTACACAGAAGACCTTTTAGAAAGCAAGATTTTAGCCTGGGGCCTTGTTCACAAATGCCTGTATAGTGTGCATCATGTCAGGTACACCCAGTAGGTGGCAGCAGAGTGTGTAGACAGTGTCTGTAGGAAAGCACTGAGATCTGGGATGTATCTCCTCCCACCTGCTGAACACGATAACTCATTCACAAGTTATGCTTGGTGCGGCAGTTGCTTCACCCATCAGAAGGGCCACATTTTCAGCATTTGTTCCCATTCTGACACAATCAGGCACGTTAAGTCAATCACCCATCTCCCACTACCCTTCTGAGAAAAACCAATAATAATAAGGGATTATGGGACTAGGAGTCCAACAGCATCTAGGATATGGTTACCAGATTTTTTTCAATGGGTTTTTGTTTTTTTGAAGCTGAGTAGCAACAGGGAGTCAGTAGTGGGGATGGTGAGGCAAAAGACCCTGGGCCCAAGCATGCATGCATATTGTATAAAGGTGCAAAGCCCTTCTTTCGCTCCCTGTGAAACATAAATGCGCAGTTTTTAAAAACTGGACAACAGCACGTCACACGCCCATGACTCCCGAGCCTCCCCCGATCTCCTGCCCCCTTCTTCCTTTGTTTTGACTGATGGGGCAGGCTTGGGAGTCACAGGTGGGCGGCTGTTGCCCAGTTATTTTAAAAAAACCCTCTGCGCATTTATGTTTCACAGGGTGCAAAAGAAGGGCGTTGCACCTTGCCTGGCAGAGAAACCACGCACCTTGTACTCCCCTGGGCAATGCCGGCCCGCCCGTGACGCCCGAGCCTCCCCCGATCTGTCAAAACAAAGAGGGAAGGGGGAAGGAGATCAGTACCGCCGGACGTCCCTGGTTCTGCTTCAGCAGTGGCAGCGGCAGTGAGCAGCAGGCAGCTCCTGAAGCCAGCCAGAGCCAGCTGTGCTACCAGGTTGGCTCCGGGCTGCTGAGGCTGCCGCTGCCACATTTCCCGGGGACAGATTTGCAAATCCAGGGACGTCTGGTAACCCTAATCTAGGGGGCCTACAGGTTCCCCATATCTGATCCAGGATTTAGAGACACATCATCTGAACACGAATGTAGTTAATAGAACTAGCAATTTCATTAAGTTGTTGAATCTTTGTAAAACATCTTGGATCCATTCCAGTCTGGCTTCTGACCAGGTCATGGCACTAAAACTGTCTTGGGCACCCTTGTTGATGACATCTATGAAGTGAGAATTGTGGATAGTGTGACCCTGCTTATCCTCCTTCATCTCTCCATAGCTTTCAGTACTGTGGACCACAGTGTCTTTCTCAAGTATCTCAGAGAGGTGGGAGCTAGAGTCCCTATACACCAGTGGTTTTGCTCTTACCTCTAGGGCTGCTTCCAGAATGTAGTCATGGGAGGTTCCAGTTCAGCACTATGGGAGTTGTCCTGTGGTACCACAGCGTACCATATTGTCCCTCATGCTATTTAACAACTTTAGGAAGCCTCTGTGATTTGGCATGAAGTGTCATCAATATACAAATGACACCCAGCTCTAGCTCTCTGTCTCATCTGAATAAGAAGAGGCAATTGAGGTGTTAGACCAGTTCTTGGAGGTACTGATGAGTTGGATGTGGGTCAATAAAATGAATCCCTGAAATGACAGAGGTGTTATGTGTCTTGGAGGATTTTTAAGATTAGAAGTGCTTAATCCTTGACACATCCTTAATTTCCTATAGCCCCAAGGGAAGTGAGAAACAGCACTTACAACAGACAAGGTAGAGTTTATTCCCTTTGGGGGAATCATTTTAATTCATTAATAGTTTCTAATCCCTCAGGATTAGCACTGTGTGCAGTAGTAAGGAGTGCCCTGCATATTTAACTGTGTCCAATAGATGGCAGTGACACTTAATTTCCACGGTCTCTTCAAATGTTAAAGTTTTGAACCATTTGTGGTGCCTTGTTCCGGTAATTTCTTCCAACAGTCATGTCATGGATGACGCAATATACCACTAGATGCATTTGTGCCAATAACCTCAAGTGTAGAGGACGGAGAGATACAAGGCTCTTCACAATTTCCCCTCGTTTATGGTCTTTAACCATAAGAAGTGGGGATATTTCCTGAAGACCGAACTGTCAGAGGACATTGGTTCTCAAAGTGGTGGCATGAACTTGACTGTAAACCAGTGCTTAGTACAGTAGAGCACTACTGCTGCTGCTACTATTATTATGATTTATTTTATTTTGCCGCTGTTTACATTTATAGCCCACCTTCCCTCCAAGGGGCTCAAGGTGGTGTTCATGGTTCTCCCCCCTCCCCACCATATTCTCACAACAACTCCATGAGGTTGATTAGGCGGCAGGATTGTGACTGCCCGAAGGTTACCCAAAGTTACCCAGGCTGAGTCAGGATTTGAACTGTGGTCTCCCAGGTCCTCAACCAACAGGGTAACCACTACACCACACTGACTAAATTACCCTTTAAAATCCTATCCATGTCTACTAAGAAGTAATTCTTATTATGTTCACTGGAACTTACTCCCAATTAAGTGTGCATAGGATTGCCACTTGAGTGTTATATATGAATGACTTGCATGGGTTGCATGCATAAATGGGGGAGAAATCCAGTTCAGTTCCTATTTAAAGGCGAATCAACCTAATTTGAACTTTCCAAAACAATACATGAACTGAAACACAGTCATCCTCCAGAATTCACACTTCTCCGAATTTTGCAATGCAGTTCTCTAGCCACCTGTGTACCAAAAAAAAAAAAAAGCAAAACGGGTAAAATGTTGATACAAATGCATACATGAATGAAAACATGCAAAAATACACTGTAGCAGGGGAAATGGCTTTGCAGAAATGCATATACAGTGGTCCCTCTAGTTGCGGACACAATCCGTTCCGGGGTGCCGTTCGCACCCCGAAAAGTGTGTAACTAGAGCGGCGCTTCTGCGCAAGCGCAGAGCACAATAGAGTGCTTCTGTGCATGTGTGAAGCATGCAGAACGCTTCTGCGCAAGCACACGTGGCAAAACCTGGAAGTATACACTTCCGGGTTTGCCGCATTCGCAAGCCGAAAAGACACAACATGAAGCTAATGCAACATGAGGTATGACTGTATTAGGCAAAGTTGCATACAATTAGGAGAAATTCACACTAAAATGCCGGTGAGTTTTCATGTAGACTATTTTCTTAAAAAATCACAAACAGATGTGGAAATGAAGTGTGCCAAACTTAAGACTGGAAAAATGGGGGAAAGAAACAAAAATGGACATGATTGCCTAGCAGCCCTAGTTATCTGCTGATCCCTATTCCAGATGGGTGGGGTATAAATAATAAATTATTGTTATTATTAGCTGATAGGAATTGAAGTTCAGCAATAGCCGGAGGGCACCTCATTGGCTACCCCTGCTCTAGTACATGCCAACAGTTGAGAAGCCAGAAGTTAAGTTTCCAGGTTTTGTTTTTAGACTCTCGTGCTTTCAATACGTCTCACAAATCTGAGAATGTGATTCACTTCTTTCCCAGTTTTTGAAACACACCCTAGTCAGACTCTACTGATTTCATTTGCCTGGAGGTTGTGCACGCGTTCCTCTTTTATTTCCCTATGCCTTTGCATCCTGCAGAATGTCATTTCTTTCACAAACTAGCTTGGATAAGCAACAGGCTATACAGGCTTGTGTCCAATGGAAAAATCCAATGGAATGTGCAGAAGAGGGGGCGTGGCCAAGGGCAGCTCAGCCAATGGGAAACGCGTGAAATAAGCAACGGGGAAATTCCTTTGACACGTTTTGCTTTCTTTAACTTTGAGAAAGAAAGGAAACTAAACGGGTTAGTTAAAGGAATTTCCTCCCCCTTCTTTTGTGATGTCATATGAAGGAGTGGATGAAAGAAGGCTGGTTAAAAGGAGCCCGGTTGCAGCAGCAGCAGACAGACAAGCAGCGGCAGCAGCAGCACAAGGCAACATGAACTCCAGTGTTCAGAACAGAGAGCTGCTCAGTTGTGATGGGCTGGAGGACAGGGAAGGCATGCTGACTTTGCAGCCGGTCTGGGACTTCATCGTAACGCAGGAGGCTTTGCTCAAGTCACCCTTCTTCCCAGTGCTGTTCAACTTTACGCTATACACAGCTTTCTGCCTGCCGTTCATCGCTCTGGACTTCTTCAGCACTCGAGTCCCAGCCTTGAGAAAGTACAAAATCCAGCCCCAGAGTTCTCCCACTCTGAGTATGATGGCGCTTTGCATGACTCAAAACGTCTACCACCACCTGGTCTGCATTTTCCCAGTGACTGTCGCTCATTGGTACTGGAGACCAGTGAGTTTGCCAGTGAAAGCTCCTGCCTTGCCGAGGCTCTTGCTGGACATAACGCTCTGCCTGCTGCTCTTTGACTTCCTGTATTTCCTGTGGCATCTGCTCCATCACCGGGTGCCATGGCTCTACAAGACTTTCCACAAGGTCCACCACAAGCACATCTCTACGTTTGCTCTCACCACCCAGTACGCCAGCATGTGGGAACTGCTTTGGCTGGGTTTTTTTGCGGGGATCAGCCCAATGCTGCTGAAGTGTCATCCTTTGACGGAGATGACATTCTTCGTTGCCAACATCTGGTTTGCGGTGGAGGATCATTCTGGCTATGACTTGCCGTGGTCGACCCACAGACTGGTCCCATTTGGTCTGTATGGAGGAGCACCACACCACGATCTCCATCACTTGAAGTTCAAATTCAACTATGCCCCATACTTTACCCACTGGGACCGTCTCTTTGGAACGCTTAGCCATGCTGTCGGGGAAAATGACATGTCAGAGAAGCTGGCCAGAAGCTGAGTTCAGCCATCCTCTCCAGATTAACCATCTGGAAACAAACCCACACCATTGCACTGCATTTATTTATATTAATGTATTTATGGAACAGTTTTTGTGAAGTATGCACAGCCCTATGGTTGTTTGGAACAAGCAATTTTAAGCCATCGGAGAGAGGCTATCACTGTGAGTCCATTTTCTTTTGGCTATCCAAGCTTTTATAAGGCTAATGTGTATGCTCAATGTGTATGTAAGAGAGTTTCTGCTTGCTGAAATGAGAAGATGAGTTGTGAGAGTCAAATTAATGCTTATTATGATTCCTATGGAATATATCTTGGCTTCATATTGGAAATAAAATATGGACACACAAAGAAAAATGAAGAAGAAGAAGCATCTAACCTGATAACATTTCTGATGACTGTCAATAGATCTAATGGATATGTGATTTGTTATAATTTGTTCAGTCAGAATTATTTATGTTTTATTATTTTATACTGGAAAAATAAATATTTATATTGTTCCATTTTCCCCTTTTGTGTTTATTTTCCACACTATTTTTCAAAAGCAATGGAATAGATTTTTCTAGGTGACCAATTTGACAACCCAATCTTATGCATGCCAACCCAAAAGTGACCTTTATTTATTTCCATTTGACTTACTCCCAAATACGTGTGTCTAGGATTTCAGTTGTAGATCCACACAATAAAGGATATTCAACACACATTTAAAGCACATGGCTTCCTCCAAAGAATCCAGGGAACTGTAGTTTCTGCCTCACAGAATTATCATATCTAGCACTCTTAACAAACTACAGCTCCCAGAATTCTTTGAAATATGTCATATCAAATGTATAGTCTGCATACACAGCAGAAAGAGGTGATACAATTCTCAAGTGGCAAGGTGGACCACACCACTTTAGACTGCATGGGTTCCACATGTGAAAAAGCTTCCTAAAATTAAAACAAAAACACAACCTATTATAACCAGCCCACTTCTTGACGTGTTGATCTTCTACCTGCAGCTTCAGGAGGGCATTAAATCATGTGATATCCACCCTCCCCCGGTAGTCTGAATTTGAAGAGCCCAATTACCCCTTTAAAACCTTATTGTGTCATTCTGCTACATGGGAAGATCAAGCCTCACAATGTAATCCTATGCATGTTTACTCAGAAGTAAGCTCCCATGAATTTTCAATGGGGCACACTCTTGGATCATTGCATGAAGAAAAAGCATCCTCGGTTTCCTAAACTGTGATTTCTGCCATCCCCTCCAGCTAATCACACTGCATTTAAAGTTCATTCATAGGGATATGGACTACATCAGTGGCAGAATCTGGAAAATACTCTTTTTAGGAAGGGAAAAAACCAGTAAAAGCTCCTTCCTAAATATCCTCCTTCCTAAACATTTGTGCTGGCCTATTTGCATACGATGCTGGTGTACCGCTGTTGCAGTGATGCTTATATAGCTGCTTTTAACCTGTCCTAAGCATTGTGCAGCCAAATTAGCATTTTTCTATAGGGACAGTTCCTTTTTAACTTCCAGTATCCCCCCTCTCATATCTCTCTCTCTTTCTCTCTCTCTCTATCATCTATCTATCTATCATCATAATCATCTATCTGTCTATCTATCTATCTATCTATCTATCTATCTATCTATCATCTATCTATCTATCTATCTATCTATCTATCTATCATCTATATCTATCATCTATCTATCTATCATCTATCTATCTATCTATCTATCTATCTATCTATCTATCTATATCTATCTATCATCTATCTATCTATCTATCTATCTATCTATCTATCTATCTATCTATCTATCTATATCTATCTATCATCTATCTATCTATCTATCATCTATCTATATCTATCTATCATCTATCTATCATCTATCTATCTATCTATCATCTATCTATCTATCAACTATCATCTATCTATCTATCTATCTATCATCTATATCTATCTATCATCTATCTGAAATAATTCAAAACAGTAAAAGAAAAGGAGAAAAAAGAAAGGACCGGCAATAGCAGAACATAACAGAACATAGAAGAAAAATTAATGGAAACTTCCAGTGCAGCAGAATTTCTCAGACATTGGGCTGAGACCCACACATGGGACTTGAGCCACTTTCAGTTGAGTCTCAGTGCCACAGCCTACAAATTGCTTCCTCACTTACCTGCACCATCCCCGCTAGCCATGTCTTTCGGCTGGACCAGCAAGTGCTTGCATGCTGGTAAAGATGGCTGAGAGACAGAGAAGTTTGGGAGTGGGGTGGAAATGGAAGGATTTAATAATTTCCAAAGACAAATCAGATATCAGTAGAAAATGTCAGTAACTGCCAGCTGTAGTATGGCAATCTCTACCTCCAGAATCCTGTGACTGTTGGGCTCTCAGTCGTTGTCAACCTTTCCAAGTGAGCCCTGGGGGTAGAAAGTCTGAGAGCCCCTGCAGTAGAAGGTTTGGGGAAAGGCATCCTATAGAAATGATTAACAAATATTGTAATTAACTCGGCCCTTCAATTTCTATTTCTACAGAGATATTTGTGGGTGGTGGGCAGTCTATCTACATACTTATGGGTGGATATGTTTGTATGCCCCTCTTTGCAGTTGTTGTCGTTGTTAAAATTGGTATACCACCCTTCATCCAGCAGTTTTTATTATGAAACATTAGCCAGAGAGACATGGGTTTGCTGTTTTCATATGAGTTCATGGCTAGCTCTGTGGGTATTTGACCACTGGAAGCAATGATCAGAATCCAGCACTGAAACCACTTACTACATACCCACCAACATTTTAACCCTCCAACATCTGGGACATGGCTCTGTTCCTGTGTGAGTCATGTGACCCACGCAAGATCACCTAGCCTCAAAAAATGCATTTTGGGGCAAAATGCATGGGACCACAGCCTCACGCCATACCACGGAGCTCAAAAACACATGTTTTGGGGCTCTGTGATCTCACACTAGGTCATGATCCGGCATATTCTCTCCCACACATTCATTTTTGGGCTCCAAGATCATGCATTTTTGGAGATCCACGGTGCCCAAAAACCGGATGCCCCGATTTTATCAGGCCAGTTGATGGGTATGTTACTACACTGACTCATGTGTCTAATGCATCCGTTCCACTTCAAGAAAACAAGCCTTTATGTTTTGAAATTCCCAAATCTAGGAACATAGGAAGCTGCCTTGTACTGAGTCCGACCACAGGCCCATCTTGCTCCATGCTGTATCTAAATTGTGCAGCTGTTGTTCTCCTGGGTATCAGACAAGGGTCTTTCTCTGTCTTACCTTGAGATGCCTGGGACTGAACATATCCTTACTGGACTCAGTGCATCTATACTGGAGATTATTGGGTTTGGATCTGGGACCTTTGATCTCAAAGCATATGCCCTGCCACCGAGCCATAAATCAGATGATGAGACCTTTAGACACACTTCTTATATTTTAGTACAGCACGTTTCAGGACTGGTACAATATTGTAGCTATTGGGTGGTTTTTAACTGTTTTAGTGTTGTGGCTCACCCCTGACATGGATGGCACAATTTTCTCGATGTCACTCCAAATGCCTTCCTTAAGTCTGGTTTGGTGTTACCTTCGTGAGTAGCCAAAGCACACCATGTGTGATTATATCTTCTGCATGGACAGCTCTAAAAGATGCTGCAAAGTTTAAGTGGTGGCTGTAAAGTATAACTGGCCTGTATAATTGCCTGGGTGGAGGCAGCATTTAAATAAAATAGATGGGACCTGAGTCATTTGCAACATGGGTACAGCACCCATGTGAAAGGTCTCACCAGAGTCCTGTTTTCCAATCCTGCATCAGAGACCACATTCAGAGTTGTACAAGGCACAGGAGACTTGCACACACAGCTTTCATATTCCCACCCAGCTTTCTCTGCCTAGGCCTTGCAGCAGGTAGGTAGCCGTGTTGGTCTGCCATAGTCGAAACAAAATAAAAAAATATCCTTCCAATAGCACCTTAGAGACCAACTAAGTTTGTTATTGGTATGACCTTTCATGCACATGACCTTTCATGTGCATGCACACTTCTTTGTACCTGAAGAAGTGTGCATGCACACAAAAGCTCATACCAATAACAAACTTAGTAGGCCTTGCAAGCTCCTTTTGCCCAAGGCATGAAGAGTGATGACTGGATACAAAGCACTGAAGGGCTAGTTGCACTTTTTTGTATTTGAGTAAAGGTGGAAGGCTAAGAGGGGCAAATAAAAACAGTTTTCATAGTTGCAGATGAATTTTGTGGTAGAAATAAAGTGTGGCTTAGGGGGAACAGAATGATGTACATCACTGTTTTGATCTATTGGCTTCTTACACAGACTGCGTTGTCTCACAAGTCTGCCCCTCCCTTGAACTCATCAGCAGAGGCCCTTCAACCATCATCAGAGGTCGGATTGGAGTGAAGGACAGGGCCTAGACCGGGAAATGCAGTTGGTCCCTCTTTTGGTGTGCTGCCAACATCTTTTTGTACTGCCACAACTTTGACTTGGTTTACATTCCTCTTCCTCTTCAATGTATGGGTACTGTTTTTTTGTTTCTTTTAATCTCTTTTGTTTTGGTCTTTTTTGTTTTATGGATTGCATATTGTTTTAATTGATGGTGTACAACTGAAAGGCAGGACACACACTTATACACCCAACACTTATGAGTACAAATGGACTGTGGAAGTAATTAAGATAGCTATCTACTGATCTTCACAGCTGCCCTGTTGGTGACTTCCTGGATCTATGGAAGACTTCCTGGATCTATGTAAAAGCAAGTTGGATCTTCTTCCACTGCATCATAGGTTTGTGCATCACACACATACATACCACAGCCATGTGAGGATAGCTTGCCACGTAGAAGGTTGAAGTCTCCCTCAAAGCAGTGTCTTCTGGTGGAGCAGAGCTGGGGAACCTGTGGCACTCCTGATGCTGCTGGACTACAACTTCCACCATCCCTGATCATTGGCCATGCTGAATGAGGTTGGTGGGAGTTAGAGTCCTAAAACATCTGGAGGGTTCCTCCGCCCTGGCACAGAGTAAGTGAAGGAGGCACAGCTTTGATGGAAAGCTGACCAATGGGTCTTCCCCTATGCCCAAGCCTCAGATCAAGGGGAAAATGATTTACATTATGAAAATAGGTCAAACCACATAGGCATGGTACTTCCTGTTTGACATGCTTAAACCAGAAGCTGTCAGAGATTTAGTAATAGTTTATTCTATTTCTCTCTGTACAGTAACTAGTCATTCACCAAATGTGAACACTTTCCGCAAAGCTGGTGGGTGTGCCGATGGTTTCGAGTTTTGATTGCTCATGCTGTTGTTGCCAATATATCCCTACTTTTAACAAATCCAGCTAAGTATCAGAAATAAAAACTCCTAGAGAGTTCACACCATCTATATAACGTTAAAGGCAACATGTTTGATCTTGCTCTGCTTTCTTCTTTTCAACAGTTTCGAGACCTGGAGCCTTGAATATGCTTTGCCTGGTAATGGAAAATGGTTAGAATATTTCATGCAGCTAGTACTTTTCACAGGGCTTTGAGCAGGATTAGATTTAGGGTCTGAGACCCAGGCTCAGCTGACCTGGGCAAAAAGTTCATATTTACTTTTAGAACTGACCTGGGTTACCAGGATTTCAATGACATTTTAAAAATGGTTGTTTTTCACAGTGAAAAATACAATACTGCTGTGAATTCAAACACTGTACTTGTGATAATTCTAGCATTATCATAGTGCTACAAAGGTTGAGTTCCACCCCCCTACACACACTTTCTGCCAAGTGGTGGCAAGAGCCCCCAGGCACTCGCCCGGGGTTTGTTATTCGTTGGAGAATTGAAGACACTGTGGAGACTGCAGTCTCCAGCTAGCACAGCTGATAGTCATGGAACATGGAAACTGTAGTCCAATAACATCTGCAGGGCTACAAGTTAGGCTGTGTCCAGGTGGTAGGCAGTCATGATGCAGTTGTGCACTAAATTAGTAATGCAGAAAGCTAACCACATGGGCACATACAAAACCTGCACATGAAACAGGTAATGCAAGAAGTAATTTTCTACGTAATTTTAGAGCAAATCACTCCTGATCTGCCCATGATCTCAATGAGTGCCTTTTGCCTAAATGCCACCCATTGTAAAGGGCACCAGGAAGTCAGAATCTGATTATATGGATCATCACTACTGGAGCTTGTGGTGTGTTTGTCTAAGCAATCAGGATGCGCCGCTGAACAACATCTGAGCCACATAAGAGAAAGAGAGAGAGACAGGCAGAGAGAAAAGCAGTTCAAATCCTGTTGGGGGAAAATATATGAGGGAAGGGGCACAGTGAGCAGTGACATCAGGCACAGATGGTGGGTGACAACACTTCCTCCAGGTAACAATGGTGATTACATTTGACTTGAGGGAACTCAGCAGGGAAGGGGGAAATATTTCAGCTGCTGCTTTTCTCTGCAAGATTCTTTTAATAGTATGGATGTCCATAAAGGAGGAAATGCAACAAGACAAAGAAGATGAGATGCTAGCTTTTGTGTGTGCATTGGTCACAAGTGTCTGATTTTGTAGGTCCATTATAGGAGCATGCCTGAGTGTACAGGGGGGTCTCAGTTTAGAGCAGTGGAGGCTGGTCCATTTGGGTACATGAGGGCACTGCGCCACCAACCTCAGTCAGCCCTGCCTGCCTGCCTGCATACAGACAGCCCAGGACTTGACAACACCTGTCAACTTCCCCTTCGTCCTTAGTCTCAGTGTTGCCCATGTAGAATTCAGCAGCGAGGAGGAGGATGGCGGCAAAACTAGAATTAGTTGTCTCTGCTTGCTATTGGCTCTGGTTCTACCTCCTGTTTTCTGCCCTACCAGTCACAATGGGCATCGGCCACTAGTTCAGAGTATCTAAATGTATCTGTCTAAAGGCACAAGCAGAACTGTGAATGAGCCCTAACTCCCATCCCTGGCTACCTCTAAGGGCTCATCCAGATTTCCTTTTGTGCTGCATGTGTCTGAGTGTTTCTTTCCTGGCACTCACAGAAAATCCAATTGTCATTTGCTCCAATTCAGCAGCAAAGCATAGGGTTTCTTGGGGAAAGCTCTGGGACAAACAACAACAACAACAATCACTGCCCAGAAGTGGAGTTTTGAAGCCCAGACCTGTGCCTAGAAACATGGCAAAAAAGGAAGTCTGGATGAGCCCTAAATCTTATAGGAAGGTTGAATAAAGTGCAAAAGCAAATGCTCTTGTGATCTACGACTCTCAAAATTTTCTGAAGCCTTTAATTATGAACTCCAGTTATCACTTGATCTTTGCACCCTAAAGGTTTCTTCTAATAGTGCCTGCTGCTTGCGTTCACTTCCTCATGCCATATAAGGGCTGCAGGAATATTGTAATGTGATCCTGAGGCGGAAAGGTGCGGCTGGCAGGGAGACAAGTCTCTCTAAGCAAAAAATGTGGGAGATTCTACAGAACCAACCAGCAACAAAAGAAAACTTCCTGTGCCGGCATTTGTCTTTGAGAAAATTGGCACCCTTTCATATGACCTTTCAAAGACTCAGAAAGGAAGAAGAAATACTGAACACCTAGTTGTATCAAACTAGGACTTGGGAGTTCAATTTCCCACTCTACCATGAAGCTCACTGGGTGACCTTGAGCCACTCTCTATCTCACAGCCTAACCAACCAAAGACGGTTGTTGTGAGGATAAAATGGAGAGCAGGGAGAACCAAATGTGGCACCTTGAGGTCCTTGGAGGAAAGGGAATGAGCCTCCATCAAGGTAATACATTTTAAAACATAATCATACTACTTTAAACAGGCATGCCTTCCCCCAAAGAACCCTGGGAACTGAAGTTTGTTGACACTGATTGCCAAACCACTCTGCTAATTGTAGATGTGTGAGGGGAATAGAGCTCTCCTAGCATCTCTTAGCACTCTTAACAAACTACACTTCCCATGATTCTTCGGGGGAAGTCATGATTGTTCAAAGTGCTCAGAAACTGTGTTAAATGTATAGTGCAGATGTGGCCTGAATTTACATAAAGGAGTCTTTAAGACATATCTTAAATGATAGAGTGGCCAATGATGATTTCTTAGTTGAACATTGAACCAGAAGATGAAGAAGAAGAAGAAGAAGAAGAAGAAGAAGAAGAAGAAGAAGAGGAAGAAGAAGAAGAAGAAGGAGAAGAAGAAGAATTTATACACTGCCCATCTGGCTGTGTTTCCCCAGCCACTCTGGGTAGCTCCCAACAGAATATTAAAAACACGATAAAAGATCAAACATTAAAAACTTCCCTAAACAGAGCTGCTTTCAGATGTCTTCTAAAAGTCAAATGGTTGTTTATTTCCTTGACATCTGATGGTAGGGTGTTGCACAGGGCAGGCGCCACTACCAAGAAGACACTCTGCCTAGTTCCCTGTAACCTCACAGTGAGGGAACTGCCAGAAGGCCCTCGGCACTGGACCTTAGTGTCCAGGCTGAACAATGGGGGTGGAGATGTTCCTTCAGGTATACTGGGCCGAGGCCGTTTAGGGCTTTAAAGGTCAGCACCAACACTTTGAATTGTGCTCGGCTTGAAAACGTACTGGGAGCCAATGTTGCTCTTTCAGGACCTGTGTCATATGGTCTCAGTGGCCACTCCCAGTCACAAATCTGGATTAATTGTAGTTTCTGGGTCACCTTCAAAGTCAGCCCCACGTAGAGTGCATTGCAGTAGTCCAAGTGGGAGATAACTAGAATATGCACCACTCTGGAAATACATAAATATATAAAATACTGAAAAGTAAATGGTCTATTGAGGAGGTATTCTCACACAGTTCATTCCGTTCCTGGATGACTGCTGAAACACACAGGGCTCATCCAGACTTCTTTTTGTGCCACCTTTCTAGGCACAGGGCTGGGATTTAAAGCTTCATGTCTGAGCCTTGATTGATTGATTGATTGATTGTCCTGGCACTTTCTCCAGGAGTACCCACATTTAACTGCTATATCAGAGCAAAGAGCAGCCGGGTTTTCTGCTGATTGCCATTTGCTCCAATTCAGTGGTAAAACATGGGTTTCCCCTGGAAAAGTGCTATGGCCAACACGCACACGCACACACACACACACACACACACACGCAACTCAAGACACAGAGCTTTAAACCTCAGTCCTGTGCCTGGGGGACACAATGCAATAGGAAGTCTGGATGAGCCTATAGGCAATTTGTGATCATTTCTCAAAACAAGTGTCGTTGTATCTTAACTCTTCCTCAATTTGTCCTGATATAACAATGTCACTCATCGTTTGTACAAGAGCAAAGAGTGAAGTTATGAAGTGCAGCGGATCCGGGTGCCATAAAATGTGCTCAAAGAAATGTGTTCAGCAAACCCGAGGGCTCAAACTTGAAGCGAAGGTGTTGACAGAGATGGGTGTTGCTTTCATTTAGGACATTTGGATGCAGCAGGAAATAGGAGTGGCTGTGAAGTAATTGACTGTACCTTCCAAACAAGGAGTGATGTAACTCTGGGTGGCTCAGCCTCACTCCCACCTCTGAAGCTATGTGGACCCTTGGGCATGAGAGCATTCAGGTCATCACCCTAGGCTGTTCATATCATAGTGGGACATGGATCACTCTTGGCGATTGCATAAGCACACAAAGCAACAGGATGTGCAAGCATCCTGGGGACATGGAGCTGAAACAGCCACAACCTAAGAGGAAAAGGGTTTGATGAGCTGTAGAGCTTTGCATTTAGCAGGACCAAAGTACAAGACCAGATCTGAACATAATGCCATCATGAGAAAAAATGCTTTCCTCTTGGGTTGAAACAGTAGAGGCATTTTAGCTGAGGAATTCACGTTTATAAGATATGTTCTTCAGAGCAGGTTGTTATACAGTTTTAATAATGATGGCTCTTTACCCATTGCTGAGTTTCTTGCATTTCTTAGGAATGAGTCTTGGTTAGGTGGACAACAACTGTGACTGAATTTGCATGCTTATTTTTTTATCTGCTGCGCTTTCCTCAGTTTGCCTATGGCATATTTACTTATTCATCATGTTTGTGGCTGACATCCCAAACCTCAGTCCTTTCTGAGGCTGTGCCAAATAGGCTGTTTATTTTGTATACTGACTAATGCAACGAATGAACCACATGTGTGGCTGATGGCAAAAACCAAGCTACAAGGAGCTGGGGGTTTCCCACCCAAAATTTTCTGGCATCTTCTTCCTCTGCAAGGCATCTGGACTCAATAAAAAGCTCTGAGGGGGCTTCAACTTAGGGCTCTGTCTGGCCATAGGCAGCTGCTTTATTCTCTTCAAAGTTCAGAGAAATTCTATAGGAGTACAGTATTGCCACACTGAGCACGGAACTTATTACGTAACTAATTCCCCTTTCTTTGCTTCTCATAATTTGTAGCTGCTGGTGAGTATTGGGAAACTTTGTGAGCCAGATTTTTGTGGTTTATTCTGCTTAACAATACAGCAAAGAGAAGAAGTTCAACACTGACACCAGCTTAATGTTTGGGAACTACTGATAACCAGCTTCTAAGTTAGCCAGCAACCAGGCATATTTCCTGCTCATTTTACCTACTTGTAGTGAGGGAGAAATGTGCAGTATCTATAGATAGTTTGGCTTTGTACTTTAATACAGTGTGTGTGTGTGTGTGTGTGTGTGTGGATTTGACTGAAGCACGGGTGTGGAAAAGTTGCTTAGTCCTTTTTCTGTACAGTGGTACCTTGGGTTAAGTACTTAATTCATTTTTGGAGGTCCGTTCTTAACCTGAAACTGTTCTTAACCTGAAGCACCACTTTAGCTAATGGGGCCTCCTGCTGTCGCCGTGCCACCGGAGCACAATTTCTGTTCTCATCCTGAAGCAAAGTTCTTAACCTGGGGTACTATTTCTGGGTTAGCGGAGTCTGTAACCTGAAGCGTATGTAACCCGAGGTACCACTGTCGATCATTTTTCTGATCAACATTTGCTCGCTGTCCTTGTTTTCCTACTTATAAGGAGAAAAATACTGGGGTCGTCTATATTTTTTCCAGTGAGGACAAAAGGAGCTGGGCGGGAGCAGTTCTAATCAGAAAACTATCTTGGGAAAGGCTTAAAAACACTTCCACTTGGATCTGCTCAGATCAGATTCAAAGCCTTGCTGCAGCTGCATTAAAACAAAAGTTTAAAATGTGAGGAGACAGTGCACAATCTTCATGCTTAGCTTTGCCTTTAGCATCAAGTATTTTGCGGAATACTTTTAATCGGGGTGAGTTCAGTAAACTGTTTCCACATTTAACCACACACACTGACCTACTGGCTTCAATCCACCATTTGACTCACCAAATTCCTCCATACCACAACTCTCCCTTGCCAAAAGTTACTTGGTTCAGCCCTGCCCTTTGGTTTGCCCATGTTGTTACAGTTGCTATAAGGGCAGAGGGAAATGTTCAAGTGCCTAGTGCTGCAGAAAGTCTGGCCCTATTACCACCGCTTGGCTACAACCACCTTGATGGCTATGTTCTACCACTATAGCTGGAGGCACTAAGCTTCTGAAATCTAGTTACTGGAAAACCATACGAAGACAGAGCACTGTTGCTCTAAGGTCCTGCTTGCAGGCTTCACATAGACATCTAGTTGGCCACTATGACTGCCCAGTGCTAGACTAGATGGGTCACTGGCCTGATCCAGCAGGGTTAATCTTACATTCTTATTCCAGAATCCATTGCTCCCATAGCAAACAATTCAGAAGGAGGAAGGGGCCTTTGTTAGTATAGCTGAATGCACCAAGGCAACCCCAAAATCCAGAGGCCTGAACAATCAGTATTCCAGATTCTGGAGAAACTTTTGAGTGCATAGAACTATGTGGGTAAAGAGTTTGTGTGTGGAGGGTGTAATCTCAGGGAGAGCACCGCTCTGCTCCTGTCAACTCACCAGCTGACAATACCTAAGCAGGACTTCTGTGGTTCCTTATCATCTTAAAACCAGCCCACTGCTGACATTAATCTTAAGTTATTTCTGCGACCCAAACTACAGTGGTACCTCGGGTTACAGACACTTCAGGTTACAGATACTTCAGGTTACAGACTCTGCTAACCCAGAAATAGTACCTCGGGTTAAGAACTTTGCTTCGGGATGAGAACAAAAATCGCATGGCAGCAGCGCAGCAGCAGTGGGAGGCCCCATTAGCTAAAGTGGTGCTTCAGGTTAAGAACAGTTTCAGATTAAGAATAGACCTCCAGAATGAATTAAGTTCTTAACCCGAGGTACCACTGTACATTGATAGTCAACAAAGGAATTCTGCTGTTTTGTCTAGGAATGGGTGAAACTGTCAATTTTTGTTCTTTCTGTTTCTCAGTTTTCCAATCTTAAATTCAGGTCTCCACATGAATTTATATTGTTGTTGTTGTTGTTTTTAAAAAAGTCATTCTGAATGCTTATCAGCACTTTAGTTCAAATTTCTAATACTTACTTCTTAAATGCTGTTTTACACAATATACACATTTGTGCAAAATAATTTTAATAAAAATAAAATAGTAATAATAATTTTCCCTAATATAATGCATGTTCATATGCTGTTTTTCACTGATATGTGCACTTTCATGCACTCATAACCCTAGTATATACATCTTTGTACACGTTACTTGGTTGCATTGCAAAATTCCCATAAGTGCAGATTTTGAAGGATGTCTGTACTTTGGTTTGTGTATTGTTTTGGGAAGTGCAAATTTGGTAGGTTTTCCTTTAAATAAGAGAAGAATTTAATTTCTCCCCTATTGCTTGTTATGTGCAATAGTATTTTAAAACCCAGGAATTTCCCACGAAATTATAAGCACATTATTTTGGGGCACTCTATAAAACCAAATAAAGATTCCAGGCAATAATGTGGCTGAACAGAGAGCCATGTAATCTTCTGACACTGGTTTACTTTAGCAATGTTTCCTTGTAATATACTTCATTTGATTTTGAGGTGTTTTATGGCCTTGGGAGCTTTCAAAGTATACTTAAATATTTGTGCCTCAATGCCTCTACTTATAAGTGAATCATGTTTTCATTGGAATATATATGATAAGTGAATTGTATTTTCATTGGAATATGTATAAAAGTTTTTCCAACATTAATTCTGGAAGAAAGAATGGATGTAACTAATTAATTTTTCATTGCTTTTGACTAACACTTTGCTTGTTCGGTCCTGTTACCCCTGGCAATTGAATGCTTCCAGAGAAATGTGGTTTCAGTATGTAGGTTGATTGTGAAAGGTCACAGTTCTTCCCATAGAAATAACAGCAATGAAGTTACTGGAGTAAATATCTACCACTTGTATATAATTAGCAGCAATTCAAACTGACCAGGATTCATTCTTCCCTGATAAAAAACTTCATCATACTCCAGCATCCCTAAGTTGGACAACTTACTTGCAGAAGGTTAGTCTGGAAGGCAGATGATAGAAGTAGTTCACAGCTTCATAAAGTATAGAAAAAGGAGAGATTTGAGCCGGGCAGAAACGGCTTCTGCAAATTCTCCATCCTACTTGGGGAGGTGTCAAAATTGACGCAGGGCATTTCATTAAATATTCCTCAGCAGTGTAGGATTTTTAAAGTAACCTGTGTTTGTATGTGGTGAGGTAGATGAAGATATTTCCCAGAAAACTCATTGGGGGGCTCAGCTCAGTTAATACTGAATGAAACTATATTGTTAGTTTATATTAATGGGTGAAAAATGTTGCGGATGACTGGAAGAAAGAGGGACCAAACTAGGGTTCTGGGAGAAATTATGTAAAATCAGTTTGCATTTACAACTGAACCTAATAAATTGGCCCTTAGCGAAACAATAAATGGACAAAATTTTGGAATTTGAAATTCCAAGAATTTTGCAGTGCACTTATGCAGCCAAGTAATGTGTATATAAATGCATGGGTCAGGGGAAATGTATGCATAAAAATGCATATTTTAGTTTAGTGAAAACTGCTTTGTAAAAATTAGCACATTTGAGAAAACTGCATACAAGCATGTGTATATGAGGAGAAATTCACAGTGAAATGCTAACGAAGTTACTTAAGGACTTTTTTCTTTGTAAAAAATAATCGAAAACAGATGTGGAAAGTGGGGAACTGAACATAAGGGTGGGGAAAGTAGAGAAACCAAAATGGACAAATTTGCACAGCGCTAGCCCAGGTCCTTTTCTTTCTTTCTTTCTTTCTTTCTTTCTTTCTTTCTTTCTTTCTTTCTTTCTTTCTTTCTGCAATATTATAAACAGATCTATGCTTAGCTCCACTTTATTCATCAGCTCTAAAGCTGTCTTGGGATGGGGAGAAGGGCTGAAGTCTTTAGTCACACTATGAAAGGGATGCCACCGGATTCTCACTCAGAGATCTCTTTTGAAGCACATCTGCCAAGTGAAGAGAAGGGAATGATTTTGAGGAATGGTTTGCTAGACAGGTATTTTGCCTCCATTAACAATAAAGATTTTTGTGACATCTTCCCACCAGCTCTTTCCCAAATATGGGACAGAATCAGGGTCCCAGCAGCAGTAAACCAAGAGTACACTCAATTAATAAATAATCTTTGTACAGCAAGCACCACAATTATGTAGACCTGGTTATTTGTTTGTTACTTAATTAAAGGCATTTCTAAACCATTTAGTATTTTTTTAAAAATCTCAAAATAGCATTCAAACACAAAAACAGTAAAATAGCATGATAAAATCCAGAACAGGAGCAATTGTGTTGTGTTCAAAAGTTGTGTTTTCTATGTATTATTGGTTATAAAATAACCTTTTGAGATTGTTGCTGCAGTTCATTTTAGAAATTGGGTTCATCACCTTACCTTATATAGAAGAAAGAGATGCAGTAGACTGCTACCTAACTGTCAAGAAAGAGCAACAACAGTAATTTCTTAGTATCCTACCATCGATACTGCCATCTCAAGGTTTTAGGAGATTGAAATAGTCTACCTTTAAAATAAAAATAAAAATGCTAGCAGTATTTGAGATGCTAGAATGTGTTGTTGCACTTACAAGGTTGCCCATGCTGCTTGCCTCTCCTTGATCCCCATAACTTGGAGCCTGCATCTTTGTGCAGTGTATCCAGGTAGAACCGGAAATGGGTGACAACTAATGATCCTAAAATGGGGATGGAGACTGAGGTTACTGAACTCCAGCTCCCAGCAGCTTCAGCCAGTATGAACAATTGCCAAGGATGATAGGAGCTGTAGCTGAGCAACAGCTGGAAAGCCACAGACTCCCCATCCCTGTCCTAAAATATGGCCCTAGAAATCAGACGATATCTGAACAGGAACCCACATACTTCTGAATACCAGTTGCTGGAAATGGCAGGAGAAGATTGTGCTGTTGTGCTTAGGTCCTGCTCCACTGGTTTGTCACTGTGAGAATAGCATGCTGGACTATATGGGCCATTGGCATGATCCAGTAGGACTGTTCCTATATTATTATGTACAGTGGTACCTCGGGTTAAGAACTTAATTCGTTCCGGAGGTCTGTTCTTAACCTGAAACTGTTCTTAACCTGAAGCACCACTTTAGCTAATGGGGCCTCCTGCTGCTGCCGCGCCACCAGAGCACGATTTCTGTTCTCATCCTGAAGCAAAGTTCTTAACCCGAGTACTATTTCTGGGTTAGCAGAGTCTGTAACCTGAAGCGTTTGTAACCTGAAGCATATGTAACCCAAGGTACCACTGTACTTATATCTGTTTAGAATACATTAATACTAGGAAAACTAGAGAGGATGACATAAATGTTCCATTGATTGTTGCTGTTTTTTAAAATAGTTTTTATTAAGAATTTCAACATAACAAATTATCAAAACATATCATCTTCTTTTCATTGCCCCCCATTTTCCCCCTCCCCCGAGACTTCCCTCAGTTTCTCTCTGATTTTTCAACACATATTATTCTCTGCATATTATCAAATTGTCAATATCCTTAAATCATCTGTCTATTATGTTAACAATCAATAAATTTGTGTATGTTTATTCAAAACCTGCCAAGGAGTCCAATTCGTTTTGTTGTTTTTTCAAGTAATTTGTAAAAAGTTCCCATTCTTCTTTAAAGTCATAGTTGTCCTTATCTCACAATTTATATGTCAGTTTCGCCAGAAATGTTCCATTGATTGTAAAAGAAAACTGCAGTGCTGTCTAACTTCTCCCTTTCATTTTTCTTAATTTTTTCCATCACCACAGACCCTGAAGACAGCTTACAATTTTTTTAAAAATCTACTGCGAAATTTCATTGAACCACAACTAAAACAACTCAACGCACCCCCAGAGAGTTGTGATCATCACACTATTTCCTTCTATATATCCTGTTTGCTAACCTTACAATAGTTCCCTCTACTGTATAGCTTAAAATATAGCAACAAGTCTAGATCTGAAATGTCTGCATCCATTTATCATCTTTGTGGTTGGCTGTCATCACGGCTTATTTACCCACAGCATTGCAAAACTTTGATTGCTAGCCATGATCCTTGCAAGAAAATGGTCTTTAATGGGTTGACAGCATTACGATGTATGTTGCACAATTTGATGTGGTTTTGTGAGTGGAGCCAATTGGAAAGCCTTCACTTCTTGGCCCCATGTCACTTTCCCCAACAATTTTTGGCATTTCTTTTTATACGTTCATGTTGTGATTTTAAAAATATTGATGATTTGGGTCTAATATTTCAGGCAAGCCTTCTTTAGTTGAGTGACTATGTGGCTTCCCATTATGAGAGGGTCCCATGGTGAGCCCAGGGTTCACACGCTCCTTTTCCTTTTCCAGCTTGGAGAAAACTGCAGTTTCTGTTTACAACTTTGGTTTGTTGGGCTACCAAAACTAGGATATGAAACCATGGTTTGAGACTACTCGTTCTGAACTTCCTCTCCCCATGCACAAAGGACGAAGGGAATAGAGTTACAGTGGGAAATAATTCTCCTAGCACATTTGAGCTAAATTGCCCCCAGCCAGTTGTGTTCTAGAAGGGCTAATTCCCTGAACCTGAGGAAGTACTTTGCAGGTGTGTATTCATGTACATGTCCCAAGCCAGTGCGGTAACAGAGTGAGAAGCTTGGTTGTTCTTTGGGGAAGGGCCATAGCTCAGTGGTAGATCACCTGTTTTGCATGCAGATGGTTTCAAGTTCAATTCCTGGCATCTCCTGGTAGGGCTGGGAAAGATTCCCTCTACCCTGGAGAGCCTTTGCGAGTCAGTGTAGACAATATTGAACTAGATGAACCAAGGATCTGATTCAGTGTAGTAGTAGAAGAAGAAGAGTTTGGATTTGATATCCCGCTTTAGCACTACCCGAAGGAGTCTCAAAGCGGCTAACATTCTCCTTTCACTTCCTCACCCACAACAAACACCCTGTGAGGTGAGTGGGGCTGAGAGACTTCAAAGAAGTGTGACTAGCCCAAGGTCACCCAGCAGCTGCATGTGGAGGAGCGGAGACGCGAACCCGGTTCACCAGATTATGAGTCTACCGCTCTTAACCACTACACCAGACTGTAAAATAGCTTCCTATGTTTCCTTTATGACTGAACTTAGTCAATGTGTATTTCACTTTTAAATTCATTTGTTTTTATTTTAGTGATTTGTATACTTCTTAATCACTGTCATCTCTAAGTGTTGCACATGAGACTCGACACAATGAAACTCGAAATGAGTTAAGACAATAAAATCAGAATTCAGCTGAAAGCCTGTTGGAATAACAATAATAAGAATACATTTGAAGCAAATGCCGGATGTTCAGCAGGGAAGGTGCTTTGAAGTGAATCAATTGGCAGAACTAAAATGCCTGGCAATTCATGACTCAGGAGTAGAAATATATTTTGTTTGTTTCTCAGTCTGAGTCGGCTCATGATATTTGTCGCACTGAGCCTTGTTCCAGCATTCTCTTTGATAGGAATGGGGAAACTGGGGCTCTCCAGAAATTATTTTTAACTCCCAGCCAGCATGGTCAGTGGTCAGGAATGATGGATGTTGAAGTCCAACAACATCTGGAGAACCCCAGGTTCTCTGTCCCTGCTCACTGATATCACAAGGGATCCGGTTCCAGTATCTTCTCTGACATTACTGAGGATTCCTAGAGTGCCCACCTCATCTTTGGTTCCTATAAAAGCTTTCCCAAAGCAACTGGTTGGGCGGCTTATGCAGTTTAGTTAATTTTGCTCTCAAATTACTATTTGCCCTGTCTTTTGGTTTCCTGAGTACCCATTACTTCTGATAATGATAAAAAGTAATTATTTAGGCTGAAAGTATTGCATAAACAATACCTTGAAGTCAGAACTTATTTCTTTGCGGCATTTTCTTGGTATAGCAAGCAACATTTCAGCTGATGTCAGATTACGAATCTAGTTGGCTTTCTCTTTCTCGGTTCAGCTCATTACGAATGTTTTCCATTATATTCATAAATTAAGCTCTTCACTTCTGAGCTGCTAAGCCAAATCAAGTTAATCATTTCCAGTGGTTTACTTTTGTCTCTCAACATCCCACACCTCCGGTCCTGACAACGGCACGACACTGAATTTTGTTTCCTACTCTCACCATTTGAGCCTTCCTTTATGAATCATTGCCGTGTGATACCTGTGGAATAAAACACCTTTGTCAGCAAGAGCTGGTGCCTACTGTATTTGAGCACATGGGATCATACAATTAAAAGACCTGCTCAAACAGATATTTTAAATGTATCGGTCCAAAATGTCTTAGATGCATGGACATAGCAGGTGACAGAATTTCCTGTTCCAGAACAGGAACAGAACAGTGGGAATTGGAACAGTGTCTGAAGCAGCCTTCAACAATCTTGTGCCCTTCAGCCCCAGGGGATTGTGGGGGTTGTAGCCCAAAACATCTGCAGGACACTTGAATTGAATATGAGTGCTAGGATTTATAGCTCCATCAGGGGTAAACTTTGGTCACCAGAATTCTTTGGCTGGGGGAATTGCTTTATGCAGCCCCAGTGATTCACTGATTTACCTTAAATCACAGGGTGTCAAGGCTCTGCCAAGGCTTCAGGAAAGCTACTCCTCCCTGGTTGCAGCAAGAGCAGAGAAAACAAGTAGAGTCCTTTTTAATGAGTTTTATTCAATCCTAATAGTGAGAGACAAAAGAATGCAACAAGCCTTAGCATGGCGTTGCACTAAACAGGGCTCCTCCTCCCTCCTCCCTAGCAATAGCATCTTGCCTTACGGTGGCCACTTGTGATCAAATGTCTTTGAGTCCTTTGTCCCTGGAATCATAACGAACACCACGTTTTGGGAGAAGGGGGATCAGAAATACTTTCCAGTGACAACGTGTCATCTGGCTGCCCTGCCACAGTCCGCCCCCCGTCCCTTCTTCTAACACTTCCCAACTTTTCTGTTCGTCTCTCTCTGAGCTGTGACTTTCCTCAAACCCCTCAAAGCCTTGCTGTAAATCAAGGCTGTGTCCCTCTTCTCCTGCAGCGTCAGGAGAAGGGTGTATGTGACCACCATTCCTCCTCTTCTATCTCGCCCTCTAGAGTCCCATCCCTGACATAGGGTTGTAGCAAGGACATTTTGAGGTAATAACATATTGTAACACAAGCTATTTCTTTGGGGTCAGATGAGTGACACACAAACAAACAAAATCCACCTTCCTGACATACACACTTTATTCCATGAGCGTCCTCCCCACTTCATAGCCTCATTCTGAAAGCTGTCTGGAAACGAAATCAACTCCAGAAAATGATGACTGATGCTGAGTTTGCATGCTGATTTAATGGTTGCATGGGTGAACGTTAGTTGTTTGTCTTCAACTGAAGATGAAAAGTCCCAGCAGAGTAAAGATGGGCTGAGAGACACTGCTGCCCTCGGCACAACCTCGTCAGGGTTGTGACAAGGTCATTCAATGTACTGACAGCAATTGGAATCCTGGTATGTTTTCATCTCAGCATGTAATAGCTAAGCATTTTGAAAACCATATATGTACAAAACACCAGTTATCAAGTCACTCAGGGCTCATCCACAGTTATCTTTCACCCAGCCCTTTCTAGGCACAGGTCACACTTTCAACCTCTATTGTGTGAAAGCTTCTGGTTTCTTAACAAAAGTTAAATTAAAGCATTTTTTTTCAGTAGCTTCTTACTAGGAATTACAGGTACCGATATTCCAAAGGAGCACAAAAGACTCTTTATGTATGGAACAACAGCTGCTCGGATGCTATTAGCCCAGAGCTGGAAAGAAGACAAAATCCGCACCAGAGAAGAATGGCAAATCAAGCTGATGGACTATGCTGAGATGGCAAAGCTGACGGGAAAACTCAGAAACCAAGAGGAGAAAAAAATTATAAAAGAATGGGAAAAATTTAAAAGTTACCCAGGAGACCACTGCAAGCAGATGGAAACAAGAGCAGGATTTCGACTCATTTGTGGTTGAAAAAATACTATGGACAATATGGTTTAATATAAAAATTGGAGTATGGATGTGTAATGGTTCTAGGGGTTGCTCGTGCATAAGTTGCCGCCACTTCTGGCTAGGTTACCTGGTTGAACCCTTTCTGTCTGGACAGCCTCTAGCTTCATGGCTGTCTCAGTCGCTGGCAGAATCCGTCAGTGGGCGTTTCTTGAACTTCTTCCAGCAAAGAAGTTCTTTGACGCCAAGTCTCCTCCTACTCTCCCTGCGGGGAAGTCTTCTGCGCAGGGAGGGTGTGGGCAGCGGAGTACCCGTACTCTCTCCGCTGGTCTCCGGCGAGGAGTCTTGGAGCCTCCTCTCCGATTCCCCCATCTGTCCCCCTTCTCCACTGGTGTTACGCTGATTTCCTTCCCCAGCAGATGGGCTGCCTCTCTCCCTACTGGGACCCTCTCCGGCATCCCTCTGGAGCCTTCCCTCCGCCTCTAGCTCCGATGGCCGTTCCCTGACAGGATGAATATGCAGGTATAGATGCTTAAAATAAAACTCCAAGGAAGGAATGGGGGGGGGCGAGTCTCAAGATTCAGGGAATCTCTTTTTATAGATTTGTTTTTTACTAGTTTGTGTTTATTTGTATTTTGTATTTGTAAAACCAGTAAAATTATTTTTTAAATAAAATAAAACAAACCTCTATTGTCTGAGCACTTTTTAATTTTTTTGCCCTGTTACTTTCACCAGGAAAACCTACTCTTTAACACTGAATCGGAACAAGCGGCAATTTGGGTTTTACACAGATAGCAGCTTTCAGCGATAAACAGCAGGTTTTCGTGTCGGTGGAGGAAAAAAAATGCTCACACACATATTTTATAAAATGCTGACCTGTGCCTAGAAACATGGTATGGAAGAGCCCTTAGTGAGGCTAATACAGCTTCTCATTGCAGTTATGCTTCATACCCATAGCTATGGGAATCAGTGGGACACCAGCCCCTCTTGGAATATACATCTCTCCTGTCATTATTATTTTTTTAATGTTGAGATCGGCCCCTTCACTAAGGTAAATTATTCAAGCAGTATTCCGTCCATTTGTCCTGCAAAGGACGTGGAAGGGAATTGGCAAGATGGCTCTGGTTCCTGAATCAGTTAACCCCTACAGACCCGAACACATGCTTGTATGTGCTGTTCAGGGAGCTGCTCTTGCGTGCTCCTGTCCTCGACAGTGGAGCCACTTCTGGTTAGCAGGCCTGGTATAAATACCTATTCCATACAAACAAACAAACAAACAAACAAACAAACAAACAAACAAACAAACAGTGGCCTGGTGGAAGCCAGGAATAACTTCCATATGAACCTCCTCCAAAATAAAGGTTTATGAACCAAGCTGGGTTTCCTCTTCCAATCTGCATGGAAGAAGTTGGGTCTTTTAGTCATGGTGGCAGAGGTTTTGTTGTTTATCCTCTTCCCTTGTGACATTCTGGAGGAAAGATAAAACCTGCTGCATTTTGGGGAGCTAATCCCTTTGGGTTGTTTCTTATTTGCTTTGATCATTAGGATTATTTTGTCACCATTTTATTGGTTGTTGTTTTTTTAAGAACAGTTTTTAATGTGTACACTCCTTTGGATATTTATGGCAGCCCCTAAATCTTGGCAAATAAACTCTCTAAAGGACTGTGAAAGAATAGAAATAAGTTGGAAAGTGGTGTGTTGAACCATATGGTTGGGGTTGGTGTCTGCCAACTTTTGAGTGCCCTTGGAGCCATTGGCCTCTGCTTACTCAGCCCGTGGAGGAGCAGACAGCAGATGGGAAGCATTGCAATTTCCACCAGGAAATGGATGCTCTTCTCGGGAAGCAAGCTGTTGCCGTCTTCCTTGGAAATTGACACACATTCTTTGCATGTGAGGTGTAGTAGGCCTAAAATAAGTCATTACGTGATATCATTATGTGGTTGATGACCGTCACACAAACAACCTTTGGGCTGTTAACTCTGGTTTTAAGGACACATCCAAAGGAGCTCCTTTAGACCAAACCAGACCATCTAGCTCAGCATAGTCCACTCTGACTTGATGAAACTTCACAGTTTCTCTCCAGGTTTTTCTGATGGGGTCTCTCCCTGTCCTACCTGGAGATTCCTGGCATTCAGCCTGTGACCTTCTGCTTGCAAAGCAGGTGTCCTGTCACTAAAGCCCCTCATTAAAATCCCACTTCCCCAAACTGGATGTTTGGAGATTTTTTCCCCATTTCCCCCCCCCCCAATTGCAGAGCTTTTCGTGTGAAACCATACACTACTGTATCCTCCAGTGTTCCATAAAAATAGGGACACACTTGTATTGCCCCCATTTCTAACTAAAGCCTCCATTCCTTTCTGCACAATGCTATCTTTTGTGATGACACAAAGTACTGATACCTCCTATTTTTTTGATGACACACACGACATTTTTATCAAGAGTACCGACACCTCATTTTTTTACCCAAAAGGTAAAGTACTTCTTATACAATATTTAACTGCTATGTGTGGTATTCTTTTGATCCCCAATATCCCACCCTCTGCCAGAAGCTAAGAGCAGGGCTGGTCCAAGACATTTTGCCAGGACAAAATGGCACCCCACCCTCATTCCACATACAAAGGTTGTCTGGACTGATATTTGAGCTTGACTCCAACACGGGTGGTTGAACAGAGCTTGACTCCAACACTGGTGGTTGAACAGATCAGCGTTGAACAGATCAGGTAGTTGAACAGATCAGAGGACAGCAGCATAGCTTACAGGGCTCGGGGCAGTCTGCAAGGCACATACAGTGTTGTACTCTACCTGAAGAAAAGAGCTTTGGGCAGTGGCTTCAGGAGGAATGACTGGCTGCTGCCACAGCTGTAGGATTTCGAGAGGACATTTGCACAAAGTCCTACCTAAACCTACCTAAAGTCTACCTAAACCTACCTAAAGTCTACTGGGAAGATAACTGCCAATGTGAGAAGTAAAGCAGTGCCAATGCTTCTCCAAGCCAATGCTTTTCTCATATGTATTTTATTTCTATTGTTCGGTAAACAAGTCCCAGGGCCAAAACATAAAGTCATTTTTATAGTGATTTTTCTGACAGCAAATCCAGTATTTTAGTGCCGCAAGGACTTTCTGAACAATGTATTTTAAAAAAGTTTGCCACAGTTTACTGATTGCAAGCTGGGTGGTGTCCAGGTTCCCACTCATGGCCGTGGCCAGATCAGACAAGAACAGGATTTATGTGCAAACAGCCCAATGACATGAAGACTTTTATTGCAGATAAGCGGTTTATTGAGGAAGTTTACATGTTAGGACAAACCCTACTGATGTTGCATACATGAAATAATGGTGGAAAGGGGAAGAATTTATGATGTGGAATAATTCAAAGTAGCTGAATAAAAAAGGGAGGACTATAAAGAGGTGGAGCATGTGACCATCATGATCCAAGCAACCTTTTCTTTTATAACATGGGTGGGGAACCTTTATCAGAGGAGCATGTTTCCTTCTGGGCAAGCTTCCAGGGGACACATGGGTATAAGTGGGAAGAATAACAAATGTCAACTAGACCTTTCTATAGTAGGCTAGTTTTACCACCCTCTATCCTTAATCCAGGCAAGGGTCATGGTCAGAGTTCAAGGACAAAAACACTCAATGTAGGAACAAAGGAGGGCTGGTGAGCAATGCGGCCTAGGAAGGAGAAGGGTGGCTGAAGAGGAGGTGTAATCTGGGGCAAATCCCAACGGCTAGATAAGGGCATAGAGGGCTGTGTTTGGCCTCCAGACCTGAGGTTTCCAACCCCTGCTCGATAAGTGGCCTTAAGTCACTAAAAAGACTTTCGTATCCTTGGTCTTCTGAACAAATTCATGGGTTGAATAAAGAAAGCAGGATATTTTGGCTGGAAGATGCTATGGCAAACCCCATGCTGGTGAGCTCTGTGGAGCTTGTCAGCTTTAGAAAGGCTAAGCAAATCAATCTCTTAAGCTTAAGCCAAGAAAGAGTATTCTTTATGAAATTGAATATCAATACACATATCAAGGCTTTGAGATTAGACCACTGAAGAAGCCCGGAAAACTACCTTGGGAGTGTGCTACCTGCAAGCCCCAGTAGAAGGGCCCCATCGGGGGCGAACAGCAGCCTTACTTGAACTGCCAGGGTGAAACAGGTGCAAAACGCCGGCACCCTGTCTACAACTTCATTAACATCCATCTACAACTCCACTAGCATCTCTCAGTATTGTGAACAACATTGAACTTACCCTTTGTTGGTATCTTTATGAACTTACCTAAAAATATAAAGAAAACAAAAGACAGTTAAGCATTTGAAAAATCCATCAAAACCAGACATTATAAGTTCATCTTAAGTTGGGTTGTTCATAAGTCTCTGTGGCTTTACACAAGGTTTTGTATTTTTCTCAAAAGATTGATAAAGAATGTATAATTATTTTGGTAATTATTGTATGTATATTAGTCACCAATGTGTTGCATGAGTCGTACCACTTCTATCAGCAGCACAGGTTGCATTTTTCTAGCACTGGAAAGGCCATCTGGCAGTCTGCTGGTCAGAGGTGGAGGAAGGTGGGGGCAGATTGCCCTGGGTGTCATCACTGAGGGGGGTGACATTCGGCTCGCCGCCTGCCTGCGATTCCCACCTACCCCAAGTCATCTTGGGAAGGGTGGGAGCTGCAGCGCTTTGCCGGCGGCTTTCCCCCCTTCTGCCTTCATTTTGACAGCCCCACATTCCCGGGCTGCTGGAGGAGGCAGGCAGGCAGGCAGAGACAGGACGGGAAGGAGGCAGGCGAGCAAACAAACAAACAAGCGGAGCGTGGAGTGAAGGAGACCTTGCTACGCCACTGCTGCTGGGACTCAATTGTTGGATTTAGCAAGTTGAAACTGAGATGAGCAGATAATGGGAGAGGTGCCCCTTCAAATACTTGGCCCCTGAGATGTTTAGTACTTTATAAAGTGAGCACCTAACACCAGATCTGGTATTGCCAATAGCAGCTTCTTAAGGATTGCTGACATACAATCCCAACTTGCAGCACCGATCAGAAACCTGGCGGTCACATTCTGCTCCAGCTGCAGCTTCCAAACAGTTTTCAAGGTCAGCCCCAGATAGAGTGCATTGCGGTAGTCTAGATGTAGCTACCACGGCATGCACTACTGTAGCTAGGTTAGAGAGGGCCATGCCTGGCAAGCTCCTTGCCAGTGGGGTTACCTGAATCTCAGGTGACAATGATGGCCCTAGAAAGCTAGGAACATTTTCCTTCAGGAGGAATGCAAATAAATCCAGAACAGGCCATCTACTGACCTCCTGGACCTGGAAATGGCTCACTATCAGTGACTCTGTCTAATTAAGATTCAGGTTATTGGGTCTCACCCATTGCTGCTTCCAGACAGCAGAGCAGCCTCTCCTGATTTTGGTGGAAAGCAGATATAGAGTTGGGTGTCAAGAAGAAGAAGAAGAAGAAGAAGAAGAAGAAGAAGAAGAAGAAGAAGAAGAAGAAGAAGAATTGGGAGGAAACAAACCACCACTCATTTTTCTGTTCCCTGCCCAGGCTCTTATATCTTTAAACCAGTATAAATGCTACGCAGATGAACAGAAGTGTCCAGTGCAACTGTCTGGCATCTGTCCTGCAAATAGGAATTGAACCACTGTGATATAGTGCCTCTAGTTCCAGAACTTCTGAGCTGATCAAAAAGAGCCAACAGGTCACATTCCCCCCATATCTCCCCAGAAAAAGAAGAGAGCAACAGCATTGTCAGGAGGGCACTATCTCCCCCACTGCTGAGTAGGACATTATTGAACTGATTTTGATGGCCTTGTCCCAAAGTTTGGTGGTAGCAAGCTGATGACTTCTCCATTTCTTCACCCAGCAAGTGTGAACAGGCACAGAAGTATTTTATATTGCAAAACTTGGGGGGGGGAGCTCTTTCCTCATCTAGAAACTTCCGCTGTATCCTCAGCCTACCTCACACATTGAGAACAACAGGCTTTAATTAATTGCTTGCTATTGTTGGTTAAAAGCTTTCAAGCACCTCTCAGAGTTTAAAAAGTCAATTACTGCAGCTTAGACAGTTTTGGTGATTTATTGTGGTTTACTTTTGTCCCTTTGTTTGTCCTGGAGTTTTTCTGCTTCTGAAATGACTCACAGTTATCATCAGCCCTCAACACGGTCACTGTCTATATTGTCTGTCTTTGATTAGATCCAAACTTTAAACCTATTTGTGGTTGCGCCAACTTGTTAAAACCATTTGGCTCCATTCTTGTGAAGCAGCCTGAATAATACTCTTTGGAGGCAGGGAGATATTAGCCAAAAGTAATTTTAAGGGCAAAAGAGAGGGAATGTACAAGCAGAATTCCAGCGGGAAATGAGTGGTAGGCTCAACAGAGACTTACTGGAAGAAACAGATTGGCAGTCCCTGTGGGAAAACAGCTGAAAACTGGCTGATTCCCAGTGAACTTTGTTTTCTCCATAAATGGACAGATACCAAGAAACAAAAAACTCTCACTTATATTCTTTTTTCCATGCTCAGCCCTTATTGGACTCCCCCGCCCCCGGTTGCATCTCCCCATTATGTTGGTGTGGGTGGTTGCATATCCTCCAATATTTATCCAATGAAAATAGGGATGTCCTATTCAATCATCATCATCATCATCATCATCATCATCATCATCATCATTATCTTATATTAAAAACATAATAAAACATTATGAAACTTCCCTGTACAGGGCTGCCTTCAGATGTCTTCTAAAGGTTGTAAAGTTACTTATCTCCTTGGTTTGGGGGCCGCATAACTCCATACCCTCCAACATTTGAAATAGCGACATTCTAAGGAAAAGTGGGACATTCTGGGATCAAATAAGAAACCAGGATGACCTCTGTAAATACAGGACTGTCCATGGAAAATAAGGACACTTGGAGGGTCTGTTCGTATTTTGTTGTTGTTGTTTGGTACTCCCAGCCACCTTCTTTTTTAAATTAAAATTTATATATAAATATAAATAAACAAATATTGCTATAACACAATAATAAGGGGTTAAGAGTAGTAAGAAAAAGAGGGGATGGAACAAAAAGGAATAGTAACATTGTGATAGAAAATTAAATTAATGTGGCAGAGGTATTTCATCTGGTCATTCCACAACTGAATACACAGGGTCCATCATTCAATAATTTGGTATTTAGGATACATGACATTCCCATTATATATTAGCTTCATCAGCAGGGCCACCTGCCATGTTTTCTTCAGCCATTCTGCAGCAAAGGTTCTCTCTTCAACACAACTTTTGAAAGGTACAGGAGTTCCATCCTCTCCTGTATCAGGTCACCTCAAGTCAAAGAGGGGGAACCTGAGGCCCTTCAGAAGTAGTAGGACTCTTAACTATAAATTGTCAAGCATAAGGTGAGTGACAGGTGCCCTTCCCAAGGCCTAGGTGCAGCAAATTTACTCAAGAAACCTTGGACTGCTTGCAGTTAGAAAATTGACAGGAAAATGCACTGTGTCAGAAAACGAATAATTAATGGGAAGATGTATAAAGACCCCAGAAACAAATCAGGCTGAATGCAGGATATATGCTTATTGTTATATAGTCACCCCTGCAAACAAATCAGAATGAAGACTCAGTAAAGACCAGATACAATCTAATCTTTGCATAATATTTGTGTAACAAATCAGGATGAATGCTCAATAAACAGGATGTTGAGAGGAGCACTTCTGAGATCAGAGTGTAAGATTTGGCTTGAAAATCTTATTTTTAACCTTCTAGAGATGGCAATATCCTAAAGTGGTATAACTGACTGCAAAGATATTAACTACCAAGTTGTCATATAGAAGTCTCCCAAAAACCTATTTTGAGCCAAAGCTCTTTGTCACAGACAATGTAGTGATAAAAAGTGCAATTTTTTATTTTTTTATTGAAAAATATTTAAATTAGGAAGAAAAATTACCTGTTTGTTTGTTTATTTATTTATTAAGAAGCAGTAAAATGTAGGCATCATTAGTATATCTCAGTGGGAATGATCCAGCCCAGTCTGAGCACTTTTGTTTTCATGGGTCTGAATGTCAGTTACACATGTGAGTTACCGTATTTTTCGCTCTATAACACACACCCGACCATAACACGCACGTAGCTTTTAGAGGAGGAAAATCCGTAGGCATGCCACCCGTAGGCATTCCCTCCATAACACGCACAAACATTTCCCCTTACTTTCTAGGAGGAAAAAAGTGAGTGTTATGGTGCAAAAAATACGGTACATAACTGACCTCCTGAAATCACCTCCGTGTGTGTAGTGTGTCTGTACATGACTGCAGTGCTGAGAGAGAACATTGAGATAACACTGACCATTCGTGCAAATAAGTTTCACTTTTAGAGCAAGAAATGGATGCATCTAACAGTTCTCCTCTTGATTGTGTAGACAAAAACTACAGGCATAAACTGGTCCAAAGTTATGATATAAAGACGGCCCACGGTAGAGTAGAATGAACTAGATGCAGAGCATGTTAGAATTCCTGCTCCATGATTTCAGTCATGGGATTGTTGTCTATCACATGACGGTATATGTTTTGACTTCACAGAGTGGGAAGTGACGGAGACAGGATGTTTGTGTTACTGTGTTCCGTGAAGTTGGACTATTGTCCTTTATTCTTTTTTCTCTTTGCTGTCTGATGCTAGAGAGAGAGGGAGCCATGTTGCAGTGCTCCATGTGTGTTTATATGTAAATAAAGTAGATTAGCCAAAATGCTGAGTTGCTGAGGTCTGTTACGCATGATGTGCAAACTGTGCGGATCCCTAAGTGTGCCGGTGTCGGTTGGCATCGGTCGCTGTGATGTTCGGGCTGAAGAAAGCTTATAAAGCTCCTGAACAATCGACCAGGAGGGAGAGAACATGCCAGTCGGGCATGTGTCTCTGCCAGGGTCCTACTCGAGTGTAGGCTGAACTCCTGACAGATCACCTCCTCCTCATTTGTAAAAGGGGATCATTGGAACCTCTTACCCTCAAGCCCTTGGCCAGCAAAAGTGCACTCTGTCAGCCAGCCAGGCAATAGTGGCTGTGAAGGAACCTTCCAACTACCATCCAAACTTCTGCTGGTCACTTATACTTGGAATAGGACAACCACTTCTGCATTAGGCAGAAAGAGGAAATGTATCACACACCGGGGGGGGGGGCCACTGGTTTGAATTACATTTCCACATACTAATTTATTTGTAGAGTTGCAAATTTAGAAATGATTACTATAATTTCACTGCTGAGACAGCCCTCTCTAAAGCAGGGCACATGACCCAACTGCATGCACAGAAGGGGCGATCAGGTTCATATATTCAGTTCTCTTGGATGAACAGCTGCATCCCAGTGCCTTTCAGTTCATATAAACAGAATGTCCTGGATAAAAAACAAACAGGAAATTACTTGTGCATGTTATAACACACATGACACTGGATTGTTCCTCTTCTCCAGCCCATCTGCCTCATGTTGTTAGAAGCAAATTACATAGCCCACTTCCATTTCCTTTTAAAAGAGGAAAGAACATCGAGGGTTTTTCATAAAGCCAAGGCTAAATGGTGCTATTTAGTCAATGCCTGTTTTTATTCAGGCAGCCCGTCTCTTTTATTCTGGATTCTCGTGGTTGCTGATTTTGTTACTCTTGAATGGAGATAGAGACAGCCACTGACGTCTTGAAGGATGAAGCACACCTCTAAATCGTCAGCGCAGTTCACTGGGCACAACAACACGAGTGTGTGGTGCTTGGTAGAATTTAATTGTGCTAGATGGTGTTGTCCTGTTCCTTTGAGTTAACAATTACTCACCCCCTGTAAGTTCCAGGAACCTAAGTGCCATTGTGTACTTTCATATTTTGTGTGTGTGCAAGTATCTTTAAATTTGCTCATTCCCCTCTCCCTTTCAAATATATTACAGGTGTATTTAGTTCATCAGACCCAAATTAGCCACATTCATTTTTATCCTGTAAGGTAAAAAATGCATTTTGAAAGAAAACAGACATGCTTTTAGCTGAGATGAAATATTGCCCAGTTCCTTAGGATACCATAAACAATACCTGTGTTATACTGTCAAATATGACTGCCTGTTCTTGAAAGATTATACATTTAGTACTCTGTCACACAGACTACTTAAAACAATGAGCTTCTTTTTAAAGTATTTTAGTTGCAGTGAATACATTAATATTGCCCAAAGAGCCCTGCAAGTAGCTTCACTGTCTATTTTAAAAGCCAATTCATTTTTTATATGTGTCTGCATGTGCACTTGTGAGGGAATTTAGAATACTATTATATTTATAAATGTGGTGGAGTCATCCACCAGACCCCATACGAAACCTTTTGCCCCTTCAAGCAAAATTAAATATGTACCTATAGCAAGTTTCACTCCTTGTATAAAACCACAAACTTGCAGTACTGCTGCAGTGGCTGGGCTATTATAGTTGAAAATGAGGCGGTTTGCTCAGAAATAACTTTTTCGGCTGCTGAGGTTTTAATATCTCAAAATAGACACTGCAACAACGACTTAAGATGTAATGGTTTAAACTACGTGCGAAGAAAAACCCAGGGTTTGTTGTAAGACTCACTCTTTCCTCTGGTTAAACCAAGGCTGGTTTAATCTGTGCCCCATTTTACAGTGTTTGTTATGCAGACATCCTCTCTGCTAAAAACCTGGACTCAGGAATCCTGTTTACAAATATGTCCTAACTAGAGGGACAGTGAGCAGCTCTTTGGGAGAGAGGGGTGAATTTTGCTCTATTCCCTCCTGACAACTGCTTCTGTTCATGTATAAGTATATTGTTATGAGTTGGGGGAGTGGGGTGGGCTATATGCTGAGACCCTTCTAATTCCTGAATAGAGCAAGTGTTAAAATCTAATCAAGGATTCAAATTGTTGAAATAGCCAGACAAGTTTCTTGAAGTATAGGCCATTAAGGAAATAAAGGAAGTTTGGCTATGGGAGAAGCAAGACCCTCTTGCGGTGTTGATGCGGTCAGCCCCTCCAGTATAGGATGAAGTTGTATAGATGTGTAAATAAACCATATACCCTAAAGACACTGCAGTCTCTGCTATCCTTCATTCAGACGGGAACATGAATCCTGGGTAAGCGTCCTGAACTCCTGGAATCTTGCACCGCTTGGAGATTGGGGTGGCATGCAACAAAATTTGCATATGTTGGCTGCTTTTCTCTATTTACACACTCTGGTCAACAACATGGTGCCCACTTGTCCACAAGGAAATCCTTTTCCATTGGTTAAAGGCTGGAACTCCCCCACCCCCCACAAGGACTTACTGGTTTCCCAAACTTCCCCTTCTATAAAACCCTGTGCTAAGTGCACAATATAGCAATTTCCTGGGAATGTTGCCTGCAGTTTTTGCAGTTTTCTTCACATAGATTCTAAGAGTATAAAATCCCACTAGTGTGATTATCAAGTATATGGAAAGATTATAGAAACCATTTTATTTTTATGTTATTCTTATTATGTCTGTCTTGAACGCCTCTCCCTTCAGCTGCACAGAACATCCCAATAGATTTAATTTAATGCATGCAAATCAATGTGATTTATTTGGGTTAAATCTAGATTTTGAGAAAAAAATTTTTGATGACTGTAAAACATTATTTGGGCATTTGTCTTCTTAGCAAATTATTTTTCATGATTTATTGTATGATTCCATCCCCCATAAATGGATGTATTTTTATATGTATTTTAATTTTGTAATATCTCTCTCTCACACACACACACATTCATATGTGTGTGTGCATGTGCGTGTGCAAGAAAATTATTGCTGAATTTGGATTTATGTTATAACTGGTTAGTTGTGTAGAAAGCTCCCCTTTCTCACTTAGTTATTGTCATGAATTCAAGCTTCATCATTATTTATAACCCACCCTTTCTCTGAGGAGCTGAAGGCAACGTATGTGATTTTACCCTCACAACAGCCCTGAGTGGTAGGTTAAGCTGAGATTGGTCCAAGGTAAGCCGGTGAGCTCTATAGCCAAGTGGAGTTTGGTACTTGGATCTCGCTAGTTCTAACCCAATATTCAAACCACTTCACCAAATTCTATAAGTAGAACATGCAGCAGCAGGAGCTGGGTGGAAACAACACTGAAAGTAAAGTGATGTGTTCCACTGAAATGCCGTGGCCTGTTTGCGTACCATAGAAACATGGCTCTGCATTTTGGGCGCCTGTTTCGTCACCCCAAATTGGCACCTTTTTATGGTGAAAAAATGAATGGCTAGGCATTTGTTACAGTTCTATTGTATACACAGTCTTTCAGTGTTTTTTTAAAAAAGGCAGCTCAGTTACAAACTCACTGCAATCTATTTGAAACAGAAATAAAACAAATGTAAGGATGGGCGGTGAGGGCCAGGTTAGGGACATTAGCTAGTTGGCAACAGCCCATTTAATCATGCTGGAAAAATGTTATTTTAGGAGCCAAGTTTTAGCTATTTTCAAGTAGACAAGCAGGGAGGCTAACTCTCTTTGGGGAGTACATTCCAGTGTAGTCATTGTAGTGGAAGAAGACCTGTTATCAGTGCTGGATTTATGTATAGGCTAAGTAGGCTGAAGCATAGGGCCTCTAAATCTAGGGGGCCTTGCCACCCCACCCGCTCCCCAGCAGGCAACCTCCCCTCTCCCAAAATTGCAAACCCAAGACTTCATGAGAGGGCAGGGCAACTCAGGCCCAGCAACTGTGAGACTCAGAGCTAGCTAGTGGGACCCAATTTGAAGCAGTGGGGCACAATTTGATTTATTGATTTTTGTAGGGCCCCAGTTCACAGCCAAAGTCTGCAAAATCTTATAGATAGAAATAAAATCCATCTAGATTTCCCTGGTGCGGGGGCCCCCATGGGGCCCAATTTGGCCAAATTTCTCCAATTGCTTTAAGGTCAGCCCTGATTAGACTGTACAGGGGTTGGACTGAAAACCCTGCACCTTCTAGGTCCCTGGTGTCACTATTCAGAGTACAGACTCAAGGACTTGCTATGGAAATAAAAGGCGGGGCACTTATTGGAAAACAGTTTTGTCACCTCTTCCCCCCCCCTCAAACCCCAGGATGATGAGCCCAACCACCTTTTATTCACAGTCGCATAAGCATTACACTACAGCATGGCCATAAACCTGTACGTTCAACTGCTGAAATACACACCCAGTATGTAGCAATGGAGATTTATGTTACTGCTTTATGAATGAACACTGTGTTTTATTGATGGACTCTGTATTTTTGGAACTACCTAAGAGCCTAAGAGACACGGAATGCTCTCTATTGGAGTTTCCAGGTCCAATATAAAGACCATAAGAAGGGAAAGCAGGGACCTTCAAGTTTCCAACAGCTGTTAAGCAAGCAAGCAAGCAAGCAAGCACACACGTCACCTTTGTCACAAGATGCCTATGTCCTGGCCAGGCCAGCACCCAATTTTATGGGTATGTTCGTAGCAAAAGGAAGAACAAAGAAACAGTGGGGTCACTCAGAGGAGAAGATGGTGAAATGCAAACAGGGGACACAGAAAGGGCTGAACTCCTCAATGCCTTCTTTGCCTCAGTCTTCTCCGATAAAGAAAACAATGCCCGACCTGAAGAATTTGGAGCAAATGATTCAGCAGAGGAAACACAGCCCAGAATAACTAAGGAGATAGTACAAGAATACTTGGCTAGTTTAGATGTATTCAAGTCTCCAGGGCCAGATGAACTGCATCCAAGAGTATTAAAAGAACTGGCAGATGTGATCTCAGAACCACTGGCAGTCATCTTTGAGAATTCCTTGAGAACAGGCGAAGTCCTGGCAGACCGGAGGAGGGCAAATGTTGTCCCTATTTTCAAAAAGGGGAAAAGAGAAGACCCAAATAATTACCGCCCAGTCAGTCTGACATCAATACCAGGGAAGATTCTGGAGCAGATCATTAAGCAAACAGTCTGTGAGCACCTAGAAAGGAATGCTGTGATCACCAATAGTCAGCATGGATTTCTGAAAAATAAGTCATGTCAGACTAACCTGATCTTGTTTTTTGACAGAATTACAACCCTGGTAGATGAAGGGAACGCAGTGGATGTAGCCTACCTTGATTTCAGCAAGGCATTTGACAAGGTGCCCCATGATATTCTTGTAAAGAAGCTGGTAAAATGCAGTCTTGACTATGCTACCACTCAGTGGATTTGTAACTGGCTGACTGACCGAACCCAAAGGGTGCTCATCAATGGTTCCTCTTCATCCTGGAGAAGAGTGACTAGTGGGGTGCCACAGGGTTCTGTCTTGGGCCCGGTCTTATTCAACATCTTTATCAATGACTTGGATGATGGACTCAAGGGCATCCTGATCAAATTTGCAGATGACACCAAACTGGGAGGGGTGGCTAACACCCCAGAGGACAGGATCACACTTCAAAACGACCTTGACAGATTAGAGAACTGGGCCAAAACAAACAAGATGAATTTTAACAGGGAGAAATGTAAAGTATTGCACTTGGGCAAAAAAAATGAGAGGCACAAATACAAGATGGGTGACATCTGGCTTGAGAGCAGTACATGTGAAAAGGATCTAGGAGTCTTGGTTGACCACAAACTTGACATGAGCCAACAGTGTGACGCGGCAGCTAAAAAAGCCAATGCAATTCTGGGCTGCATCAATAGGAGTATAGCATCTAGATCAAGGGAAGTAATAGTGCCACTGTATTCTGCTCTGGTCAGACCTCACCTGGAGTACTGTGTCCAGTTCTGGGCACCACAGTTCAAGAAGGACACTGACAAACTGGAACGTGTCCAGAGGAGGGCAACCAAAATGGTCAAAGGCCTGGAAACGATGCCTTATGAGGAACGGCTAAGGGAGCTGGGCATGTTTAGCCTGGAGAAGAGGAGGTTAAGGGGTGATATAATAGCCATGTTCAAATATATAAAAGGATGTCACATAGAGGAGGGAGAAAGGTTGTTTTCTGCTGCTCCAGAGAAGCGGACACGGAGCAATGGATCCAAACTACAAGAAAGAAGATTCCACCTAAACATTAGGAAGAACTTCCTGACAGTAAGAGCTGTTCGACAGTGGAATTTGCTGCCAAGGAGTGTGGTGGAGTCTCCTTCTTTGGAGGTCTTTAAGCAGAGGCTTGACAACCATATGTCAGGAGTGCTCTGATGGTGTTTCCTGCTTGGCAGGGGGTTGGACTCGATGGCCCTTGTGGTCTCTTCCAACTCTATGATTCTATGATTCTATGATTCAATCTTGTTTTGGTACAATCTTGTTTGTTCTCAGTAACCAAAATTATATTATCAACATATACAAGCAGAAAAGTTGTTTTCCTTCATTTGCAAGGAATCATACAAAACAAAGTGGCACTACTAAAGAAAAGTTCCAGGGTGGCAACAGAAAGCAAACTAAAAATGCTTTTGCAGTTCATCAGAACTATCCAGCAATATCAAGTTATAGGAAAACTGGTGCTATTAACAGTAACTCTTCTAGTTGGTTAATTGATTTGGCAACTTCCATGCACATGGCGTCTGATGCTAATTCCCCCCCCCCCGAAAAGAGTTAAATGATAACTCATCAGAAGCAGCTGCAGTTGCAAATGGAAACAATATATCTGTGAAAGGAAGAGGAGCAGGTTTGCTCAGGTGTGTTGCAGGTAGAAATACTGTTTGTAATGAAGTGAGAGTAGTTTACTTGCTTGAATTAACAAATAAGAAAGTTTTGAGAATTTAAATTCTAGATTAAAAATGATTACTTAATTGAGAAGGGGATTGTAACAAAAGACTGGGGCCTAATTTGAATAGTAGAGTGCCTGGTATCTGGTGGGCAATCTCATCCTTTATTTCCACATTGCGGCTGCAGATCAAAGAACTAATCAGGCTATGAGCCATGAGATTCAGGTGTGGGTCAGATGCCTTGTCAATACCAGTAGGTATATAACAGGAAGACCCAGCCTGCGGCCTGCCCCAAAATGTTTACAAAGTTCAGCTATTGCAAAAGTTTTTCAGTGTTAATTTTATGCATTTTTAAAAATCACCATGGTATTTAACAATAACATCTTAGGTCCTTTAGGGGAGAAATTGTGAATTACAGAATTTTAAACACCCATCGTCATCCTTGGCTTCACTCAGTTTTGTTTATAACACTTCCATTTTCTTCTAGTCCTGAGGGTGAGGGGGTGGGGAGGGGCCTCACAAATGGAGGAGCCCAGGGCCTCTCTAGGGCCCTGCCTGTTATATATCAACAGTCACCTAATGTAAGACAACAAGGGGGTCATCAATGGCGTTTCAATGGGATAGAGGTCCAGATGAAATTCTCTTGAGCTCAGGCTCAAAGAACTTCCCAGGCTCATAAAGCTGGCCCAAATGAGAGGTGAACTTTTACAGCCCTTGGAATTTATTCCCTGCCTAAATCAAATTCTGAGCTACAGAATAATTCCTGGCTTCCTTCCCCTCAGCCCATCCATGCCCTCCAAACCCCCTGCTGCTGTGGGACCACCAGCAGCAATGCATGGAGAGAGGAGGTCATGTGTATTGTCCTCCTCCACTTTCATTTTTCTGGTGCACTGATTAACAGCACACTGGGGTGCAAAGCCCTGAGGCCTCTGGGAGATGTAGTTCTCCTAAGACCGACTGTAATTGCTAGCCCTTGCCATCCTAGAGGATCATCACCAGTCCTGCTCCTTCCAAACACCTCCCTCTTCCTTCATCTATCAAGTAGTGGTCAGGACCAGCAGCACATAGAGAGGAGAGGTATGTTCCCCTGCTTCCTCTTTGTCTTTGTGGGACATTGCAGTGTATTTCTTACAAGGGTTATTGTAATTGTCAGTCCTCCCCACCTTCTAATACAATAGCCCTTAAGGAAACTACATTTCTCATGACCCTCTCAGCCTTGTGCCCTGGATCACAGCTAATCTGTGCCCTAGGGAGATGAATTGTGGGAGAAAGAATCAGAAAACCTGGCAGCGTGAAACAACAGCATTGCTACTCACTGAAAAGTGATGGATAAGAAGTGGAGCTGGGAAGTTATCTGAAGCCACTTTTCCACTCAGTTGCCTTGCAGTCTTCTATGCTCCCCTTAACTTTCTTCTCACCGCTTTTCATATTGTGCTTCATATTGTGTGCACACATAGGGAGAAAGGCAAAATTGCATATATAAAGTGGAGAAACTTGCGCAACACTGCTGACCAACCCCCCCCCCAAACTGATGTAGAAATGTGGAGAATGAACATGTGATTGGAAAAAACGAGAAACCATAATTGTCACATTCACCTATTTCTAGTCATGGCATTAATTGGCAACAGGCCACCATATCTATTGGATATCCTTTCCCAAAATGCTTGCAAATTTGCATGACATACATTTTTCTACACTCCCTTTGACCCCTACTCCTACTTTTAAAGGGAAAGGAGAAATAATGAGATATGCAGTTGTTGCCAGTGGAAAGTCAGCCCCATTACCCTACAAAGGGTGTTGCTTCCCAACTCTGACAATGGTTCAAAAATAAGTTGTGGTATGGTTCCACCAGCTACCAAGGGGATCCCAAAGGGTCTGATAAGATTCTGCAATCTGGTGTGTTCTACTCTGCAGTGACCGACTTTTAAATGCTAGAAATCTTTTGAAGATGCTATTAGTCATAGCCACCTCTGTAGCTATGAAGCTCCATAACCATGAAGCAAAGGATCACATGACTCAGATCCCTGACATTTCATGCATTAGAAACAATGTTGTTTGATTGTGCACTTTTATTGCTTAATCATAAACTCTTCACAAGTCTGCACTAAGTACACTTGATGCAATTTCTTGGAAATACCCTAAATGTTTCTGTGAAATCTAAAGTAGGTGTTTGTAAAAAAAAAAAAAACTCAGACAATTAGATGAACGAACTCAATTCCTTAGAAAAGCAGGGGTCTTTTTTAATCATCCAAGGCAAACAAGGAAATAGTAAATCAATAAATCATGAGATGGTTGGTGGAACTGGTGGTGACAAAGTACAATTTGTCAAGAAGCATATGCAACAGAGAGAACATTATGTGCTCCTCCTACCACCATCTTCTCTCTCAGAGTTTGTAGGATGAACTTTCAGCTGATAAATCGGCCAGTCACTGAGCTCAGTGCTTTGTCAAGCCAGCCTTGGTGGATTACCAACACAAGTATGAAAATCTGATTGATAATACTAGCCATTCTTTTCCCAACTTGCTGCTTCCACAGAAGCTGTGATGGATGTAGCCCTAAGTGCAAGAGAGATGTAGATAAATAGCCAGGCATTGGTCATAGCCAACATCGCAGCTGTTGCAACCTTGCTAGGGAGCCGTGTGTGAAACAACACACAGAACTGCTTTGCCTGGGGGAGCTGTTCTTGGTGAGACTCCAAAGAAAGCCTCTTGCGATATGCTGCACACTTCCCTAAGCAATGAGAAGTCCCAAGGGCAGGGTTTTGAAGGAGGGATTGCTGGAGAAACTACTGGTGTTTTTGAAAGATTTGCTTTAGTTATAATATGCAGGCAGGCAGCCTGTAAACTCCTCTTGGGCAGAAGATCCCTTACCCTGGCGGTGGGAAACCCTTTTCAAGCCAAGGGTCGACTCCCAGGGGTCACAGACCAGTGCTGTGCAAGCAAAAGAGGGCAGAGCAATGTTACCTATGTACCTATGTACCTATGTACAAGAGATTTGTTTCTATGCGCACTTGTACTTGCAATGATTTTGCAAAGTTTTTTGCACATAAAATCGCTCAGATTCGGGAAGAAGTAGACTCCACCGTGGGAGCAGGGCCGGGGCGGGAGAGTTCTAGAGTTCTGTCTAGTCAAGTTGACTGGGATCAATTCCAATCTGTTACCTCCGAGGATGTGGGCAGGCTGCTTGGACGAGTGAAACCAACCACCTGTCTCCTGGATCCTTGCCCATCCTGGCTTATAAAAGCTAGCCGGGAAGGACTGGGCGATGGGCTTCGTGGGGTGGTTAATGCTTCCCTCCGTGAGGGAGCCTTCCCAGACCCGCTGAAAGAGGCGGTTATTAAACCGCTTCTTAAAAAACCATCTTTAGATGCGGCCACGATGGCCAACTATCGCCCAGTCTCAAATCTTCCATTCTTGGGCAAAGTGATTGAGCGAGCGGTTGCCGAACAACTCCAGGCACGCCTGGAAGAAGCGGACCATTTGGATCCCTTCCAGTTGGGATTCAGGCCTCATCATGGGACTGAAACTGCCTTGGTCGCACTGGTTGATGATTTCTGGCGGGCTAGGGACAAAGGTGAGAGCTGTTTCCTAGTTCTGCTGGATCTCTCAGCGGCGTTTGATACCATCGACCATAACATCCTTCTGGACCGTCTTGAGGGGCTGGGAGCTGGGGGCACTGTCATACAGTGGTTCCGCTCCTTCCTCCTGGGCCGTGTTCAGAAAGTGGTGGTGGGGGATGAGTGTTCAGACCCCTGGGCTCTCACTTGTGGGGTGCCTCAGGGTTCTGTCCTCTCCCCCATGCTTTTCAACATTTACATGCAGCCGCTGGGAGAGATCATCAGGAGGTTTGGGCTGGGTGTTCATCAGTATGCGGATGATACCCAGCTCTACCTCTCTTTTAAATCAGAACCAGTGAAGGCGGTGAAGGTCCTGTGTGAGTGTCTGGAGGCGGTTGGAGGATGGATGGCGGCTAACAGATTGAGGTTGAATCCTGACAATACAGAAGTACTGTTTTTGGGGGACAGGAGGCAGGCAGGTGTGGAGGATTCCCTGGTCCTGAATGGGGCAACTGTGCCCCTGAAGGACCAGGTGCGCAGCCTGGGAGTCATTTTGGACTCACAGCTGTCCATGGAGGCACAGGTCAAATCTGTGTCCAGGGCAGCTGTTTACCAGCTCCATCTGGTACGTAGGCTGAGACCCTATCTGCCTGTGGACTGTCTCGCCAGAGTGGTGCATGCTCTGGTTATCTCCCGCTTGGACTACTGCAATGCACTCTACGTGGGGCTACCTTTGAAGGTGACTCGGAAACTACAACTAATCCAGAATGCGGCAGCTAGACTGGTGACTGGGGGCGGTCGCCGAGACCATATAACACCGGTCTTGAAAGACCTACATTGGCTCCCAGTACGCTTCCGAGCACAATTCAAAGTGTTGGTGCTGACCTTTAAAGCCCTAAACGGCCTCGGTCCAGTATACCTGAAGGAGCATCTCCACCCCCATCATTCTGCCCGGACGCAGAATTATTGTTATATTATTATTATTGTTGTTGTTGTTGTTGTTGTTGTTGTTGTTGTTGTTGTACATCCCTCCCTCCAGGGCAGAAGAGGCATTAGCAGAGTTCAGGGACACATTCCAGTCAGGAAAAACACCCAAGGAACGTGCAAAAAGCAGGACCTGTAGAAGTTATTTTTGGGAAGGTGGTGTGATTTTGGAGAGTCCCAAGGGTCAGAATGAGAGGCTTGGGAGTTGTTTGGAGTGATGAATTGGGGCCACTGGGCTTAAAATTCCCATCCATCTATTACTCCATGCCAGTTTCCAGAAAGAGGCACAATATTCCTTAAGATGCTTTGAGCTCTGTCGTTTTCACAGGTCCTGCAATTTCTCATTTTCCCAATCTTGAATTCAATTCTTCACATCTCGTGGCAATTTGTGATTTATTTATTTAGAAGAATCCTCATGGAAATTCACCATCATTTTAGTGCGAATCTCTCATAATATACATTTTTTCTATGCAGTTTTGACAAATATGCACACTTTTCCCCAAGCTATTTTCCCTTATAGAATGCTTTTAGTGTGTTATACCAAAGCATTCTTTATGCCAATATATGCATTGCTTGGCTGGAGAACTGCGCTGCAAAATTCAGAGAAATGTGAATTTCAAAGAATGGTTGTGTTTCAGTTTGTGGATTCAGCCACATTATTAAAAATGAGACGTTATAATTGCATTGTAACACTGTGGCATCAGATGGCGCTGTAGAGCTGAAATCGGAACTGTATGAAATTTTCCATTCTGAGGTTTAAAATGCACCCCCCGAAGCATTTTCAGAGCATTTTTAATAGCAATGTAGATGCAGCCTGTGTATTGTTTCGGAGGGTGCAAATTAGGCAAGTTCTTTAAAAGTGAGCTGAATCAAATTTCTTCTCCATCCCTGCTTCACAGGCATGCATGCCTTCATCAGTGGAAGGAAGATCATATTTTCAAAGTTCTGGTGGCTGACACTCAGGAGAAATTGTCACCTATTAGCTCCCACCCTCCAACCATTCTGAGCAAGTAACATGCAATCTGCCTGACAAAAGGAACAGCTGGTCAGAGGCCATAACACTATTCCTAAAGGCCCTTTAGTATTTTTTCAGAAGGTGGGTGGGGGTTTCTCTCACTCTCCCACATTTCAGACCACACACCTATATCTTCAAGCCAACTCTGTGGTTCTCATGCTGAGCAACTTAATAGTATAAGCTATTAAATAGGTTTATGTCCTTGGTGTGCATGCCAAGGACCACACACGGTGACTGTTTGACCTGTGTTACTGAGATCATTGATGCATTTAGTGGAAGTGCAACCATACATTTGAGTTTAATCTTGTATACGGTATATGCAAAAGGGGATATATTTCCTGGGACACTTCCTCCACCCCTCTGCAACCCCTATCCTTCAGCCCTGAAATCTGAAATTGCACCCTTCTGATTCGTACCTTCAAACAGGAGGGAATGACTAAAGTAGAATCAATGGTCTTCAACCTTTTCAGGCCTGAGGGCCATGTATGTAGCTGAGTAGGAGAGCAAGTGACTTGCATGCAGAAGATCCCTGAATGAATCTCCAGCATCTCCTGGTGGGCCAGGGAAAGACCTGCTGTCTGATACCCTGGAGAGCCACTGCTCATTGGTGTAGAAAATGGACTCAGTATAAAGCAGATTCACATGTTCCTAAGTGGGAATAGTTGTGTGGACCACCTGGATCATCTCTGAATTTCATGGCACTAGTAAAACTTCAACATCAACCATACCAGCTGTAACATTTTCATAGCCCCCATGAATCCCTCAGCGATCCCATTAGTCTCCAAGAGTGGATCACTCTAATACAGCAGATGGTTAACCACTTATCCTGGTCCTGATCTGGTATCGCAATTAAATCTTCCAGACCCCTCCAAGACTCCATCAATTTTGGTGTCAGCAGCAATCATCAACAACGACAACAAAACCCCACAACACAAAGAGACACACAGCACTGTGGTGGGTGATCTCTACCTAATGAAGCCAAATATCATGAAACACCCCACTTCAGATCACAATCCTCCTGCCTGGTTTAGGAAACCAAGTTCAGAAAGTCTTTTGTCACATGTTTTGGGATGGTTACAAGCCCCAAGGGTTGTGATGGTGACCATGAAACCCTGAGCAGCCCTAACAAGAATTTTGAAGCCTTATGGTTGGGGATGGGCAGATTTGTCCATTTTGGTTTCCCAACCTTTAGTTCAGTTCTCCACGTCTGTTTCATGATTGTGTATATATACTTAAAAACTAATGAAGATTCATCAGCATTTTAGCTCACATTTCTTCCAATATATACTTTTCTGTGTGCAGTTTTGCCTCGGTTTGGTTTTGACACTAGAAAGAAACTGAAAAGCTGACCCTAGAGAAACAGAAACTAGAAATAACCAACTTCTTCATTTGGTTCCTGTATAGACATGCCGAAGACATACTCTTTAGTTCCCAAGTTTTGAGAATCCGTCTCTAACCCAATTTCACATCCAGTATTAGTCATACTCTTTTGATCTGCCTTGCTGGAAATTTCATTTTGATTTCATGGGACAGAGCACAGTGCACCTAAGAGGATTATTTCATATTGCAGCGAGAGAGCGTATGAAGGTATTAGGTGAAATCCCTGATCTTCAATATGAGCTGAGTAGGGATGCCTGAGTCATTTGTTCCTGGAAAATTATGAGGTGAACTCAAATAATTCACATGTCCCACACTCTTGTGAAGATAGCAATGTAATTGTATGTCCTGCACAAGGTGACTAACTCCCAGGAGCAGAACTAAGAATGAGAACCAAAGATGCGTTAAAATAGGCTACAGCGTTAGTGATTACAGCAAGAATGTGGGGTTACCTAGGCATAAGACATAGACAGGTTAGGTCACACCTGAGCCTGTCTGCTGAGGCCACGTCCTGGGAGTTGCCAGCACAATGGTCTCCACTGTGTCACAGGCCAAGCATCTAGATTCCAGTGGGCAACTAGGGCTGAGTGATGTAAGGCCTGTGCAGCCTCCAAGACTCTATAATGGGGTCCCCCTTTGTTAATGATCCAGCCCAATACCTTATCTCACCAAAGCTGTGGCAGGAATAGCAAAATATTTATCAGTACAAACTGGAGCACTGCTGCAGTCCCCACTGTCTCTAGGTAAGCCCACTAGAGACCACCAGTAGAGGAGGGGACCCGTTGGAAGGCATGTTGGCCGTTTAATAGGTAGTGTGTCCTGGGGAAAAAATGCACTGATTGCTTTCTTCTTAAGTAGTACAGTGCAAAGCAGCAGCACGTGGTGAGGTCCAGTACTCTTTTTTTCTTCCAGGCTGTCCTCCCCCCTCCCCCTGCCTTTTATCTTTTGATGTCCAGTGCATGGCTTGTCTCTAAAACATCAGGTATTCTGACTACATGGGCTGTGTGCGTGTACGGAAAGGGCACTTTCATTCATTATTGTCCCCAGGTTGCTGGTGGTGGTCCAGGAGGGAGAGCAGCTGCTTCCTGGCTGTATCCCATCCTCGAGGTGGCAGGTAGGGAGAGAAGGATGAATGGAGGAGCAGCAAGAGAGTGACCAGGCACCCCTCTAAACACGGAGACAGGGCAGCAAAGAAGAAGGAGAACGTATTGTTGTTATAGTGGAGCTTAGAGTGAGTAGTTGCTACAGCCAGGTCTAGCCTTTCTTGTCTCTTGCATGTACAGGCCAGTTAGGAGCATCTTACATGTGTTGAAAAACAAACAAAACCAAATTATATTGGCAATGTGAGTGAGGCAAAGAAATCATGTTATTTACTCCATGATGGGGGAGGAGTCTGGAAGAGAAGGCTAGGAAGCCTAAAAATGGGTACAGTGGTACCTTGGGTTACAAATGCTTCAGGTTACAAATGCTTCAGGTTACAGACTCCGCTAACCCGGAAGTAGTACCTCGGGTTAAGAACTTTACCTCAGGATGAGAACAGAAATCATGCGGTGGCGGCACAGTGGCAGTGGGGGGCCCCATTAGCTAAAGTAGTACCTCAGGTTTTTTGCTCTGGCACAAAAAATTTGCAAGCACTTCTATCTCCACCCCCCCAAACACACACACAAAAGAGGAGAAGAGAAGAGAAAAGAAAAGAGAGAACAAGGGAGAATTTACAGGATTTGGAAGTAGGTTCTCCTTAACTTTGGCCAAATGCAGCAGATTCTGCATTCTAGGAGAGGCAGGGAGAGAGTTATGCTGAAGCTGGCATGAACTGAAGCTGACATGAACATTTTTTAAAATGTGGATGTGGATGAAGCATGTGATGCTTTGTTTTTAAAGAAAAGGCTTATGGCTACGATCCAAAGAGCTTCACAGCAGTTCCCAGAACTCTGGGCCTAAGGGGCTATACTTCAATTATAAACTCTGTTTCTTTTGGAAAGGGCAGAGCACAGTAGGGTTATGTTACTTTTGTCAAAATCCCTTCATTAACAATATATCTGTGTTTCAGGTTTTATAAGGGTGCTGTAGCAAGCACAAATTCAGCGCCGTTTCTGAAGCAGCTGTGTTTTGGACAGTTGTGTCATCTGGGTAGGATACTGGGAGAGAAGTCAGGGCCCCACTCAGCAGAAAGAAAAGGAGGGCTGTCCTTGTCTCTCTTTGGTCCACCCCCTTCATTTCTCTGTTCTGGGAAACATGGGAGCTGGCTGCAGCAGGAGAGGGAGACTCTCTGGAATCTTCAGCAGCTGCCCTCCGCTCTGCCTCTTGACCCCACTCTGCTTCTGCTTCTGCCTCTGATTCTGGACTGCTCTCTGCCACAGCCTCTTCCTGCTCACTAAACCCTGTTGCCTCCTCAGTTTCCAACACCTCCTCCCCCAGTATTTCCCCTCTGACCACTCATTGTCATCCCACCACCAGTCTCCAGACTATGAGCCTTCTTCCCTTGGAGATTCCCCAGATAGTGCCTCCCACCACTCCTCTGTACCCAGCCAGTCCATGACAATTGCCAAGTACCAAGAGGGAGAAGGGCAAGGCCGCGGGGAGCTCTGTGTAGTGCAGGTGCAGCAGTGGTGTTCCTCCTGTTGCCGTACCTACGCTGTGCCAAAATTGCTTGCCACTTTGCCCCTCTCCTTGATTACTGGCAGTGATGCTCAACATTGGGAGCAAATCAGCCACACTACTGCATCAACTGCTACTGCTTTGATAGTTCTGATGATCTGTCACACTCTGCTGTGCCCAAGAGCAATTTCCCACATCTTGCACAAAAAGGAAATCATGCCATGCCTATTGGAATATTGTACAGTCTTGCATGAAATGTCCTGTTCAAGGGATAGCCAATGTAGAGCCCTCCAGATATTGTTGACTACAACTCCCATCATTGCCAGGCACCCAAATACCTGAAGGGCACCATGTTGCCGACCCCTATTTTATTTGGATAGAGCTATAAATGATAGGCTAGTTTGATTCATGAAAGCCCATCACGGCCACAGCATGCAGAAGCAAGCAAGGAAATGACTTGGTGTCTGTTTCAGTTCCTTCCCCTCATCACATATACCCAGGCTTTCTTTAGAAATGTGATCAGATGGCTAAAAACAATAAAAAGCAGAAACTAAATGAAGGTTCTGCTTCAGTCAGTAATTTCAGCTGCCGTTGAAGAAGTTGGCAATTTTCAATGGCATTACTGTCAGTGGGAAGGGAAGAGTTAGAAATGTGCTGCCCCAGTATTTTAATTTTTAAAACTGCTCATTTTAATACAGCTTTTTACTCAGGATTCTGGGCACAGTTTTTACAGAGGAAAAAGATCCATTTAATGGCCACCAGGTGTGAACATCTGATGCAAGATTGTGTCAAGGTCACTCTGTGCAGAAATTCACTGAGTAGTAGCAAGTTTTTCCAACATGTACACCCTCTAGTGCTAGGGAAACATGCATCTAGGCCCTCTCTGAAGCAAAATCTACCCCTTTTTTATCCATGCCCTTTTGTATCAAAACTGGTCTCTGATCTGGGTCTAATGGAAGCCAGTGTGGCACAATGGTTAGAGAGCAGGGTCTGAATCCCCAGTCAGCCCTGAAGCTCACTGAGTGACCTTGGACCAGTCTCCTTCTCTTAGCCCAACCTACCTCATGTTGTGAGGATGAAATGGGCAGGAGGAGAACCATGTACACCATCTTGAGAGCCTTGGCAGATAAAGGTGGAATAATAATAATAATAATAATAATAATAATAATAATAATAGGAGCATGAATTGCAGCACCCACGTTTGCTGGTGGGGGGCCTGTGACTCTAATGGTTGATATTAGGGTGAGGCAAATTAGCTTTGTTTTGTTCTATACTGAAATTCTTGAAGGTGTCTTTACACTGATAGCCTTTCTTAACTGTTTTTTCTTGGTAAAGGGTTTCTGTGCTTACAATAGAACCTCCTTAATAAAGTGCTCGATTGTTTTCACCCAAGCTCTGGTGAGTAGGTAAGTGCCCCTTCTTTCTGCTGTTTTAACCTTTATTAGTTGTAGAAGTAGTTTGTGATTTGATATTGCATTGATTTTTAAACTGTGTCACTTCAGAGCACCTTAAAGTATGATTCAGATATTGCATATAAATAGACAGATCAATCTGGTAGGGTTTGTACAGGTGGATTGTGGCAAAGCAAAATAATACGAATGACCAAGCAGAATGTAGTCAGCACTCAGGATGGGGAAATCCCCAGCTGATTTCACAGGGACAGAAAGCACTCTGTGTCTCTGTGGTGCCATGGGAAATCCCAGCGGCGTGAAAATTCCCTTCCTCTGATTGTTATGCAGAGTCAAAAGCCATGTCTAAATAGGTGGATTGTGAAATGAAACTGTACAAACAGCTTTGAGTGGCAGGTTTTGGGGTTTGTTTTTAGCCCACTGAAAATCAAGAGTGAGTGGTTAATAATAACACTGAGAGAAGCCAGATGCAAAAGAATATCCCGCACCTTTGCCAAGCTAACACTTGCTGAAATCCTTTCTTTTACACAACTGTTAAAGTTGCAGGAGCCCCCACCCTTTTTTTCACCTGACTGCTCCATATGTATTGCAACATTAATATGCCCATCAACTGTCCCAGAGAAAAGGAACATACCATTTTTTTCTTTGTGGTGGGAGGTGGCCAAATGGCCACTGCAATCTTGCACAATTTTTGGGCCACACTCTTGCCCTGAAAAAAGCCCTATATTACACCGCACCCCTAATCAAACATTTTCGGGCACCATGCTGGAAAAAGTGGTGGTTTTGTGGGGTGGGGGGGGATGCTCTTGCGTGGGTTATGTGACTCACACTGGAGTGCAGCCCTGGAAGTTGGTGTCCCAGTTTGGAGTCACTTTGTATTGGAGGAGATGCACTAAGGTTGTAATCACAAGACTGCAAAATTATTGTAAAGGTGAAAGAGAGAGAGAGTACAGAAATGAGAAAAGAAAAGCTAGTGCTGTGTCAAAATCTATCCTCCACTTTCTAGAATCTACATCCCCACCTTTCTCTACAAAAAAAAAAAGTTTCCATTTTTTCTGCCTCATTCTTTGGTGCTTTAGAAATTGGTGCAGCCAAGACATTTTGGTCTACAATTTTCCTGCTGGCTGTGGCTGATATGAGTTATAGTCCAAAACATCTGGTGGGCCTTATGTAGGTGAGGGGTAGGTGAGGGCTGAGTTAGAGCAAGGAGGGGAAATGTTATTCTGATTTGCAGAACAACTTATCCCAGGATGAGTGTAAGAAAGCATTAAAACACACACAACCAAGCAGCTCAACTTCAGTCAAAAGTTGAAAAGCATCAATCCCCATAGATTTCCCAGGGCAGGTCTGTGATGCTTTTAAGAGCTGCGTGTGAAACATCAAAACAGCATGTGAAACTTCTGCTCCCACCACTGCATCTCCATGCTGGAAAGACTCTTAACTGCTGTGCTGGCATGCAAGGCAAAAGTCTGCACAGAAAGTCTATTCAAAAGACTTGGCAAATTGACCTTCATGGTATGCTAGCCCAAATCCAGGAACGATGTAAAAATCATATCCTGTTTCTGCAAGATACTTTAGAATTCTCCCTCCACCCAGCAATACACACACAGATTCAGTGAATGTGTGAAAAGTGAAGGGGGAATGTAGTCACTGGAGTCTGTGCAATGCACAAAGGAGCCTCTGCATCCTTACAGCAGAACACATACAGGCTTCCCACCTGCTCAAGAACACTGACTTGAGTCTTTTGGAAAGCCACAGATGGATCACTGGCTATTTCCCCCCCTGGGCAAAATAGCAATGAGGGAACAAGGGGGGAAAGTCAAGCCACACTGTCCCATCTCAACAAGACAATGTGATCATTGGCCTACAGTTCCCATCCCTCCCAGACTGCTAGCCACACTTGCAGGAGCTTGTGGAAGCTGGAGCCCAATAACAGGAATGACTTATCAGAGGACAGAGCACATGACCTGCATGTAGAAATCCCCACTTCAGTCCCTGGCATCAGCCAGATTCCTCCTTCATGTCTGTGGGGGAAAACCCTGGAGAGCTGCCACTAGCCACAGTAGAACAGGCTGTCTTGGATAAGGCAACCTTATACTTAGAAGTCCCACTTCTACTGAATGCATTGAAAGAAGGCATATAATGATAGATGCTCCGTCTGCTTCCCCTTTTGTACTTCTCAGTGCAACATTTTTACAAATGAGCAGAATAGTTAGTTCACCCTCAGATCTCCCTCAGTTTGTTCTGCTATTTATGTCCTGGAAAGCTTGCTTCAGTCACTTAACAACTGTTGTGTTTGTGGTTCTTTTCCCCCTTCCTTGCAATCATGGGTTACTAATCTCTGTTATCAGGTCTGTATGGTAGGGGTGGGGACCTATGGTTTGCAGGTGGTGGACTCCAACTCCCACAAGCCCCTGTCAGCATGGCCAGAAGTGAGGGAGGATGGGAGTGGCAGTCCAGCAACATCTGGAATACCACAGTTTCCCCATCCATGCCCTAGATGATATGACATATGATTAAGCATTAAGTCATAATACTTATGTGATAAGATACATGTAGTAGTAATCATCATCATCCAGTGGCGTAGCGTGGGGGGTGCAGGGGGGCCGGGCGCACCGGGCGCAACATCTGGGGGTTAGGGTTAGGGGGCGCAAATCCACGGGTTAGGGGGCGCAAATCCACGGGTTAGGGGGCGCAAATTACTTGCCTTGCCCCGGGTGCTGACAACCCACGCTATGCCACTGTCATCATCATCTAATGAATGAACATTTCACCCTTTTGATTCAGCCACTTATTTACCTTTGAAATTGATTATCACTTTTAGGTGATAATCAAGGGCAAAAGTCTCCATATGAGCCCATGGAAGCCACTGTCAATCAGCGGGCTAGATGGGCCATGGTCTGATACAGCCTCCCCCCACCTGTTGTTTAATAAAATCTTTAGCCTTCACCCCATTTGTGTGTCCGTTGTATTTGGAATCCAAAATGGCAGTGCATGGGCCCACTGGCATTGCAGAGGTTCTGCAGCTGCCCCAGACTTGGAGCAAGAGCACTGATTCTCCCTTGATTGTCATCTGAAAGAGTTTCATGTCTGTCTCTAGTCTATTTTTGGACTCTCCTAGATCTGGATCCAGATCTGTCTGTGGAGAGACTCTTGCATAATAGTTCAGCTTGGGGGTGAAAGGGAGTACATTGTTTGCTCAACCAGAACAGAGTAAGCACATTGATTGTTGAAGTTCAGGCAGGGTCTCATTCTCTCTCTCTCTCTCTCTCTCTCTCTCTCTCTCTCTCTCTCTCTCTCTCTGGTTCATTATCTGCTATTTTATTTTTATTTATTAAAAGATTTTCACAAAACTCACTGAAGTGGTGTACAGCAATTTAAACACACAATATACAATAGCAATATACACATCACACAGTAGGCCAAGAATAAACCACAAAGAATAAGTGAGATGATGATGATCAAGCGCCTGCAAGTGCTCTGGTGGACAAGAATGATTTTAGTTGTTGGCAGAGACTATTAAGTGTTCTACAGCAGGGGGGGCCAACTTCCAAGAGACTGCAATCTACTCACACAACAAAAAACTGGCAGCGATCTACCCATTTTGGGGGGGAGGGGTCAGGTCAAATTTGTTGAGCATTTTTTAGGGAGGGAAATCCTGTTGGGGGGGATCAGGGCGACGGAATAAATAAAAAAGTCACTCACCAAGAGATCGCTAATGAAAGAGTCAGCCTCGCAGCAAGAGCTCTGTCTTCCGGTATAGCGATCTAGATGGCGGGGCCAGAGGGAGGAGCCAGCAATTGTCCTCAATCTACCAAAACCTCCCAGGGAGTGATCAGTAGATCACGATCGACCTGTTGGACATCCCTGTTCTACAGTGACTAACAGGATCAGCTGGAAAGTCTCTTCCAAGCGACGGGTTTACTTAAGGCTTAAGGCACAAAGTTACTAGATAGTCTTAGGCAAGACACTGCCCTCAGGTGTCACTTTTGTTCCCATTCTTCTACCACCATGTGCAAGTTCTCCTCACTGACTCAGCTGATGCAGGTAACAGCTCAGTAGTGGGGTAAGGGTGTGTGTGTGTGGTTCAGTCCTGCTACAGCTGCAGTAGCCCATGGAGAAAGCAAGGACTGACAACATCCATGGAAAGCTCTTTGCATTTCCATTATGTGTGCTGACATAATGAGAGTACTATTCTGACCACACGGTATGGAAATCAAGCCATTTGCTAATCCACTGCTACATCATTCCTGATAGGCAGCCATTCAGTCTCGGTCCTGAAACCTCTACAAAAAAGAGTCTGTCTTCTACTGTACAGTTTAGCAAGTGTTGCTTTATGGGCATATAACCATGTAAGGCATGAGCATCCTGTCCTCTATGTAATGAGAAGAACCCTAGGACACATCTGGCACCCAATAAGAAATTCAAGCAAGGCAGAGATTGGTAGAATTGGTAGAATACTCCCCATCAGTTTGTCTAACATTCTTTTAAAGCCATCCAAGTTGTGGCTGTCACTACATTGAGTGGGAGTGAATTCTGTGGCATACCGGTAACTGTGTGCTGTGTAAATAAGTACTTTTTTTGGTCTGTCTTGAATCTTCCAACGTGTGTGAGTGATCGTCTATATTATATTTATTTGCCAGACACAAACATTCTCCAGGCAGCTTACTGTTATAATGAAATAATGCAATGATTAATCAGTAGATTGAAAGAATTAAAAAATAGATATATGAGATCTTTGGAAGTCTTAAAAGGCCTGGGAAAATAAGACAGGTCTGTTCCTGGCATTGATATTACCCCAGAGAAAGAGCCAGGATATAACTCGATCCATGTGCTCCTAAAGGAATGCATTTCTTGGCCATTCTTACTCTACAAATCTACATTGATTTAACAATCAATCTCCTGCCACCCAGCCTCCTCAATGACCCTGGGAGCTATAGTTCCAAATTATGGTTCCTAGGATTATTGGTGGGGCCAAAGAGTCATGATGGTGAGAAGCAACATACGTTTGTGGTGTAGATAAACACTGTGGGTGGCTTTCCAGTGTTAATTCTGCTCAGATTAGAAAATAATGGTTGTGGCTAATTTAGCTCCACTCTTAATTTAGTTGGACACAAGCCAATGTATTCACCCATCAAGGCAGGATGCTGAGTATCTTTAAAGCTGTGTTTATGGAAGACAATCTTACTCGGCTACAAGTGATCGCCAGAGAGAAGAGAGAGACCTGAACATACACGGGTGCATTGTCCTTCAGCCGGTGGGTTGAGTTGCAGACATGGGCTACATTCCGAGCTAAGTAAGCACCAGTAGGAGCACTGCAACATTATTTTGAAAAAAGGAAAGCACTTCACATGGCACACAAATGATGGAATTTGCTACCACAAAAGGTAATGTTGTCCGCCAGCTTGGAAAGGATTAAAAGAGGATTTGACAAATTCATGGGGAATAAGGCTATCGGTATCCAGAAGGGCTATTTTCCACCTCCAAGATCAGAGACAGGGTTCTTCTCAAACTGTCGCTATTCTGTGGGAGGCCAATTAAGCTCTGTGTGATTGAAGTGGATTAAAGTGCTCTGTTGGCCAAAGGGCAGCTAATTCACTTCAAAAGAAGAGATGGACTTTTTGCCGTTAGGGAAGTGCCAGGGAAATGCATCAAAGAGTGTGGGATGAACAAATGACTAATGGGAAGACATATGAGCACAAATAAACAGAGCAAGATGAATGTGGGATGAAACCTTAACAACTTAAGAAAAATACCAAAAGAAATACGAGATATAACATCTGTATAGGCTTTGTGCTAGCAACTCGGGATGACTGCTCAACAAGTAGGCCATCTCAAGGAGCTCCCAGTAGCCCATGGAATACCAGTTATTGGGGAACATGAATAGGAGAGAGTGCTATTGCACTCACATCCTGCATGTGGGCTTCTCATAAGCATCTGGTAGCATCTTATGTTCTTATGGAAAAGAAACACAGAGAGACACACAAAGTCCAAAGCAGAAGGAAGATCGGGTTCCTGTACCTTTAATGGTTGTAGCAGAAAAAAGAATTTCATTGATGGTGGATTTTCTCAGTTATGCACAGCTAGCTACATCTACTAAAAGTGTATGTGTTTCGTAGTTATTTTTTTGGTATGCAGCAACCCTCTCTTCCCTTCTATCTGGGTAGGGTACTCTAGAGAAAAAAGGAGATACGGTAGATGTACATGTCTTTTTTAAAAAAATAAGTCAAGAGTTTGTCCCAAGTTGTAGTTAATCTTGGATTCTCAGTAGGAAAAGGTTAACATCTACTGCATTAGAACTTGGCATTTAACAACAGTCTCTCCTCCTCTCTTTCTCCTGCTGGGAAATCAGAATTCCATGCTTCCTATTTCCTGATTTGAAATCCAGGCCAGCAGACAGTACTCTTTTGAGTGGGTGGTTTAAACATGATTGCTCATGTGACAATTCCTGTTCTTGTGCTGCAAAAATCCAAGGGGAAGTCCACTGACATTGTGTCTTGGTGGTGAATGGAAGCTAGAATGGGGTGTGGTGTGGAAGCCCAAAGTGGGTGGGAACAGAACAAAGTACAAAAGCATTAATCTGACCTGAAACTTGTGGCATGTTTGATCATGAAATAGAAAACAAACTGTATAACAGGAAAGTGTGTGCATACGTGCGTGTGATGTGCTCCTTCTCTCTAATACCTGGGGACAGAAGAAAATCACTAGACCTTTCACAGGTAATGAAGAAAGAAGGCCATGTTTGAGCAACAAACACCTACCTGTCTCTAGACCAAAGATTCTAGGCATGTGAGATTTTTTGCACCCGTAAAAGAATCATGCCAGTCTGCCCTTTGCAAGTTCTTGTGCACAAATATGCTGGAATTGAAGGTTGCTTAAGAATAGAACTAACATGAACACCATATCTGTAATTCCTACTGTGGGCAGCATATTTTGTGGGAGAATGTGTTAGATGGTTGTCATTAATACTACTACTACTACTACTACTACTACTAATAATAATAATAATAATAAACTATAGCCCTTGTACTGTGTACAGTTTGTAGCTCTTTTACTCTATACCAGAGTTTCCCAAACTTGGGTCTTCAGCTGCTGTTGGACTACAGCTCCCATTATCCCTAGCTAACAGGACCAGTGGTCAGGGATGATGGAACTGTAGTCCAAAAACACCTGGAGGCCCAAGTTTGGGAAACGCTGCTCTATACTGTTTCTTGCTTTAGAATTGGTGCCCCAACCAGGTGCAATTTACCATATGGCCCTTTCCTCTGTAGCAGTAGCACGGATAGTAGCAGAATGTGACCCTTTCCTTCCTCTTCTTTCTCCTTTTGTCTAAGACAGGGGTTGCTAACATTGTGCTTGCGGGCAAAATGGTGCCCATGAGGTCTTCCCCTGGCACAAATAGAGCTTCTGAGCCCCTCATTTAGTTATGAAGTAGTGAGGGTGGTTATCGACTTTCTCCCTTGAAAAATACAAAAGGGTCGAAGGAAGAAGTTGGAAGAGTGATGCTCTTTTCCATTTCCTCTTTCTGCTTGACATGTTTTTCAAGACTCAGATTAATTCTATTGGATCCAATTTTTACCCAGATCCCTTGGAAAAGTGAGATGACTGTACTTTAGCTAGCACAGATCATAAACTCTGTTCCCATGAAAGAATTACAGTAAGCATTGCTCTTCACTGCCATTTAACCATCAAGTACTAAGGGCAAAATCTGCACAAAACAGTTCTTGCTTTTTTTGAAAGTATGGTTAAAGAAGAAACTTTTACTATGAAGACCAAGAAGCCATGGGACAATGATTTGGAATGTTCAACCTATATAGAACAGGGCCACATATGAGCTTTCTGCCAGCTCTCTCTCTCTCTCTCTCTCTCTCTCTCTCTCTCTCTCTCTCTCATTACTCTTTGGCCAACAAGGTGCTGTTTGTGCTAATCAGCAGCTTTGGGGGATAAATAAGAGCTGGGGCGGGGGAGGGGGGGCTTGAGCTATATCAATAGCACATTGTGGATTGGTAGCTGCTTTCAAAATAAAGGTGGCCCATTTAAGAACTTTTTAAAACAACTTGTATAGTGTGCATTTGGATAGTAAATGGAAGAAACAGGGTCTAATCTTTGGGAAGTGAGCTGAGAATACACGCTCAAGCATTTGTAATTATACAATGATTTCCAGTGCATTCTGTCAGGCTACGCAGATGTTTATTATTGTTATTTTTTTAAAAAATAAATTTTATTAAAGATTTTCATGAACCACAAAAGAACGTGCAATCTCTCTCGCTTTATGTTCAGGTTGTGTTTATAAGTAAAAAAAAAATCACTCAGCATAAACGATTATTTAGAGAGGATCTACAGGATCACATTGTCAATCTGTACTGGCAAATGCATTTATGTTGCAACCCCACAAATGCTTAGCTGGTAGAAAGTCTCACTGAACTCAGTATGATTAATCATGAGAAGACATGTGTCAAATGCTGTTGCTTCAGATACTATTGGGGGTGTTCTTTTTAAACTAACAACTTGCACATGTCATTCTTTCACCTTCTGTCCTTTGTTAGCCTAAATATGTGGTTGGGCAAGATGAGAACAGTGTCAAAGGAGTAAGTTGGCCCCTCCATCCTTCCAGTAACTATTTTAAATACAATAAAAAGGACTCAAATCAAGCAGGCAACTGGGTGCTTAAATCCTATCTATTGCAATGTGATTTAAACATGCCACCTTAAGAAGACAGAATGCTAAATGCTAAAATCTACCACGGTGACTTATAAGCAAAGAACTTTATTTTTTTATGTAGTGGCATGCGTAGGTCCTATTTCAAAAAAAGTTGATCTCATGTTACTTTTGCTTTGTTATTGGTTTCCATTTCCCATTTGCCTCTCCTTGTTGTTGCTCTGTTCAGATGTTTTTTATTATTTCACTCTCTACTCAGCCTCCTCTCTAGATTGTATGGGGGTGGGGAAGGAAAAATGTTTAAAAGCACAAGAGAAGACATGAAGAATGGAACAAACGTGATTAAGCGTGACAAACATACAAACAGCATTACAGTTACTTCACGCCACCCCAGTTAACACCCATCTCCAAACAGCAGCCCAAATAATGCTGTTTTGCTGAGCTTTCTGAAAGTTCTGCATCTCAGGTTTGGAATCTGGAAAATCTCAAGGGGCAGAGTGTTTCAAAGCTGGGAGGATAAATTTTCCAGTTGTTTGAAATGATGGGCAGTGCAGCCAAGACGATTAACTTGGTTCAGCTGAAATGTAATGATGGAATATAGGGGAGAAGGTGGTCTCCAAGCGAGGTGGGGAACATGTGACCCTCCAGATGTTGTTGAACTGCAACTCCCATCAGCTGCAGCCAGTCTGGCCAGTGGTCGAGGATGGTTAAAGCTGTAGTACAACAACATCTGGATGGCCATGTGTTAGTATCGGATATAGGAGCCAGCTGCATGTCATCTAGCCTGTATGGCAGCTGTCTGTCATCCCTCCCTTCTGAACTGTATTTAAGCCAGGTTCCATGGAGTGAGGCCAGAGCAGCATCAGAAACCTTGTTATCGGTTAACTCTTATTTTGCTATGGAGTTAAAGACTAGGTTGTTTTGTAATATTGAATTTGTTCGATGTTTGTCAAATTCTTTTTGTCACATAACATGTTCTCTGTTTGGGTATATTTTGGATTTCTAGTGCTGTGGCATTTTGATGTTTTGAATGATTGCTAGAGGATGCTTTGGGCAGAGCTCATGGTGGGGAAAGTGGCTTGTAAGTGAAGCAATCCATCAATTTCCCAACCTTGCGAGTTACATAGGCTCCAAGCCATTCAAGGAAGGTTTTTTTTTAATATACTATATCCCACACCAATTACAGCTTCAATACAACCAAAAGAGTCTTTAAGAGAGTGTATTATTGTAGTCCAGCCTCAATATTGCAAAAGCATTAATGAATGCCTCCAGGACTTGATCATATAGAAGCCATCCTCACCTGGGAATGTGAGCGCCACTCTAGCTTATATTTCTTCTTTTTTTAAATTTTCACTTATTGATTGTGATGACTGAATGCAAGACTTGTACATCTTTTAGATAAAACGTTCCTGGATGGAGGATAGACGGGTGTGTGCAAGTGTGTGTAGAAACTGGCCCAATGTATAAAGGCGAAGTTCATATTAGTTCCTTCACTCACTTTTGCCTCTGTTCCCATCTACAATGCACATGTGGGCTGCAGCCCTTGCACTCTCTACCCTTGGAGCTACGAAGGGCAGTCCTTGGCCACTGCTGCTTTAAAAAACAATAGGTCCAGGTGTTGGGAATTCCATTCCACCCTTTGCTGCAGATATGTGGATTGTTACAGGTCACATGTCTGTTTACATTCCAGCACAGATTGCTGGCATGAGCGGAACTTCCGTTCTGTATCGCTTTTGTTTTCTGTGTCTCTCTGAGACGAACGGCAAGGAGAGAAGCCATGTTTTCTTTGTCCTGATATATGTATAATAAATGCGTAGCTTAGTATCGTGTCCATGCCTCAAGCCTCATCTATTGTGCAGTTTACACTGCTGAGTAATGCGTGCTCAAGCCTGCTCTGCGGCTTGAGTCACAGATGCACATCGGAGGAGAAGAGGTCGATGGATCTCCGCAGAGGCAAGGCTGAGAGGGGAGACACTCCAGCTGGGGCCAAGCCAGCTGGCTTTTCGTCCCCCAATTCTGATACCAGGTATAGACCAAAACTGTCATCTAAAGAGACTAGGAGATCAACTTCTATTTTATCCAGAGCAGATGGAGGCAAAGGCAGTTTGCAGGCTCTTTATACTTAGGGGAAGTTGGAGTAAAAAGAGACCAGAACAGACTGTTTTTACTCCAACTTCCCCTAAGTAAAAAGAGCCTGCAAACTGCCTTTGCCTCCATCTGCTCTGGATAGAATAGCAATTGATTCACCCATAACCTGTGAGTGTCCTGCTGTAGCCAAACATGCCTTTCTTCTAATGCAAGTGACAGTCTGTGCTTTTTAAAAAAATAATCTAATTGATTCAAGATTTTCAGCCTGAAACCATTCCTTCCAATGACCTTATTGTTTTCCTCTAACCACCGCCTACTCTAGTGACTGGTCTTTATAGATTTGTTACTTAATATGCACCCACTGCTTCCAAGCAATCAGAGGTTCATTGTGTCCCCTGCTTCCCAGATTTCTCCTCCTGACTACTAGTGACTTTATTGCTAGATCTTTTCCCTCCATCTGCTAACAATTTGAGAAAATGCAGCAAGAGACAATCATGTAATTTCTTTGTCCAAAGAAGATGGTATTGTGCAAGTACAGCTTGTTTGTTGGTCTCAACCAAGTCTCTGTTTGTAAACAGTTCTTAAATGAAGCATTGTTCGTTAGCTGGAGAAAAACAATAGTTATCATTGTTTAAAGAGATTTGATGGTGGCATAATGGAGAGCACCAATAATGTTCACTTACTTTTCTTTTGCCTCACTGTCATTTTTGCTCATATACTTTTCTAGGGAAGGGGAAAGAATTTGAGTTGCTCCAAAGAACTGCACTATGTGTTTGATTGCAGCTGATAGAACAGGAATTAGTGTGCCCATACGTTGCACAAGCAACAATGGCTCTCTTGACTATGTTTCTCCCAGCAGGAACATGGATGCTTAGTAAACCATGTGTGAAATCTGACAAAAACAGTAACAGGAGCAGAAATGTTCCCTTATTTGTCCCATTCCAGAAGAGAAATCAATCCAGCAAATACAATTGGTATTTGCTGCTGCTGTTGCTCTCAATCTGTAAAGGATATGTACGGTAATTGGTTACTCCCCCTGCCCCACAGTTGCATTGTGTTTCCTTTGTAATTAAATGAATGGGGTGGAGTAACAATGCAAATTACATAAATGCATGGCTCTTTTCAGCCAGAACTCAGTTTTGGCACCTCTTTTTCTAGAAAAATAGCATTGCATAAATGACACAATTTCACCATAGCAGGCAGCAAGATGATTGATATATATTTTTGGCTGAAGATGAACTGCAACAGAATGGAAACAATGCTGCATGCGACAAATACAAGGTTGATCAGAAAACAATGCTTTTTTTATACCCCTAGTTATATCCACATTCTCACATGCTAGATTGATAGCTGGGACTGGGTGGATTGACCATTTTATGTTTGTGTTTTGTGTTTTGTTCTGGTTATCTCCTCCCATTTGTACCTAATTGAACTTCAGTGGGTGGCGACTAGGGAAGGGACCTTTTTAGTGGTGGCACCCTGGTTGTGGAATTTCTCCCAAAGAAGCTTATTTTGCACCTACTCTGGAGTCATTTTGATGTGAGGCAAAGAGCCTTTTTCCAGCCCTTTTGAAGGTCTTGGAGCTGCTAATATTTAAAATTCTGTTTAACTCTGCTTTTGCTTTGTTTTAACATTACAGTGGTACCTCGGGTTAAGTACTTAATTCGTTCCGGAGGTCTGTACTTAACTGAAAGTGTTCTTAACTTGAAGCACCACTTTAGCTACTGCCCACTGCCGCTGCGCTGCCAGAGCACGATTTCTGTTCTCAACCTGAAGCAAAGTTCTTAACCTGAAGCACTATTTCTGGGTTAGTGGAGTCTGTAACCTGAAGTGTATGTAACCTGAAGTGTATGTAACCCGAGGTACCACTGTATTTATATTTTAACATTTTAGTGATGCTGTAAGCGGCCCAAAGAACAATGTTATCAGGTGCCAGTCATCAAATGCAAAGATGCCAAGTAATGCATGTGCAGAATAGGCCCAATAGTTGTCTAAACAAATACTGGCCCATTCCAGTGTCTTGTAGGCTCTGTAGTACAACTTCCTTCTCAATGCAGGAAATCCAGAGCTAGAGCATCTTCAACAGATGACATAACAGTCTCTCCTTGAAGAACTCCGGTGAGGAGTCCACCACCCATCTAAGTAATTGGTTCCATGGTCAAACTATGAAGAAATGTCTCCTAATCTTCAACCACATTTTACCATCCTTAAACCTCTGATCCTGCTCTCTGGGACATAGTCTTCCTATGACTTGTTCTCTTTTACGTGACCGTTCCTCAGGTATCTGCACAGTGCTATCTTGCCCCCACCAATTGCTTTTTTCCCAGGCTAAAGATACTCAGTTCTTTCAGCCTTTCATTTTTCTCCATGCTGCTATCTTCTGAACCCACTCCAGTCTGTCTTCATCTTCTTTAAAGCCAGGAACATGGAATGAACACACAACCCCAGGTGAGGTCAAACTATGTCAGAATGAAGTAGAGCTATTATTTCTAGGAAATGATGCTACTATTGATACAATCTAAAATCACACGAGCCTTTGAGTTTAGTCTTGGCTTTCTTTTTCTTCCGCACTCTTTTGTGTAAACACAACCTTCCTTCTCCGGCTTCATGTTATGTCTGTAGCTTAAGTCGTCATTTGTACAAACACATGCCTCTCTTCTTATCGCTTGCTTGTTTGTTCTTTTCTTGGTAAGTAGTCAGGAACGTGTTGTAGCAAGCAATCCACGCCATCCAGGTCCTCATTATTCCTTGCACTTCTCTATCATCCTGAAGTTGTGCTCCTTGCAAAGAAGTAACTGAAGCTGTGCCAGGCAGAAAAAACCCCAAAACATTATCTTCCAGCCAATCTCTAGATAGGCCACACAATGGGTGTCTGACTTCCCCTCTATGGTAAAAAGGATGTGTTGATGTCTGAAAATGTTTAGAAAACTGTGTTTAGCTTACCAGGAAGCTATTGGCTGACATTCAGTGTCATTTGGGAAGCTGGAAGAACAAAAAGGGAACAAGTGTTTCTGACATCCGCAGGAGATCAGTAAGTCATTTCCGTCAGCTACTCCACTGAGTCCAGGCTTCCCTTAAAATCAACCATCTACTGACTTACAAAGAGCAGTGGGTGTCCCCCCCACTTTACATTCCTACTTGAGTACATCCATGTGGAGACATGTGGAGTAACCAAGGACCAAGGACCAGAGCACAGACAGTTAAAGCACAGACAGTTAAAGCATCAACACGTAAATAATTAGCAAACATAACATCTAGAATAAGTGGCTATTCTGATGCCCCAAAAACTGGCTGTCCTTTTACTCTCCATCCAATCGCATCCCCTCATTTTCTCTTTAGCATCTCTCTTTTTAACTACCTCCAGCTGTCAATCCCAACAGAGACACTCTCTTATCTGTCACTCACTCTACCTCTACCCAGCATTTCATCACCTTCCTGTCCTCACTCCTCCATTATGGTACACCAGGGACAGAAACCTTTTTCAGCTCAGGGGCGTGCAGACCTTCTGAGGGCCACATGTCTGTCATTGACCTGGCCAGAGGCAAAAGTGAAGCTTCGTGGATGTGATTTTGCACATAAGGCTACATTCTAGCCAGCCATACTCATTATACATCCCTCCATCTCGGGCAGCAAAAGGCATTGCCAAAAGAATACATTCCAGCCAGACAAGAGTACAGAGCTGGGCCAGTGACATTTGTCTCCTGGCAGAGTCCTGAGGGCCCAACAGAGGGATATGGGGGGGGGCAAGTTTGGCCCCTAGGCCTGAGATTTCCTACTCTTGCTGTGTCCAAAAGACCAATTACACCAGGCCTAATATTCTGACACAATGACTTGCTTCCAAAAATGTTTCCTAACTGGCAGGTCTTAAGAGCTCTGTCTTCCCACACTTCTGATAGCAACTTCCCGTGTCACTCCACACACAAATCATTTCCAAATTTTAAGGCAACATCAGGAGGACCATCTGATGAGTGGTGGTGAAATAAGCCAGGGTGCATGTGGAAGTTCTTGACATACGTGGAAAGGGCCCTTTGGGTTCCAGCCAAAGTTTGGCACTCAGGGCTTTCATAAAATAATTGATTAATACTTAAAAATTTAAAGCTGGAAGCAGAAGCAGAAGCAGAAGCAGAAGCAACATCTTACAAAAGAGTTATTGGGGAGAGGGGAAGAATTCTTAGTGATGTGGACTATATATTTTGTATGTTGTAAATGTAATAAGATCCTGTATCAGTTTTGATCTGTTCGTCTGTCTCTGTTACAAATAAAAGAATATATGGTCAAAATGATTCCAAAGTAGGTGCAAAATGAGCTTCTTTAAGAGAGATTTCACAACCAGGGTTCCACCACTAAAGAGGTCCCTTCCCTAGCTGCCACCCACTGAATCCCTGGCAGGTGACCATCCAACCTCTGCTTAAAATCATCCAAGGAAGGAGAGTCCACCATCTTCCAAGGTAGTTCATTCCACTATTGAACAGCTCTTACCATCAGAAAGTTCTATCTAACGTTTAGTCAGAATCTCCTTTCTTGCAGTTTGAATCCACTGGTTTGTAAGTACTTCCGTTTATTGATTTTTTTTTCTTTGTGAAGCAGCCACATCTGCTGGCATAAAACAGGACCAACCCTACCATAGCAGAGGGAGGTAGATATGCGAGGGAGGTCAACATCCCTCCCATTCCTCTAGAGAATTTTAAGCTAGCCTGCCTTGTGCTCCCCAAGCTGGGCTGCTGCTCCCAGATGCAGGGGAGGCTGCTGCTGACAGCACTAGTGCTGAAGAAGAATAATTCTACTGTCAGACCAACTGGATTCTATACTCAAAATGGGTGGGGGCTCCAAGGAGCAACGTGTCTTGGCATGGCCCTGGACTAACGTGATAGAAAATGTTCCCACGCATATGGATGAAAACCATGATTGTGTGGAAAGGGTTGAGTTTTCCCTGTCTCTGTGATCCACCATTCAACAACTTTGTCAATCTGGTTGCCATATGGTGATGTCTAGTCTACTTGCCTTGGAAGGGTTCACTGTCTGATATTGCAGTGCAGAGCTGCACATCTGATAGACGAAAGCCAGAGTTTTTAGGGTGGTATGCTGTGATTTTGGACCAAAATCAAACCTATCCAATAGACTTGCCCTTCAGAACAGCTGCTGAAATGTAAAGGCAAAATATTGTTTTGGACCAAATCTGGCGCCTTCCTGATGCTGTTGTGGGCTTCAGTTCCCACCCGCCCTGCTCATGGGCTTTGGTAGCTTAAGGGAGTCGAACAACATCTCTACAGCGTATTGAGCTGGCTAGTCTTGTGCACATTTACCAAATGGGCATACCAAGCACATTTAACATTGTGGCCCTGTTTCCTGTGCATCACTGCCTTCGGGGAAGCCAGCTGGTGAAGACACAGCCTAACTGGAAAAGTTTCCTGTTTCTCTGTTTCAGAAACACGCTAACTATTTAAGAAGGCAAAGTGCACCCCTCGTGTATGCCAGAAATCTCTTCAACTGTTTACTCTTTGAATAAAAAGAGAAGCTACTTCATGAGGTTTTTTATTATCTTAGATTAGAGAAAACCAGTAAAGTATACAATAGTTGTTGAATCCCTCTTCCTGGCTTCCTTTCATTTCCCCAAAATGACATTAAAGCAGGAAACTATTATTCATTTTCTTCTTTAATAAGTGCTCAAGGTTTCCATATAGCTTTTCCACTGTACACATGGGTTCATGCCAAGCTGCAACACCTTTAACATCCCATAAAACACGGTAGGCTATCATAATTATTACAACCATCACATACGTATTTACATTAGCATCATTAAGTCCACTCCACCTCCACTGCTGTCCCTCCCCTTTGCAATAGTATTTTCAAGACCAGGAAACATTGGCCCCCAAACTTCTTGGTGCACCATTTGTGTGTGTGTGTGTTTTTTAAAAAAATCACTAATCCCTTGATGCTTTATAAACTGATCATACATATCCCAAATGAGATAGAATATTTTTAACTTTGAGGATGTGTTTTCCTAGAATGTCTCTTTGTCCTGTGCTTACTGTACACGGTCATGCCATTTCCTTTTGTGAATTTGCAATAGGTCCATGGCATTCCAAAGCTGTGTCCACAACCAGGCTGTTTCTTGACCTCTGACCAAATGTTCCACCTCTGTTTCAATTAAAAGAATACATGCAGTGCAAAACAGTAATTATTCCACCCCCAACAGTTCTGTCTTGAGATTGATGTAGAAAAAGGCAGCAAATTTACCAGCAAAGGACAATGGGTGCTGGGTCCAGTAAAACAGTAGTATGAAGCTGCAACCCTTTTTAATAGAAGTTTGCATCAGAAAATTGATTGGAATAACTTATTGCATAGGCAATGTTAACATATTCAAGACAGAGATGGGATTTATTGTTATCATTATTATTACTGCATTCTTATAATTTTATTTAGCGACCTACACTTTGGCCAACCTAGCAGTTCGAAAGCACGTCAAAGTGCAAGTAGATAAATAGGTACCGCTTTGGTGGGAAGGTAAACGCCGTTTCCGTGCGCTGCTCTGGTTCACCAGAAGCGACTTAGTCATGCTGGCCACATGACCTGGAAGCTGTACACCGGCTCCCTCGGCCAGTAAAGCGAGATGAGCGCTGCAACCCAGAGTTGTCCGTGACTGGACCTAATGGTCAGGGGTCCCTTTACCTTTACACTTTGGCTAGCATAGCTTCCGTAGCAGTTTCATAATAAAAGCAAAAATCAGCAAAAATAAAATGAATATCAGGTGGCAGTTCAATAAAGCAGGGCACACACAGAATATAAAAAGCTTGGACAAATTTATTTTTATTGTTGTTCTTTTCCACAGAGGAAGGTCTTGGTTCCAAGACTGGTTCTACCATGTAATAAATCATTTTCAGTTTCAGGCAAGCTGTTCTCTCTCACTTAAGCATCTATAGTACGGAGATAATAGTTACCTACTGTATTTACTAAATCTTTGCTCATCATAACCCACACTTTCACACACACAAATGTCAAGGTGGTGTATAACATGTAAAAATAAAATTGGCACAAAATATCAATGAAAACACCATTAAAGGAAATAAATAAATTTTGAGAACATTCATATTGCAAAGGCCTATCCAAAAAAATATAATTTTCAAATATGTCTAAAACAAGGGAGGGTTGGTTTCTACCAGGAGGCAGCAGGGCTTCCACACAAAAAGCTCAGTCCTGCACTTCAGGGCTGTGGGTAACAATCGCAAGTGTCCAAAGTTATTTAAGGCTTTGTAAATCAACACAACTTACACAAGATGAATGACAAATAAAACAGTCCCACCCTGACAAATGGGCACCAGAGAGTGTTGCTGTAATGGTGCCACTGGTGGAGACAGATATTGAGTTCTGCTCAGCAGCTCTGCTACAGACTGACAGGCATGACATTTCCATGCACTCTGGTTTCCATCACGGTGTTCTATTGCACCAGAAGCAGTTTAGTCATTCTGGCCACATGACTCGGAAAGCTGTCTGTGGACAAACGCCGGGTCCCTCAGCCTGAAGCAAGATGAGCAACGCACCCCATAGTCGCCTTTGACTGGACTTAACCGCCCAAGGGTCATTTACCTTGACATAGCTTGTGAACCTGTAGGTGATGGGGAATGGACAAAGAGCACCAAAATTTGGAGCTGGGCCTGCCTTTAAGCTTCTTTAAGGGACCACTGCCTATTCTGGCTGCAATTCTATAGCTGCTTACCTGGGAGTAAGCCCCATTGAACCCAGTGAGACTTACTTCTGAGCAGACATGCAGAGGATTGTACACATTTGGATGCTCTATAGAAATGTGAAGGATTAATCAATGGGATTTTTCTCTGAGCACCACATACAAACATGTATCAGCCAACTTCTGGGACACCAGCTCCCCTTGCACTGTCCACTCCCTGAATTGTTTCCATTGCAACTGTAGCTTTAAGAACTGGTGCTAGAGTTTGCTTGGTTTGTTTCTACACACACCCGGGCCCATCTTGCAATTAGGACAGTAAATCGGCTGGAGGGACTGTTTTATTTGTCATTCATCTTGCGTAAGCTGTTCTGCGGGTGTGGTCAGCTGAAGATAAAGCTAATGCTTAAAAATAAATAAATATGTAAGAGAGAGTCTAGAACAGTGGTTTTTAAAGTGTGTTCCAAGTAACACTCTGCTTCTTGGAATTGTATGAAGAGAAGAGATGGAGGAGTCTGGTTTTGGTTTGTGTCACTTAAACAAGCTTTTAGTCATCAGTCCAGTCTGTCCCATTTCTGCACTAATATGCAGGGTTTCTTTTTGGGGGGGAGGGGACCCTCTCCATCTACATATACATATTTGAATATGTATTTATATGTGTGTTTTCTATCAAAATATGTATCTCCATCCACATTTTACATGTTTAAACTGCTGAGAACTACACTCTGACATTCAAAACACTGCAAGATCTGTTGGATAACTAAGTTCTTATCAGGATGTTAGTCTGAGAGGTGGAAATTCACATATGAAGTCACAAAAACTGAATGCCTCAGCCATTGCTAATCAGGAGTTCCTCTCTGAAGAGCCAGATTTTATACGTCACTTCCTCATGCAGGGATCTGGGGTGGGGCAACCCAGAGTTACTGGGTTATTATTATTATTATTCTGTGGCCTGGAGGTAGACTGCATATTCACATACAGTGGTACCTCGGGTTACATACGCTTCAGGTTACATATGCTTCAGGTTACAGACTCCGCTAACCCAGAAATATTACCTCAGGTTAAGAACTTTGCTTCAGGATGAGAACAGAAATCGTGCTCCGGCGGCGCGGCAGCAGCAGGAGGCCCCATTAGCTAAAGTGGTGCTTCAGGTTAAGAACAGTTTCAGGTTAAGAACGGACCTCCAGAATGAATTAAGTACTTAACCTGAGGAACCACTGTACTGCATTTTCCACAACTACATTGTGCTCAAAGCAGTCCAGAGAATAGACAATTTAAGCACAATGGCCATCAACAAATAAAAATGTGCTACAGTGTACCATTCATATTTCAACAGATACCTCAGATGTGACAACTAGACGTGATCCAGGTGGTGTGGATGCCTGCACAGTTACAAACTGTTTACCTGTTCAGCATCATACTTAAACTAGGCTGGTGGATGTCGCCAGTATCCTTCACAATACATATGCAAAGACATTATCTAGCAGATGGACACATGTAGAAAGGGTTTCCTAAGGCTGCAGTCCTAAAACTTATCAAACATCTGGCGTGGGAGGAGGAACATACTTGTGAGTCCCTTCCTTCGAGAACATCAGTCTTAGGCTGGTGCGATTTAGAAATTGCAAATTAGGAAGGTTCACCTTGGAAAGTGAAATGAATCCATGTCTTCCTCATTCCTAAGAGGAATCAAATATTCCCCAATTAATTGCACTCTGTTGGCATTATGGTGCATTATGTTGTTTGTTGCATGTCTTGAAATCATAGAATTGTAGAGTTGGAAGGGACCACCAGGGTCATCTAGTCCAGCTCTCTGCAAGGCAGTGGGAATATTCTGCCCAACATGGGGCTCAAACCCACAACTCTGAGATGACGAGTCTCGTGCCCTACCGACTGAGTTACTTGGGCTGGCCTTGACTTTCAAGCATCTGTTGAAGCCCTTTTCATGTGGACTGATGTCTGCAGCTGTTTAAATTGCAGGCACTTTAATGATTACTGTATAGTTTGTGTTCTATGTTTTACTGTTGTACACTGTCCCAATACAGTGGTACCTCGGGTTATAAACACTTCGGGTTACAGACTCTGCTAACCCAGAAATAGTACTTCCAGTTAAGAACTTTGCCCCAGGATGAGAACAGAAATCGGGCGGTGGCGGCATGGCAGCAGCAAGAGGCCCCATTAGCTAAAGTGGTGCTTCAGGTTAAGAACATTTTCAGGTTAAGAACGGACCTCCGGAACAAATTAAGTTTGTAACCAGAGGTACCACTGTGTACATATTTGATTATACTTTTAAATAAAATAACTAACTAAATTTGTGTAGTTCCTCTTGGAAGGAGGAGGAGGAGGAGGAGGAGAAGAAGAAGAAGAAGAAGAAAAGCAGCCCTGTGCTTCAACAGGCAGGTGAAATTTGAAATGTCTCAAGGTAAACAGACTCAAGTGGAGTAGAGGGCTGACTATACAATCCGAACAAGTACAATAAAGAGGCCATTTCTGTCACATGTTTTGAATCACGTAGCTCACAGGAGTAGCATGCAAGTGTGGAAAAAAGCCAGATCTTTGGACTAAAACATAAATACATTGGTGGCAATTAAAAGTATTATTTATGAACCCCAAAGCCACTTCCCCAAGTGCATCTGAGTTGTTGTGCTTGCTCACTGCTCTCCTACCAGCAATTAAAATCGAGGTTAGCAAACCACGCTTATCCGCTTCATGCAATCTGTGGTTGATGAGGAACAGTTAATTCCAGTTTATGGAGAACCTCTGGCACCAAATGATTTCTGTTTGTGGCTACTCGTAACCACCACTCAGTCCCATGGCTGCCGGCGAAGCTTTCACCCTCCTGCTTTGGAAAACAGATTCTTTGGGACAATGCAATGACAAACAAACTTCTAAATAAAAAGGTAAAGGTAAAGGACCCCTGACAGTTAAGTCCAGTTGCAGACAACTCTGGGGTTGCGGCGCTCATCTCGCTTTCAGGCTGAAGGAGCTGGCGTTTGTCTGCATTCAGTTTTTCCAGGTCATGTGGCCAGCATGACTAAGCTGCTTCTGGCGAAACCAGAGCAGCGCACGGAAACGCCGTTTACCTTCCCACCAGAGCGGTACCTAGTTATCTACTTGCAATTTTTGGCATATTTTCGAACTGCTAGGTTGGCAGGAGCTGGGACCGAGCAACAGGAGCTCACCCCATCACAGGGATTCGAACCGCCAACCTTCTGATCCGCAAGCCCAAGAGGCTCAGTGGTTTAGACCACAGAGCCACCCGTGCCCCAAACTTCTAAATAGCATGGATGAATTGGTTTGTGTTAACCTGATGCTGACTTGATAGCCATAATGATATATTTTTTATGACTTCCAATAATAACAAAGAAGATAAAAGTTTGCATTGCTCCTTCTACAAAAGTTCTAATTTCAATTTTGGATCAACCTGTCATATTTTAAAATATATGCTCCCTCCATTCTTGATAATATGATCTTGGAGTTTACTATAATCTACAGGTGTGCAGCAGCAGAGTTTAAGTAGAGCTGTTCTTGCATTTAAAAATCTGCCGGCTGCAATGCTATGGACACTTACTTGGGAGTAAGTTCATTTTAATTCTGAGTAGGCATGGTTGGGATTGAAAAAGTCAAGTAATCACATGGGCATAGCTTGCAGTCTAACACACATTAACCTAAAAGCAAGTGCCATTGAACTCAAAGACTTACCTCTGAGTAGACAAGTATGGGATTGCACTGTTAGTAGGTTAAGCAATTACTCTTGCATACAATTACAAACAATATTCCCATAGCAAAAGATCCTTTGTTTTTTATTTAAATATAAGTAACAATCTTATAAGAGGCATTCTCACCTCTGTGGGAGAGATTGGTGGGGGAGCTTTTAAAAAATAATAATGCTTGCCACCTGCAGCTTTTATAAATATTTGTATTAAAGCAGTTCTTTTAAAACTGCTTGACAATTAATTGGGGCACTTTTATGGTCCACCAGTAAATTTCAGAGAGATTAACCTAACCGATAAATTAGTTAAAGCTGCAGCCCTGAGTTTAAGGTTTCATGTGTAACTGAAACTTGAGCAACATAACTTGCACAGATCATTTTATAGCTATATATATATTAATAATGCTAAAATAATTGTGGCAGGCTGTGTGAAAGGCAGTAATTTCTAGAAATGAGTTTGGCAGTTTGTTTGTTTTTAGCAATCCAATTCATTCATTTCCCTCCTGGGGGGGAAACGGCTGCCAGCACCATTCTTGGTATAGTGGTTGTTTGGCTCCACGCTCTGGAAGATCTTAGGGCAGTCAGCATACAGGACTTTCAACACCAATAGTTGTGTAACTGGCAGACAAGGATTGGGTGCTGGAAGGATTTTGGGGCTCAATCTCATTTTTTAAAAAAGTAAAAAAAACATGTTAAAAAATTGGAACTCGGTTTTCTTTCCTGGAAAAAAAAGACACCAACTTCCTGAATTTATTTCTTATTAGAATGCTGCCATCTGGTGGATACTTCCACAAAGGGAAAACACATTCAGTTGATTGATTATGTTAAGGATGTTTGACTTTCTCCCCATCATACAAATATCACATAACAGCTCAGGAAACCTCTTCTCCTGTTGAGGACTGCATTAACTTGGAGAACAGGAGTACAGTGGTACCTTGGGTCCATTCTTAACCTGAAACTGTTCTTAACCTGAGGTGCCACTTTAGCTAATGGGGCCTCCCGCTGCCGCCGTACGATTTCTGTTCTCATCCTGAAGCAAAATTCTTAACCTGAAGTACTATTTCTGGGTTAGCGGACTCTGTAACCTGAAGTGTCTGCAACCTGAAGTGCCTGTAACCTGAGGTACCACTGTACTCTCAGAGACCACAGACTGGCAGACTGGAAAAATAGTTCAGATTTAACGCATATGGAATAACAGACTGCCCTGCTTCAACGTTCACCATGGCTATCACAGACTCCCCAAGCTGATGGGGTCTGCTTAGATGTAAGCCCGGCTGGTTTCAACGAGAATGCTCTCAAAAGCCTTGGAAAGACCTGTCAATGTTTGTTCTCTGTTTCTCCTTTTGCCAATGTCAAATTTGGCTCTACACATTTTTGTAGCAATTTGTGATTAATTTCTTTTTAAAATCCTCATGACAATTCATCAGTGTTTGGGTGTAACTTTCTCCTAATAAACACATGCATTGCTATTATTTGTGCAAATGTTTTAATTTCTCTTCCTTTCCCCTTTTGGTGTTTTTTTTCTTTTTTGGGGGGGGGGGGATTGGAATGACTTTTGCCTCTTGAACTATGGAGAAAAGGTTGAAACCACTGTTGCAGCCCTCATTTAATATATAGGCCAGGCCTACACATTTCTCTTGGGAGGGAATGACTCATTCCTGAGGTGCTTTTCTTAAAATAAAAATAAAAAAGAGGAAGAGAAGAAGAAAGGTTTGAATAGCCACAGCTGCTGGGGAAATTCCATTCTATCTAAAGTTCGCCACCAGACGGAAATGCAAGGTCTGTGCACCTTTTAGGAAGGAAAGGGTATAATCTACATCAGCTTCATGTCTCCTTTGTGAGCAGGAGAGCTTGGTCTGGCTCCTGAAATATTTGAGTCATTTTCTCCTCCTCCCCCCATTTCTTTTTTTCCTGCTTGACCCAACACATCCAGTCTTAGAGCCTGTAGTTTGGGAGTTAGAGACCCCCATCCGCAGGGCCATTTCTAGAAAGTAATGACAGGGAAAATCTGTTTGACCCCATAGTAGGGATGGGGCAGAAATTCAATTCAGTTAGCATTTGTGCTTTCTGAAACATTCAGTCCTCATTCAAAACTCATGCTTCTCCAAATTTTGCATTGCAGTTCTCCAGCCATGGAATGGGTACAAAATGCATAAAGGTAAAGGTAAAGGGACCCCTGACCATTAGGTCCAGTTGTGACCGACTCTGGGGTTGCAGCGCTCCTCTTGCTTTATTGGCCGAGGGAGCCGGTGTACAGCTTGACTAAGCTGCTTCTGGCGAACCAAGGCAGCGCACGGAAACGCCATTTACCTTCCCGCCGGAGCGGTACCTATTTATCTACTTGCACTTTGACATGCTTTCAAACTGCTAGGTTGGCAGGAGCAGGGAGCGAGCAACGGGAGCTCACCCTGTCGCGGGGATTCAAACCACCGACCTTCTGATCGGCAAGTCCTAGGCTCTGTGGTTTAACCCACAGCGCCACCCGCGTCCTGCATACACTAGGGTAAAACATACTATTTGCACTGTTGGGGGGGTGTATATATGTAGATCTCTCGCTCTCTCGCTTGCTCTCCTCTTAATGGGGCAAAATATACTTGGAGGGGTTGCAATTTCCATTTTGGAAAATGGCACAGCAGTAAAGTGACGGTGTTCTTGCATCATGTCCTAATACGGACCACACACACCCAGCTGTTATTTGCAAACATGTAAAAATGGGTGAGTTGCATTCAAACATCTCTGTTGCCAGGACTAATTTGGAGGATGTTCAGAATGGGTATATAGAAATTTGTAGGCGGGTTTCAGATGAAGGTGCTGGAACAAATCATAATATTCTTTGAATGGTAAGAAATTTCACAGGCAATTTATATAGGATCCATCTTTTCATGAGGAGAGAATACTGGAGAATAGTGATACCTTTTAAAATAAACTGTTTATTTACATTTTTACAGGCTGAACCGATTTTATAGGCTGTAACAGCATTCTTGGGTGACTTACAAGGAGAAATAAAACCATGTGAAATTCAATAACAATAAAAACAAAGAAGTATCAATGCAGTCACAGAAAGCAAAAGTAGTTTAAAGCTAAAACAGATTAAAAGGCCTAGAAAATAATATTATGGTTTTTGGCTAGCACTAAATTCACTCCAAGGCAGGCACCAACCAGGCAAGCCACTCTGGGCAGGGCATTACACAGCCAGGGTGCCACCAGTGAAAAGACCCACTCTCTTGCAGTGATAAACAAACACATAAACAGTGCTGGTCTGCAAGCAGTATTGTTTCAGCACTTTAGAAAGAGAGCTGTGCTGAATATACCCGAATTTTGAATTTTGGGTTGACAAATCAATTTTCTTTTTCTGCCAGCGAAAGAAGAAAGATTTCATGATTATTTGCTTTGTTTTCCTGAATTAGTGTGATCCCATTCATTGAAGAATTAACTCAATCTTTTTTTAATCCATGCCTCCTTTTCTCTGCTATACAAATCTCATGCTCCTCTTCAAACGAGGCTCCTTTATTTCATTTGAACTTCTAAAGAATTTAAATATCATGGAAGCACTCATACCCTCCTTCCCTTTAGATCCTCATGCACCCCTCATTGAGAAACACTGGATTAAGAGAACAGAATGAAGTCATACACTTTGTAGCCAATCTGCTATTTGATGACACCAACAAAAGCATGAGGTGAGCAGAAGATCAACTGAATGTATATAAACCAGTGATCAGGAAGGAGCCTGATTGCTATTGTCTTGCACCATTTATTTTTTGTTCAATCTTATCAGCAGCGGCACGAAAGCGAAGGTCTCTCAGTGTGGTGATCAAAGTCTTATAAGCATCTTTCATCCCATGTTCTTGGTACCAACATTCCAACAGCTTTATTTTCTGCTCAGCGCCATCATTTGGATTATCCTTCATGATCACATCTATGCGATTGGACGTCACATTCAGTCTCCGAACAAAAGCCATGACTTCTGAGTGCCGCATCTCCTCTGCAATAACAGGAATGTGAGGGAGCAGATCAATATCTAGAAAGGAAAAATGGGGGAAATGTTACACACCATCCAAATCTCCAAGCAGAGAGAGAATCGAGGGGTTCCAGGTGCTTCCCAGGGTTGGCTTCCTTGGAATGAAGGTCAGGTGTCTTTAGGATATATGGTTTTATTTATGCTATATACATAGCAGCTAGGTGAGGGGGTGAAAAAAGGCTCGTGCATTAGTCAGGAGGGCACCACAACATTTTTTGTTCTTGCAACCTAGCTCATTCTTTTGGGTTGCTGTTGAGGACATTTAATTGGCCAGAGAAGCCCATTGTCTTGCAAAGAACCTTGTCCAATGAGTTCAGCAACAGATTTTGGCCTTCACTGTGTGTGGGGACCCAAGAATTAGAAGGTACTCGGGTAACACCCAGACTTACCCCCTAAACCCACAACAACATATTATCTGCATAAACAGGTAACTCGCAGCTTATGCACATTTAACTTGCACTCATTCATCTTTAAGTGTTTACCCAAAAAATTGTGTTTGTTTGTTTGCTTTTTTTTAAAAAAAAAAAGTAGGGAGAAAGGGGGCAGGTTCTGGGGGAAAACACTTTGTCAATCCCACCTGCCATTGAACCTAATGTGTTTTGATTATACTTGATTTTGGCTTTACATGCTATCCCCAGAATGTAACCCCCACATAAATTGAGAGTTGCCTGTTTAATATTTTCCTCAATTTTACTGTCATTTACATATATGACGCCTATGTAAAGCCATAAATATCTCATTCCAAGGAGATACTGTCTTCTCATGTGACTGCTCCACCTCCATTTTTACACAGCTTGGTAGTGAGTTAAAGGTAAAGGGACCCCTGACTGTTAGGTCCAGTCATGGACAACTCTGGAGTTGCGGTGCTCATCTCGCTTTACTGGCCGAGGGAGCTGGCGTACAGCTTCCGGGTCATGTGGCCAGCATGACTAAGCCGCTTCTGGAGAACCAGAGCAGCACACGGAAATGCTGTTTACCTTCCTGCCAGAGCGGTACCTATTTATCTACTTGCACTTTAGACGTGCTTTCGAACTGCTAGGTTAGCAGGAGCAGGGACCGAGCAACAGGAGCTCATCCCAGCGTGGGGATTCAAACCTTCTCAGCGGCAAGCCCTAGGCTCTGTGGTTAAGACCACAGTGCCACCCATGTCGTATAGTAGTTACACTTGCTTAAAAGTGTCCCTATAACAAGAATGCTTTCTCCAAGGCGATACATTTTTTTCCTCTTGCGGAAGTGTGTGCTTTCAAAGCAAACAACTACCTTTCTAAAACCTGGGTTGATTCAGCAATGCTATTCATCCCCCCCCCCCCTCCCAAAGAAAGAAAGAAAGAAAGAGGGGGGAGAGATGGTTACATATGTCTACCATGCGACATCTAGCTCACTTATTAAAATTTTACATGACTTTTATTATTAATTTAATCAAAGTGAGATGAGAGAAAAGCTGACAAGGGTGCTATAGAAAATTTCATAGAAGCTCCCTAGACAGCTTTACAAATGAAAAAGAAAGCAATCAAGTGACCAAAAAATAGCAAGACATGTAAACCTGTCTCACTAGAATCCATATCTAAATATGTAATACTAAATCCTGGCCGACAGTGAGTGGGCTTCATAGAGAAGGGAAGCCAGTGCCGCATCAACAGCCCTGGCACTTGTGCTGATCGGTTGGAAAAATGTCGTTGGCTACCCCAGTTCCCAGATTGGGCCACTTCCTATCATGTGATGGCAACAGAGTCCAGACAGGGTCCATTGCTGGCCCTATTGCACTCCACCCATCAGGCTTCAGCAAATCTGATCTCTCCCCCTCACGCCAGACTGCCAGTAATAGATAGATAATAAGTTCTTACCAATGTCTTTTATTCATTGTTCACAGAGAGAAGCTTAGAAATGTTGCCTCTTGGGGTAATGGCATTGCACCAAATAATCTCCTCCCCCCTTCCCTTCTTAATCGTCAACAGCCCCACCCCCTTTATGGTGGCTGCTTAAGGCCATTTGCCTCTTAGCTTTCTTCTCTCCCACTTTCACTGCTCGCTGGGTTCTGGGAGAAGGTGGGTCTGGAATGCTTTCTAATGATAACGTGTCAGCCAGCTGCTCTGGCTCTGCTCCTCCCCCCCCTCATTATTTCTCATCTTTGTCCCTCTTCTATCTCTGTGCAAACCACTGTTGTAAATCAATACTGTCTTCCTCTTCTCTGGAAGGTTCAGAAGGAGGGGGAGGCGGTCTCCAGCATTCCTCCTCAGTCCAGTCCCTGACAACCACTGAACTGTCCAATTCTAAAAAGAATGGTCTTATCCATATAGTGGAAGACCATTAGACAGCCCCTGCTTTCCTCTTCTCTCTGGAGTTCCATAAGTGATGACTACCAATAAGGTCCTCTACCTATTCCTGATAATGTAGATGAAACACATAGGAGGCCTTATTGCAGGTTTGCCTGTAAGGGGTCCTTCAGATAAACTTGTCCCAAATGATAAAGAGGTTTAAAGATCGCCACAGCACTTTGAATTAGGTCCAGAAACAATTGGAAACCAGTGCAGTTCCTAACATGCTCCTAAGAAGGCAGCTCCAGTTTATAATTTAGCTGCCACATTCGGGACCAGCTGAAGTTTCCAGACTCTGCTAAAAGTAGAGCATACTGCAAAAGTCTGTGCTGTAACTAAGATGATACCATGGCCAAATCTGTGCTATACAGGCAGTGGCAGAGCAAGCCGATCGGGCGCCTGGGGCTGCGTGTGCCCTGCACTCAGGGGCGGGGCCAGCCACCCACAAGACAGGACGAGCCAGGCCAGAACACTCCGTGGGGCCTCCGGAATCTGCCTGCCTCCTCCCACATAGTCGCCCTACAGCTGGGGGGAAGGCAGCGGGCGGACCGTTTGGGGCAGACGGAGCCAGCGGATGCCCAAGCTGCTGTGTCACTCCCTGGAGAGACGCTTGGCTCAGGCATGCTGCAGGCCCCGCGGTGAGTGCCACCTGGCGTTTTGTCACCCCCCCTCAGTGGTGACACCCGGGGTATCCTGCCCTCACAGCACCCCCTTCCTCCACCCCTGTATACAGGCCAACATGCCTATGCCCTTTTAAAATGTGGTGGGTTTTTTGGGGGGGGGTTATTGGGTTGTTTTTATTTTGATTATGTATTTTGTGCTTTTATATTTTGATTTTATTCTGTGAACCACTCTGAGACCTCCGGGTATAGGGCAATATATAAATTCAATTAATAATAATAATAATAATAATAATAATAATAATAATAATAATATCATCATATATATATTTCCATACCTGGATAACGGAGAGGCTCCATTTCCTCTAAGGGCAGCTTACAACATATATACAAAAACAAAACATCGAACATTAAAAACTGTTACGGCTAAAAATTGGCCGCTGTTTCTTTAATGCTAAAAGAACTAAGTCAGCATGTGTCAGCGGCCTACAATGACTCATGCAACCTTTCACCAAATTGTACTTGTATATATAGAGTGGTCAATGTTAGTATGGTGTTGGGTTGGTTGGATGGTAGAAAGCTGGTTGTGTTTGATGTGTGTAAAGCTGTCGATCGTGGTTGGAGGAGACTTTTTAAGAATAAAAACAGCATTCTGCAAAGTACTCTTCCTTAAGGACTCTTTGTGCCAACTAAGGTCTGAACACTAGGCAAAAGAGTAAAAAGGAGGTCAGAATTTTTTTCTTTTTTCAAACACTGTCAAAAACAAAATATCCTATACAAGCAACAAACCAATAAATCAATAGAAACCACTAACTACAACAACAATAAACAGTGCTACTGGAAAGAATTCCCCCCCGACCCAAATTAATGTAATTAATTTGGGTCGGAGGGAACTAAACATTTAACCAACACCAACCTGACAAAAATGAAACAGAGGAACCAAAATTAGAACTGTTTAAAACATTTTAAAACATTTTATCCATTTGTCCGAACCCAAGAATTGTTCCAGCAATGTCCCAGTGGCTTCCCAGGGGCCTCTTTTAGCTCTTCAAGGTGAGTCTGGGCCCCACCCCCTAGGCCAGGTGCAAGGCCCCTTGCAGCAGGGGCACAAGACCAGCCACCTTGTGTCTTATTGATACATCATCTAACACAGGAATAGCCAATGTAGTACCCTCCTTTCAGCCCCAACAAACACGACAAAATGGTCAGGGATGATGGGAATTGTAGCCCAGGAACACCTGGGGAACACCACATTGGCAAACCCTCATCTAACTAACACAAGGTTACTCATGGCATTTAAATACCATTGACTTCAATGTGATCTAAAGAAGCATTTAAATACATCTATGGCCAAATGATGCACAGAGGTCCATCAAATTGTTCCATCTTCTGATTAGATTAATAGTCAGTTTGTGATGAGCTTTGCAAAAAGGCACATATGCTTATTGAGCCCAAGAACAAGGATTATTACAGGACAAACTGTACCTGCCGTATTATGTAATATAGGTAAAGGTAAAGGTACCCCTGACTATTAGGTCCAGTCATAGACGACTCTGGGGTTGTGCACTCATCTCACTCTATAGGCCGAGGTAGCCAGCGTTTGTCCGCAGACAGCTTCCGGGACAAGTGGCCAGCATGACTAAGCTGCTTCTGGCGAACCAGAGCAGCTCACGGAAACGCCATTTACCTTCCCGCTGGAGCGGTACCTATTTATCTACTTGCACTTTGACGTGCTTTCGAACTGCTAGGTTGACAGGAGCTGGGACCAAACAACAGGAGCTCACCGCTGACCTTCTGATCAGCAAGCTCTAGGCTCTGTGGTTTAGACCACAGCGCCCCCTGCGTCCCTAGATTATGTAATATATGGTTGTGTTAATATCTTCCTTTATATTGACGTCAGCAGCTTTCAGACTCTCTCCATTTCAGTGCTTGTATGAACTTTACTATCATTATTTAGATCTGAACTATGCCTTCAGGTTGGGTAAAAGTGGGGGGAGCGATAATAATAATAATAATAATAATAATAATAATAATAATAATAATTTTATTTAAATGCCATCCATCTGACTGGGTCACCCCACCCACTCTGTGTGGCTTCCAATAAATTAAAACACAGTAAGACACAGTTCAGTTCATTATTTTTTTGTTTTCAATACGCAACTCAATGTACATTTTATTTTATTTTTTGCAACTAACTATAAAACTCAATTAAAATAAGAATGTGAAAAAGACATACACATATCTAGATCAAAAGACTTTGTTATGTGGCCAGCTGTAATGTGCTTTGAATTTACTATATAACCAGGGTTCTGATTTTGGTCTAGGCCAGTCTGGCTTTTTCATCATTGCCAGCACAAAGATAAGCAAAACTATTTTTCATCTAAGGAAAAACATTGTCCCCTGTTTTCTTTCATACAATATTCCTTGGGTTATGTTTATATATTTATTTCATAAAATTTATATACCATTTTATTGTAAATGTCATGCATTGTATTCAAAATAAGAAAGGATACTCACCATTCCATTTGCCTCCTCTTTGTTATTGTACTCTCCGGTTTTCTTCTTTTTACGCACTGCAGCCACACAGAAAAGAACTATGATTTGTTTGTTTTACTACATTCATAAAACAACAGGAGTAGCAACAGGAAGGGACATAGAATTCTACATCACTGGCTAGAAGTACCCATTAGGGCTGTGAACCAGATTTGACCAAAGTCCATATCCCAAATTGTATCGGACTGATTTGGGTGGATCAAGGTTTGGGCTGGATTGTGATGAGACAGTGCCAGATTGTCTCGAGTTGGGTTGGCCCACCTGCAGTGATCTGAGATGGTCAAAAGGTAGGGGGAGTGGTTTTTGGGTGGCATGCATATTTGTGGTACGACAAGGTTAAAGCACATAAAGCATTTAAAAACCATATTGTCAGGAAAGCATTGTTTAATGTTTGGATAAGATACAAAGACTTACTGGAAAATAAAACCCCAAGGTGGCTGTCACCAATGGAAGCAAAGGCTCAGAAAAAGCTCAATATGGAGGCCAAATGGCCGAAATATTGGGAAATATTGGAACAAGAAGGAGAGAAATTGAAATTGCAGAGTTTTGAGAAATTAAAAGACAAAGTGCGAGACTGGCTTCATTACTATCAAATAAGAGAAGCCTATAATTTGGATAAAAAAATTGGCTTCCAGGTGGAAAAATCAAAATTGGAAACTGAACTGTTAGATCCCAAAACTAAGATACTTTCAAGAATGTATAACTTGCTGTTAAAATGGAATACGCAGGATGAAACGGTTAAATCTGCAATGATTAAATGGGCACAAGATATTGGTCATAACATTATGTTTGCTGACTGGGAACAGTTGTGGACCACCGGTATGAAATTTACGGCATGTAATGCCTTAAGAGAGAATATTATGAAAATGATATATAGGTGGTACATGACACCAGTCAAGCTTGCAAAAATCTATCATTTGCCCGATAATAAATGTTGGAAATGTAAAGAAAATGAAGGTACATTCTTTCATCTTTGGTGGACGTGCCCAAAGATTAAGGCTTTCTGGGAGATGATATATAATGAAATGAAAAAGGTATTTAAATATACCTTCTTGAAGAAACCAGAGGCCTTTCTCCTGGGCATAGTCGGCCAATTGGTGCCAAAGAAGGATAGAACTTTCTTTATGTATGCAACAACAGCAGCAAGAATACTTATTGCAAAGTATTGGAAGACACAAGAGCTACCCACCCTGGAAGAGTGGCAGATGAAGGTGATGGACTATATGGAATTGGCGGAAATGACTGGCAGAATCCGAGACCTGGGAGAAGAGTTGGTGGAGGAAGACTGGAAGAAATTTAAAGACTATCTTCAGAAATATTGTAAAGTTAATGAATGTTAAAATGATGTTTGGATTGAAAATAAGTGGCATTAGCAACAAAGTTAATAAGAATATGCAAAAATGAATTGATAAATGGATGAAAATATAGAGTTATAATATGTTAAGATATAGAGTTAAGATAAACGAAAGAGGGTAAGGATTTGCTGATTTGATTATTTAAATGGGAATACAAAAAGGGGAGGTGTGAGGGAGCCAAGGAAACAAGCTAATGAGTTTAAAGTTACAAAAACGGATTTGTTTTTAATTCTTTTTTTATCTATTTGTTTTTTGTATTTTGTATTTTTACCCTTCCTCTTTCTTTTTTTATGTATATTTGTATGTTCTCTTTTTTGTATTTCTTTTTTTATATATGACTTTTTTATTTTGTAAACTTATGTTTTTGTAAAACCTCAATAAATATCTTATAAAAAAAAGGTAGGGGGAGTGATGGATTACAGGGGGAAAGAAGGTGAGATAGGCAACCCCTGAAAACAACAGCATGAGGCTGTCTGCAAAAGGGCTTTCAAACAGCCCTGCACTGCGCTGTTCCCAGTAGCCTGCTTCCATCAGGTGAACAAGTCCGTGCAGCCAAATTGAGCAGTACTGAACCCTCTGCTCACCAGATGAGTGGGTGGTTGGATCCTGATTGCTGCAGAGGTCTGTAGTCATGGGGGGACAGGGTGGGAGGTGAGGTGACACAGAACCTCCTTCTTGCACCCCCTCCTGACTGTATGCTTAATCAGGGGTTTAAAACCTCGATTAAACAAGTTGTTTAGAAACCCATTTCCTGAAGTACAAAGACTACATTTCCTGCTAGCCCCATCCACCCTTGGATTAAAGCTGGGGACAAAAAAACAGATTGCTGGAATACCAGCTCAGAACTAAACCATTTAATGGTGCTTACTCCCAAGTAAGAGGGGTTAGGCTTGCTACCTTAGTTCTCTAGAAGTACGTTCACATGAACCTTGAGACAATCTCTCAAACTTTCTTAAACATGGCTGGGCATGAAAAGACCCATGTCTATGTTACATAAGCCTTAAGTACAACCCTCAAGCATGCATTGCAGGTTGCAGAATATTTTAGATAGTTTAAAGGTGCATCAACTTACCATACCACATTACCCCAATGACAATCACCACAACGACTATGCTGACTACAACGGGTGCAACAATTGTAGCTGTTTTATCTTGTACAATCTCTGTTAATTAGAACATTGCAAAGTTTCATACAGAATATGCAGATACTTTTCACCAATAAGCATTTTAGACTCTGCTTCATGAGGCTCAGCTTTGACACAAAGCCATTTTATGGGTAGAATGAACAAATGAAATCCAGCCCCACCACACTCAGTACAAAATGCAAACATCCCCTTAAATATAGTCAGGTTGAAAACAACTGACAGCCCATTCACACAACTGTTTGTTTCACTCTGTGGCTGTTGAGTTTTTGAGCAATCGATGCCGACTTTCACTTCCCACCCACCCCAAGGCAGAGTGGTGAGCGCTGTATGTAGGAGAGGTCTCAACCCCACTCCAGCCAGTGACCAGTGATAGGATGGCCAAAGTTTGGCTGACTGAAAACTGAAGCTGTCATGCATCTGAAACAGCAGACCGAAAGCCAACTCTTCTTTTGTAATCATTCCCTTGTTTAAGGTATATTTCAGAGCTAAGTCAAAGATCCCAACAGTTACCTGTTCTGTCACATCTGGTGTTATTGGTTTGGGTGCAACTTTCTAGAATTTTACCACCTTTACACCTGTGAATAAATTATTTGAAAACAATGGAAAGATTAGGTCATCTGTCAATGGAACAGAGCAAAATAGTCAATTTCCTCAAGTTATTGCTTTTTGAGTTTCTTATTATGATATAGGAATTTTGAAGTTCCTTTTGGAGGAATGTATCCTCCAATGACATTGTCAAGCTGGACCTCCCAGAAGCTGCAGTCTAGATCTTTTGACTTTCCAGCTCAGAGTCTCTGATATCAATGGCCAGAGCTGGAAGCTAGAACTTTATGTGAAACAAATAGAAGGCACTGTTCCACAGGCTAGGCCAAGGATATGGAATCAGTAGCTCTCCAGCTGCTGTCGGGACTCCAACTCCCATCAGCCCCTGCCAGCATAGAGAATAGCCAGGAACGATGGGAGTTGAAGTCCAACATCTGGAAAGCCACTGATTTCCCATCCTTAAACTATGCAAAAGCAAAAGAGTGGGCTCTTGGTATTTATATACCATGCCTGGAGTATCCAATACTTATTGCTAATGATGCACACCCTTATTCCATTCTGCTCCAGAAAACGACTTTGAAGCATAAGCACGTGCACTCTTCAGTCGCTTTCTAGGCTAGGTTCAGGTCCCTGTTTAGGTGAAACTTAGAGTCCATTACGGAGAAGCTGGAAAGTGTGGTTATGGTTGTACATCGTCCCTCACCATTGGCCAAGCTTCAGATTATGCTCCACTCCAAAACACACCCAGAGAATGGTTGGAAACACATGGAAGAAGAGCAAAGATGCCACCTAGTGTTTGGAAATTATTGTGCATTCTCTTCCTTCTGGATTTACTTATTTTATGGTAGTCCATAATGAGTAGCCTGTGATTTGGACAAAGTTTCAAATCAGACCATCGAGGGTTGCATTCCTATGAATACAGAGCAGGGGTGGTAAATCTGTGGCTCCCTAGAGGTTGATGGTTTGCATTGCTCGAATTCGGGGATCTGTATCTTTTATGGGAAAGTGCATACAAAAAATGCAGATTTCATGGGGGAAATACATAAAAACAACTATTTTGCAGGGGGAAAATATGATGTGCAAAGGGTGTGTTTCAAGAGCAGTGCCTAGAAAATCATACAAAAATGCATATTTAAGGAGCAGAGTGTTGTAAACTGTACAAAATGTGCACTGCAGGGAATATCGCATACAAAACTGTGTTCAATTTAAAGGATTCGTGCATCCCTAGTCAACCCTATCTCATCAAAGCAATAGATGTTTAGAACTATGGGGTGGATACTGTATATTTCCGAGACCACATATATTGGGAGCAGGTTCAGAGGATCAAATGCAAGATCTACAATTCAAAAATGCTTTAGATCCTGTCTCCGGTCCCTGTTTTTCATTCAAATTGCCCTTTAGTCAGTAACTGTGCAGGAGACTTACTCATCGCATGGATCACAGTGGCGGCATGGTTCAGAAGAATTGCAGAAGTAGCCAGACCTACATCTACATTTTATGTTCTGGTGGATGGTACAATTCTTTTCAACTTCGAAACCTAAAATAAATAGAAACATTTTATGTTCTGGTGGATGGTACAATTCTTTTAAACTTCGAAACCTAAAATAAATAGAAACATTTTATTAAATTATATATATATATATATATATATATATATATATATATATATATATGAATGAATGAGCTGGTTCTTTTTATAGTGGGCAGGTTTTGAAGACTCAGATGAATTGGACTGAATCTGAAGAGAAACAAAGCTGATTCCTGAAGGACTGTCACAAAAAAGAGGTCCATTGGGATTGTTGTGTTAGGTTTCCTGGTTATAATGCTAGTACTTCTTCCCCAGTTTCTAGTGTTCTGTTTACACTGCATTACCTATTGTGTTATGCCACCAAGGTGTGCTAAATTTCTTTCACACCAGTGGACTTTATCAGACTTGCTGCTACCCTCCCATCTTTCATGTGTATGTGTGCTTCTGTTCCTCCATGGAAATAGCAGGGAATAACTGCATGCTGGCCTACAGCCCAATGATTTTCTGGAGAACATTAGGAGACACTTCTTAATGGTAAGGGCAAGTCAACAACGCAACCAAGTACTGGTGGTCTTCAAGCAGAGGCTGGGCAGCCATCTGTTAGGGGCTGCTGTAGCCTTGTATTCCCTGCAAGGAAACAGATGATTGGCAAGACCCCTTCAGCTCTGTGATTCTAAATGTTCTTGAAGTTCAATGAAAAGCCAAAGGCTTGATCATATATTTAAGAGTCTTCAGTTGATGAAAATCAGGATATAAGCATGTTTTAACTTCTATATTGCACCCATTGTGTTCTGTTTTGTTCCATGTGTCTACATGTCTTCACCACAGCAGCACATAATGTTTAGCTGTTTTAATAAATAAGAGTCCTCTTCTGTTATTTGGTTCTCATCCCCTAGAGGCCAGTGTGTGCAATGGCTGCCACCACCACCTTACCCAGCATGCAATCTGATACATATACGGAGGAACATGTGTAGGGAGACAAGAAGCCTTTTCTCTGTGTTGTAGGTGGATCATGCACATGCTAGGCTTTCTGCAAAGACATGCACTTAAAACATTTCTCTCTAATGCAATATGCATAACAACCAATAGTTCTAGATTGCGAACATACCATGGAAAGTGTCACAGTGACCACATCGCAGACATTCAGGGTGATAATTGTAGTTATCCATATACTCTTCCCCATCTATGCATTTTTCACAAAAAGTTGTAGGATTGTCCTTTGTGCAACCTTTCCGTTTAGCAAAGGAACCTATTTTAAAAAAAACAAAAAAGCAGTTTAAACATTAAGATGGTGTGATTCACTTGAATGTCTCAGATTTCCTGAATCACTTTGTCTTGTTCAGCACCACCTAAGTACCAAATCATTGCAGGAACAATGCTAACCAGATAGTGATTAGGTTAAACAGGTATCCATTTCCAAACTATTTAATAATGTGACTTAAGTGGAGCTTGACAGAGTAATATTCAAACGCTTTCCTTTTAGATAACCTTATGAGAATGACACATGAAACGTGATGGTGATGGCAACAGAGGCCAGAGTTAGCACACTTATCTCGGCTGTAATAATAATAATAATAATAATAATAATAATAATAATAATAATAATAGTTTTATTATTTATACCCCACCCATCTGGCTGGGTTTCCCTAGCCACTCCCTCATGGGGACTAGAATGCCTGCACAGGGCTTCAATGTGTTTCCCCATCTGTATTCTGCTCTGGATGAGAGAGAGAGAAGGAGCATCAGTCTGGTTGCCTTGGCAATGAGAACCTAATTCATTTCCCTCTAACATTTACTGCCTTGTAATCAGGTTCATGCAAAAACAAAGTATAAAGCTGCCTGGAGAGGCTGAGTGTTCCATAGGGGTGAGCATGTTCCTAAAATGCACCCGTGTTTCAGCTCTCCACTATTGAAAGTGGAAATGCTTCTCAGTTATCTTACAATCATACCTACCGGGCTTACAACTATCACAGCAAAGATCTTGAAACTGATATTGTGTATCATTCCGACACCCGATAACATTCCGCTTAAAAATACTTTTCACTGGCCCAGGTTTCTTATGTGCTCTGGGCGTCATAGACATAGACACATTCTCATGCAATGGTCCAGGAGTAATAAAATCAAATGCCTATATGAGAGAGAGAGAGAGAGAGAGAGAGAGAGAGAGAATATAAATATTGCATTTCAATGCATTATGGCATTTTCCGAAAAGACAATAGTTCTCTTTGGATTCTGATAGGCAATAAAGACAACCAAATTGCTCCTTGTCAAGTTTTATTCATATGAAAATAAAGAACAAAGCAGATATACTCTGATGACAGAAGGGTGCACAGAAGGGACTGGAAGTTCTGAGTTTGTGGGGGGGCGGGCTTCCTTGTGGGTAATTTTGAGAATCACTCTTGGCTACTGGTGTGACCCCAAGGAAGATGTAAGCACCCCAAGGACATAGCTTAAGTTTTCCTTTCTGTGAGGAAAAATAGAAGAAGCAGCTGTTGGGATGTTGTAGGCCTTTCCCCATCTGGAAACCAGAGTACTCTCAGCTGTGGCTCCTTTGGTGTTTTTAAGGGCATGCTGTGTCTTAAATGCTATTTTAGAGCATAGTAACCTGTCTGGTATCATATTGAGTGTCCTTGCTTTGCAAGTTAATGTTGCCATTTCATTAAAAATCTATCTCCCATCAGCCCCAGGCAACATGACCAGTGACCAAGGGAGTTCTCCCCTCCTGAGCAGAGTAGTGAAGGAAGCAAAGGAATCCTGCACCTTTTACAATCATCCCTGATTACACAGTTAAGAAGGCCCGAATTTCCGTTCCGGCCTGTCCTTGTCACAATCAGTGCAGCTTCTGTGCCACTGCAGTTTAAATTCTGCCAGATACAGTGTTAGAAATCTAGTGCACCTGGCATGCTTCCATACCTCCCCCAAAACAAGATTTCCTGTTTCTGTTATCTCTTGAGCTTATCTGTAGCAAAACTACTACATAATGCTTGCTACAATAATAAGAAACTGATAATAATATGCTGCATTGTACTAAGGTGAGTGAAACAACAGAATTTCTAATCTTCATCATGTTCAGGGCAAATTCACACGATAGAGTCCAGCTGAGACTACCCTCCTTCAAATTGCTAAAGATGAGAAATTTGCATCTTTAAACGGTTCCTCAAGTGAAATGTGTCCATGTGTCTAGAAAGTTAGCATGACAGGAAGATCTAGAATCTTGTCCCTAATGCGCTAGTTTAAAAGAAAAAGGGAAAAAAAGACAGGGACTTTTTCTACAGAACAGAGCACATAAAAATACCATATCTAGCATGAGGTGGTGGTCCACAGGATGGAAAATTCTGTTACATTATTCTATTACATGAATACAATAACACTTAATGACTCATAGGTACTTTCTTACTGACTTGAGCTCAACGGCATATGCCTAGACCTGACAGTTACCACGTATCATCTTCCTCTCTCCTTCAAGTTTTTCTTGGGACTTCCCTTTGATTAATTTGTGAAGTAAAATAACTCAGTCAACCATAGATATTAAAGTGCATCGTGCTAAGAGCGAGAGATTTGTTGCTTCTCTGAAATATATTTGTGAATAATACATTCAGGAAGAAAGCTGAAGTCCCGACCAGTTAACAACAATGAGCAACTTCCTATTGACACAACTCAGCATTGCATTATAATAAACTAAGTATCCAAAGATTTTAACTTACCTAACCTAGTCGTTTGAGGGAAGGAAAAAACCACCATCATGTGCTGGTGATAGTTGCATAGCCAGATAAGAAAAGGAATTTACTGTACAGGCTGCATCCAATAGTTTATGAATTAATGCTTTTAATTTGTGGTTTTTTAAAAAAGGCTTTAATAATCTTTATTGAGGTGCAAGCTTCTCAAAGTACCTTCTTTTCCCCTACACAAGAGAAAAACAAACTGTTTCTGGGTCAGCAACCACGCTGTTCAAAACAGTAAACCAAACCAACCATTTGGGATACAGTTTCAAACCCTGCCACTCTCTGACTACCGTTTCTCATGCAGCCTTCCTTCAGAACTGTTGGCAAAAACTCTCAAAACAACAGACTGACAGAATGCTTCTGAATAAGAATGTTGTGGCTAGTAACAGGTATTTCAATGATTACAGGGAGGTGATATGTGGAGGAAAAATGACTTACCAGGCACAGGGTTAAGAGGCAGAGAACAAGCTTCTTGGCCATGTTGTTTCGCCGGCGCATGTAAAAAGAAAATGAAAGGAGAGCACTTCTGATAAACTCCCTCCCCCTTATAGTCAGCAATGTAAACACAGCTTGAAGGGCCGGTGACACACTCGGCTTTGGAGAGCTCATGCTATTTCAAGATAAGGAAACACCCTTCTGTGAACAGCTCAAGTCAAACGGACTTTGTCATGTCATTCTTGCAGTGAGCCAAAGGAATCTTTAAAGCATTTGCTGTTACTTGTGTCTTTGCCACTAGGTGTCCTGACACCTCAACTGTCAAACAAGTGAGCATTATGGTAGAAAGAACAAGGCTTTTTGAAAGCTCCTTTATTCTGGGTGTGCGGTTGCACTGTGCGCAAGGTGCACAAAATAGTGTCTCCAGCTTGCAAATGCGTACAAAGGCCCTCAAAGTTTTCCTGTTTAGCAATAAGAATTTGTACAGCTCGAGATGCAGCGCACGCTGAGCATTTCCCCCCCACAAAGGTTCTCTCTGGTTCAGAATGCAAAATATTGTTATGAGTTTGGGGGAGTGGTCAGTCTGGGTGATTCCTTATACCCTTCCAAACCTGTGATCCTATGCGTGTTTGGGGTGGCTTCCAATTATTGTAATAGCCAGGCCAGCCTTCTGATGAGGTGAGAACCAAGGTGATGAGCCATTAAGGGGGCTTAAGAGGCTTGGTGAAAGACGTCAAATGGGTGGGGGGCCCTCCCTCAACAGATAAATCCAGAAAGTTGAGTTTGTAGTGATGTGACTTAGAAGTAACAAGCTAGAAAGCAACATTTGAGCGGAAGTTTAGTGGCTATGGGAGGTTGTGGCTATGGGAGAAACAAGAACTGAGAACTTTTTGGGGTGTTAATGCTGTGCACCCCTCCATCACAGGCTCAGGTTGTATACATGTGTAAATAAACCATATTATATAAAAACACTGCAGTCTTCACTGTACGTAATTCCCAAAAGGAAACATGAACCCTGGGAAAGAGCACAGAAACCATAGAATCTCTCAGAGATTGGAGTGGCATGCAACAACATATTATCAAGCTGCACAGATTTTGCTGTCGTTTACTCTTGCTGTGGATTTTTCGAGTGCAACAATATGTCAATAAAACCATATGTCCTAAAGACACCACAGTCTCCGCTGACCTTCATTACAAGGGAATTGAACCCTGACTAATTGACTGAAACCCTTGGAATCTCTCACCACTTGGAGATAAGGATGGCGTGTGACAGTATGATCTCCCCATCAGTCAGAGTGAGGGCTAACTGAGTTGGTTTGGGAGACTAGACATGCACAAAAGTGCTTCAGTGTTAACTCCTTAGCCTTAATAAAACTCTTGTTGAGTGTTGTGATCTATATGACTAGCATATGACAAAGCAGCCTTTTTGTTTGGTTAGTGTTCTATCTCTCTTCGGGTTTATTGTTTCTTGCTAACAAAGTTTGCATGTGCTATGTAAACAAATTGTGATGTGGGAGAAACTGTGAAGTCGGTCATCACTTCTCTCATGATTTCTGCTACCCCAGTTGCTCTGTGCTATAAAATAACAGTTGTAACAATATGTTAAAGGTAAGTAAAAATGTATCGGTTTTATCTCCCTAAGTCAGGCACCCCCAAACTTGGCCCTCCAGATGTTTTGGGACTACAACTCCCATCATCCCTAGCTAACAGGACCAGTGGTCAGGGATGATGGGAATTGTAGTCCCAAAACATCTGGAGGGCCGAGTTTGGGGGTGCCTGCCCTAGGTAGTAGCAGTTGCCAGAACATTACCCAGTTCACCTCTACATAGTTCCATCCTTATTTCAGATATTGTGATATATCGGTATACAGTGGTACCTCAGGTTACATACGCTTCAAGTTACATACGCTTCAGGTTACAGACTCTGCTAACCCAGAAATATTACCTCGGGTTAAGAACTTTGCTTCAGGATGAGAACAGAAATTGTGCTCCGAGGGTGCGGCAGCAGCAGGAGGCCCCATTAGCTAAAGTGGTGCTTCAGGTTAAGAACAGTTTCAGGTTAAGAACAAACCTCTGGAACGAATTAAGTACTTAACCCGAGGTACCACTGTATTGCAATGTTTAGCTGGTGATATATCACAACACTGAAAACCAGACATTGCTCAGCCCTAGACACCACCCAAAGTCTCTAAGTTGGGCTTCAGCTACACAGCTCCAATCTCTTCCTGTAATCTGAAGCCACTCAGTTTGAGTACCCAAGCAGCCAGCACAGCTGAGAAACCACAAAAACCATTTTGCCCTTAAATGGTTCCTTTGGGGGGTAAGTAGTAGGTGATTAGGTCGAAAGACTCCTGCTCACGATGACACTGCAGCAGCTGGAGAGAAACTAAATGGAATATGTGTTTCACATATTATTATGTATCTTGTTTTAGCCATAAAACCATATGTTGAAAATTGTCATTGCATTGTTCACAGTAGAACCAGCATTTCCCCTCAAATAGCCCAAACATTCCCTTAGACTGGAAAAACAACAACAATTTGGCTTGATGCCTTAGTGTGCTCACAGCCAATCACTGCAACGTTAGCCTTAAATGTAAATGCCTTTCCATCTCAGAGTCTTTATTTTAGCCACAAGGCTCCCATGAATGTTCAGCTTTACAGAAAGAATCCCCTCCTGGTTTTCCCTAGTGTGAGCTTTGTACTACACCGTTGTCAGTTCTGAGGTAATTTTCTATCAGAAATGTAATGTTTTATATGTTGTTTATTTACTTATTTGAAACATCATCATCATCATCATCATCATTAATTTCCCCACCCTTAATCCTTAAACTCCAGGGCAGATTACAAGAATTAAAGCACAATAGTTCAAAACAGTTTTTTTAAAAAAATTACAATCACAGAAATAAGGTGGATCTTGAAGATATACAGCTCAAGTGTCGAAAGAAGGGTAAAGAGGTATTTTTTAAAATGAGAGCTATTTAAGAAGATGCCAGACGCACCGTTGTGGAGACGGAGTTCCACAACTTAGGGGCTGCCCCAGAGAATGCTGTGTCCTTGGCCACCATCATGCTGAGCTTCTGAGGGCTGTGGAACAACCAAAAGGGCTCCCTATGCTGATCTTGGCATCTGCGGGGGGTCTGTAAGGAAGGAGTGGGATTTATCGGGTATTATCAGGAGTCTCAGTCGTTTAGGGCTTTAAACACTAGTGTTAGCTTTGAATTGGACCCTGGGACAAACTGGCAACCAGTGCAGCTGCTTTGAAACAGGGTTTATGTGAGATCTGAAAGACATACATAATTAGAAAACACAAACAGTTTTCATCTGTTCTTAGTCTATTGTTATTTTAGCATTCTGAAAATTTTAAATTAGTCTTGTTAATTTTTCCTAGTGATAATTTTATTGTTTTATCTTTTTTTGTAAACCACTTTGAGGTGTTCTTTCTTTCTTTCTTTCTTTCTTTCAATCAATCAATCAATCAGGAGGTATAAAGTTTATGAAATAAATAGATAAGATAAAGTAGAGGGATATAATAAGAGGACATTTAGGAACATAGGACCCTGCCTTGTACGGAGTCAGACTACTGGCCCATCTAGCTCATTGTTGTCTACAGTGATGGGCAGTGACCCTTTAGGGTGTCAGGCAGAGGGTCTCTCCCCACCCTACTTGGAGATTTAACATGGGGCTTCCTGCACGCAAAGCAGATGACCAACTTCTGAGCTAGCTCAGGCCAGTGTGATCGTCCCTTGCTGGTTCTTGCTTTTTATCCTACGTGACACGAGGGGAATATTCATCCTAGACATCTGACTGATCTAGATTGCCAAATGGCTCACATCCCACCATTTAGAAGGCATCATAATACACTGGTATGTATCCTTTACCACTTTCATGAACTTGGCAAACCACAGTTTTTAGAAGATGGCAGCTGGGAGTAATAAAATGGCGGCCAGTGTCACTATCTATAGCAGGCAGATGTGTGCAGTTATTGTCTGAGAGTAGTATTTCAAAATCCAACTGCAGTTCTCCACATGACTGAACTACGTAGGTGCTGAGTTTTGAAATCATGCTCTTGTTTTTCTAATTCATCACAGGATGTGCAGTTGGGAGGGGGGAAGAAATGCACAAAGTTCTAAAAAAAAAAGAAAAAGCAGATACTGCTAGCAAGTTGTGGTGACTGAGACGCTAGTATTGCTCCTCGTGTACAATATTACAGCCTAACAATAACAGCAAAGGAGCATTTCCTTTTTCTGCTTTTTCAACCCTCCATTAATCCTTGGGGTAGTTTGCATCATTTGTTAAAGCACAACATCAAAAACACCAAAACAAAACAAAAAAAGCCTAACGGCACAGTCCTATGTATGTCTACTCAGCAAGAAGACTCACTGAATTCAATGGGACTTGCTCCCAAGTAAGTGTGCATAGGACTGCAGCCTAAATCTCCAAAAATGAGCCAGGCCTTCTGTATTATCTCTTATGAGATATTAATAGATTCAGGTAGGTAGTCTTCATTTCTTCTTCAGGTATCTGAAGAAGTGTGCATGCACACAAAAGCTTATACTGAGAACTAACTTTGTTGGACTCTAAGGTGCTACTGGACAATTTTTAATTTATTTATTTTATCTGCGTCAGACCAACACGACTACCTACTGGACAATTTTTTTAATTTTGAGATATTAATAAATAACTATACCAAGCCCTTCAAAAAATACATCCAAGAGCTAGGATTGCTCACGACTTCAGTGGCAGTTTGATCAGCAGATGCTAGCTGGTGATAAATGTCAGAAGAAATTTCATCTTCTGATTTCTGTAGACTGCAAGATAAGGAGGCAGTGAGGTCTGTGGAGCCCTAGGTTGGCACTGGCAGAGTTGTCACCGCTGATGTCCGAGAGCTTCCCCTAAACCCACTATTGCCTTGCTCTGCCCCATCAAGAGGAGCACAGCATTGCCACCACTGGGAAAATGCCACTGTTGGCATGGTTTGTGCTCTCTTTGTAGCACCTAATAGGGAAAAACAACTGAAAAGTATCCCCTCCCAGTTGCTATAAAGGAAGAGCATTTACTGTATGCGAAATGCAGACGCTCCAAGTGTCCCTATTTTCCAGGGATGTCCCTGATTTAGAGAAGCAGTCCCAGTTTCTGATTTGATCCCGGAATGTTTCCTTAGGACATCCCTATTTTTATTGGAGAAATGTTGGAGGGTATGGAGTTATCCAGCTCTTAAGCTGTCTGAAGGAAATCCTGTATAGGGAAGGTTTTTTTTAATGTTTAATGGATTATTATGTTTTTTATATATGTTGGAGGCTGCTCAGAGTGCTGGGGCAACCCAATAAGATGTGTGGGGTAGAAATAGTGAAATTATCATTATGGAATGGGACGTCCCTATTTTCATCAGAGAAATGTTGGAGGGTACGGGAGTGAGGAAGTCTGAGACAAACTTCTGTTTGTCTCTTTCCCTCCCTCCCCGCACCTTCCTCTGGATGTGTATCTAGTCTGCAGTGCAGCTTGGGCTTCCTTCCTTTTTGTCAGAGAGTCTACGTTTCCGTTTATACACCTTGCATTTGTGCTTTGCAGACACGCTAAACTATACGACAGTTGCAATAAATCAAGCTGTTAGGAGAGTCTCTTCCTCCCTCCCTCCCTCCCTCCCCCTCCCAAACTGTTCTGTGTCTCTTCTAGCCGTGTTTTAATAAGAACCTTGGTGACTTATGGTGAGGCAGCTGCATTTGGAAATCCTGTCAGCTAGCAAAATGACACGACACTTTCTAAATCAGAAGGGAGACAAATACATTTTTAACAGGACCACCCAATTTCAGCACAAAAATGATCCTTGCATGCACACAGCTGGCTTCCTTGCCTTATAAAGCAAAAGCATGTGCGTATTTTCCTTTGGAGGAGTGCAGCTGTTTTTGCTTCATAAAGCTGCGCGCCATTTTTTTAAAAAAAGTTTTATTTACTACAAAAGCCTATTATTTTAGCCATGTAAAGTGCTGCAGTATGATGATGATGATGATGATGAATGATGAATGATATAATAACACTGCACACTGGGCTGTGTGGGGTGTTGGGGGATGGGTATCAACTCTGATGGGGGACACATTTTGCTCCTTCTGGGATAGATTGCTCACCTTTGTTTCCCCACCCTTCACTCAGTTTTCACCTGAGGCTCAAAGAAGATGTCAGCAGATGACATCTAGTATGGAAATACAACTCTGGGGGAAGCTTCACCAGTTCATATTCAGTCTGGAAGTCATTTTATGACATTGTGGTGGAAGAGGGCACGCATTTGCATTTGATGAAGCATTTAAAGAAATTGGAGTGGGGGTATTTCCTTGGCTTTGTGCATGTTTATTTCTCTCTACATGGTTTGTGGATGCTGCGTACTTTCCCATCCTCACCTTACCTTTTATCTTTGCAACAACCCTGTGAGGTAGGTGAGACTGAGTTAATTAATACACGTGCAGCTAAGCAGCATTTGGTAGCTGCAGTTTCTGTAACGTTAGGCATGCAGACCCTGAAATGCTGAAATATATTCTTTTGGGGGTGCAGTCCTATACACACAGCTTCTTCAAGCTGAGAATTTCTTGATCCAAATCCCACGACAAAAGGGAACTCGGCAGGGCGTTTTCCTGTCCAGGCAGTAGCAGCTCTCCTCACGCCCTGTTTGTCAGCTGCCTGCTTTCTAACAAGGACGCTGTGGGGTGCATGACTGAAACATGCACTCCTTGCCAGAAGCTGCCTGTCACTTGTGTGCTACCCCAGTAGTCTTTCAGCGGCTATCCTGAAATTTAGCTGTGTTTATATTACCGTGCTGCTGAAACCTCCCTCCTGCTTTGCGAACAGCAGAAAGGAATGCAGACTGGAGGAGACCAAGGGCCCTGCGAGGCCACCCAGATCAGAGAGTTTTGTGCAGAAGCCCCTATATGGCTCTGTTTGACAGAGAGATGGAGATGGAGCTCTGCTCTGCTCCTTGTTTGGGAAGCTGGTGGGAGGGGAACAGGCCGAGAAGCTATATAAGCCGAAAAGGTTCACTTTGCCAGTGCACCACCCCAGAACAGCTCTCCCCAGCCAAGCGCTGACAGGTAAGAGGCAGGGAACCAAAGAAGTGATTTCAGGATTTGCCTGATGAGTTTAGATAAAGAAAGAAAAAAGGGGGGGAGAGAGACTTTCTTTGCTGTTTCAATACAGTATATTGGTGGTGCCTAGGAGAGCTCATCACACAATAAATGAGTAAATGTGCAATAATCCACGCCCACTGAGCTTAATTGGTGTTTGCTATTTTACTTCAGTGGGATGTTGCATGTACCCTTAGGTTGTGCTCCTGCTGTCTGATGCACTGCACATTTACTTGGAAGTAAGTCAGTCTGAACTCAGTGGAGTTTAATCCTAAGTAACTGTGCTGCAATTCTAAGGAAACATTCTTGGATGTGGGATTTATTTCTGAGTAAACAAGCACTGGATTGTGCTGTTTGTCCTGATCCAGTTAAGTGTTTATTTTTATGAGAGGATTTAAGCACATGCTTTACTTTTCCAGTGAAATTGGTGGGGCTTAAAGATACTATAATTTTGTCTCGATTGTGCCATTGCCTTATTCTCTGACCCTCACTTTTGCATTTCCACTTCTAAGATGAAGCTGGTATGATGTTTATAAGCAATGTCATTTGTAGCTAAGCCTCTGTAAGCCTTTCTGCCAGAATATTTATTTCTCCTGCTGCGTTGCTCTTTAAGCACCATCCTTGCTGGGAAAGGGTCTCCCTCTCTCTCTCAGTTATGATTCAGATTTGTTCCTAGTGTGTTCTTGCTCTTTGGAAGCTGTGTGGATATTAGATCACAATCTGTACATTGTGAACCTGAAAAGGATTTCCCACTTCAGGCTTTTGACAGGTTCTTTTCACACCCTCACTGGGATTCTCAAGCTTGGAATGAACTGGTGGATTGAGACCTAATTGAGTATGTGTGTGTGTGCATTTTCACATGGAACCCCTTCGGGGTTTTTTGCCAAATGGAAATCATATGCATTCACTTCTAGTCATGGCCTTAAGTTTGGAGCAAGAGGAGATATGTAGCAGAAACTTGTGTTTTGCTTATGTCGTGGTGTAAAGTGCCATGTATATACATTGATAGTGCTGCATAAATAAAATTACTATTACTACTTCACGTGCTGCTATTACTCCTAAGTAGTGCCTTTAGTGAGTCATAGCTTCACTCTGTCCCTTGTTCTGTGTAAGTGTTGATGTTAACTAACAAGGGTAAATTAAATTATAGAGTGTATATTCTACAAAAAATGCATAATCTAGGATGGCTAGATGCAAAAGAGGACATGGTTCTGCAAGTTGCATAGAAGTGGGATATTCAACAGGTGTGGCTTGTCATGCAATAAACAACTGCTGAAATCCTATCTTCTTTCTGTTCTTTGTCCCATTTTGCATCTTATTCTCCTAATAATAGCTGCAGGCTAGATTCTCATGGATGCCCTGTACCCAGTTGGGGCTTGTGGGTAGTCCAATGCTCATATGTAGACCTGTGCCAGTGGAGGGTACATGCACTAGAATCCCTCCAGTCACACTGGCTCTGAGCATGGTCCTCTCCATCACCTTTTAGCATAAATGCAAAGGAAACCCCCTTACCTACCCACTCCCACAGAAGGAGCAAACAGATGCATATTAAGCTCAGCTCCACTATATCACCATGCCTCCAAACTGGAGTGGACAACATTTGTTGACATACCACAATATTTACTGTAGCATTTCCTTAGTATACAGTTGCCATTCTTCTCATGTATATAATGTACTTGCTGAACTCTGCCTATGATAATATATTTGGACATTTAACTATTAGAACACACACACACACACACACACACACACACACACACACACACACCACTCACTCACTGACTGGGGGAAGCCCATTTTTTGCTTTTCCTGCATGGGTTTTTTGTCAGTGTCTGACACCCCCACGCCTGAGCTTTGCCTGCATTGAGGCTGCAGGTCATCAGGACAGGCCAGCTGCTTGTGCCCTTTCCACCTGCAGTCCAGTGCTTGTATGTGAGGAGAGGGAGGGGGAGAGAAGAGCGCAAAGCCCAGGGCCTTTTCCATCGTGACACCATCCCTGCAGAAATCCCTTCCAAAAGAGCTTCATATGGCCCACTCCTTCCATGGTTTTCTAGAGGGCAACTCTTCTCTTTATAGCCCAGCCTAGCACCTGCAAAGGACAGCAATAGTAAATCTTCACTCGGAGTTGTGTTGTTTATATTCTCCTTGTGTTGATTTCTGTCATTTCAGCTTATAAATACTGTAGATATTCACTTGCACAGCTTTGACATATTGTGAGTCTGTTTGTTTGGAAAGTGGGAAAAAATAGAAGGATACTCTTCCTTCTCCTAATATCTAAATAAGCCACAATATGCAGACAGTATATTTCAATGAGATTTGCCTTTCCTGTAGCACACCTGGTATGCTGGGATGCCTTTTAGCTCTGTCCAGAAGCAAGAATTAGCAGACAATTGCACATCTTAGGACAGCTTTCCCCAAAGTGCTACTGCCCTCCAGATGTTGTTGGAATACAAATCCCATCAGCCCCACTTAGCATCACCAACGGTCAGGGATGATGGGAGTTGTAGTCCAACAGCAGCTGGATAGCACCAGGTTGGGGAAGGCAACCTCAGGCTGGTCACGTTTTTGCTGGCAGGCAGCCCCTTTGAACTCAGCAGGGCTTACTTCTCAATAGACATCCATAGGATTAAACTATTAAAAGACAATCCTATGTATAAACCCCATTAGATGTACTGGGGTTTAATTTCTTAGTAAACATGCATAGGATTGCTCATGAGAGATGCACACAATCAGTTTGTTGCAGGTTTCTGGGTTACATTAGCAGCTGCAGTTATCACCTTAGCACTCTGGAGCATCCCAGGGGCCTTAGAGCACTGCTTGCTTCTCTGTCACTAGAAGACACATGTTAAAATCTGCTTGAATTTATCCTAGTTACTAAATATGGTTTTCATTTAGAGTTCACCCTGCTCAGGCAGAAATGCAGCATTCCGCCTTCCCCCCTCCCTCTTAGGATTTTTGGCTCAGTTGGCTTGAGTTTGAGCAAACCACCCTTGACCTCTCCAGCTCTGTTCCAAAAACAGACATTTGAAAGACTTTGTTTCCTAATTAGGAAATCGTTTGTTCCAAACAGGCTAGCTAGAGGCACTCAAGTTAGGTAAGGTTTCCTCTGTGCTTTGGAGTAAAATGGTCAAGTATATATAGCCACTAGCTCCCCAAAATATGTGCTATTAAACATTTCTTTTCAGTAAAACTAAATATAAAAAGTCTTCTTCTATTTGTTGTTTTAAATTTAAGGTTTAATTCCCACCCGCTCCCTGAGAGTTTCAGAAGAACTATATTATACCCTCATCCACTTTTTATGTGAAGTAACCTGGACTGATGAGACAAAGAGTGATTTGACACATCACGTTCCTTGAGGTGATGTGTCGAAGATGTGTCAAATGCAAAATGTAAATGTGACAGATATAGATTTGCAAATGTGGGTTTATTACCACCCAGGGAAGAGCTAAGGTTAGCAGGAGCTCTTTGCTGAGCTCACTCATTTTGGGACAACCCCAGGTTTCCCCTGTGTGATGTGTATAGAAGTGGCCTCTCTCTATATTTATATTTTGGTATAAACATTTCCTTAAAGATCTCTTATCCCAGGTTGAGAAGGTATTTGAATTCGGTTCCCTCTCACACCCAAAGCAAAGGCTCACTGGCTCACAAAGCATTTCCTTTGAACACTGCCTCACAGTTCCCATTCCTGAGTCCTAGGGTGTGTTCTGAGGGCACCATCTTGTATGTTTGGGACTGGATGGGAGGCCACCTGAGAATCCCAAATGCTTCACCTTGAGTTCCACATTGGAAGAAAATGAACTAAATATTAGTGACAGCAGATACCAATGGAAAGGCACAGGAAATGCCATTCTTTGTTTCTAAGAAGCATTTAGAGCCTATGTTCTTTGTATTCATGCTAGACATCTCATTTTTACCTTCACCAGTTTGAGCTTTCATGCTGCTGCTCTCATGATGAGGACATCAAGTGCTTCTAGTTTCTTAATTAAGGCCTGCAGTGCTTGATCTTATCTGCCTTTTTAAAATCCAGCACCGCAGGCCTTAATTAAGAAACCGGATAACAGTATTAAGTTGGGTTAAGTTACACTTGAGTTTTCTCATGACTAGCAGAACTGTTTGTACCCTGTACTAAATCAAACTGAAATCTCGCATCCAAACCCTACACAAACACACACACACACACACACACACACACACACCTTCTGAAACCCTTGGAGAAATGATGGGATAAAAATTTAAGTAAGAATTATATTGTCACTATTACGATAAGAAACATTTGCTTTTTAAGAAAAGTAAGCTCACATTCTTAGGAGGGTGAATTCTGTACCTAATAGCCACATTCTGTGGCTTTATCTTCACTCCCACTGCATCATGGGGGAGCGGGGGGTAAAATAGTAAAGGTAAAGGACCCCTGGATGGTTAAGTCCAGTCAAAGGCGACTATGGGATTGTGGCGCTCATCTTGCTTCAAGCCGAGGGACCCGGCGTTTGCCCACAGACAGCTTTCCGGGTCATGTGGCCAGCATGACTAAACCGCTTCTGGCTCAGTGGGCAGAGGCGTACGAAGTGGGGACGGAAGGGGCGGGTGACCCTGGGTACCACCCTGGGGGTGTGTGACAAGATGGCCCCTGCCTCCCCCCAGCTGTAGAGTGGCTGAGGGTGCACGCAATCAGTATGCACGCCACTCACACAGCATCTTCTCTGACATCCTCCTCCATCAAGGATGGAGATGGTAGCAGAGAGGATTAGAGTATCTCCCTCCTTCTCACCCCTTTGTCATCCAGAAGCATTGCAGGGCAGAAGAGTGTTGGCCATTGGGGCTACTTTCAAGGCAATTACAATGGCAGTGGCCCTTCGGAAGCCCACAAGTCCCAAAGGCCACCACTTTTTAAGTCATGAATTGCTGCTCTGCTACATGTCAGGACAATTGGGAGGTGACAGGGATTCCCCTTTTGCTACTTTTACAAAGTTTCTTCTAATTGGAGCCAGACCCCGTTAACTCTTGAAGCTAGCCTTCCCCTGCCCCCAACCACCACCACCGCTCCTGGGAATGTTTTCTTTTATTACATTGAGACTTCTATGTTCTCTTTATAGGTCTGTACTTGTGTGGAAGGTCTGAGAAAGTTGCTATAGAAGATGTGTGAGGAAGAGGACAGCACCGCACTGGTTTGTGACAATGGCTCAGGACTGTGTAAGGCTGGCTTTGCTGGGGATGATGCTCCGAGAGCAGTTTTTCCATCCATTGTGGGACGTCCCAGGCACCAGGTGAATAACTGGCTCAGCGACTGAAACACTGATTGGTACAGAAGCCAAAGGATTCATTAGCAATAATAACATTGACCTCAAAAGGAAGAGTTTTGTTTCCCCCACACACTCCCTTTACAATGCCACAGTCCTTATCCAATTTCTTTTAGATCATTCCTGTTGATGTCAATAGAGTTTTGCCATGTAGCATGTTGTGGTCCGATTTAAAATGCAGTTTAAACTCTTGAGCAGCCATATTGGAAGAGAGTAAACTTTCACCAGAGGCTGGCAACCCTATTTCCTCAGCCAGTTTCTCTAATTTGGAAAAATGTGCATTCAACAGTGCTTTTTGGTTTTGTGTTTGCTGAGGTAGAATGGGAGAATGATCAGCAAGTAGAATTGACTAATAAAATTGACTAATCAGTTGACTAATTTAGAACATCTTGTAGGTTGGTAGACTAACCATAGATTGCTATAGAGATGAGTTTTAAGAAAGTCGGGGGGTGTGACAAATATCAAGTAATCATAGCAAATCAAATATCACTAGTCAGATACCTCTTACTAAGGGCCCCTCAGGATGTCATTTTTATTGCACATTCATGATGATTTGTGCTCATGATTTTATCAGGCCAATAATATACAGTCCTGCTTTTAATACTGTTTGTAGCTTTGAATGCTTGGGGGTAGCCACACTTCTTCCTTTTCAGTCAGTGTATATCCCACAACTTCCTGCTGAAATCTAGTAACTTTTTATACCACAAATGTTCTGGTTTCTTTTGTTTCACTTCTGTTCCGCTATAGCCTCTCCAGACAGCAATAATGTGATAGCACTGGGGAAGCATCACAGAACAAGCTAAACAGAATACATCCATCAGTAATGCACTTTAAATAGCCATGTCATTAAGCTTCAGATTCACAGTGTAAAATGATCCTGAAACTGTTGAGATATCCATAAGCTATAGACCTGAGTTGGGAGGCCCTTGTGTGTCCAGTCTCTGCATATCAGATAAATGGAACTGTGGCTTGTATCAAATAATCATTGTGACCCAACAAGAATGGAAAATGCATGTATTCAAGTCCATCAAGATAGCTATTGTAACACACTTCTAAAAAAATGACTCTTTTTCTTCCCCTGTCAAAGCTGCAATACTATTTATCTGGAAGCAAATCCAACTGAAATACCTGAGGCTTACTTCCAAGTAAACATGGTTGAGGATCAGGCTGTAAATGTGAGCCATGGAAGTGGAGCACTTGAGAAGGGTGTGCTGTCCAATATTTGCCACTAGATGGCTGTTCACTCATATTTATAGCATGTACCAGGAGTAAAGATGGCCATCAACTTGGATGACTTCAAAAGAAGATTAGACCAATTCATGGAGGATAAGGCTACCAGTAGCTGCTAGCCACAATGCCTATGTTCTGCCTCTACTGTCAGAGGTGGTATGTCCCTGAATACTGGTTGCTGAAAATCACAAGAGGGAAGAGTGCTGTTAAGCTTGGGTCCTGCTTATAGGCTTCCCATAGATATCTTGTTCGCCACAGTGAGAACAAGATGCAGAACTAGAGGGGCATATTCTTTGCATGCAGAAGGTCCAGTCTCTGGATGCAAGGGTTTGAGGAAGCACTATTATTGGGTCAGATCCCTGCCCAAGACTCTGGCAAGCTGCACTCCATCTGTGTAGGTGATGCTGAGCCAAAGGGACCAATGATCTGAACCAAAATAAAACAGCTTTCCTATGTTTCTATTCCATTGGCCACTTTTTCCTATTACGTTTGTTATAGTTATGCTTGGTGGGGAAACAATGAAGGCTGTTTCCTCAACCTTTTATTTAAAAGTAAGATAGAAGGTATGGGTCATCTTGTTTGCTTTGTTTCATTGCTTTCTTATGAGCCTGTTGTCATCGTCACCTTTTCTCCCTCTCTTACTTAGGGTGTGATGGTAGGGATGGGCCAGAAAGATAGCTATGTAGGAGACGAAGCCCAAAGCAAGAGGGGGATCCTGACCTTGAAATATCCAATAGAGCATGGAATCATCACAAACTGGGATGATATGGAGAAGGTATTTAAACCACAAATTAAAATAGAATATAATGTAAAATGAATGATAAGCAGAAGCAGGGATTTTTGCTGTCTTTTTTTCGGAGGGGGGTGGAAGGTTGTGTTTTGCCTGTGTCTTTTTGGTGAGAACAATCTGCATATCTTCTGTTATTGGGATTTTATTCCCCCCCCCCCAATAAGTTCATGGTGTTTGGTGTTCCAGTAAGGACTTCACAAGAATGCATATTTGCTGCTATGATTTGGAACTACATAAAGACTAATTAAGAAGTCACAGAAAGAAAATGCAATTAACAAGTTCTGGAAAGTGGTGGCTAGGGCTTCCTTTATCTGGAGTGGGCGTGGGTGCTTCTCCACCACTGCTGGTAATGTATACATCTTCTGCCCATGGAGGTTATCCTTACTCACATTGTGCTTATTGCTCTCAGTCATTGTTTCTCCTCATTGCTCTCAGTCATTGCAGCTGCAATGAATATTGCATTCACATAGGTGAATATTGCATTCACATAGGTGACTGAATATTGCATTCACATAGGTGAATATTCACATAGGTGAATATTGCATTCACATAGGTGACACCACCCCCTCTCATAGTTCTGAATCAGACATTGCTAGTTTGGGACGGAATTATGCAGTCCACTTAGCCACATGGGCAGAAGATATAGATCAAGAGTGGGCAGAGGAGTAGATTGGGATTTGCAATGGTTTGAAAATTGTGACGATTAAAGTGTTTTCCCCACCTCCTGTATTAGGCTGCTGAAAGCTTGGGGGGGGGGGACAGGATTATTTGTGTGAGAACAGATTTGTGTGCAAGCTCCAGTTTTGTTACTGAAAGCATGTGCCTGTGGCGTTTGTACAGAGCCCCCAGTCGTTTCACGGACTATTGACCTGTACACCACTGCTTTATTCTTCTGCTGCCGCCAACCAGGTTTCTTCTGGTGAAATACTGAGTCTCAGTCAGGTTGTAAAGTCAACATGAAGATTAAAGTTTATTGAAGAACAAACAAGTTTTAAATATGTTCAGAACAGTTTCTCAAATGTGCGCCCTTAACTAGATGTGGCACTATCTCACACTGTCACACTCTTCTCTCTCAGTTCTATCCCTGTCTCTCACTCTGTGACAACCGCTATATTGATCTTTTACTCGCTCTGTCTGACTCTGACTCTCCTATCTTCCAATGGTAAAGCCCCTGGGCGGAGCCTCAAAAACAGGTAGGCTCCACCTCTGAGCTTTCTCATTGGTCAATCTATATTAACCATTCCCATCCCCCTGTACAAACATAATCACAAGGAATGGGCAAATGCCACAGTGCCCAGGAACACCTTGGTCCACAATGCTATGTCTGCCTTCTTGAGCCACGAGGGTCCAGTAAATTATCCAAGCCTAAAATCTGCCTACCCTTGATGTAGAAGAGGTTACGTGGACTAACATGGGTGAAACTATGGAGATATAGCACTTGCAGTCTAAAACATTCAGTTCTAATGTCTCATAAGTGTTCTGTAGCTACTGGAGCTTCAGAAATATTGTCAAGGTGGGTTGGTGGCCTGTGGCTGTTTATTATAATATTATGATAAAAATTCACTTTGCTTTTTATTAATACAGATTTGGCACCACTCTTTCTACAATGAGCTGCGCGTTGCCCCCGAAGAACATCCAACTCTGCTTACAGAGGCACCTTTGAACCCCAAAGCTAACCGAGAGAAAATGACACAGGTAAACAGCCTCTTCTTAGCATTAAGGTCCTTGAATTACTATATATTTATGTATTTCTCCGTTAAAGTTCTATACAGTGTAGATGCCAGCTGTATTTCTGATTGTTGATGTGGGTTATACACTGGTTTTGGTGGTTCTTTCTTCTGAGTTTGTAGGTGATCTTTATCTGTATTGTACTCTGTACTTCAGGACAATAAAAGGATTAACTCTTACTTTTCATTGAATGGTTGGGATTTCAGTTCATGTTGTTAATATTTCATGGCACCACATATATATTGGTGTGAAACCCATTTCAACTACCCTGGTTTCCTGAGAATTGTAATTTTCTGAGGAATGGAAGTGACTATTAATCCCGCTTAGGTTTGTAAACATCCCCTAGCCGCATAGTACTGATTTTTATTTCCTTAGAAAAGATGTCATGTTATACATTAACCCTCTCTAAATTAACGGAAACTTCTGTTGTTAGTCATGAGTTCTATTGATCCAGTTAGTGGAACCTGCTGTATTTGCAGGTTCTGGATGCATTGATTAGGATTGTGGAAATCATTTAAATTATGTGCTGTTGGTAATTAATGGTTACGACCCTATTGCACAGAGTAACAAAGACGATAACAAAGATGTGTTTAATTACTTTTCAGATTATGTTTGAGACTTTCAACGTCCCAGCTATGTATGTTGCTATTCAGGCAGTTTTGTCCCTCTATGCTTCTGGGCGTACAACAGGTAAGAAAGTGATGGGAGTTTTGGGATTTGTGAAAAGGAAGAAGAGTACATAGATATCAGGATAAATTCTGCCCGTTTTGTGTTGTATCTAGGGATTGTGCTTGATTCTGGGGATGGTGTCACCCACAATGTGCCAATCTATGAAGGCTATGCACTGCCTCATGCCATCATGCGCCTGGATTTAGCCGGCCGTGACCTTACCGACTACCTCATGAAAATCCTGACAGAACGTGGCTACTCATTCGTTACTACTGGTAAGAGAAATACTTAGGATTGAGATTCACTGAACATACTTTTAGGAGCTTTACAGACACATGGTTGCTTTCAGTAATGGTGAACAAGTTTTTCTGTTAACACATCTTGCCTAGCACTATGTCTCCTGACCCCCTGGATGTGATGTGGGGACAGATGGGAGGCGGGTGAAAGCCCTATTCTGCTAGTGCTGGCTCCTGCTAGTTCAATCTGGCCCGAAATGTTTTGCAAATTCGTAACATTTGGGGGCTTCCTGCTGGGAAGTGTATTTATTTATTTTGAATGCAGAACATTTCAATTTTAAAAGCAAAGCAAGAGTCCTGTTTCATTATCATGAATAATACTGAACTAAAGATAAGCAATGCAGTTCCTTTCTTTGATTGCCAAAATTCTTTGGCAATCACTTGTAGCTGAGTAAGATCAATCAATCATTCTTTGATTGCCGAAATAGTGTGATTTACACAGTACTGTTTGTAATTTAAACACAAATCTTTGCTTTGAATCCCATCTGCAGCTGAACGTGAAATTGTCCGTGACATCAAGGAGAAGCTTTGCTATGTTGCCCTGGACTTTGAAAATGAGATGGCCACGGCTGCTTCTTCATCATCCTTGGAAAAAAGCTATGAGCTGCCTGATGGTCAGGTGATCACAATAGGGAACGAACGTTTCCGCTGCCCAGAGACACTCTTCCAGCCCTCTTTCATTGGTAAGATAACTTACACTGTTTATTGGCCAATTATATTATTATACACCTGCAAGAAATTCAGTCACCTCGCTCTAAATGGCTATACCTACTTGGTTAATAAAAATGGAGAACAAGTGGTCCTCAGGATGTCATTAGACTACAACTCCCATCATCCCTGGTAATGATAATGGATGCTGAGCTGATGAAAGTTGGAGTCCAACTTCCTCTCGGGGGCTATAGGTTTCCATAACTGCTTCTACGCCAACACAACCAATGATCCTTGAACACCCATCCCTCAGTTCACTTCACTTTCTGATTTGCTTTATATGCTAGAGGTGATGTGGGGCATTTCACCCATGGTGTGGTAAAAACCTGGACATGTTTTGTCAGGAGATGGCTCCCTGACAAGTGTACAAAAATAGCATAAACTAAGGCTTAAGACAGCGAAGTGAACTTGCTGCCTTAGGGTAAATGAATGTTATTGTCGGCAGCTGTAACATTTGGGAAGAGTTGTTTGAGAATCAAATTTGGATATAGTAGCAGCATTCCTTGCCAGGGAGATGGTCCAAGCAGTTACATACCTGTGAATTCTAGATTCAGGTAGATAGCCGTGTTGGTCTGTCACGGTAGAAATAAATTTAAAAATTGTCCAGTAGCAGCTTAAGAGACCAACTAAGTTTGTTCTGGATACTGTATAAGCTTTTGTGTGCATACACACTTCTTGAGATACACTGAAACAGAAGTCACCAGACCCTTATATATAGTGGGAGGGTGGGATGGGGTTTTTTCCAGAAGGGTAGTAGGGGATGGGTGACTGACTCAATGGTAAAGCTGTTGACGACTGTTAATAACTGCAATTAGTCCTAAAGGAAAAAGCAAGGGATAGTATGCAGATGACCAAAAATAGCTTTAGCGTGTGTAATGAGACAAGAATCCAATATCTCTATTCAGACCAGGTCTCTGAATGTCAATTCATATACCTATGAATTGACATGTTTTGAAAAGCCCAACTCTAGCTGGATTTGTAAATGTTGAATAACTGTATTAGGAATTCTTAGCCTGCATTGAAAATTGTAAAGGTGCCTCTATTCTTCTTTCAGCTCTGTCATTCCTTTTATAAGAAACATTTTAAGAAACCAATTATTGCACTTCAAATAACTTTTGCCTGACTTCAACCTGCCACAAGATATTGGGGTTTTTTTTCTAGTTAAGTGTGCACACAGTTAATTGACTTCTATATGCTAGGCTTTGAATAACAATTTCTCTCAGCCTTGAATTAGTTTAAGGCTACAGTGGTACCGTGGTTTTCAAACATAACCTGTTCCGGAAGATCGTTCGACTTCTGAAATGTTCGAAAACTGAAAGTGGAAGCCTCAATTCAATAGGGAAACTCAAAATGGAAGCTGTGTAGTATGTTTGGCTTCCAAAAATTATTCGAAAACCGAAGCAGTTACTTCCGGGTTTTCGGCGTTAAGGTTCCAAAACATTTGTCAATGGAGACATTCAAGAACCGAGGTTCTACTGTATTTCATTAAGGTTCATTCTAACATCTTGTCCACACCTTCACAGGTTGGTGGCTACTGGGTTCAGTCTTCTCAGTTGTGGCACCCACAATTCTACTATCCTAAGGCATGGTTAGAATTTTAGGATCCATCTGCCACTTAACATATATGGCACCAATTTAAAACTATTTCATTCTCCGAGACCTTGACAGCGGGTGCATTTTGAATTTATGATTTTGTTGTTGCATGTATTTAAGCTTATCAATTGTTTCTGGTTCTGTTTTCTTTCTGATTGCCATTTTCCTAATTATTATAATGGGTGTATTTTTAACACTTGACTATAACCCATGCTTGGAGAGGCAGCTCAAAAGTTGGAAAGCCAAGGCAAATATATGTTAAATAAATAATTTCTCAACCATCACAGGCATGGAATCTGCTGGCATTCATGAAACCACCTATAACAGCATCATGAAGTGTGACATTGATATCAGAAAAGACCTCTATGCAAACAATGTACTATCTGGTGGAACCACTATGTACCCTGGCATTGCAGACCGAATGCAAAAGGAGATCACTGCCCTGGCGCCCAGCACTATGAAAATCAAGGTACTGCATTATTTGATTATTATCTAATTTATAGTGGCAAAGTAGGCCAGCATATTTTAAGGTGACTAGCTAGCTTACATATTTTAATGTAACTAAGATAAGCCAGACAGGCATATGTAAAGCCCTTAATAAAATATTGATGCAGAAAAGATTAAAGCTAACTAAACAACTTATCCCACTCCCAAGCCAATATAGGGAAAGACAGGAACTGAAGAAAGTAGAAGACCAAGCAGAGGGGATTCCCAGCAGCACAGTGATTCTAGGGCGAGTTTACACCATTAAAATATTTTTTTTTTTGCAAGAAAATATAATTAGATTATTTCCTGATGATACCATGGTTAAGCTCCTGTAAGTACTCTGGTGATCTTCCCCAAGGTTTTGCAGGAAATCACCCACCCAATTTAAACTGCCTTTAAAAACAGGGCAAAATATAAATCTGATCACGTAAGAGTGCTTTTGCAAGAATACTGAATTGCCCCAGGTGAACGAAACCCAGTGTTTACTTTTCTCCTGTCAAAAACGATTGCATAAGCACTTCTTTAGATAGGAAGACTTTAGAAGCAGCTCTTACCTGCTTGTGTCAGATACACAAGTATGGGCAGATAAAACTCTTTTGTTTACCCATTTTTGCCATAGGAATGGCTTGCATCACTCCACTGAATTCAATTTCTTCATGCAGTTCATTTTATCATTGCATACAGCATTTTAGTTACATCCTTCCATTTCTCTTTTGTGCAGATTATTGCTCCCCCTGAACGCAAGTACTCCGTTTGGATTGGTGGTTCTATCCTTGCTTCTCTTTCCACCTTCCAGCAAATGTGGATCAGCAAACAAGAATATGATGAAGCTGGTCCATCTATTGTTCACCGCAAATGCTTTTAAACTGCTTCTCTCTTTCCTATTTTTTTTTCTCTCTCTCCTTTCCTCTCTCCCCGAGCACATTACTGTGAATATATTCAGGAATAGCAATGTTTTTATAACGCCATTCCACATATCTTAATAACAATGGCTCTGGCTATGTTTCCAATTAGATTCTGTGTATTTTGGGGGTGGGGGTGGGGATAGAATAAATTGTAAACATGCTACCAGTTGGGTGCTTGCAATTTTTCTTAATAAAAACACCTCCAGTTGTTCTTACTCAGCTGAAAAACTGCAGTTCACAAAAGTTCATGGAATCTAAGACAGAAAATTCAGATGCGCTGCAAATGTTCCATCACTGTCACTGTTTCAAGTCCACTTTATTTTCATAGTATTTCAGCATAATAACATATCCTGATTGAATGCCACCATGAACTCTATCATGACAGAACAACAAAATAACCTCAAAATGGGAAAGGGCAATAAATATCAAATTATTAAATCTAAAATGTACAAATATAAAATGTCAGTAACTTTTGGAAAACACTGTAGGAAAATCTGGCAGCCATGTTCTCCTTTGGGCAGCTGTTTTTGAGGTGGTTTGTTTTCCCATCCACATCACCTCAGGTCCAATACAGTTATTTTTACATCTTTCCCAACGACGTGTTTACATATCTGCAAAAGAAGTCGCCAAAATCAATCACGGATATACGTCGGTGAGGAATCTGCTGCAAGAGGCAAATTGCCTCTGAAGTCAATCGAGAACATGCTGTTTAAGAGACAGCAGATCATGAAAATGTTTCTTTTTGAAAATATGGTACTTCTCCTGGAGGTCAGTGCTGGCTCAGAGGAAAAGAACCATGGTGCCCATAAAGCAGCATTCTCCCTCCTCATCCTTGCCTTGCCATTTCTTGTAACTCACACATCAAATTGGAGGCAGTAATTCCCCAGTCTCAGGCTGCCTACAATCCATACATTTAAAGCACATGACTTCCCCCAAAGCATTTTGGGAACTGTAGTTTAACCTTCACAGTGCACAATGCCTAGCACCCTTAAATAACTACAGTTTCCAGGATGCCTTTTTTGTAGGGGGAGAGGGGACATTTTATATGCTTTGAATGTTGTGCATACAGCCTAAATCACATCTTGGTCAATGTAAGACCAGCCACATTTTTTCCTGCAGCCTTATGAAAGCGGATGTTTGGTGTCTGTGATGTCGGAAAATGAGTGCTTTAATTGTGACCAAAAAGCAGGAACAATGGGGGGAAATGGAAGAGGGTACACTTTTAGCTTATTATTTAAATTTAAAATTAGTGTCTTTTAGTTCAGACCAGCTGGGCTGCATATATAAACCTATGCAGTTTACGCTTCTTCCTCACCAGGCAAAAATAAACATTTCCAGTGAAGGGGAAGGAGAAGGAGAATTCATATTTCCTCTCTCCCACTTTCTAGATGAATTCTGCGTACTCCAGAAGCAAACAAAGAGAACACCCAGAATGATAGAGCACAACTCTCTTTTGAGGAAAGGTTACAGTATTGGGGGCTTGTTAAATTGGAAAAAGAGTTACAGGGGCATGATAGGCGAGAGTGGATGGGGAGAAGCTTCTCTCCCTCTTGGAGATTCAAGGAAGACAAAAAGGAAGTGCTTCCTCACACAGTTATGGAATTCACTCCTGCAAGACATTGTGCTGGACAAACAAACACACAGACAGACAGACATACTCAGCCAAACTGTTGAGAAGTAATGCTTACATTAAATAGTCTAGGATCCTTGGTATGGGGATGAAAGCCCTTCTTTTTACAAGCAGAAACTTCCAACATGCCAGCATTAGTAAGTCTGAAGACTCCCGTGCTAGAAAGCAAAGAAAGTATTATGTCCAAGGAAGCAAACAGAACAGAGCAAAAAATAAAATAAAAATGTACGTCTCAATAATGTGTGAAAAATCAGATGCATGAGCAACTTTGGGGAGTTTGCCAGAGGAGCATTTCAATTTAAGCTCACACCTGAGGACTAAGACACGGACAGCTCAATTCTATGCAGCACCAGTAGCAGAAGAGGTACGTATACACAGCAACTGTAACAGCTTCCTATGAAAGAAAAGTTGCTTAAGATTAATCCAGCTCTGCCCAACTGTATTTATAAATGATGCACCAGCAGGAGAGCGGGTTCCTTCACCAGAGAAGAGGATACTTCCTCTCTCCTAGTGATGAAATGGGTCATTTCTGTAGCACATTTGTATCACATATGTAGGATTGTAACTGCTGCCTCACGTATTGGACACACATGATGCAAATGATGCCACACTGCATCCAGTGTGACATCATGAGCAGAGTAATATCCAAAAAGTAGATCCTGCTGTGGAAAATTCTGAACTTGCCTAAACCAGACTAAAATAATTGCAGTTGATTAAGCATTTAATTTTTAACTTAATCCATCAAGGTTGACTGTACCTGCACATTACATGTTAAAAAGACTCAGATTTAATCTCCAACTAGAAGGATATCAAGTAACAAAGCTGGCAGAGATGCTTGCTTTGGAACCTATCCCTGGAGAAGCCACTGCCAACCACACAAGATCACACTGGGCTACATGGTCCAATGCCGTATTTTGTATGTTCAAGTTTTATGCTCAACACTTGAAATAAAGTTCATCTGCTTATTTCCCTTTTTCCATTCCCCACGACAGTAAAGCAAAATTGCACCACAAAATAAATATGCCTACAAATTAACATTCCCACCAAATAAACTGAGTAAAAAAACAAATGCCAATAGCACAAAATTACCCAACGCAGTAACTTGCCTCCAGTGAGGAGTGGATGAGGATATGCATGCATGTGGACCTCTATGGACTCGAGTATAAGCAGACCCGAATATAAACCGAGGCACCTAATTTTACCACAAAAAACTGGGAAAACTTATTGACTCGAGTATAAGCCTAGGGTGGGAAATGCTGACAGTGGCAAAGGCAGCGGAGGAGGAAGGAGCAGCCCCAAAGGGCTGCTTTCGGGCTGCTCGTTCCTCTTCCTCTGCCAGTAACAGCCTTTGCCGCTCACAAGGGCAAGCACAGGAGCCACGCTTGGCAGAGCGGCGGTGGCACTAGCAGCGGCAGCAAACAGTAAGTGGGACCCAAGTATAAGCTGGGGGGGGGGCTTTTTCAGCATTAAAAATGTGCTGAAAAAGTCAGCTTATACACAAGTATATACAGTAATCAAAATCTTTTTTTAAAAAACAGGGATCCTGAAATTAAATTGCCACTTAAAATTGCCAATATGAATTAACAATAAGAATTAAGTCCAAGTTACAGTCCAAGTTACAGTACAGTTTCAGTCCAAACCTGTACTTCAACCCTGTACTTCAATCCTTCACTTTGCCTGTAGTTCTGTAGTTCGCTGAGTACAGAGACATCTTTCTGAACATTGCTCATGGATGGAGTCAGAGAGAGAGAGAGAGAAAGAACTTACTCGTTATGTTTTGGTGAACAAACAATTGCAATAGCCTCCGGTAGCATTAGCTGATAAGAACAATGTGTATGAAGATCAACACTGGATAAGAATGCCGTCTGTGTTGGATGTGTCTACAAAGAAAGAAAGGAAAATGTCTACTTAGTGGATGGATATTTTTTTTTTAACAGATCAAGGTCAAATACAATCAAGGAGAAATCATAGTTAGTCTGAAGGCTTGCTATATTATTTTCTAGCAACTGTTTATGTTATTTCCTTCACCCAAACAGACAGCATGACAATTCTCATCAACAAAGAGGGTGCTTCAAAGTCATAGCAAAGGTACCTGTTGTAAGTTACTCACTGCACCATAGGTGGGCTGGTAAGGAAAGGGAAATTACTGAAAGGAACAGAAAACTAAAGCCTTTGACCATGAAACTATATCAAAAAAATAGGGGCAGAAAATGACAAACTACTACATGGAAAAGTCAATTAAATTGGCAGGTATAGGTATTTAATTTGCATTGTTTTGGTCAGACATACAAACGATTGATGTACAGGGGGCAGGGATGGAATCTGTCTTTCTTGTTTGTAGCTGAAAAAACAGTGCACACTGCTAATTGCCTGACTCCTGTGACAATCACAAAACAGCCTCCCCAGAGGAATTTCCCCCTTGACTGACTGAAGTTTAAACTTCACCCCCAAAATGGGATGGGAAGTCCCCAAGCAAATGTTTTCTTGCAAAACTTTTCAAGGCACTTGGGGGATGTGGGAGGCAATGCCTGGCACAAACTGAAGTGATTATTTAGTTGCTTTGGCACATGTCCAACTGGCAAGCTCACCTGAGCCACTGTTCAGGACATTTCTTTGGCTTTGAGGTTGAACGTGGCATGAGCTGAACATACTTCAGCGGTCACAGTTTGATTTCTGCATGTGCTCTGTTCTGTATGGATCCCTTCAGGCAGCACACAGCACTCAAATATAGGCCTAACATTTGCCAGCAACACTAAGGGCAGGTATGAACATTGATAGCATGATAAAAAAAAACCCAAAATGCTGAGCGACAGGTCTGGGAGCATGTGTGCCCACCTCTACTCAAAGGAAAGTGAGACATATGGAATGCACATTGGAAGTATAGGCCAGTTAGTCGTATTTACCAGGGCCAATTGGGGGAGGGGGTACATTTGCAAAATAACACCAGCATTTTAATCAGGAATGCTGTGTTGGGGGAAAAGTTAATGTTTTCTCTCCCTACAGTCCTGGTCACTGTTCCCCTATGGCTGCTATTTAAATTTTGAAAAGATCAGTGTCTATACCTACCTAGAGTTACTATATATATTCTTGCAATGCCTTTTTTTTTTTTTGTATGGCTGCACCATTTAATGACTTATTTGTTAATTTGCCTATTTAACAACAGCCACATACCACTTATTTATAATAAAACATCTAAACGGTTTCAAGGTACATCAGTAAAACAGTTTAAAATAATGACAATTAACAGTAAGAAAGATTAAAACACATAACCATCTCCGTGTCTGGATAGAGTTGCCTAAGCAAAAATATTTTAAGCAAATGTTTTCATTAATTGAATTAAAGCTCAAAACGTTTATGGTATCCTAATTAAACTGGTAGAATATATATTTTTAATGCATCATCATCATCATTATTAGTAGTAGTAGCAGTAGTAGTAGTACTTATAATGTCCCCTAAAGGATGCATCTGCCTCTTTCTGTCACACGAGAAATTTTTTGTTAAAAAAATGGAATGACAATATGCCCTGCTATCATAAGCACTTCTGTGTAGGCATAACAAATCTGAAGATCTAGTCAACAAAAGTAGACAGACCTGTACTTGTTGAAAGATTTGCAGTGCCCTAAGGGGCTACAGAACACTTGGTACATGTGGGTAGCAGGAAGGTTAAGGAAGAATAGTCTAGGGATAGTGCTTTCATTTAGAAAACAAACTGAATGCACTACCTTTCACTTTCCATTAAGACAAGCATAAAAAAATAACGAATGTGAAAAACAAATGTCAGTGCATGTGTCATGTTACAGGCAGTAGCAGACAAGATGGGTCTCCACTGAAATCCATGGAAAAATTAAACCAAAGTAAAATGGAAATAAACCAATGCAACTAAAATGAAGATAAAGCAAAGAGGATGTTGGCTTAAAACCAAAACCAATTCTCCCCCCCCCCCCATTGCACACCCTTAGAATAGTTTACCAAAAATATTGTTTCTGTAAGGAATGTCTTCTGCCTATTTCTTCACTGAGATCCACAGCATATTTATGTATATACGTACATGGATCCAGCCCAGAGTGAGGAGATCGTGTTGGTCTTGAACACTGAACAGCTCTTCCACATTCTCCATGTCGCAATAATCTGGCCCCGCAGACTGTTTTGGCACTATCACATGAGTAATAGTGAATTCGTTATGGGTCTGTAAAATAAAAGTGTGGCAAGATAGCTTTGGGAACAAGCACCAAACGTTGACCCCCAGAACCATCACTATTACCAACTGGATCAATTTTTAGTAGTTCATAGTCGCTGTGCTGATTCACACCAAGCGATACTCGGGTTCATCACAGTAATAGACAAAGCAGCAATGACGGAGGTCAACATTGATATTAAAATATTATATACGCGGACAAGCATTTAAAGGGAAGATTGAAAGTTGACTGAGTCAACGCTTTAGTCCATCTAGCTCGGTATTTTCTACACTGACTGGAAGCATAGGTGTCAACTTTTCCCTTTTTTAAAGGGAAATTCCCTTATTCCGAATAGGATTCCTCGCAAGAAAAGGGAAAAGTTGACAGCTATGACTGGAAGTGACTCCAAGGATACAGACAGCACTTTTCCTCAACCCTTACCTGCAAATGCCTGGTACTGAACATGGAACCTTCTGCATTAAAAGCACATGGTTTACTACTGAGCTACAGCCAGTGTGCGCCATGCTTATGTAAAAATACGGCAGGAAATGCTACCTTTTCTTAGTATGTAATCTTATTCACACTCACTTGCGAATGGAATTCACTTCTCAGTAAACATAGATAGGGTTGGGTTTCACAATGCAGTATTTTTTTTAATCTTCTTATTAGCCAGAATATATATTATTTTAATATCTGTGTATGTTTTCTCCTTTGTGCCAGGTTGAGTACTTTATATATCAGTCATGTTTCAGATACCATTTCGCAGTTAACTATTGGTGTAAAGTGAACATTAGGCAACAGTGTGCATTATTTACCTAGGAAGCAAAATCCAAGCAATAACAGCTAAGTGATATTTGCTATAATTTCTCTCCACTCATACATACACACAAAATCTGATATTCAGAATCTGATATGCCACAGCATTAGCTCCCACTATATTTAATATTGGTTTTCCTGCAACAAATTCTCATTTGTGTTTCATGAAAACCATTTTAAAAAATCCTTTAGTGGAGTCTAACTTCACAGCAGAATGATTTAATAGCATTACATGCTTCCCATTGCCTAAGATCAATGATTTCTGCTCCTCCCCCAAAAGGCAAACAGCAGACCACAGTTCAGTAAGAATTTCTGAGAAGTAAAGTCAATTATGTAGCACACTTACACTCCACATCTGCTTTTGCTCTGATATCAGTTCATTACAGGAAAATACAGTACTATCAAAAGTGCCTTCCCCATACAAATGTGAAGGTTCAACTGTACCAGTTTTCCACAGAGAATTCCACATGTCTCTATTCCTCTTACTGTATTTGCCTCTGCTAGCAGCAGAAATTTGTGGCAAAGATCCTTGGGCAGAACCACACTTCGCAGCCCTTCAGCCACATTGTCTAAAAAGAGAGAGAGAGTAAGAGCGTCATTTATGCAGAGGTAAAGGTAAGGTAAGGGATGTGGGTGGCGCTGTGGCCTAAACCACTGAGCCTCTTGGGCTTGCTGATCAGAAGGTCGGCGGTTCGAATCCCCACAATGGGGTGAGCTCCCGTTGCTCAGTCCCAGATCCTGCCAACCTAGCAGTTTCTGTCACAGTGTTCCGTTGCGCCAGAAGCGGTTTAGTCATGCTGGCCACATGACCCAGAAAGCTGTCTACGGACAAACACCAGCTCCCTTGGCCTGAAAGCGAGATGAGTGCTGCAACCCCATAGTCGTCTTTGACTGGACTTAACGTCCAGGGGTCCTTTACCTTTTTACATTTATGCAGAAGTCTACAGTACTAAAATGCTCTTATACAATACAATTTAAGAAGCGCTTGACTGACTTGAGTACATGTTCAAATTGGGAGGCTAATTTTTTGAATAATTTATTTTGTATTTATTCATTTATTTTGGAAATTTATACACTACCTAGCTACAGTCAGAATTCAGGATAGATATAAAGACATAGCAAGTGACTGTCCCACTCCTAGCAGTGATTTTCTTCTGCGCCAGTTTCAGTTGCCCTCTACTTATGGCAAATGGCTTGTGCAACAAACAGAGGCTGAAATTTCTATAAAATATCACAAGCTATATAGGTTGGACAGCTACTAGAGTTGCTGCAGTCTCACTTATTTGGTGTGTGCATTTTAGGATTTGAGTGCCAGTGTGATGTAGTGGAAAAGCTGGTTTGGGATCCCTGCTCAATCATGAAGGTCATTAGCTGACCTTGGGCCGTTCGGCAACATTCCAGTATGAATGAGCAGTTATTAAACAGAATTTATTGAACTTTTGGAAGCATAGTTCCAGAATAAGGGTTCTAGTGACTTAACAAGTCAAAGGGGAAGGAGTGATGAGGAATACAGAGAAACAGCTTTATGAAGGTAAACTAGATGCATGGAAGAATGCAAGCTGCGTGAATAGAAGCCTGAAAGAAAGGAGATCTGAGACCCAAATATTTCCCTTGAGCAAACCAACGAATAGCGTATACTAGAAGTCAGTCACAATCACACAACTTAAAGCACACCTTGACTTCCATATCATGAGTGAGGTATTGTCTTGGATACCTTCGTTAGGTTGAACTGCCAATTATTTATTCATGGCTTTTCCTTTTTAGGGAAAAACCACTCAGTTCAAATGGAGGTCTGAACGAGTAACTGGGCAACCTTTACAGAGCTCCCCATCCAGAACGTGGAAACACATTTCTAACCAGATAAAAGATACCTATGTGTGTATCAAAGTTTCAGAACATGTTCTATGCTGTAATATTTCAACGGTTTGGGATTTTAATCATTGGCATTGTGTAGATTTTTGGGTGAAATCTTTCATGTGCAGTGGTACCTCGGGTTACATACACTTCAGGTTACATACGCTTCAGGTTACAGACTCCGCTAACCCAGAAATAGTACCTAGGGTTAAGAACTTTGCTTCAGGATGAGAACAGAAATCGTGCTCCGGTGGCGCGGCAGCAGCGGGAGGCCCCATTAGCTAAAGTGGTACCTCAGGTTAAGAACAGTTTCAGGTTAAGAATGGACCTCCAGACCAAATTAAGTTCTTAGCCCGAGGTACCACTGTATTCCGATTTATATTGGATGCCACCTGTTGCGAACCTTAGCCACACAGTTGGCTATAGAGTCTAACAGTGCAATAACATGGGAAGAAGACAACAACAACAAAATTGCTCTCTTACTCTGAACAGCACTTAGAGTAGCAGCTGGCTTTAAGGCCCGACTTATGGGAGGAGACTGTCCATCACTCTTGTTTCCAATTGTTGTGGGGAAAGAATTATTCAGATGTGTTGCAGTGCACGACGATAACGTGCTCCCATCAGTCTGCTCAGATGTAATTGAATTATCCTTAGTTTTCTCATCACGGGCTCTTTCTTGCTTCTTCAGTTGATCTTCAAAGAACTGAAACTGTTCTGTTTCCAGCTGCTGTTGACGAATCTGTGCAATCCGCTTCTTCTCTGCTTCTATCAGTTTCTGTTGCTCTAGCTTCTTGAGTAATTCAGCTTTGCATTTGCCCTGAAAAATATATTACATGAAAAAATCCAATGTACCGCCCACAGTGGTTCAAACCACATTAGACATGCCAGATCCAATTGTTTAAATACTTGTCCCATTCACATATAAAGTGGAGTACAGTGGTACCTTGGGTTACATACGCTGTAGGTTACATATGCTTCAGGCTGCAGACTCCACTAACCCAGAAATAGTACCTTAGGTCAAGAACTTTGCTTCAGGATGAGAACAGAAACTGTGCTCCGACGGCTGACTGCAGCAGGAGGCCCCATTAGCTAAAGTGATGCTTCAGGTTAAGAACAGTTTCAGGTTAAGAACGGACCTCCGGAACGAATTAAGGACTTAACCCGAGGTACCACTGTACTATTTAAAGGCCAGGAGTGTATGGGGATGGGGAGAATGCTGAACAAACCTTCAGCCTGTAGCTTTCCCCCTGCAGGGCTTACTTCTGGTACTGGACCTTAAGAAACAGACTTCTGGGTAAACTGTCCAATACCCTGCTCCTGGCTGCATAGCTCTCTGACCCTTTCAGTTGCACCACCCACACTTGTTTTGCAAGTGAAAATGAGAACTTTTCATTTAGTAGGTCTGCCACCATCATGCATATTTTGGGCTTCGGAGAGGATCCTTTCCTCTATGAGCACAAGCATAGGAAGTGAATAATGGCAAAAATAAATAATGTCAAGGAACTGACACACGTTTATGATTCTTGGCCAAACTTTTTGGCAAGGAATAGTACAGTGCAGAATATGGATGCATTGCCTGTGGGCCGTACAGTTCTTGGCACCCATGTTGTTTGGGCATGGCTGCCTACTTGTGTGTGTCTGTGTTGCCGGGGGATGGAGGAAAGGTTTGCATCAATCCAGTGGAACACTACCATGGATCAAGAGGTAACAAAGGACTTTGGTTTCTCAATAGATAGCTGATATGTTAGTGTTCAGTGTCACTTTTTGTTCATTTTTAACATTATTATTATTATCATCAATAGTAACAGTGTTACTTACCACCACTACCACAAAATGTTTAAAAGCTAAATAAATTACGTCATTCACCTATAGGGTTCCTTACTAAAGGTTTATATATTTGCCAGCTTTGTTATACAGAATATTGATGATGGGGTACACATATAATTAAAAACACATACAATATAAATGTTCTGGTGGAATTTACCTTGTCTTGCATATATTCCCGATATTCTGCATTATATTTCTTTAACAACTCCTTCTTCAATTCATCAGTTCTTGGAAAGGCTATGTCCTTCAGTTTCTTTGTTAGAGAGAATTAAAATAAAGAAATAAATAAGTGCATGCATGCATATAAATACTTGCCTTCCTCCCATTACAGATCACCATCTTGATCTCATAACCAATTTGTCTATTGGTATAAAATTAAAATTAAATACAAAAAATTTAAGGCTCAGATCTATGAACCAGCCTCTATTGACATGGCTGTTCAGTGGCCTTAACTGCCTTTGTGTTTGCTACGAATAGATTTCAAAGGTCATGATGGCACTGCTGCCTTGGTAAAATGGCTAACATAATTTAATCACGAGAAAATGTATCAAGTCTGGTCTCCATAGGAGAACATGGCTTCCAAACCCAGAGTTCATACTGTAGCCCTCAGCACCAATGGAGACATCAGCTTTTAGAGCCCAAATGCCTTAGCAGAGCTGGTGGTGCTGTTGTTATTGGTTCATGAAAAGAAAAAGAAGTCCTCTGAAATGCCCAATATTTTTATTTTTTTTAAAAAGCAACTCTACCTTCATGATATCCTGTTTTTCTGGAACTGCACATTGCTGGTAGTCTCGATGACAGGGCAGCTTTTCTACAAACAAACTAGAAAACGAGACACACACATTTTCCACCTTGCATGTCTGAGAAATATCCACAACACCATTGTTTTCCTGCAGAGACAAAAGCTGGCTGCATAAATCGTATGAGGCTGGACCTAGTGTTCCTTTTTTGATTCACAGCAGCTTTCTGTACCTTTGGATTTTAAATTACAACACTGCAGTTCTACAGTCGGTTCTCAGTGCACAATTGGTTTACTATTTACTGTGCTGTAGTGCCACTCATTCTCACGCAGCTCATCCAGAAAAATAATGCTTCTCAATTGCAGTCAATGCTATGCTTAGAACTATAGGTACTGAATAAAACAAAGCACTAGAACTATCCTTTGGTGTACCTACTTTCTTTGTTTGTTGTAACTGACAATGCAATTTTTCAATCCTTCTCTTCCCTCCATTTCAATTCTTCTTGCTCTTTCCTCGGGAGTACTAGCCCAGCACTATTTCAATACTTCAACTGAAAACAACTTCTCAAAACTTAGGCGGGTGTCCCAGTCTGAATAGTTGTGAACATTTAGACTGAAGGACTGAGGCTGGGACCTTCTGAGTGAAAAGCTTATGACCCACCACTGAGCTTCAATATACTCCCATTTAACTTCTCACATGGCTTTCCCCAGAACACATAGTTGCTGCAAGACTTCTGTTTCCTTTTCTCAGATGTGAGTGTGGGGGTGGGTGAATGAGAAGGCAGCATGGAAAGCAGCTTGTCTGCATCCATAATGCAGCCTATTGTGTTAAGGTACGTCTGGGAACAAAATTGGGCTTGAGGAAGGGAAAAAGACTCTGCCAAGAGAGTGCCAGAAGCAGGCACAGGTGCACAAAAGGAATTCAAAAATGGCAAAGCAAGCTTCCACTCACTCGCTTGCAGTGGCGTAGCGTGGGGGGTGCAGGGGGGGCGGGCCGCACCGGGCGCAACATCTGGGGTTAGGGCAAATCCATGGGTTAGGGGGCGCAAATCCACGGGTTTGGGGGCGCAAATTACTTGCCTTGCCCCGGGTGCTGACAACCCACGCTACGCCACTGCTCGCTTGCAGGTTAGGGGATGGATGTGTGGCAGGATTAGTGACTCAGCAACAGAAGCAGGTCTGGCAGCCTAGTTTATTGACTCTATAGGAAAGACTGGCAGGGCTCCCTATCCCCATTTACTGGCAAAATACTGCAGTTTCTAGTTGATGGAGGTTCCTTGCTAGAATGAAATTAGTCGTTGGCATGGCGATAGTGGCCATTGTAATTACTGGCTGCTTATTAAGGTATGCATTGGTTATTTGTACTGAAGATGCATGACAAGAGTTAAATAAAAAGCTGCTCTGTGTGTGTGTGTGTGTGTGTGTGTGGAGGGGGGGGGAACACAGCTGTATTCAAAATGCAATATGAAAGATTAAATCACTCAGCAGAAATCCCTCATCTCAGTTTGAGCCCTAGCTTTGTGATGATGCAACAGCAGCCACATAGTTCATATGTACCTCATGTCTGCACTTTCCCTGAGTTTTTACAACCATCAGTTTTAGCAAAATACTAGCTGAAGGCAGGAGTCAACTCCAGCAATGCATGGTGCAGCCAAAGCTCACACATTCTGATGAGTGGTGTCTACTGTCCTGCCTGATGAGCCTGTCTCATCTCAATTAAAGGAAAGTCTGTCAGACTCTTCTGCATTTGAAAAGGTCTGGAAGGTTGCAGACTGATTCCTTTAATTTTGACTGTGAAACTGGGATGTATGTCAAACATGAGGCAACCCATGAAAACAGCACCCTGTGTCTTGTTTCTTCCCTATCCCCTTTCTCAAATGCCAGATAGCTAACACTGTGCCCTCCAGATGTTCTCAGGCTATAAATTCCAACATCCCAGCCTGCATGTGATATTCCATGCATAATATTATATCATGTCTCTCTGTATCCATGCAGATCATTGTCAAGGAAGCTTACAGAGTAATGAAATGTTGAATATTCTTTATCATTATGGACAGGAGAAGGGACACAAAGCTGATGTTTAAGATGGCGGCCTCAAGTTTGCTGTAACATCTAACTCCAGATTTTTGAGTGCTCCATCTTTAAACATTAAAAAAAGGAACACTCTCTGTCCCATAAATTAACACAATGGTAGAGGCATCAGGTAAGGATGAAAGGACGTCTATTTCCAGTTCATGTAACTTTTGCATCGAGTCTATTCAGTCCAATTTCTGCGTGATTCTGCAATTTCGTTTTTTAAAAAATCATAGGAAAATGTGCATTTTCTGTACACATTTTACCGTAAAATACAATTTCAATAGGTTTTTTTACCTAAAATACACATTTTAGCCTAAAAGAGGCAGTTGAATACACATCTGAGCTAACAGCTATATCAGAAAATGGAGGGAAGTGTGAAAACGTAAAAATAACTGTGTTCTGATCTGCATATTAATCCAAGAAGTGTGAATCAGGTTGGATCACTTAAAAACATGGAGTGAACAAAAACTGTGAAAATCCCTAGCACCAGGTGAGGGTTGTGTTGTTTATCACTACTAATGTTAACATACATTTTCTACCAGGCTCTTTGGCACTAGTGCAGTTGCATTGCATGCAGCGTTCACCTCACAACTGACACGCTAGCTGGGAGAAATATGTATTTTCCAGGTATAAAAGTAATTACTGTTGACATGCTTGGAAAATACAGAATTTTGGAAGCAGAAGTTAGGAAAGCCTTCTGTGTGCCCTGTAACAAATGAGGGCATATTTGTTGAGCTCTAAAGTCATTGCCTAACAAGACCCCTTTTTCAGACACGTTTGGAATCATTTGCTTAGCATTCCACTGGCTTAAAATTGCCGTTTCTAAAAATTAAGATCAGGTTGATATCCATAACTTCAGACCAATCCTTACGTTATAAACTTATTATAGAGAACAAAGGCATTTTCAAGATTTCCTTCTTCCAGATATACAGATGCCATGCGCTCCATCTCCACTCCAGATCTGAAGTAGCGCCGTGGAGTAATGTCTTCATTTATTGTGATGTTACAACCAAGTTTGCTTAAGGCACGTACACGCTCCTCTGGGCTCAGTGAAACATCTGTGTGGTCAGGTATAGCTGCTAGCCTTTTCTGTTAAAACAGACAGCACAAATTGCATTTCACTTTGGTTACTGAACTTATCCAAGGAACTCGAGCTGAAATCTTGAGCCACAATTAGCAGTTGCAACCTACGGTTTCAGCATGGTTCGATTTTGCTCCATCAGAGCTATTGCAAAATAGTAGAGGGGAAATCCCATTAAACCAACCCCCAGCTACTCCATGCACATGCACACAACCACATTTTCAAAACTACACAACTTTCCAAAAATCATTTTGCTTAATGATGCAAGAGATGTGCACTTTATGCCCATTATGATATTTTTTCACAGCTGCTGTTGTTCTGAAATGTTGTCTTTCACATTTGCATATACGCAAGTCAGAATCATAAAGCTTTCAGTCGCCACTTTTTAAACCAACCGGAGCCACTCTGTTCGGCCACTTTCATAAACAGGATGCAGGTGGCGCTGTGGTGTAAACCACTGAGCCTTGGTCGGCAGTCCCAGCTCCTGCCAACCTAGCAGTTCGAAAGCACACAGTGCAAGTAGATAAACAGGTACTGCTCTGGCAGGAAGATAAACAGTGTTTCCATGCGCTGCTCTGGTCTGCCAGAAATGGCTTAGTCATGCTAGCCACATGACCCGGAAGCTGTATGCCGGCTCCCTCGGCCAATAAAGCGAGATGAGTGCCGCAACCCCAGAGTCGTTCGTGACTGGACTTAATTGTCAGAGGTCCCTTTACCTTTAGCCACTCTGTTCAGCCTCTTTCATAAACAGGAATGTAATATGGGAAGTTTGAGACATGATTCAGGCTTAAGCAAAGGCATAGTGAGAAAGGAAGACTGCTGAAGAAAACAGCAGTCCTGCATCTCTGCCTTGTCCTCGCAATTTAAGCACATGGCATCAGGCCACCATGCTGAGAGTTTCCCTGTGTCCCCAAGTGGCAGTCACTTAAATGTAGCAAAGATATTCTCTCACTGTGACAGTGTCTCACCATACATTATGTATTAGTAGACATTATGGAGGAGGGGGAAAAGAGGAGAGGATGGTCCTATTTTTAGCAGCAGCCCCACATCTTCTGTCATGTCTACCGCAAGCCTTAAAAGTTGTGATTTTTAATTATGTCTGGGCCTACCAAGGCTTTAAAGGAGTGGTTTAGGATAACTTATCAACAATGATATGATTATCAGAGGAGTTCAGTAAAAGTAAAAAGTTATGGACCAGATGGAGGGTAAGAAGTAGCATTCATAAACTTTTTTTATTTTATGCCAACTCAATACATTTTGGAAAGATGGACAACATGTTCCAAGGTGTATTTTGAGCTTGAGTGGGATGCTTGCTTCACAAAAAAACAGGCTCAAGCCAATATCCACACCATTCAAGCAGACATGTCTGATAAGCAGCTTTCCATGCATCGTGAAGCATCAGCCCTTAGCACTTACCAATGAACTTACAGTGAATGGTTGTTCCATGTTACTTTGTGCTTGCAATCCAAGCTTACTGTTCCTCTCCAGTCCTTCCATCTAGCCACAAAAATAGAATGGGAAAAGATACAGTGCTCAACAGCAGTCTCATCCAACATCTCACGCCAATGACAAAGTTCCAAGGAAATATACTGACGATGCTGTAACCAACCAGCATTTGTCTCTTGAAATATGAATCATGAATCATGAATCCATAGATTGGTACTTAAAGCACCATGGCTTTGCTGACCTGTATTTCAAAGGTAGCCATATCTTTTGGATATATACCTACCAACTGCCCTGGAAAAATTGGGACATCACATTGCTTCATGTGAGATCATGGTGGCCATTTTGAGTGCCGCACTCTCACACTGCGCTCTTGCCCTCTAAAAAGTGCTGGGGGGGGGGTCGTGATCTCAAGCTTTCCCTGCTTTGGGGGCACATCAGGGGACTAGGATAGTTTTAAATCCAAGCCATTTCCTGGTCCCCCCCTAGCACAGCCCCAAGCCCTCCCAGGGGTCATAAGATTGCACCCTAAACAAAGAAAACAACTATACTTTCATGGTAGGCTCCTTCCTAGCAATATATCATATGTGACAATGCACTACAGCAAGAGCCAAGTTCTCTGTTTTACTGCACAAAGTAAATATGTAAAGTGTAAGAAAGCATTTGTTCCTTCACTACTTTTTTCCAGGCAAGACATACACTGTTATCATGCATTGGTAGACAGTCTTTAATACACCATACCTTAGGTCTGTTGATATATCCCTTTCACCATATAAATAACAGTAGGACTAACTACTTTTGGGGGAGCAATTCGCAGCTCTACTGAAATATACCTGTACTTGATTCACATAACCTTAACTCAGCAGAAAAGCCCTTGAGATCTCTCTTCATATAAACCAAGGTCATTATCTCAGAATGTCAAGCATGGAAATGTCAAGCATGTTGGAGCTTGATTCTGCAAAAAAAGCCCTGTGAGCTCAGCAACAACACCCCCCCCAGCCGCATAAACCCTTTGAAGACAAAGAAACAAAACACAGGGTTTGAAAAAGGAACAACATGATTAGTAACATCAACAGGCAAGTTTGCAAGCCTCATTGGTTCTTCCACCTGCACCCTGGTAGATTTAGAGAAGTGACAAAACCAGACATCGGAAATGCTATCTATAGATATCTTAGCCAGTAAAAATAAGCATATGCAAAATGCTAACTCAAATTTACTAGGACTGTGAACATTGCCAACTGCTTATTTGACCGGTATATACACAAAAACCCCAGTAGAACACCGTTTATGCCCTTACCTTATGAAAATTAAAGAGGATCTTACACATTACCTCCTCTATTGCCCCATTTACTCGGGCTTTAGAGACGCATTGCTGCAAATTATACCCAATTCTATAACCAGTCCTGAAGATAGAGTAAAATTTTTGTTAGTTGATGCAAACCCACGCATTACCCATGTGGTAGCGGTTTTTGTGACGAAGGCCATGAAAGCCAGGGAAAGATTTATGGACGACAATGTAAAGACCCCTTCATCGTCTGTTTAACTCGTTGCTCGTTTTCCCTCCTTTTCTATTCTGTGGGAAGAAGGTTTTGTTGGCATAGTATGTAATGAATTTTAATATTTTTAACTTTTGTAGTGTTGATGTTTGTGCACAGGCATGGTCCTCACAATAAATGGATTTGATTGATACTAGGACTGTGAGCTACATGCTGATATTGTTCCATATTCTTTAAGAGATGAAAAGTTCCAGGAAAATCACCTCCCAGGTTTTGCTTTCCTTTGGGGAAGAGATTTTTATAATGTTTGGCTTATGTACAAATATGCAAGCAGAGCATACATGAAAGCAGTGGTTGTCCTAAGAGGCAATATCTACTATGCCACACCAGATCCCTGGAAAGGCACTGGCACTTCAAGATGCTTCCAGCCTTTCATTCACAGCTTCTCTCTTTGTATCCTGCCCTGTTCCAAAAGTGGTTTCTTTTTCTCTCTTCACATGCACACACAGCAGCACATACCCCTCTTGCATCAGCTGTCTTCCCCCTTAGCAGGGCTGGTGTAATGCTCCCAGCTCTTCTAACTCTTAGTCAAAACACTCAGCGTTCTCTAACTACTTCCTAACAATTAGCTCCCATTAATGAAAAATCTATCAACCGTTCGGGACCATTAAGCAGTAATTTCGCCTTGCAGCCATAAACAGCATTATCACTTGATTATCCCAAGATGAAAGTAAGGTTTATTCCAACTGAGCAATTCATATGCACTTCAATAATCTTCCCAAAATTTTGGAGGGTGGGCTTGAAAATTATTTTGCTTTGTTGTATGCAGTGGTGCTTACTGGTTGTTATCAGCACAGTGCTATCAAGCTGCTGTACTATCATGTTTTGGAATTCTTGTGATGCAATCTCAGTGCCATGCTCTTCACTCTGAGGAGCCACAGAAATCGTGGCACATGAACCTATATTCTTATTTTCCAAAATAGCATCTGACAGGATCAGGCTAAGGTGGAACTGTAGACCGTGCAAAAATAGCTCTGCAAAGTTTCTGAAAAATCTTTTTAATAAGCATTCATCTTCTATCATCTTTTAATAGAACTGGAGTATCTAACTCCAGCACTCAGCCCCCTTCATTTCAACAAAACTTGCTCTGACTGCCTAACTGGCTTTGGCAAACTGAGTTGAAGGATAGGCTATTTATAGGTTGTTCAACAATACTTTCAGTAGAATGTATTTACATCATCTCTCTCTCCTAAACAGAAGACATCTGTGTCTATAAATCGACACATTATTTTCAAAACCAAATAACAATTCAAGTCATTCTGCTATCACAACACTGACATTATCCAATTATCTCACCGTGTGCCATCTTCCTCCAAAATAATAAAAATACTGAACACTCAGTGTCCAAATAATCTGATAGCAGAGAAAAAGCTGAGTTGGTAAAGAGTGCCCCCAAAGATCTCTCATAATTATTTCATCACCTATTCTGAAAACCGAAGTTCTCTCAGAGCCTACAGAGCCTGCAGGAGGCTGACTATATTGCTGACTGTTTCAGAGCACTTGATAAAACCTCACCACATCAAATGCAATGGATTTAGTGATAGTCCACTGGTAAACGGGAACTTGTGACTTATGTGAAATTGCTTGTGTGTGTTGCTCCCTATTGAACTGTAAACCTGTACTGTTCAGAGCTGGCAGTGCAGCATCTAGGTAGTAGGAGAAGCTAGGATGGGGTGGCTAACTGTCCCTTTGGCATTCTAATCCAGGTCCTCTAAGAAAACGTTTCTGATCCCCCCCCCAATACTCTACTGATTTTGGCGACTGTGGCAAAAAAATGGGGGTGGATGGAGGCCACCTCATCATCAGACTGCATGGATCAGCTGAGGAGGGAGGCAGTGTGCCTTTGGATGTGCATACAAGTGTGTGGAGCAGCAACACCTGTTCCAGAGGATTGGTCAAGAGTGAATGTGGCCCTTGACTGAAAAAATAAAAAATGGTTAGCCACCCTTGAGCTAGGTCATGTGGTTAATAGGAAGGTAAGAGCGTGTAATGCATTTAGAAGGAATTACAGGGCAAGTTGTAACTTAACATTTGCAGGGCTCAGAAATAGAGCCTTTATTCTCTGTCATTGTTACAAAACAATCTCATAGTATACAATAAAAAGGTAGGCATTATTTTCATGCATGAAGTAACTGATTGAAGTTAATTGACTGCTCAACAGGCACAGTTTGATCAGTCAATTGTCCCCCACGCCTGTCCTAAGCAGAATACACAAATTAGCTTTGGCATTCTGGTTTGGGTGAGTTCCCTTGGCAGTGGACAAATTTACTGTCCCAGCATATTATTTTTCTCATCTGTCTTTATTGAAGCTGATTGTCCCCTGCACTCTTGGCCCTGTTACTATTACCTTCTCCAGTTTTATTCTGCTTTGCACCATTGCAAATTTTGCCTGCAACAGCTGTCATTACTCAGAGTGGCCATTTTATCTTCCTAATCCGTCTGATTTATGCATAGAGGAAGCCCAGACATCCCAAGCACCACAAATCTGACGAGCCTTGCTTACTTATAGAATTGCCACTTGGGTCAATTGACTGATCAAATATTGTCAACTAACTGTCCATTATTAGATGCAGTCAACTGGGAAACACTGGCCTGTGAGCGCTCCAATTGGAGAACAGCCTTTACCAAAGGTGTCATGGGTTTTGAAGATGCTTGAACTCAGGACAAAAGGGAGAAAAGTGCTAAGAGGAAGGCACGCTTGGCAAACCCTCACCATGATCAACTCCGGCCCAGAAACCTACTGTATGTCCCCACTGTGGAAAGACCTGTGGATCTAGAAATGGCCTCCACAGTCACTTAGAGACTCACTTTTAAAACCGTGTTTATAGAAGACAATCTTACTTGGCTGCAAGTGAAGAAGAGAAAGATGCAGTCAAATATGATCAAAGATTCCATGAAGTCAGGGATGCCACCACACAGGTGTCAGCTTAATGCCATAATGAAATTAAAGAGGTTATAGAAATTGCAGGAATGGAGATTCTTCCTCCTGGCCCTGCAGCAATTAGGGGCAAACTTGAAGGAAAGGAAAGTTTTTTCCAGCTGGCCACCTAGAGTAATTGTGGGTGGTTTTCAGCCTTTTTGAGTCCACAGTTCCCTTGACCAACTACATTCTTTTTGTGGCACCCCTGTGGAGCTCAAGAGCCCAGTTATGTCTGCCCTTGCCTGCAGAGCTGGCAGCCTCTCACCCTTTTTCGAACACTCTACCTTGTGGAGTGTTCCCTCAGCATCCTCTCCCTCTTCCCTCTCCCCTAGCCTTGGGAGTCCTCCAGGCAGCAGCTGCTGCCCCAAGGAGAGGTGCCCCCTCACACTGCCCCACAGGGGCCTGGGAAGCACCCCCTAACCAGCCCCAGAGGCACCATTTGCCTGGGGAGCTTGTAGGCAGGGATGCTGCAACAAACAGCTGTGCAAGCCTTTGAGAGGTAAAGATGTGTGAGGGCATTAGAGGAAGGGAGGGAAGGAAAAAGGAACAAAGACCAGTGTTGCCCCTGGCATCCCTGACCATCACTCAAGGCACCCCAGGGTGCCATGGAAGATTGGTTGAAAACCACTGGTGTATCTGAACAGGAAAGCAGTCAGTTATCAGTGGCAAAGACCACTGCCAAAGAATACCTATTATTCTATCTTGCTTGCTGCAGGAATGAGAATTACCTCTGTGATATCTGTTGTTAATTTATTTTATTTTAAATAAAGGCTGGCCCTGATGCTCCAGGATAAAAGTAAAAGAAGAACTATTTGCAGAATAGTTAGCATTTATAGCAGAGCTTTCCAAACCGTGTGCCGCAACACATTAATGTGCCGCATGAACACTCCCTATGCTCCTCCCGGAGCTGGAAAGGGGTTAGTTTAACCTAGGCATAGGCAAACTCGGCCCTCCAGATGTTTTAGGACTACAACTCCCATCATCCCTGACCACTGGTCCTGTTAGCTAGGGATGATGGGAGTTGTAGTCCCAAAACATCTGGAGAGCCGAGTTTGCCTATGCCTGGTTTAACCTCTGGTTTGCTAGTAAAACTGAACTACTGTGTCGTGAAATGATGCACATCTAAAAAGTGTGTCACCAACATGAAATGTTTGGAAAGCTCTGGTTTATAGAAACCCTACCTAGCACTGTTTAAATTTATAGCAAGTTGTCTAATGACTCCAGGCATGATTTGAGGGCACATGAGACAGCTGCCTTGGTTGTGCTACGCAGGCCTGTGCCTGGTCAGTGCCTACCTGGGAAGCCCATGTATGCTGCCTTGAGTTCCATCACAGAGAAAAAGAGGGATATAAATGTATGGAATAAATAAATATTTTTTTAAAGTGAATTTAATTGTATCATAATGTTAACTAATTTGTTTTTGTAATTAGTATAAGTTTCCTATTTGCTCATGACTTTATTGTTTTAACAGTTAATGTATCTTAACATAGTTAATATATTTGATCAAGTGCCTATCCCTCATCTTCCAACCTATATTGTGGAAATTTGTTTGTCTGATTGCTATGAATGTTATAAGCAAATTTTGCATGATGGTTCCTGCGATCAAGTAGCAGGCTTTTATCTGTGTTTGGATACAAATGGATGCCATTTTGGCAGACTGAACCTTTGAAAACTGCACCAATTTGTTGGTTTCTTAGAATTCCTGAGCAATGTCAACTAGGTGGCTACAGGTTATCTATATAAGTAACTATATAAGTATCCATATAAGTTATTCAGAACTGGGGATACTTTTTTATTTTTTCACTGTTGCAGCTTCTGAGTTTGTAAATAGTCCCATTGATGACTAGGCAAATGACTAACAGAGATAATTATTTCCTTTTATGCTGCCAGGGCACACCAAATTTCTGATACAGTGCATGTGTAGGAAGGTTGGCTAATAATAATAACAATAACAGCAACTTAGTAACTGAAGAAAGTAGACTACATGTCAAGCCAAATCAATAACACAAAGCAAACAGAGGCACACAAACATTCAACTGATACATATTCACATCAAATTATGCAGAAATGTCAAACATTAAAATGGCAGCAAACTGCATTTGAATGTACAAAGTGAGCTCTAAGATTAGCTCCATGAAAGCTTAAGCAGTTACATTATAGATGACAACATGATTAAGATATATAAGCACTTCTGTCGGTTGAAAGTACTGTAAAATCTTATTACAATCATTTAATATGTCTGCTTTCTAACAACAGTTTAGTTGATTTTACAATGCAATGCTCTGCATACTTATTCAGAAGTGACTATGGGCTGTGTGTGTGTGTGTGTGTGTGTGTGTGTAGCAAAATCATAATAAAACAGATCATATAGAGGGAACTACTTCAAGAGGGAAGTAGTTAGATCTCAGGTTACCCTGGTTGTTTATTGTGTGTAGAAAAGATACTGACGAATGCTGCCTCTGTATCAAGGTAAACCATTCCATTGATTTTTAAACTTGACTCAGAGCAAAGGTATCAAAAGAAGGTGACCTTCAGCTCATGGAGAAGAGTTCATTCCATATGCTTGTTTGCTACAAACTTCTTTAAGGTCAACTGGCATGATTATTCTAAGCATCCCATTACTTCAATACGCTCCTAATCCGCTCATAGCTAGCAGACTGGTGTATCCTCTAATAACACTCATGTGAGCAATGGGATTTTAACCAATGGCCTGTTGGTAGGCAATACCCTTATTATAACACAAAAGTAACATGTCGTTTGGGAGGTGGGGGAAGTTCCCCCCATTTTTAAAAGGAACAGCTTATATGCAGTTCTGGTTTGTGAAACAAATATATATATGCAGTAGATACTAGTCCATAAAAAAACCATCTAATTTATTTATTAGATTGTATTCCATCCTTCTTCTAAGGAGCCCAAGGCAACATGCCCAAGACTTAACTGATATCACCCTCACAACAACCTTGTGATGTAGGTTAGATGGAGAGAGCTCAAGGTCACCTAGTGAACTGCATGGGTCAGCAGAAAATTGAACCCAGAAATTTTCCTGATCAAAATCTAACATTCTGATACACCGGCTGTCAACAGTTACTGACATTTGGGGCACATCAGGACATCACGTGGAAACAGGGACCACCAATGTTGTGCCCATGGGTGCCCATGCAGCCATAAAGGCCTTCCCTGGTGCCCACCAGGTCCTATCCCCTCTCCACACAGATTTCTCTCTTGTAGCCAATAGAATAGGCTGTGGTGTATGCTTGGATTCACCATGTGTGTGTGTGTGTGTGTGTGTGTGTTTCTCTAGCTTGCAAATGTGCTCACAGCCCCTAAAAGGTTGGCAGCCTTGGTGTTAGATTACAGGTTAGAATTATGCATGCACTCCATAATGAGCTGCCTCAAACTCTGGGCTCACATACTCTTCTGCTCCCGTCTCATGCACCCAAGAGAAGAAGTTCCAAAGTGCTTGCTTTTGCTTAACCAGAGGTTGCATCTGCAGTCTGGAACTGAGACTGGGTTTTTTTTGCTCTTAGCTAAAAACTTAGTCTAACATTCAGCAATGACTGTGTGAAATCAGCCTTTTTGAAACTTACAATAGTGTTTGTTAGGTATTTAAGAGCTACTGAAAGAAAAATGGACATTATTCATGTATGCCACAACAGCAGCAAGAATCTTAATAGCACAAAACTGGAAGACTGGAGAAATACCATCAAAAGAACAATGGCAATAAAAGTTGATGAACTATGCAGAGTTGGCAAAGTTAACGGCCAAATTGTGTGAAAAGGACAATAGTGATTTCGAAAAAGAATGGGAACCTTTTACAACATACAGTATTTGCAGAAATGAAAAAACAAACAGACATGTACTCCCTGGCAGGTTTTAAATAAACATTTACAATTTTATTTACAGAGAACAAGAAATTTAACAATGTGACAACATTATACTATATACAAACAGCAGGATGTAACATTTGACAGAATAAACCAGAAATGGAAGCTGAGGGAAGTCAATAGGGAGGGGAGAAATTGGAAAATGAATGTTATTGATATTGGATATTTGTTATGAGGGGAAAAAATTAATTAAAATATTTTTTAAAAAAGAAACTAACAATAGTGTTAACCATTTTGCTGGTCTGAACTACATGACAAAAGCACGTACAGAATAATAGAATTGTAGAGTTGGAAGGGACCCTGAGGATCAACTACTTCAACCCCCTGCAATGCAGGAATATAAAGCTGTCCCATATGGGGATCGAACCTGCAACCTTGGTGTTATCAGCACGAAGCTAAGGTATGAAGTAGAAACAATGAGGGGTGTGGCCTGGCCAGAAAGAAGAGCCTGATGAGCCACATTTGGTCTGCAGACCTGAGCTTCAGCACCCTGGTTTAGTGTGCCATGCAAACACAGACGACAGAGGACAAGATATTTGGACAGTATTCTCGAAGCTACCAGCATGAGTTTGACCAAACTGCGGGAGGCAGTGGAAGACAGGAGTGCCTGAGTGCCTGGCATGCTCTTGTCCATGGGGTCATGAAGAGTCGGACACCACTAAACGACTAAACAACAACAAAACCACCCAACAGATGGCCACTTTGCAAAGCCTGACAGCTCAGATCACCTGCTCGGGTTTGGAGGGGAGAGCTAAATCACAGATCCTCTTCTTCACAATCGGTAACACAGGAAGTAGCAAATGAATTATAACAAAAAAAAAATTTCTTCCAGTAGGACCTTAAAGACCAACTAAGTTAGTTCTTGGTATGAGCTTTCGTGTGCATGCACACTTCTTCAGATACACTGAAACAGAAGTTGCCAGATCCTTCTATATAGTGAGAAGGTGGGGAGGGGTATTACTCAGAAGGGTGGTGGGAATGGGTGGTTGGCAGATAGCTGTGATGAGCCTGTTGACGACTCTTAACGACTGCAATAGGTCTTACAGGAAAAAGCAAGGGGTGAGAAGGTGAAAAATGGCTTTGTCATGTATAATGAGATAAGAATCCAATGTCTTTGTTCAGACCAGGTCTCTCCATGGTATGAAAGCTCATACCAAGAACTAACTTAGTTGGTCTTTAAGGTGCTACTGGAAGAAATTTTTTGTTTTGTTTTGACTATGGCAGACCAACACGGCTACCTATCTGCAAATGAATTATGTTCACTTCCTCCAAATGAATGTTAAGTGCTTTGTACAGTAACCAGTCCCATATCTGGAATTACACAGAATCTAAACAGAAGGATCCAAAGCCAGAAAACATGCCCACTGTATACTTTTGAGCACATAATTTCAACCCATGCAAGGGATGTGTACATGAGGATTCCTTCTGTACATGCACCACCCTTGTTAAATTGAAAATATATGCAATTACTTTCTTGGGCTCCATGATCACTGCAGATGGTGACAGCACTCATGAAATTAAAAGGCGCCTGCTTCTTGGGAGAAAAGCAATGACAATCCTAGACAGCATCTTAAAAAGCAGAGACATCACCTTGCCAACAAAGGTCCGTATAGTTAAAGCCATGGTTTTCCCAGTAGTGATGTATGGAAGTGAGAGCTGATCGCCAAAGAATTGATGCTTTTGAATTATGGTGCTAGAGGAGACTCTTGAGAGTTCCATGGACTACAAGAAGATCAAACCTATCCATTCTTAAGGAAATCAGCCCTTAGTGCTCACTGGAAGGACAGATCGTGAATCTGAGGCTCCAGTACTTTGGCCACCTCATGAGAAGAGAAGACTCCCTGGAAAAGACCCTGATGTTGGGAGGGCACAAGGAGAAGGGGACGACAGAGGATGAGATGGTTGGATGGTGTTCTCGAAGCTACAAACATGAGTCTGACCAAACTGCGGGAGGCAGTGGAAGACAGGAGTGCCTGGCGCGCTCTGGTCCATGGGGTCACGAAGAGTCGGACACCACTAAACGACTAAACAACAACAACTGCTTAATAACATAAAAACTTTCTACTTCCAATTAGAAAACAGACAGAGCTAGCTGCATTAAGTACCACTTAGAAACAAGAGGACAAGTTACTAGGCCAGGGGGAGAAACATGACTGCTACCAACTCTCTAAAATGACTGTGCCAAACTCAGCGCTTGCCAGCAGCAGTCACACTGCTCTCCCAAGTCAACTCATTGTAGGCTGAGTATTCTCTGGGGATGGTAACATGCTGAGAGGGTTGTGTGACTCAACTTTCAGTCACATTCAAAACCCCATCAGAATTCACTAAACTCATGATTTCAGTGCACTGATTCACTATGTAAACTGCTCCTAGGCTCTACTGAGATAGGTCATTTTTGAGCGAGCACATTTAGCAATGGAATATAATTTGTTATGATCTTAAAATGTTTCCTAACACTGAACATTAGCATAGCTGCTAAAAATAAGCAAATATTGGCAAACCTTTCAGCTTTATATAATCCAAACACCAACAGCCCCAACAACAAAAACTCCAAATTCAGATACAGTATATGTTTTCTTAAAAAAGAAAAAGAAAAAAAAGCTTCTATCACTAGAATCCCAGTTTATGACATCTGTAACTGTGGCTGTCTAGTCACATTCTTAGCAATTTAGAATTTGACAGCACTTTTCAACTTGGATTTCTGAATTTCTCAAGACCTAATCTATTCTTACAGTCGTATCAGTCCTATTAATTGCTAATCTTATGAATTATCCTTTGTCTGGAGAGCCAGTCCAGAAATGTGACATCATTATGCAATATTTTAAAATACAATCAATTTTACATCTAGTTGGCCTACTAAAATACATTACAGCAAGCTAGGTTAGGGTTATGCCAAGCCTTTATCTATTGAAAGGCAATACAAGATTCTAGACAGAGCAATTTCACACAGTTGTTGCTCCTTTCTCACTTTCTTAAGACATTTATTTTTCATATTCTGGCAATGCTATTTACGGGCAATATTTCAACACATCCCTGGAGAAAGTGCCTGTTAGAACAAGAGCAATTACCAGGCCAAAAACCTGGTAGAGTGCTAATTGCTGTTCAATTTACAGTTGAACCCAAGTATGAACAGAATCTTGTGTTAATCCTGACATTAGTAACTCTAATATATATATAATGGTGTGATAAATTATAAAGGTCATATACTGTACTCACTATAAAAAGGGGAAAGGAAAGAAGGAAAGCCATTTATGATAGAGAGAGGGTGAAAATTCTCCCTGAGCATCTTCTCAGTTCCACCTTATTGTCTTGATTGCTTTCTTCTCCTCACCGCCAGAAGGTATTTGTATTGCATTCAAGGCCATCTTGATGCAACCTGCAAGTCCTTGGGGAATCAATAACATAGCAGCGAAAGTGCTGAGGGCAGGCAAAGAGAAAACTGCAGCTCTGAAGTGAAGAATGAGTCTGAGGTACAGATGCAATAAAATCCCTAGGGCAAACGCCACTTACCAGGAAAGAGGGATGCTTGGAGGTGGGGATGGGGTAGCAAATCCTTATGTGGATTTGCAAATCCCAGTGGGCCTGTTAAGGGATTTGTGGAGTCTGTTTTTAAAAAGAGAAGAGTGGGGGAGAGGGAGGGAGGGAGAGAGAGAGAGAGAGTGATCTATAATGTTGTTTCTGAAATGTGCACTCCCTTCCAAGTGTCCCTTTAAAAACAAATGGCATCTGGAAACGACTGAAGCTGCTTCATTTCGGTCACATTTCAAAGGGGGCGGGAACTGCCGCCCGCCCCGTTGTCCAGATCAACTCCACCCCGATCATGCAACCAAAGAGCACCTTTCCAGCACAGCGTGTTCCCGAGCGGCGATGCTCTAGGGAAACGCGGTGTATAATAATGGCCAGGGAAAGGGATCAGCCTCAGCCACAGAGCACGTCTTCCCGATTCCCTAAGCTCGAGATTCCTCGCCGGCTGTGGCAGCAAGAGGCGGAACTAGGAAGACAAGGGCTTCGAGGCTTCCCCCGCCCCTCGAGGCACACATGTTTGTCTGGCGGAGGGTCGGCGCCTTGTCAACGCGTCAGAGCGGGCCCTTTCGGAATGGGGCCGCAAGGTGCCTGCAGCCCAGCCCTGCGCCTCCGGAAGGGGTCGGCCAGATGCGCCTGGCGAAAGCCCCCCCCCTCCGGCTGCCTTCCCGCAGCCCCCCGTCGCCGCCCTCCATCTCTCTGCAGCAAAGCCATCCCCGTTTCGATACCTCTCCTTCGAAGAGGAGAAAGCGCGCCAGCTTACCATAAAGCCATGGCTGCCGGGAGAGTCGCGTCAAGTCCGCCTCGCCTGAGGGCTTCGGCTAGAGAGAAGGGGCGGCAGCTGCCGGTCGCCGCCGCCGCCGCCGCCACAATGGCCCAACAATGAGCGGGGCCGAGCCCAGCCGCCGCTGCTGCTGCCGCCGCCGCCCGCTGCTCGGCTCGCCTAATCCGTGACACGCGCCGGGGGCGGAGCGCGCCCCAATCTCTCGCCGCGAGCGCCGCTCTCGAGCGCAATGCCGCCAGCAGGGCTCCTGCTGCCGTGGCTGAGCCAAGGGCCCGTTGCTCCCCTCAGCGGAGACAGCCGGGTGGCGCCACGCGCGCGCTCACACATGGACCGCGGTTGGGCGGGGCGCAAAGCAAAGGCGCGGTAAAGCCGAGCGGCAGACCGCGACAGAGCGAGGCCCGCGGCTCGCCGCCCCCGACTTCGCTTAGCTCTCTCGAGTCTGCCTCAGGCAGGAATGGGAATAGTTGAGAGGCGGGTTGGTAGTATGAGCAGCAATTAGGACCCTGGTGAGGCTGGACTGACACCTGCACAGTTGTTGTTGTCTTTAAAAAAAGATGTGGAATCGTAGAGTTGGAAGGGACCCTGAGCGTCATCCAGCGGTTCTCAACCTGTGGGTCCCCAGACGTTGTTGGACTACAACTCCCATCATCCCTGATCTCTGGCCTTGCTCGCTAGGCTTGATGGGAGTTGTAGTTCAACAACATCTGGGGACCCACAGGTTGAGAAAGGCTGATAGTCCAACCACCTGCAATGCAGGAATATGCAGCTGCCCTATATGGAATCGAACCCGCAGCCTTGGTGTTATCAGCACCGTGCTCTAACCAACTGAGCTATCCAACCGATGCATGTGTTTCTATTGTTATTTTCAAGGAACAGAGCAATCAGTTTGCAACCGTGTCGATTCACAATAACAGCAGTAATGAAAAAGAAAGTTTAGGGTTAACAGCAGGAGAGTCTTAATCTCAGGGTCGTGCGTTCCAAACCCATGAAAGATTCCTGAAGTGCAGGTGGGTTGGGCTAGATGACCCTCATGGTACCTTCCAACTCTGCAGTTCTATGATTCTGTTTCTAATGTGGCTCAGAAGTCAGAGGAGGAAGTAGGGGAGGGCAGAACCTCGTAATTCATGTGTCATGGCAGGTGCAAGAATTACCATGGAAATTATTGTTGGCTACAGTCACAGTAAACCAAAGCTGAAGCAGTGAAGAGTCTGACTCATATGTATGGGTGCACTGAACGACCTTTTTTTGATCACATGTTGTTTGCCTCCAGCACACTTCTTCCGCTCGCTCCTGTGAAACCTTTACCAGGTCTGTGTTCTGAACAGTAGAATATTATTGCTGGTTAAGTTCCCTTGATGTTTGCACAGTTAAGGTACATACCTCACCCAAGTCTATTTCCAATGGCTGTGAGGAAAAGCCATTCACCCTCTCCTCACCGACTGTAATATAATGGTGGGTAGAATATTGTGTCCCCCAGTGGTGCTGCTCTGGCAAGAGCATGGGGAAACGGGAAAATTAACTCTTTACAGCTGTAGTACGTACAGTTCGCAGGAACAAATTAATATCCCTTTGTAAATTCAGTAATAAATGACATGCATGATTATGTATAAGTCAGGTATGATTGGCAAAAAGCAGATTACAGTATCCATTCATCTATTCTTTTTTTTTTTTAGTAGCCTCGATGATAATGTCCTTCCACAAGTGTCACCATGGTTGCAGTGCTGATGGAAGAAGCCAACAGATAACAAGTTTATTTTCTATTTAGAAGCATGTGTAAAATCACTTTAATACCTTAAAAAAAATTCAAAGTGGTTGCCATCTATAAAATTATTAGGTGTACTTATATACAATGGAAATAAATAAATAAATAATTTTGTCCAGGAGCACCTTAGAGACCAACTAAGTTTGTTCTGGGTATAAGCTTTCGTGTGCATGCACACTTCTTCAGATACACACTTATATGCAATGCTTTGCAGTCAAGTCTGAAAACCACTCCAAATCTGCAACTCCAGAATCACTTGTTCCATGTTTAACTTACATTAAGTAGGAGTACTATGGACTCAGGCCTGCAATTGTTCATGCTGTTGTATGCACCGATGCTCCCACAGTGATCTATACAAGGTAAATGGGAATACATTAGCTTGCTATGCTGAACAAATTGAAACAATTGAGAACAATGTCCAGGGCTGTGCAGATGTCTCTATCATAAACCTCAACAACCCTGAAGTGTATCAGCTTTTAGAGCGCTTATCCTGGGGGTGTGATGTTTCAGTTTTTAAAGTCCCTTTCTGGATACTTTGCTGAACAAAGGAGACCAGACTAGAAGGGAATTTGTGTACACTCATACTATTGCAATCTATTGAATTTTTATTTTTTAAAAAACACTTTAGACCAATAAAAGTCAAAACTAACCACTCATATAAGTGAGTAATCCAGGCTTTGAGGAACAGAACCTAAGCCGAGGGCATTTACTTCTGCTTTTCAGCTTTCTCTTTTCTTCCAGCTCCTCTGAAGGTCAACTAAACAACCAGCAGCTGAACCATGCAAAGCCAACATGGGCACAATCTGGTTTGCAAAATACAGCCAGAGGCAACCTAGATACATACAAACAAGTATACATTTCTTTGTATGACTCAACAGTAAACATCGAAATGGCCTAAACCCTGTACATTTCAGATCTAGCATAGAATGGAACCACCAAAGGCAAGTATAGATTTTCCTGATCCTGTGTTAGTTGGGCAGCTAGGTTACATAGCAGAATGTGCAAAGGAACATGTGGCTGGACAGCTCCAGGTAACCTACAAATCCTATGCTGAAGCAGAGCATCACTCAAAACAATATACTATATATGTTTGCAGTCAAATTACAATGGGATCAGGTGGAGGAGACTATGTGACTCACTAGCCTGTTTCCAGGCTTCATTTTATAATTGACTGGCTCAGTCTTTTGGTCACATTTAGATTCTGATGAATCAGACATGGCTCCTTGAAATGTATCCCATGCAGATGTTTCAGGTAGACAGAAGCTACTTGATAGAAATGTTCCGTGCTTTTTTTCTGGGTGCACAGTACCAGCACCTTTTTTTTTCTAGAAGAAAAGCACTGACAAATGTTGAAGACAGTTCTCAATTGGTTTTTCATGCTGCGTATAAAACCACTTTAATGAACTATGAACAGTGAGAGAAAGAAGCTTATGGCCCCATATGCACAGTCTTAATTGGTTCAGTACCCATATAATTGCTTCTAATATGAAAAATGTTGTTTAACAAGATTTTTGCCAATATATCTGTGAAAACTAAAGCAACTGCTTCTGGATATCTAGTTGCATATCTCACAATGGCCAGTATAAACTCTTTCTGCTTCCTAGTGAGTTTGGGGAAGAACATCTATATAAATATATCTAGATAATGTGTATGCCTCTATTCAATAGATTGGTGTCCTACAAACGTCAACAAGTTTAGAGGAGCATTCATTTTTTATTTTTTTTTTGTTATTATTCCCTTTAACAGATTATCCTTCCTCTAAAGTATATGACACATCTGAGTGGGTTATTTTGGTTTGATAATAAGTAACCTTGGGGACGCGGGTGGCGCTGTGGGTAAAACCTCAGCGCCTAGGGCTTGCCGATCGCATGGTCGGCAGTTCGAATCCCCGCGGCGGGGTGAGCTCCCGTCTTTCGGTCCCAGCTCCTGCCCACCTAGCAGTTCGAAAGCACCCTTAAGTGCAAGTAGATAAATAGGTACCGCTTTCTAGCGGGAAGGTAAACGGCGTTTCCGTGTGCTGCGCTGGTGCTGGCTCGCCAGAGCAGCTTCGTCACGCTGGCCACGTGACACGGAAGTGTCTCCGGACAGCGCTGGCCCCCGGCCTCTTAAGTGCGATGGGCGCACAACCCTAGAGTCAGACATGACTGGCCCGTATGGGCAGGGGTACCTTTACCTTCACCTTTAACCTTTCCTCCCAGAAATGACTGTTTGGTTCCTTCAGAACTTGTTATTTCTATATTGTTTTCTCTCTCTTTGTTTTTCAAGCTTTAATAAAAATAGCTTTTTAAAAAAAGAACTTGATGTTTCTGAATCAGCAGCATCTTGTCTGGGATAACGTGAACCAAAATCTTTTAAAAACTTTTGTTGGTACTTTAAAAACCCCAACCAAAATCAAAACCCTATTATAGTTCCAGTTCACCTTGATGGTTTTTAACTTCTGATTTCCCATATTCATTTCCTACAATTTCTTTTTCTTTCCCATGAGTTAAAATTTAACTGCCCTCTTTTTTCCTTTCACTGTGGAAGTACTGGGTTTATTGAAATGTTGGTTTTTTACTTAGTTCCTTGTAGTCATGTTTATTTAGCCGTTAAACCTCATGATGTATCTTTATACAGAAAAGAACAACATGACCTTCTATCATACCATCTTCATAAAACTTTGTCTCAACAAATAATGACACTGCTGACCACACCTATGTGACATTTTCTCCCTCTTTTAAGAAATATCTATTTCTGTGGAGAAAAAGCTGGGTTGTATGTCAACAGACACATATCATGTTTTAATATATGTTGCTTTGGGTCACTTTTGTAAGGAAAGCAACTAATAAATATAATAGATCGATCAGTCTAATAGTAATAGTATACTCTGTTGAATAGCTCAGATGGTTAGGGTGTGGTGCTGATAATGCCAAGGTTGCAGCTTTGATCCCATTAAGGGACAAATGCATATTTCTACATTTGATGTTCCTAGATGATCCTCAGGGTCCCTTCCCACTCTGCAGAAGTTGGTGCTGAACTATCAAAAGGACATCCACCCTGAAGCTGAAACCACTTCTCTTCCAAATAACCGAGTCAAACCTCTGCTCTTACGTAACTTACATGTTTCTCCACAGCCTCAAACATTACAATTTTTGTTTGCAAGGGGTTGCTCCAGCCTACCAATCATTTTGGTTGCTGTTTTCTGCACCATCTCTTTACAGATGCAATAACCAGAGTGGTACATAGCATTGTAGGCGTAGTCACAGAGTAAATTCAAAGAAAGGCAGGGAAATCATGGCAGTTTTATTCTCTTTAAGATCTGTAACATAGAACTCAACATTTATTTTTTATAGCTGCCACACGGTTGGTCAGCATTTTCAATGTGCTATATCCACCGCAGCCTCATGATCCCTTTTGTTGTCTGTCACCACCAATTCAGACCCCATCATTGTACATGTGAAGTTACATTTTGCCCTCATGTGCATTACTCTTACATTTAACTGCACCTGCCATTTTAATGCCCATTCTCCCAATATGGAGCTCGGCAATCCTCTTTCATCTTTACCACCCTGAATAATTGGGAGCCATCAACAAACCTGGCCAACTCACTGGTCATTCTTAACTCCAGATCATTCATGAGTTTGTTGCATGGCAAAAGGACACACCACATATGCCCATATCCATCCCTTGGGGGGGGGGGGGAAAGATGTGGTGGTATGCTTTCCATTCCTATTTCAAATCTAAACATCCCCAAATGACAAATTGCCATTTCTCAGCTTCACACCAGGTGGTGATGTTCAACCTTTCTCCACTTGAAACTAAGCGAAGGGTTGGAGAATGCTTTGCCTGCTATCTCCCTTCCTGCTTGTGACACCACAGACAAGAAAAGGGAAATAAGGTTTTTTTGGGTTTGGTTTTTGGAAAAAAGATGCATTTTGTGCAGTTGTGCTACATTTGCAAAGGAGGGGAGGGTGACTTCTCCCTGAGAAAATGCTGTGATAGGTCTCAGTTCCTTTGGGAGCTCCTCTTTGTGTAAGACGCTGGTGTGTTTGGACCAAGAAATCTGATAGTGGGACCCACACACCTCAATCTATGTGCTTCCAGTCCAGCCCACAGGTTCCTGTTCACAGGATCCCAAGCATTGCTACTCTGCAGTGCTACCCTGATGAAAGAAGACTAGCTAGATTAATATAACAGCCGTCCTCCAGGTTGGCTTGCCAGTCTGAGCAATTTGGCAGTCAGAAGAGCTGACTAATGATGCATGAAGCTCTGCCCTTATTCTCTGCATTTAGATGATTTACCATATTTTTTGCTCTATAAGACGCACCTAGTTTTTAGCGGAGGAAAACAAGAAATAAGAAGCCTCCTGAGCGAAGAGGGAGCGCTCCTCCCTCTTTGCTCAGGAGGCTTTGTGGGGCTATCCCTGAAGCCAGGAGAGCAAGCGGGATTGGTGCGCACCAATCCCGCTTGCTGTCCTGGCTTCAGTGAAAGCAAGCCTCCTGGCTTTTCCCCGACATCTCGCAAGAGCCGCACACTCTTTAAAGGGAGCGCGGCTCTTGGGGACTTTTGTGGGAGGTGGGAGAAGGGACAGAGCCGCACGCTCTGTCCCTTCCCTCACCTCCCACAAAAGCCAGGGATAGCTGCGTGAAGCCTCTGCAGGACAGCGGGATGAAGGCTCCCTGCTGCCCTGCGGAGACTTCGCGCGGCGAAGCTAGAACAGTGAGAGGGAGCGCTGCGCAGTGCTTCCTCTCGCTGTTCTGGCTTCTGGGATAGCCCGTGAAGCCTGCATTCCAGTGGCGTAGCGTGGGTTGTCAGCACCCGGGGCAAGGCAAGTAATTTGCACCCCCTAACCCATGGATTTGCGCCCCCTACCCCATGGATTTGCGCCCCCTAACCCGTGGATTTGCCCTAACCCCAGATGTTGCGCCCGGTGCGGCCGGCCCCCCCTGCACCCCCCACGCTACGCCACTGCTGCATTCACTCCATAAGACGCACACACATTCCCCCTTACTTTTTAGGAGGGGAAAAGTGCATCTTGTAGAGCGAAAAATACGGTATATACCATTCTTTGCACAACCCACAGGGTGGTTTACAACAGATTAAAAGAGAAAAACCCCACCATCCTTTAAAACACAGAACAGATAACTAAAGGACAATTACTAAATAGCAGCAGCAGCTTTTATTTCCCAGCATTGCTGCCTTTCCAAACCTTGCTGCCTACCTGTAAAATTTTATGTCACCTGCCTCTGGGCCTTTGCTTGCTTGCTTCCTTTGGAGCTTCACTTCATGCTTGTCCTGGGGCCCCTTTTATGTCCTAAGTCTTCTCTTCAGCTTGGACTCACACCCAGCACCCCTAGACACACCTTGAAAATGGACCACTTGGGACCTGGCCCTGCTGGGCCTTCACACTTTGGTTGTAGTTGTAGTTGTAGTTGTAGTTGTAGTTGTAGTTGTAGTTGTAGTTGTAGTTGTAGTTGTAGTTGTAGTTGTAGTTGTAGTTGTAGTTGTAGTTGTAGTTGTAGTTGTAGTTGTAGTTGTAGTTGTAGTTGTAGTTCATACTCATGCTCTGATTATGTCAACAGCCCAGACCACTAAAGTGTAGCTAAAGCCCTTCCCTAAGCTACCGTACTGAGGTGCCCAGGGAGGCATGTTCTTCTGCTGCTGCTGCTGCACCCCCATAATGCCTGATCTACTTGTACACTTTTAAATAAACAGATTCATACAAAGAAACCTTTATCAGTGTCATCCTATACATGCCTATACAAGTAAGCCCCATTAAGCTTCCTGGAATCTTCTCCCATGAACGTATGCCCAGGGCTGCAGCCTAAGCCTACAGACCTCTTTTCAAAGGTCTTCCCAACAGTATTATATAATGTGAATTTCAGTAGCTTTACTATATGTTTTGGGACCTGCCTCTAATATCTTTGTGTGCACACTAATCTCTGAGCAGTGAGAGACTCCAGGAGTGCCAGCACTTGCCCAGGGTTCACTTTCTTTGGAATGAAGGTCATTGGGGACTGCAGTGTCTTTAGGATATATGGTTTTACTTAGACATCTATACAACCTGAGCAAAAGATAGAAAGGCTCACAGTATTAACACTCCAACAGATCTCGCTTCCCCATTAGGTTTCTAGGAGGGTCCCAAACTCATAGCTTTTGATTCAGCACAGAGAACAAGTCAAACCTCTGTCTCTTTTCAGCTCCCAGCTTCAAACCAGACTAACGTAAAATGAAACGAAACAAAACCTAGCTCCTTAATGTTTTCCCACCCATAAGATGATATGACATCCAGCCAGGTGAGGAGGGAGGATGCTTACCCACTCCTGAAAGAGCATCAAAGGAAGCTTTGATTTTGCTTCTAATTCAGTGACAACTCTAGAGATGATTTGCTGTATGCTTTTGGTAATGTTACAGGGAGCTAGCAATTGCTGTATTTTACTCACATGCCTTGAGTCTCATCTTCCTGGAACCCAAGAGGAAATTCCATTCTGGAATCAACCTATTTCCAAAAGCCCTTTCTGCCAACAGCAGCCCCATCATGTTCCATCTTGTTCTCCACGTCAGACAAAATGAAATAATGCATATTGACCTTGTGACACAATTATGGGAACAACAAGTATGTAAGACAGATTGCCCATTTGCAGCACAACCAGACTCTCTAGGTCTGGTGGACAAAAATACAATTTTTTTACAGCATTGCAGGACAGCATTTTTGAGCCATTCATCATCTTATTTGCAGTGTTGGTGAAAATAAAATAATATACTATGAGCTCAGTCACTCGAAACCTCACATGACCCTTGTGGTCCCTTCTCTATAATTCTATGATTCTATAAAACTATTAACTATTGCATTGTATTTTTCCACATTAGGAAAAAATACAATTCAACGAATGCTTATGGGTTAGCAGAACCTAGATCAAACGCCTAGAACATATGCATAGGAAAATTAGATAGCTGACATTTTACAGCCCTGCATGCTAGCATACCCTACTTTTATAGAATTCAATTATCCAAATCAGTGAATATAAAATTATTTATTGCATGTTTATGCCCCTTCTACTGATAAGCAGAAATTGCTATGAATCTACACATACTACACATACCTACACATACCTTGGGTGTTGCCCGTCTTTCGAGGAAAATATGATTGCTGACTTTCAAAACTCCACATGCCACTGTCACTTGTCCGTAGAGCCTTTTGTTCTCCACACTGGAGAAAAAGGCGAATAAACCTGATTTAACTAGCTTTCCTCAAACTTCCTGTGGCATCAAGTACTGTATTGTGGGCAGGCTTCTAAATAAATGGTGAGGCAGGTGTTTGTCAGTTGCGAACATTAAAGATCCTTAGCAACACTCTTTAAATCTAAAGAGAAACAGGTGTCAACAGACTGCTTTAGATGTGGAATAAATTGAGTTAGAAGTAAAATGCACCACTTATAGTTACTTTGCCAGTCACTAAGTTCCAAGCATGTAAAGAAGTATCTTTGCTTAGGTATGTAGCTTTCTGGATGGCATTAAAAGAGTGCGGCACATGTAACTCGCCAACCAAAATGAACAGCCAAAAAAAAAAGCTGGAATTCTTGGAGTCAGTAATATTAGAGAGGGAGGCTGGCTCTGGTTTCCCTAGACTGCAGGCAGCTTCTATTAAAGGACAATGTGTGAGCAGTTGTTATTTTTATATTTGCACACATCTGGACTGAGGCCAGTGATTTCAGCCACATGTTCTGCAGCTGAAGAGCTGATCCTAGTCACCTTTTAAACATTAAAGCTGCATGAATAGATCTACATTTTGCTGGTAGGTGGAGCTGAAAGAATTGAGCTTACACGCACATAAGTCTGTATTAGATCGGGGTGTTATTTAGAATCACATAATTGTATTGCCAACAAAAGTTGGAAGGTACCCCAGGGGTCATCTAGTCCAACCCCATGCAATGCAGGAATCTCGACTCACACATTCATGGCAGATGGCCATCCAATCTCCAAGGAAAGAAAGTCCATCATTTTTGGGATAGCAAGTCACCTTAGCAGCAGTGAAATTTATTACAGAATAAACCTGGTTAGGAATATGCTGCCAGCCTAAGAATATTTATTGCATGTTAATGTGTCTGAAATCAATAGGATGAACTACTAAGAAAATTTACATAAGGCCATACAGCTAAAGTTTGAAACGTGCTTTCAAAGTTCCAAAGCAATAAATGGAACTGAAGCCAGAACTACTTGCTATCTGTCAATCTTGTGTACTAAACAAAGGACATAATTGTAGACTGGCTTGGTTAGACTGGAGGTGTCAGTTCTCACCTTCCATATTCCGTAAGCAGTAGCAACCAATTCCTTTTTGCTATGCTGAAAAAACCCACCAAGTTTCCCCTCCCAATCTGAGTGATGACTGAGACCTTTTTAGTTCCATATAGTAGTTCCCTAGGAGAAGGTGGAAAGGCCTTTGATCAGTGCAGCCTTGGGGCAGATCAGTTCCTCCTCACTGGGCTCACACTCAAGAGATGATCTTGTAAATATGCAAGAGTACCAGGGTGGGACTGCTGAACTTGTTTTGCAAGATCTAAGAGTGCTTTCTTGTAGCATTGATGGATCCGTGCTCACTCCACAGTGAAAATGAGCAACCAGAACCTTTGCCAAACTCACCAAGAAATCATCACATCATTGAATTGTAGAGTTGGAAGCGACCCCAACTGTCATCTAGCCCAACTCCCTGCAATGCAGAAATGTCAAGCTGAAGTTACTTTCAGAAAGTATAGTCAGGATGGTACCCTCTAGATGTAGACTACAACTCCCATAATTCCCAACCATCATCAATGTTGGATGGGGCTGATGGATTTGTATTCCAGCAACACCTGGAGGGAACGACTGTATATTGGCTATTCCTGACCTACAATATTTAGAGGATGCAGGTGGCTAAAGTTAGCACAGTACATTGAATACCATATTTTTCCGTCTATAAGACGCCCCCATGTATAAGATGCCCCCAATTTTGGGGGACTCAGATTTAAGAAAATGGGGAGAGATGTATCCGTGTATAAGACCCCCCCCTAATTTTTGATATTATTTTTTAGGAAAAAAACCCTAGTTTTATGCACAGGAAAATACGGTAATTCTCCTGCAGAAGTCACAATTTTGGAATGAGTACCTGGGCAGGTGTGTGTGTATGTGTGTATATATATGTATATATGTGTATATATGTGTGTGTGTGTGTGTGTATATATATATATATATATATATATATATATATATATTTGTGTTTGGCATTCATGTGCATTACATTTTGTCTGCAGCCACTTGTATCACCTCAAATAACAATGTAATCTTTCTGCCATTTCTGGTTTTACAGTTTCATTCTCTTTTGCTAGTTTGGTCCTCTTTAAAGACACATTGTATGAACTGAAAGAGCTTTTAATGTTTCTCTTGCTTTTATTTCAACAGCTTCCTTTAAGGAAACCTCTAATTTATGTTGCCAAACTGACAAGAGTGAGCCAACTCTCTTTCTGTTGTAACTTGTACTACGAAGATGTGGGAGTCTTTCTGCAAAGCAATACTCACCTCTGCCTCACTGGGCAGGGCCTCTAAGCACACCATTGGCTCTCGGTGTGACTGATTAAGAAAGCCAACTTGCAGCCAACAGTAGGAAGCACTTGGGAGTTGAGTACAATACTTGAGCCTGTTTGCTGTTCAGAATGCTCAGCTGAAGGACTTTGCAGGTTACATTTCATCAAATCGAAGGACAATACAAAGTCAAGAGCCTACTAATCCACGAAGGAGCAAAGGATTCCAGCCAGAATCCCAATATACAAAAAAGCCATGGGGATATTATATTCACAGGTATGTAAGGTGTTTCCTAGTCTGCTAGAATACAACAGAAGTCTAGCAGGTCTGTTTCAAAGGATTTATAAAATCTTATTTAAGTACTTCCTCAAGTGTAACTTTAAAAGTGACCTGAGGATCTAAGGCATAATCATAGCAAGTGTAATAACCAGTTTTTCATACAGTGAATTAGATTACAGATAGCAAGGGCAGGTATTTGAAAGATTATTGTGGTTTATGGCAGCTAAACAGCATGAACTGGGCATTCTTTCCTAGAGTCCTCAATATAGATATTTCTGTAGATCTTTGTTAATGAGAGGGGCAAAAAATGGTGAAAAGCAATGCTTTTTCTCATGTGCACCTCACATTAGACCCATCCTGTAGCTTAGTTCAAGTCCTGGCCTGTGAACCTTAATGAAACAAGCCACACACACACACATATTTGCTCTTATTTTAAAAAGAAGAAAAAACTGTAATAAATGATAGTTATTTTATTTTATAAAATGTATAGAATGCTTGATTAGGAGGGGGGGAATCCAGTGTTGTTGTTTTTTAAAAAAACAAACTATATATTTGAACAATTGTGTAATTTTGCATCAACTATCTGTATACATTTGTAAAAATGTTTCCCCCATTAATGAACTTAGACAGTTGTGTGCTGATAGACAGGGAGTCATTAAGAAACAGCAGATGGTGTATCAGCATTCTTTGGAGAACCCCAAAATATGCAGAGACATTAGAAAGCTCAGTGATAGGGATTGAGTAAGCTCAGTGACGTCCAGGAGCCTTGGAATGTTGAGTATCATTTGGAAAAGAAAACCAGAAAACTGGGGACAGCAGCAATGAATGGGCTTGCTTGAACCTATTTCAGCTTGTAATATCCTGGAGGAGAGCATGCCTGTCTCCCTGGGACCCTGAACAGAAGCATTCCTGTTAGAGGGCGTGAGAATACCGAATACATTTAATCCCAGATTTAGAGAAAAACTTACTGGTGTTTGTGATTTTGGGGTGTAGCACTACTGCACTGCTCAAGAAAAACCTGTTTCTACTTTTTAAAGGATCATTATCTAAATGTACAGCATGTGGAGAAAATGTGAATGCTTGTTAAATGTGAATGGGAAGAAGACATTTCTGACGTACACATAGATGAGCCAGTTGTCATGTCTGGTTGGATAGCATTCCATTTCAGGGAATGATCTGGGTCTTTTGAATCTAGCCTCTGTGTTCTTTGTTTTACTCACACATTTTATTGCAATGCAAAAGGCAGAGGGCCAGGTTTGTTTGCTTTTGCTGGAGGTGCATAACGCATGCATTCCTGTATAAGGCATTACTGCCTTACTTCCTTGTGGGTCATAACTGCCTTCAGAACCCCAGTGTGTGTCTCTTATGTTCAGGACCTCCTGGTGAGGTTGGAGCACTTCTGATCAGTAGATCCACTCTTATTGTTTGTTTAGACTCCTGCTCCCAACTTTACAAACCTCCTTCTTCCCTTATCTGTTTCCTCCAGCTTTTATAATGCTTGCCCTTCACTTTTATTCAGCTACAATCTTGCCCCTCTTAACATTGCAGCTGATGGTATTTCTCCTTATTCATGTTTTTAGTCAATGCCTTGGGCCTGTCTCTTGTTAATTTTCTAGGGTTGTTTTTGTTGTTTGTTGTTTTGCCTCTGCTTGTCACCCCACCTTCTCCATTTCACACTGATTCACACATACACATTCCCTTTCTGTCCTCCATTCCCCCACTTTTGCACTCTCGTATTCATTCTCTCCTTCATGTCAGACTACACTCTACCCAGAGACATACCTAGGGATTGGTGAAATTGGTCCCTGCTGGGGGCACAGGCCCAGCAAGGGTGCAAAAATCACCCCAGAAATCTGTCTCCAGTTGTCTGTGCAAGGTTGTGAGTTTAGACAAGAGCTGGGAGCTAAGTGGTAAGTGAAATGGCAAGGTAGACCACTGGAGACTATGGAGTGTTTGACATATAGTAGTTTGGTGATGTGCTGCCACTGTTGCGGTGAGATCAAACACGAGAGAAGTTTCCCATCCTTCATGCACCATGGCCCAAAGGCATGTGAATGTTTTCACTCTTCCTCCTTGCCTGTCTCTTACTCTGGATGCCTTGCGTACTTGGGCCATGTAAAATGTAGGAATTTCTAATGTGGCTATTGTGGTGAAGTGATTCTCTCCCCCCCTCCCAGGGGACTGTGCCAATACAGTTGCTTGCCAAGGGTGCAAGGGGCCCTATGTATGCCTCTGACCCTACCTTCACGCTAGGGATGTGAGAAGGCCGCAGTTTCCATTCTGACCTGTATTTGTCACAATCAGCACTGTCTCCTTTCTACTGCAGTTCAGCTTCCACAAAATACTACATTATTCATCTCACAGTGTGCATGGAGTGTTAGGGGAGGGGTAGTACCTCTGATGGGGGGCATGTCCTGCTCCTTCTTAGGTAGTTTGTCCACCTTTGGTTCCCACTCTGAACTCAGCTCTCACCTGTGACTCCTAGACATCTGAAGGCAACCCTATCAGGAAGTTTTTAATGTTTGATGCTTTAGTATGTTTTATATATTCTGTACGCCACCCAGAGTGGCTGGGGAAACCCAGTCAGATGGGCAGGGTATAAATAATAAAATTATTTATTTATTTATTTATTTATTTATTTATTTATTTATTATTATTATTATTATTGAAGCTGTCAGCATGCGACAGCATCTACTCCCTAGGAAACTGCTTTGACTGGCCAGCTAAACCAGGTGAGGGTAGCCAATGGGTCTCAAACACTCAGTGAGTTAGAGACTTCCCCTGCATGCGAAGACAAGCTCTGGCAGATTGAGTGGCCAAGACTAACAACCAAGAAGGCAGTTTCTGCATGTGCTGGAGAGGGAAGTGATGGGCAGATGGGGCTCCTGAACCTGGGAAGGTAGCCCATCTAGGAGAAGGAAAGTTCTGATTCTAAATCTCTGCTGCCTTGCCAGATATCTTTGGGAGAAGAAAAAGCTGAGGAGTAAAACCTATACAAATGTTATGTACTGAGTTGAATAGGATCCAAATTGCAGCAGTCTGATTGGTCCTAGAACAAAAGGATTCAGAATGCAGGAGTTTGATTGGTCCGCAGGAGCCACCCAATCCAACTCCAGGTGGAAGTGAATCCGCAACCTGATTGGCCTACAGGAGAATCCCAGAATTAGCCAATCACATGGGGCCCATTGTGTAAATAATGCAGACAGTTCGGGGGAAATGCTATTCCTCACTACTATGAGCTGAATAAAGAGCATGAAATCCACACTCGACTCCGAGTATATTTCAACAAATCTGGAGTGGAGTCCTAACAGAGTTGGATGGCACCTTCTACACTTCCATCTGGCGACTCCTGCAGCCAAACTGGTGCCTAATGTATTGCTCTGCTTTCCTTTGGACCACATCAGCAAGCCTGAGGGGGGGGGGTCTTGTCGTTTGGGAAGCCCAGGATCTCTACACACACTGCCCAGGCTTGTGTCACAGGGAGGCCACTTTGGTGCTGCTATATAACACAGTGGTTTGACTTCACCCCTGGAGGTGCACTCCATTGTCTCTCGAGACAGACGGATGCCAGCAACAACATCTTGCCATCCGCTATTCAATGTAAGTTACATAACCTCTTATGTAACCTACCTTGATTTCAATGTAAAGGAAATGTCAAAACAGTGTGTAAAAGAATTACATCTCCTAAAAATAATTTGTTTGGCTGATTTCCATTTATGACCACAGATGAACATGCGAACTGCAGCAATTTCAGCTCCCTTTTCCATTTTCACCAGAATGGTCTGACTTCCCTACTTCATTAACATGCTTGCCTTTTGCTTTTCTTCTCTCTCATGAGCTTCCATTCATCCTCATTCTTTCTTCTGCCGACTCTTTTGCTGACTCATCCTTGCCTGTATTTTGGTTTACCAGTTTCCCCTTTTCTTCCTTGGTAGTTGGGACCTACACCCGTTGTGTTTTTCACCCCACTTTTTTTTAATAAATAATTTTTATTTGATTTTACAAATTCATTCACACTCAAAATCAAAAATAATAAAAATTACACAAGATTCTTTCAAATCTCTAGACTTCCCTCTGCCCCTTTGTGGGTTCTTTAGTTAACTTTTTCAACTGCATACTATAAGCCCTCCTAATTTTCCAGTCCTCCATTATGTCCAAAGTCTATGTAACATTACAAGAGTTATTTAAGACCTGCCAAAGAGTTCAAGTGTTTACAGTGGTCTGTCAAATATAATATAAATTTCTCCCATTCTTTGCTGAAGTTCTGGTCCTCCTGGTTTCTGATTTTCCCAGTCATTCTTGCCATCTTGCATAATCCACCCCACCTTTATCCTTTATCAGGCGGAGTAGTGGCCCATCCCCAGTGCCCCACAATGTCACATTCAAATGGACTGCCAGCGCCACACTGCCATTTAGGGAAACCTCTGTAGGGGCATCCCCACATAAAGTGTTTAAATCATTACTATAGCATATAAAATAGTGACCATGACAAATGTTCATAAGAGTGCCCTGTTTTGTATTTTAATCTTAAACCTATGCAAGAGCAGAATATTGAAGCTTGCTGGCAGCTAAATGATTCCAAGTGAGCTACAAATCAGCTCTCATATCCTCCAACATTTTTTTCAATGAAAATAGGTACATCCCATTCCATAGTAATAATAATTGTAATAATAATAATTTTATTATTTATACCCCATCTATCTGACTAGGTAGTCCCAGCCATTCTGGGTGGCTTCCAACATATATAAAAACATTACACACACACACACACACACACACACACACACACACACTTCCCCCAAACAGGACTGCCTTCAGATGTCTTCTAAAGGTTGTACAGTTACTTATCTCCTTGGCTCGGGGTTTGCATAGCCATATACCCTCCAACAATTCTCCAATGAAAATAGGGATGTCCCAAGAAAAAGTGGGACATTCCAGGATCAGTAAGAAACTGGGACGGTTTCTGTAAATCTGGGACTGTCCCTGGAAAAAGGGACACTTTGAGGGTCTGAGCTCTGACTAGTGTAATAAATATCCTTTAAAAATGCTCTTTTAGTAAATTCCCTTCAACTAAGATTGAAGACAGATGACTCCATAGTTTGTCAGTGACCAGCAGTGAAGCCAGTTGAGTTGCCAAAGGTCTTGTACTACTTTTTGGTTCACGGGCCTTACTGCTTCTCTGATGCAACCCTGCTGCCCTTCCAGATTTGGACATGAGTGCAATATGTATTACACATGTGAGGCAAGAGGGTGTCCTGCTGCTGTTGCTGTTACTGAACAGCATGAACAGCACTGAACAGAGATGAGGGGTGATCGGGGAATCTGATCTTTGCAAATTCTGAAAGAAAGCCTGAGTCTCAGCTCCCAGCCCATTTGGAACATCTGGGATCTGCGAAAGCCAGTGTATAAATGACTTTCAGTTGATTCCAGTCTGGGACAGTGTAGTGCTCTGCTGCTGTCTTGGAACTTCAGCTCCCATCAACCCCAGCCGGAAGCCCCAATGATAAGACATGATGGGAGTTATAGTTCACTACATTTGGAGGGGCAGTACATTGGCTACCCTTGTCCCAGACTAATGTGCCAGGAATGGCTCCCCCCCTCCACGAGGTTCTGGAATTCCCAAATGTCTCCCAAAGAGTTTTCATCTCAAAATTTCTTTTGAAATGCGTGTTTCAAAACTATCCTAAAGCTATCCTATCTTTAAAAGACATCTGAAGGCAGCCTTGTTTAGGGACGTTTTTAATATTTAATGCTGTACTGTTTTTAACATTTGATTGGGAGCTGCCCAGAGTGGCTGGGGAAACTCAGCCAGATGGACGGGGTATAAATAATAAATTATTGTTGTTGTTGTTGCTGTTATTATTATTTATTATTATTAAAAAGGACATTTGCAAATGGACAATGATTTAAATAAACACTTTAATGTATTTTAAAAAATATGTCACATCTTAATACAGGGCATGGCAGAGGATAGATGTGAAAGCGAGAGAGACAAAAAATAGACTGATGCTACTTCAGCCCCCATTCCCTGAGCTACTCTCAATTCTTCTTTCTCCAGACTTCCATATGTATGGTTTTTGTGCTTGCACGGTGAGCTCAGGTGGCTTTTGAATCCAGTCCATCTGAATACGTAGTATGCATTCTCTCACTACTTTCTCAGTCTTCTTACTGCTTGTGAAAGTTAATGATAAACTAGTTTGTCTGCAAGATGCCACAGCACTCCTCCTCTTCCTGCTGCTACATACAAAGGTCTGTTTCAGGTGCCACATGGGTGCCAGAATTCTTGTATGTGAGATGAACAAGGAAGCACGCGGGATGTTTTAGCGTCAGGTGTTTCAGCTGTGACTCTTGCAGGTTTCCTTTGGATTGAGCCAATGGTGACTAATCTGCTAGCACCACTCTGTGGATTTAAGCTGTGACTGCAGTTTTGAATGCCACGTGACTCTTTCTTTAGCTTCTCCTCACTTAGAAACATTAGGCAGGGTGGGAGGCTTTTGCTTTATATTTTGCTTTATAGGAGTTGAGTATCATCTGATTTCATGGCACTCAGAATATTCTGCACTCCCTCCATCAAAACTCAGGTGTAAATACATGTAAATGTGGAGTCTTTACGAAGTAAGCCATATTTCACAAAGACACCACAGACTCCTCCATGATAAGCAACAAGAACAAAGGGTTGGGGCTCCAGATAAATATTACTGTGTACCTCATGTGGAATGCCCTCCCACCAGATGTCAAGGAGATAAAGAACTACATGACTTTTAGAAGACATCCGAAAGCACTCCTGTATTGGGGTGTTCTTGATGCTTGGCGTTTTATTATGTTTTTATATATGAGGGAAGCTGCCCAGAGTGGCTGGGAAAAACCCAGCCAGATGGAGGGGGTATAAATAACAAAATAGTTGTTGTTGTTTATTACTATTAACTGTTGAGAATTATGCCTAAAGACCAGAGAAAGTACAAAATCTGATATATGCACATTCACTAGCACATGTGCTTTAAATGTACAGTGTACAGCCTTGGCAGACACAAAAAACAACAGAACTCTATTTGTTTTTGGGGTAGGCATTGCTGTTGAAACAGGAATTCAGAAGGAAGCAAGTCTGACACATATCCCCCAAATCCCCAAATGAGACTATGTCAGTTTTCCTTTGAACGGAGGCTATAAAGAGTAATCTGCTAGCCCCACTCTGTGGATTTCAATTGCAACTGCAAGTTAAACTGTGTGGGCAGATCTAGCCCAAACATTTCTATCAAGAAGTGGTGGTAGTGGGGTTGCATTTGTGTTTTTGCTTTACTTGCATTGATTATGCAATCTAAGGTAGCAGTTTCTCATCTGGTTTTGCTCTCTACTCCGCTATATTTAAGTTTTCTCGCATTCCCAAAACTTGTGTGGTGGTAAGGGTGTATGCTCTGTAACAATTTTCTTTCATGTGGGGCAGTTCACACTGTGGCGCTGTGGTCTAAGCCACTGAGCCTAGGGCTTGCCGATCAGAAGGTTGGTGGTTGGAATCCCCGTGACAAGGTGCGCTCCCATTGCTCGGTCCCAGCTCCTGCTAACCTAGCAGTTCTAAAGTATGCCAGTGCAAGTAGACAAATAGGTATCACTGCAGCGGGAACGTAAACGCCATTTCCGTGCGCTCTGGCTTCCGTCAAGGTGTTCCATTGCACCAGAAGTAGTTAAGCTAGGCTGGCCACATGACCCAGAAAACTGTCTCCGGACAAACGCTGGCTCCCTTGGCCTGAAAGCGAGCTGAGTGCTGCACCCTACAGTCGCCTTTGACTGAACTTAACCACCCAGGGGTCTTTTACCTTTACCTTTTTTTATCACACTGTAGTGAAGGTGAGTTTCAGCTGCCAGTGAAGTGTTCATTTGTCTACTCTGCTGCACACCCAGACTCCTCTTAAGCTTGGCCATGTTGGAAATCTTACACAGCTACATTCATGGACTCTCCTTCCTTGGATGTTTTTAAGAAGAGGCTGGATGATCATTTGTCATGTGTGATCTAGTTGAGATTCCTGCATTGCAGGGAGTTGGACTAGTTGACCGTCAGGGTTCCTTCCAACACTTCAATTCTATGAAGGATCTAGATGTGCGGTTTTGTAGTAATCTGGTTAGGGTAGATGGAAAGCTGTCTGCATGCTCATGTCTAGTCAGCAAAACACCACAAGTCTAAGTTTGTTAACCTAAGACACTTTGTTGAACTGTCTTCATTTCCCACCTCTTATTCTTCTGCAGCCCATTTGTCAGGCAGCTTATAATAATGACTTCAATCAACTGCAGCTCCTTCTGGAAGAAGACAGTAATTATTTGAATGTCCAGGACAGCTTTGGAGGAGACACGCCATTGATTTGTGCCTGCAAAAAGGGGCACAACAGAATTGTCAGTTATCTTCTGAAAATGAATGCTGATGTAAACATAAAAAATAAGGCAAGTCTCAGCAAACGTATACCCAATGAGGTCTTCCTTTATGTTACCAAAGTCATAATGTGATCTATACTTTGAAGTGGAGGGGGTAAGTTTCTCACTCATTATTTGATTAGCTTAAAATCCTCAGATATCCAGAAAAAGATAGATGCTGTTATTCACTTTTCCCATACATAAAAATGTTATGCTCAGACACAGCTTAGACATTTAGAAGGTATGTCTCAGCAAAATCTTTCCCACGTGCACAGTTCTTATTCACAGAACAAAATCAAACTATAAAACCACAAAATATATAATCAAAATAACAACAACAACCCAATAAAGACCCCCCCAAACAGCCGCATTTTATTTTTTTTTTTTTTCACATTTAATTTTTTATTACTTGCATCAAGAAAAAGATTAAACAAAAGAATTATCTACACACACATGAGCTAATAAAAATAGAAATCATACACAATCATACACCACTAAAGAGAAAAAAAGTAAGAACAGAAGAAATATAAAAGAAAAAAAAAACTTAATTTTCACATTTACTCCTTCTTAAATTAACACTTTCGGGACTTCCTTTAGCTTTCCCGACAATCATTCGAAATAATACTTTAAGCTACGCATTTCTTAGTAAATATTGTCATTATACTTTTTTATATTTATTTCTTAATATATACTATTCATTATTCGTTATACATTATTTGTACTCCTATTATCTTCAAACAATAACTCATATTCACTTACAGTGCATCTCTAAATCCCCTTAGCGTTATTTTCCCTTGACTAATAAGTTCCAGATAATCCACATACTTTCCCCAATCCTTGGTAAATTTTTGGTCTCTTATGTATCTTACTTTACCTGCAAGTCTATCCATTTCCATGTAATCTAGTAGTTTAGATCTCCACTCCTCTACCGTTGGTATTTCCTGTCTTTTCCACATCTGAGCAAGCATTACTCTTGCTGCTGTAACTGCATAGTACACTAGTTTACAATCTTTTTTCTTTATCTCATGGCCTAACATGCCTAATAAGAAAAGTTCTGCTTTCTTTGAGAACGTATATTTTAAGATCTTCTTTAATTCTATATAAATTTTTTCCCAGAACTGCTTCACTATTCCACACTCCCACCACATATGGTAGAAGGAACCCTCACTAACCCTGCATTTCCAGCATTTATTATCCACCTTATACATCTTTGATAATTTCATAGGTGTTAGATACCATCTATAAAACATCTTCAATACGTTCTCCTTTATCATTGTACAGGCCGTAAAATTTAATCCTTCATTCCAAAGTCTTTCCCAATCTTCAAATAGTATACTATGTCCTACGTCCTGTGCCCAGCGAATCATCACACATTTAACTTCCTCATCTCCTAAACTCCAGTCTAACAGTATCCTATACATTTTCGAAACAGTTTTCTCTTCTTTATTTATAATCTCCATCTGAAACTTGGATTCCTTCTCTCCATAGCCTCTCTCTTTAAGATCTTTCTTAAACATCTGATTCACCTGGAGATGGTGTAGCCAATCGAAAACATACTCTTTGACCTGATCGTATGGTCGGACCTTCCATTTACCGTCTTCTTTAATTATTAGCTGATTATATCTTGCCCAGTTACTTCTCATATTAATAGCCTTTACGCACATTACTTCCAGAGGTGAAAGCCAATGTGGCGTTTTTGGTTCCAGCAAGTTTTTATATTTTTCCCAAATTTCAATTAGTGGTCCTCTAAAAATATGATTTCCAAACCCCCTGTGTATCCTCCATTTTTCCCGCCATAAATAGGCGTGCCAGCCGAAGTTGTTGTCATGACCCTCCAAATCCAATAACTCCCTATTCTCCAACTTTACCCAGTCCTTAACCCAACTTAGGCAAACCGCCTCATAGTATAACTTCACATCCGGCAATGCGAAACCTCCCCTTTCTTTTATATCTGTCAATAATTTAAACTGAATCCGCGGCTTCTTTCCCTGCCAGATGTATCTCGAGAGCGTTCGTTGCCACTCTTTAAAAATTCGGCTTCCTTTAATTATTGGGATAGTTTGAAACAGAAACATCAACCTGGGTAATACATTCATCTTAATTGTGTTAATCCTGCCCCAAAATGACAGTTTTAACCTCCCCCATATTTCCAAGTCTTTTTTTATTTCCCTCCACGTCGGTTCATAATTATTTTTAAATAAATCTATGTTCTTAGGTGTTATCCAAATACCAAGATATTTCACTTTTTTGACTACCTCTATTTGTGTTTGCTGTTGAATTATTTCTGTGGTTTTCTGATCTAAGTTTTTGCTTATTATTTTGGTTTTACTCTTATTTAATTTGAACCCTGCCACCTCTCCAAATTGCTCTAATTCTTTCAATATTTCTTCCATTGCAGTTGTTGGTTCCTCTGACATTATTACAACATCATCCGCATATGCTCTGATCTTGTATACATTCTGTCCGACCCACACTCCTTTTATTTTTTGGTTCTGCCGTATAGAATTTAATAGGACTTCCAATGTCATTATGAACAGAAGCGGGGAGAGCGGGCAGCCCTGTCTCGTTCCTTTTTGTATCTTTATCTCTTCTGTCACTATGTTATTAATGATCAATTTGGCTTTCTGGTCTGTATATATAGCTTTTACTCCATTAAAGAAATCTTCCCCCACCTCCATATATTCTAAATTTTTCAGCATAAAGTCCCAAATGACATTGTCAAATGCCTTTTCGGCGTCTACAAACATCATTATAGCTTGTTTGTTAATCCTAACAGATAAGTACTCCAACATATTGATTATATTCCTTGTGTTGTCTCTCATCTGCCGACCTGGCAGGAATCCTGCTTGATCTCTGTGAATATTTTCTGATAACAACCTCCTCAACCTTCTCGCTAGGATCCCTGCAAAAATTTTATAATCTATATTCAGCAGTGAGATCGGTCTATAATTTTTGACCTGGGTTAAATCCGCGTCCTGTTTAGGAATGAACGTAATAAATGCCTCCCTCCAAGTCTCTGGGAGTTCTCCTTTCCTTAGAATATTATCCATAATTTCTTTCATAGGTCCCATCAATACAGTTTTCATCTCCTTATAATAACCTGCAGTAAATCCGTCTGGACCTGGGGCTTTTCCTCTCTTTAGCTCTTTTATTACATCTTCTATTTCATCACTTCCTATTGGGGTATTTAGTCGTTGTTTTCCCTCCATTGAAATTTTCTGCACCCCTTTGTCCCTCAGAAATCTTTCTATTCTCCTTAAATTAGTTCTCTCCCTGTTAGAGTATAGTCTTCTATAGTAGTCATGAAACTCTCTCCTAATTTCTTTGGGGTCTGTTTTCTCTTCCTCTCCTACCTTTATTTTATTTATTGTACTCCGTTCCTTCCTCTTTTTTATTTGCCAGGCAAGCCATTTGCCTGATTTATTTGCAAACTCAAAGTTTTTTTGTCTTAATTTTTTGATATTCCACTCCACCTCTCTGTTTATTATTATGGCAAATTGGGCTTGTAATATTTTTATTCTTTCTTTTGCTTTCTGACAATTGGGTTTTTGGGCTAATTTTTGTTCATTTACCATTATCTGCCTCAAAATTTCCTCCCTCCCTTTCTCTCTATTCTTATTTTTAATTGCATTTTGCTGGATAAAGTAGCCTCTTATTACTGCCTTGCTTGCGTCCCACACCACATTAGCTTTTGTTCCTTTACCACTGTTTTCCTTAAAGTATTGCTTTAGTCTTTCCTGCGCCGTCTCAACAATTTTTTGGTCTTCCAGAAGATAATCCTTCAATCTCCATCTAAAACTTCTTGGCTCCAGGCTTTTTATTTCTAACTCTATCGGGTTATGATCTGAAATTACCCTCGGTCTTATTTCTATTAGTTTAATTCTTGGGCATAATTCACTTGAGGTCCATATCTGGTCGATCCGTGACATAGACTGATTGGGTTCCGAGTGGAAGGTGAATTGTTTATCTAGTGGGTGTTTGAGACGCCAGATATCTATCAAATTACTATTATCCACCATTGAAAAAAAAGATTTTGGTAGTTTCCCGTTCCTACTTCCTCCTTCTCTATACCTATCCACTTCTAGAGAAACCACCCCGTTCAAATCACCCATTAGCACAATTTTCTGATCTACATATTCACATATTTTCTCTTCCAATTTATTAAAGAATTCCGACTTATTGTCATTTGGGGCATACACCCCTATTAACACCAAATTTTCTCCTTGCCAATTAATACGGACCCCTATTATCCTACCCTCTTCATCCTTAAATATTGTTCTAGCTTCAATCTTATTTTTAATATATAGTACCACTCCTCTTTTCTTCTCTTTATCCAATGATTCAAATTCCTTCCCCAATCTCTTGTTAATTAATATTTTCCTGTGCCTTCTGGCTATATGCGTTTCCTGGAGACAAATAACATCCAAATTTTTCTTTTTCAAATATTGCTCGATTTTATTCCTCTTTTTTTTCTCATTCATCCCATTGATGTTCCAACTCCAAATTTTTAACCCCATAATTTCTAACTCTCCCTAACTCTCCCGTGAATTTTCCTTTTCTTTATGGATTCTCTGGGTCCCCCTCTTCTACTTCGCCCTCTGTTTCTTCGTCTGGTCCACTCCCCCCTCCCTCCTCTTCCTCTTTCGATTCTGATTCTCCTGAAGCTCCTCCCTCCGCTCCCCCCCTTCCATTCATCTGTGCTCTTAACTCTTTATATTTTCTCAGGAATTTCCCGGTTTCCTCCTGATTTAATAACTTGTGTTTTTTGCCTCTATATGCAAAAGATAACCCCTCCGGGAATTCCCACCTGAATTCAATTTTATTTTTCTTCAGTGCCTGCACCAATGGTTTATAAGAGTCTCTTCGTTTGAGTAGTCTGATTGGGATGTCTTTAAAAATAATGATGTAATTCCCCTCAATATTCAACCTCTTTTCCCTATTCTTTTGAAGAATCTTGTTCCTTATATCTTTATCTTTAAATGTAATCAGGCAGTCGCCTGTATATCTCTTTGTTCTTGTTGAGCTAACCCGCATTCTAAATGCACTCTGCACATTTTTGGCCATTTCTTCCACTGATATACCCATCCATTCCGCTAGCTCCATTACTAATTTCTCCTTAATATTTTCATTTTGTGCCTCTGGCACTGCCCTCAGCCTTAGATTCACCTCCCTCTGTCTCAATTCATTCATTGCTATAATGTCCTTCATCTCTTCCTGTGCCTTATTTAAATCCATCACTTCTGCTTTCACCTTTTCCTTTTCTCTTTTTATATCCTTTAACTCCAATCTAGTCTTTTTTAATCCTTCTTCATTGAGCTGCGTTCTCCTAAATATTTCCTTTATTTGGCCTTTAAGTTCACTCACTGTTTCATCCATCTTTTTGTCCATTCTCCCAATCCTGTTATCTACTTGTTCTAATTTATATTCTACATTATTTTGACTCTGTTTAATTTCAGCAAGCACCTTCAAAATATCAGTCTTAAAATCCACTTCTTGTTTAGATCCCCTTCTATCACTAGGTACTCCCCCATTCGTACCCCTCTTTCCCGTATGCGACATCCTTCAGATTTTTCTTTTCCCCACCTCCCAGAAAGTATCTTCCTCCCTTATTTCTTTCTTGTGTTCTAATTGTATATTTTTCACCTCCTCCCTTTCGCTATATTGACTTTTCGTCCTTACCCCCCTCCTGGGCTACCAGACCTTTATACAGATCTTTCTATTACACTTATAGTCAGTATAGCGTTTTCCCAATTAGTCCCACAAGTTCACTTCTCTCCGATCTGGTTATCTCTCAGCCAGCTGTTCTTCTCGCCTCCAAACAGGCTAATCCGCGCAATTGAGCAGGGACTCAGGTACAGTTAGTAGCAGTATCGCATAACAGTAAAGGGAGGGGAGAAAAAGGGGGAGGAAAGATAAACAATAAAAATAACAAATAGGGGATGTAGGGGGGATAGGGAGAGGTAGGAGGGATAGGGAGAGGAAGGAGGAAGAGGAACCAGCCGAAAAAAATTAAGCAATCTCCATCCCAACGCTGGGCGACATCAAGTTCTTAAATAAACATTAATTTTCTGATATCTCAGTTCTACCTCAAAGACAACTAGCAATCCAAGTCTCTTTCTGAAGTATATCTGTATCTTTTCTGAAGATATAACTTAGATCACCAAATCTTAGTTCGTCAAGTCTTAGTTACTCATATGAGTCAGCATTTAGCATTTTCGTCTCCAATTGAAAGAGAAAAGAAGTCAAACGCCTCACAGGGAAAAAGGGAGACACCTACAGTGGGGTGGTGTCCACGCTAACTTACTTCGCCTTCTCCTCTTTTTTCCCTTTCTTCTTTCACCGTTTTCACACTGAGGCGGTTTCTAATGGCGACGGGGCTTCTCTTCCGGCTCGAAATCCTTTGCGTTCTTTCATGCAAAACCGAGAAGCACCTCCCCTCTTCTCCTCCCCTCCGTTTCGCCAAGGACCTTTTAATCCAACAAGTTTTTCTCTGGCCCCTCTTCTTCTCTCCTATTGCAACAATATTACTTCCCTTAGAAAGATTCTCTCTCGTCCTGAGAGAGCAGCCGAAGGGCAGTGTTTTATCCGCCAGGGCAGCTCACTTTCACTTTCCCCCTGCACTGACGTTGCGCTGCGTCTGCGTTGATTTCGGGATTCAGCTAAACTCCGTTTACTCCTTTTATTCCTCCGAGACTTCCTTGTTAGTATTTGGGCTCTTGGCCACCAAATTCAAGTATTTTCCTTTTTTTTTTTTGTGTCGGAGTTCTTGGTTTTGAGAGCGGACCGCTGTTCTCTGCAAGCTCAGGGCTTCGCTAATTGGAGGTGGATAATGGCGTCCCTCGACCTGCAAGATCTCTCCGCCACTCTCTTCACCTCTCTCGAGGCTACCTGGCAGCCGGGTTGATCTTTTTCTGGTCACGCTGGGAACCGGACCTTCTGAACACCCTCCAGAAGTATTTTTGGGGGGTCTCCGCGCCCTGGAGTTGCCCCCTCCCTCCAAAATAGCTCAGGCTCTCACTCCCGGTAAGAACCTTGCTTGCGTCGAGCTCGCGGCACACCGGAAGTCCCCCCAAACAGCCGCATTTTAAAAGGGCATAGGATGTCAATCAAATCAACCAAAGGCCTGGCACCTAAAGGTGTATAATGAAGGCGCCAGGCAAACTTCCCTGGGGAGAGCATTCCACAGATAAGGAGCCACTGCAGAGAAGGCCCATTCTTGTGTTGCCATCCTCTGGACCTCTCAAGGAAGAGGCACATGAAGAAGGGTCTCAGAAGACGACCTCAGAGTCCAGGTAGGTTCATATGGAAAGAGGCAGTCCTTGAAGTATTGCAGTCCTGAACCCTTTAAGGCTTTATAGGTCAAAACCAGCACATTGAATTGGGCCCGGAAACTAATTGGTAGCCAGTGCAATCAGACCAGGATCCGTGTAATATGTTCAAACCATCTTGCTCTGGTGAGCAACCTGGCCTCTGAATTCTGCACTAGCTGAAGCTTCTGAGCTGTCTTCAGAGGCAGTCCCACGTATAATGCATTGCAGTAATCTAACCTTGAGGTTACCAGAGCATAGACAACAGTATTTAGGCTATCCCTGGCCAGATAGGGGCGTAGCTGGGTCCCCAGCTGAAGCTGATGGAAGGCACTCCAGGCCACTGAGGCCACCTGAGCCTGGAGCAACAGCAAAAGATCCAGGAGTACCCCCAAGCTACGAACATGCACCTTCAGAGGAAGTGTAATCCCTTCAAGAGCAGGTTGAATCCCACCCAGCTTGTCTAGGGGACCACTTATCTGGATTGAGTTTCAGTTTGTTGGCTCTCATTCAGTCCATTACTGAGGCATATTACTCATAGGCAATTTCTAATAGAGAAAAAGAAGGAAAATGTGCCCCAAATATGTCTAACATAAAGGTAAAGGTAAAGGTACCCCTGCCCGTACGGGCCAGTCGTGACCGACTCTGGGGTTGTGTGCTCATCTCGCTTAAGAGGCCGGGAGCCAGCGCTGTCCGGAGACACTTCCGGGTCACGTGGCCAGCGTGAAGAAGCTGCTCTGGCGAACCAGCACCAGCACAGTGCACAGAAACGCCGTTTACCTTCCCGCTATAAAGCGGTACCTATTTATCTACTTGCACTTAGGGGTGCTTTCGAACTGCTAGGTGGGCAGGAGCTGGGACCGAACGACGGGAGCTCACCCCGCTGCGGGGATTCGAACCGCCGACCATACGATCGGCAAGTCCTAGGCACTGAGGTTTTACCCACAGCGCCACCCGTATCCCAACATGTCTAACATACTCTGTGTATAAAATGGAAGGGAATTGGAGCTATTTGCCTAATATAATGCGAGTTCTTCTGCTTCTCTCTAGAAAGAACGAACATGTTTACATTACGCTGTCAAAAAACGGTTCAGCTTCCTTGACTACCTGCTCATTATCATCTTAATGCCTGTTATGCTTCTTGGGTATCTGCTCATGGTAAGTTCAGCAAAAGAATGAAAATAGCATCTTTATATACCAGCCTTCACAAAGCTTCACCAACCTGGTGACATTCAAACAGCATGGCCACCTTGTCTGGGATTGATGGGAGTTGTAGTCCAAAATATCTAGAGGACAGCAGGTTGGTGAAATCTGTAAGATATCAGCAGATCTAGGGAAGCATGACAGGTTTGGTCACACCAGGCACAGAACTTCTGGGCTGCCACAATTATGACATCCAATAGAAGGCGAGAAGCAGAATGCTGGATTTTGGCATTGCACATGGTGCCACTGAAACTTGAGGTGCTGAGGTTCCTCACTGGCCCCACACCCCATTTTCTGGACATACTTTCTCTCACAACATACTTTATGGGCCCAACTATTACTTGTGCTCCCTTGCTCTAAAAGGTAAATCAACTCAGCTGGGTAATCCCATTGTCTCACTCTCAGAACAGAAAGTACAGTGGTACCTCGGGTTACATACGCTTCAGGTTACATACGCTTCAGGTTACAGACTCCGCTAACCCAGAAATAGTGCTTCAGGTTAAGAACTTTGCTTCAGGATAAGAACAGAAATCGTGCTCTGGCAGCACAGCAGCAGGAGGAGGCCCCATTAGCTAAAGTGGTGCTTCAGGTTAAGAACAGTTTCAGGTTAAGAACGGACCTTCAGAACGAATTAAGTACTTAACCCGAGGTACCACTGTATACATATATTGGTTTGTAGCCATTAGATATCAACCTTGGCTTGTGTGCCAAAGATAGCAACCTTAACCTAAGTGACCCTCATCCTTTGCATACCAGGGCCCGTTCAAATATTTTCAGAAGCCAGTGTGCACCCATAGGCCTTGAGTGATTGTCACATGTAGAAGAAGAAGAAGAAGAAGAGTTTGGATTTGATATCCCGCCTTTCACTCCCTTTAAGGAGTCTCAAAGTGGCTAACATTCTCCTTTCCCTTCCTCCCCCACAACAAACACTCTGTGAGGTGAGTGGGGCTGAGAGACTTCAAAGAAGTGTGACTGGCCCAAGGTCACCCAGCAGCTGCATGTGGAGGAGCGGAGACGCGAACCCAGTTCCCCAGATTACGAGACTACAGCTCTTAACCACTACACCACACTGACACCACACCACACATGTGACAATAGAACTTGTTTTCTATGGTTGACTATGCATACTAGACGCGGGTGGCGCTGTGGGTAAAATCTCAGCGCCTAGGACTTGCTGATCATCAGGTCGGCGGTTCGAATCCCCGCAGCGGGGTGCGCTCCCGTTGCTCGGTCCCAGCGCCTGCCAACCTAGCAGTTCGAAAACACCCCCGGGTGCAAGTAGATAAATAGGGACCGCTTACTAGCGGGAAGGCGTTTCTGTGTGCTGCGCTGGCTCGCCAGATGCAGCTTGTCACGCTGGCCACGTGACCCAGAAGTGTCTTCGGACAGCGCTGGCCCCCGGCCTCTTAAGCGAGATGGGCGAGCAACCCTAGAGTCTGGCAAAACTGGCCCGTACGGGCAGGGGTACCTTTACCTTTATGCATACTAGAAAGCCACAAAGCCAATTACAGCTTCCTAGCAAATAGGCATGCACATGACATTTTTTTAAAAAAAAATGTGCATGCTTCTCACACAGAATTTATATAACATGATGTAGTGCATTCTTGTAACTGCAAGTACAATGCACAGAAATGAATGGAGCCCACTTCACAGTATACCTGCATAGGATGGTGACATTGCATATTAAACTTTGATCACTACAGACTGCATTCACTAAGTAACTGCTTATTTCAGTGGTGAAGGCTAGGGGGAAACAAACATTTTGATACAATCTTGCAAATATAATGTTTAGAAAGTTCCACATCATGAATAGAAGTAAGTTTTCTTTGTTGTACAACCCAGTATGAGAGTTTTCTCATTGTGAATATAAACTGTCATTCTAACAATGCCCCATTGCCCATCTGTGGAACAGGTATCCAGAAGTAAGCAGAATGAAAATCTTATCAAGATGCTACTTAGAGCTGGTGTCGATGTTAATGTTACAGATGATGTAAGTGGACATATATATCCTTGGAGGGTTCTAGGACAATGATATAGTGGAATCCCCAGCTCTTTGCATTGGGAGTGATCAAAAAGTCATCTTCTTTTTTGGCGATCACTTGTAGCTGAGTAAGATTGTCTTCCATGGATATGGTCTTAACGGTGTGTCTGTAAGCAACTGTGGAGGCCAAAAGTATAACCATACCCAAAGAAGAGAGGGATGTGTGTGGAAATATCCAGAGCAGGAAAAAACACATGTGGGGCATCCTCTGCAAATGTGTAGTTTGGACTCACAGAGGCCATTAATTTAAATCATTTGTTTTCTATAGCACTTGTGGCACCCTACTCTGTTTCAGCAGCCCTCACTTACTAGTTGTAGGACAGTAACATGCATTCCTAATCAATAGATTTTATTGCATTAGCCATGTGGCCATAGCATGATATACATAAAAATAACAACATAAAATGGGGGTGGGGAGGTAAAGGTAGATATCGTCCTGGGCAAATACTTAAAGGGAGGGGGGAAAAAAAGAGATAACAGAAGCAACAGAGGATTTAAAACATCGAGTGACCAATAATACAGAAACAAAAAAAAAAACAACAAAAAACTGCTGAGGCTGGAGGAGGATCGTTGAAGGGGTCCTTCAGCTCCTCAGATTTGTCCTAGCTCCATTGTCCTTGTACAATAAAGCTACTTGGAACTTTGTTCGATTGTGCAACGTATCGACTGCAGCTGTGGTGTTAAAAAAGAAGTTAATGCCGCTTTCCTCTTCATCACACTGAGCAGGAAGTTAGCTGCCATCTCGGTAATCCAACAATCAGAATCCTGCAAAAAAAGGGACACTATCCAGGGCTGGATTGGGAGATGAAGCTTGTTCATGAGAGGCGTTAAAAACCGAGATCTTTCATCTGTCCAGTTAGGACAGAAGAGCATTACATGTTCCATAGTCTCCAGGGCCGTGTCATTACAGGTGCATGTTCTGTTTGCGATGGGGACTCTGGAATAACAACCCGACAGAACTGCTGTAGGAAAACAGTTAAGACGGGCACAAGTAAAGGCCCTTCGCTTAGCCTCCGAAGAAATTGTGAAGCAGTATTGAGGGATTCCTTCAGGGGGAGGAATAGCTAGGGCTAGGCCTGAACACGGCCCTCTTGCATCGGCAGCTGTGTTAGAGAAGTCAAGTTGCTGTAACTTCTTTTTAATTGAAGGTAGGGCCGCCGGACTGATACACTCTAATTTAAGAACAGTTTTGCAATTTAGATTAAAAAGAGAGCGGAGTTTGAGGTTAATTGTAGTTTTCCAAGGGGAATTATGAATATCTCTTAGGATCAGATTGGAAAAACCACCTCAAATCGAGCATCCGATGCTAGTAGGTGGGAGCTATAGGAAATGGCTCGACACCATGCTCGTTTTACAATTGAGGGCTGGGCGAACTCAAGTCGTAGGGCTGCACCTGAGACACATCTCGGAACACCGGAAAGAGATCTCAGAAACATATGAAGTGGGCGGTCCAAGTTACCTGATATTGCTGTAGTCCATACTTCACAGCCATATAATAGTTTAGGAACAACTTTGGCATTAAATATTTGAATTGCTGCTGGAAGGTGTTTGCCGCCCTTCTGATGGTAAAATCGGACAATGGCATTGGAGGTCGTGGTTGCGGCGAAAAAGGCAGATTGTAGATGGGTGGTCCAGGAGAGATTATAAGTGAATATTAAGCCTAGATATTTAAAGGCTTTTACCTTTTCTAAGTAGCCACCTGCGATCTTAAGCGGCTCCAGCTTGAATTTGCGGGAAGGAGTGAAGTGGAGGACTTTCGATTTTTTATAATTAATATTAAGAGCTTCCGCCTTACAATAGGCGATAAATGCATTAACTGCATTTGCTAGGTCCGCAGCTGTTCTGGCATTCCTAATCATCACCACCATTCCATCAGGGTGCAAGTTGTTTTAGAAAGTGTAAGAGGACAGGTCCACGTCTTATGAAAGCTGAAGGATAAACTTTGACACAGGGAAAACTGCAGAGGTTGAAGTAAACCTCTGTGTGTGGGGGGGGGGGGGAAGAAACCAAATCATTAGAAGCATAACACAGCTACAAAGTTACAAGGCTCACAGCTCTCCTTTCCTCTAGAAATAAAGGATGCGTTAACAGAGAAGCATTAGGACATGACTGAAACGTCTGCTTCTATAATAATGCATATCTTTCCAAGGGTAATTGTTTGGTTCTTTTCAGTCAGGAAGGACAGCTCTCCACTATGCCTGTGAAATGAAGAACCCATCCATTGTTCCTCTGCTTGTAGGAGCAGGTTCTGATCTCTCTATAAAGGACAAGGTAAGAAAGTCAGAGCTTAATACAGCTATAGTTTTGACTGACTTTGACTAGGCTTCTGGTTCATCCTCTCTTCTGGATGGTACCAACTATTGTTGAGGGAGAACCTGCTGTCCCAAGTAGTTGTCCATTTCTAGAATGAAGGCCAGCACTGCTTTGTCCCTCTGGAGGACCCAGGCTGTTCATCATTTGTTTCTCATGTAATTGATTGAGGAAAGCCTTGATGTTTGTATAGTTCCCCATATATCAGGTATGTCACTAGTTGTTGGACTCCCATCACCCCTGAGTCCTATCTACTGGCTATGCAGCTTGAAGTCCAACAATATCTGGAGAGCTTTATGTTTCTCATCCCTAATTTACATCTTGCAAGCAATCTCAACCCTTGGGCATTCTAATTTAATTTTTACCATCTAAAAACATTCCACTGTAAACTGAAATGTGCAGCTGATTATGGGAGAGATGTAAGAGCTGGGCCATGCAGGATTATACTATTCATTTTGAATGATTTTTTTTTCACACACTGTATCTGCTCTCAAGAGCACCTGCACCAGCTGAATTGGAGCCCTCAGAAATCCTTTTGTAAATTCACATAAAAATGACCATTCTCTCTTGGCCATGAATAATCTCAAATCTTCTGCAAGGTGAGCAATATTGCATTGCAGTATGAAGACACCAAATATGCTTTTTCCATGTTCAGAGACCCACAATACTAAGCTGTGCCTTTGTTGAAGAAAAGCATTTGACTTGTTTCCTTTTTGTGTGTGTTGTTTCTGTCATTAGCTTTTGTAACAGCGGAAGTATTTTATTCCTTTGCACAAAGAATTAAGTGTTCATATTAGCAAGACTGGGAATATTTTGGCCAAAATTGCTTCCTCCAGTGGCAATTCTTTTGTACTGATCTCAAAATGGATAAACAATTGGGAATTATTAAGAAAAATCCCATTAATTTCAGTGGAGAAATTCTCCTTCACTCTAGAACCCACAGCTGGTGACAGCTGGCACAATCTGAAGTAGGAATAGGGGAGAAGATTGATTCTGTTCATTATTAAAGGTAAATCTATCCAATCTGCACTTTCTGAAAAAATGTGAGAGCTGAAATACAGCCACCCTTCAAAATTCTCACTAATCCATCTTTCATTATTTCATTCTCCATTATTTACAGAGATGCATATATTAGGGGAAAGTGTATCTAAAAGTGTACCTAAAAGTTAATACAAGTGAAAATAACATACAAAAATGAATTATATTAGGAGAAATTGCTGGCAAAAATATGCATATTAAGTCAAAGCTACATACAAACAAGTGTTTATGAGGAGAGATTCGTACTGAAATGCTGGTGGAGTTTCATGAAGATTTTCTAAATAAATGTACAAATTGCCAAGCAATGTGGAGAACTGAATACAAGACTCAAAAACTTGAGAGAACTGAAACAGGGAAATCTTTCCATCCCTAATCTGAAGGAATTGCATTTCACACAAGAAGCCATATTCAAAGATTAGCCCTGTTGCCCAGCAATATCTATTAATACACACACACACACACACACACACACACACACACAAATACAAATCATTGCTTATTTTATCTCTTTTTTCCAGGAAGGAGAGACTCCACTTGACATAGCAAGAAGATTAAAGTTCACCAACATAGAAAACATGTTAAGGAAGGATACTTAGCCCATAATGTGATGTTGTCAAGCCCGAGTCAGGGGAGGAATCTATGAGGGCAATAATAACTCCCACAGCACTGACATGTTATAGTAACCTCATGTTTACAGCAGCTACCAAGTTTATACAGCATAGATGGACCGTGTTAAAATCTGCCGCTCTGTATGAATAGCTGATGTGACTTGACCAGAAGCACACGGTTAACATTATGAACATTAAGAGCTATTCATTATTTTCATTCCCCCTGTACCAAAGAATGTTTGTAAAGAGTATGAACAATACTATTTATTTGATGTATACTATCTGTAACGGTTGCAACTGGAAACAGATTAATCAGTAAAGATCTATTTTGTATTTTTTTTTTTTACACAAGGTGTACATTCTCAACTACATAGAATTGGAAAGAGCTGCCAATTTATGACATGGGCATCATAAATGGCAGAACAAAGGGCTGTGTGGGCATGCCTCGGCAGGAGCAGAAAGCTTGGGAAGATGAATATCTCTGTCTCTTCTACATTGTGCTGTTCCCACTCCCAGTAGAAGCAAAACCGCACTAAGGACCTGGGAAGTAGGGTGATAAAGGAAGAGGGAATTCAGACAGGGTGGTTGACAGGTTGAAAGTAGACAGAAGACTGAACAGCAGAGATCTACAAAATGATAATAGGAGATATCATTTTCTTTTCAATATTTATTAAAAGATAATCTGGGAAGTATTTGCTGCTAGCTGTGTTCACAGGCCATTCTTTTCTTCGGAAGACTGAAGGAGCCAATAAGCGAGCAATTTTAGATGCCCAGAGATTATTTAGATTGTGCTGTTTGGATTTTTTTCTCTCTCCCTGTGCATTTCAAATGTCAAACAGATACATCTTCCCATCTAGAGCTGTACTATAACTCCCATTATCCCTAGCTAGCAGAACCAGTAGTCAAGGATGAGGGGAACTGTAGTCCAAAAAACAGCAGGCAACCCAAGTTTGGGAAGAAACCCAGGAAACAGCTAATTAAGTTTGTTTTCTTCTCTGACCAACAACACAATAGTAAAGTAGAAAGCAGTGGGTTCCCCTCTTGGGGGTACTCAAGGGTATGTAGTACCAGAACCTTTTTTCTAGAAGAAAAGCACTAATAAAAAGAAATCCCAAGATTATTTATGTCAGTGTTTCCCAAACTTGGGTCTCCAGCTGTTTTGGACTACAACTCCCATCATCCCTAGCTAGCAGAACCCAGTGGTCAGGGATGAGGGGAACTGTAGTCCAAAAAACAGCAGGCAACCGAAGTTTGGGAAGCACTGTGCTGTTTTGCCATATATGTAACTTGTTACAACAACATAGTTGCATCAAGGGAAAACTAACTACATATCTCTCAGCTCACACCTTATTAAACGCTTGCCAAATTACAAAGGTATTGCAAAGAAAAGAGGTTGCGAAAGAGGGATTAATTTCTTCATCTCCAAAGCAGCATTGATTGTAGTATATAGATTTTTCTTCTTCATCATCATCTCAGTTATTTCTATGTACAGTTGCATCAAAGATTATGGATATCCCCTGAACAAGAATATGAATATTCTCAGTGGTCAACTCAATTACAGCAGTTCTAATTGCTTTATCCATGATCTCTGTGTACATGTCCTCCTTCCCTAAGACTTCCGAACATCAGTGACCAGCACTATTGATACTTCTTCATTATCTCTATGATCTCCATATACATGCGCTCAGTTGCATCAATTCCCCAGATAAAATCTAGGTGGCTCCATTCGGGAATATGCTTTTCATAAATGAGGTTAGTAATTCGTGGGCGTAATAGTTTTACATCATTTTGGTGTGCAAACAAGTCTTGCCCTCCAGTCCATATTGCGATCGGTATTTGAATATCTTCTATCCTGTATACAGGAGGCGTTGTCTGGGGATAAAACAACAACAGTAATGACCACTAAAAACTTCCTTCCAAGCAGATGATGTAAAAAACAAGGCAACCTATAAAACAAAATAGGACTATACACAGGTTGCTCGTAACTTCCCTCTGGCCAGGAATCTTGAAGCAATATAGCAGAGGTCAGCAAACTTTTGCAACTGGCGGCCGGTCTACTGTCCCTCAGACCTTTTTGGGGGGGTGGACTATATTTTTTTGGGGAAAGAATGAACGAATTCCTATGCCCCACAAATAACCAAGAGATGCATTTTAAATAAAAGGACATATTCTACTCATGTAAAAACACGCTGATTCCCGGACTGTCTGCGGGCCAGATTGATAAGGTGATTGGGCCTGATCTGGCCCCCGGGCCTTAGTTTGCCTACCCATGCAATATAGTAAAATATATCAAGAGGCAAGATTATTGGGGTATTATATATGTAACTGAACCATTTTCACAACCAAAATCCATTTGTCAGTGGCATATAAACTGTGTCTCAGCACACTGCATTTCTAAAAACATATATAGTTTTTCATAATCTACCTCTCAATTATTACACTTGTAAATTACAATTCCAGCCAGACGTGATTCCACATTATGTATAGTAATGTAAAAACTAGGAAAATGAAACCTATTTTAAACTACATTTAAAAACATTCAGTCAACTAGCAAGCAAACTACAAAAAACCCTGTAAAATACCTCCAAATTGCACACAACAGAATGTTTACTAAAATAGTGTGTAAATTTGAACACACCCAAGATAATAAAATGGACTTTAGATAACAGCAAAAAATATGTGAGGATGGGCGCTGAGCTTAGCTCCCTGACATAGGCATGCCTTTGAACATAAATCTAATGTGGTCCCCCTCTTATAGATTAAGTGGGAAATAGTATCAAAAAAGTTTCCATGTGCAATATACCTATCAGAGATGTTATTCTGATTTCAAACACTGCCCTACCTGATTGTACTTCTCCATATTCTTTTCCTCTGAACCATGATCATATCCTTCAAATTGTTTTCTCATATGCAGCTAGAAATAAATTGTGCATTTTTGTAAAATGTATAGTTTCCAAAGATGCAAAAAGTGTCATATGTAGGATTTCAGCAATCTTGACAACAGCCCTGTAAGATAGGCTGCTCTTATTTATCCCTGTTCTTTGGATAGATTGCTATAATGGTCTCATTATGAATATCCATCTATAATCATTTAATAGTTCCAGAAAACATTTTTTAAATCAACTACAGTGGTACCTCGGGTTACGTACGCTTCAGGTTACATACGCTTCAGGTTACAGACTCCGCTAACCCAGAAATATTACCTTGGGTTAAGAACTTTGCTTCAGGATGAGTACAGAAATCGTGTAGCAACGGCGCAGCAGCAGCAGGAGGCCCCATTAGCTAAAGTGGTGCTTCAGGTTAAGAACAGTTTCAGGTTAAGAACAAACCTCCAGAACGAATTAAGTTCTTAACCCGAGGTACCACTGTATGGATTAATACACTGCTTCTTTAAAATGTTGCTTTATTTCCACATGAGTACATGGATGGAATCCCATTGCATTCTTTTCTGGGAAGTACTGGATAGAGTCAGATTTCATGTGCCACATGATCCTTTCCCTGATTCCAAACATCGGAGGAAGCTGCTTCCAGCCATTCTGTAGATAGCTACAAAATCTGCAGGCACAAATAATAAACATCCTGCTGTGACAGAAGAGCTAGAATGATTGGCAGCAGGGAAGTGGAATAGGATGTTCGGCACAGTTTAAAGCAAGTAGAAAGCATGGGTTGAAAAATGACAGAGATAAGAGACTCTAGTTGTGTGTGGGAAAGTCAGAGCCCAAGGGAAAGTGAGATGGGAGAAATACAGAAAGTGAATGGGGAAGAGTTGGGTTAACTGTTTCGAAACATAGAATAGAAAAGTTAGATAAGAAAACCAGACTTCAAAGAACTGACCTGCCAAATTAGCTACCAGGCTAAGTTCAAGGTGCTGGTTTGGTGCATAACACCCTACACAGCCTTCTCCAAAATGTTGCAAAAGACAATCAGATAAAGAAAATGCCATGGTGGGAGGAAGGGATCTGGACTTGGCTGATTCGGAGCTGCAGGGCTAGAATCTCAGCAACACTCTCCAGTTGCAGGGCTCATACTGTTTCTTAGAAAAAGTTGGTCCAGCCTCTGTTTTGTCCAACCTTTGATTTTTCTCTGTCTCCTCCCCCATTCCCAATTAATCCCAGATTCCTGTGTCTGTGTGTATGTGAAGTTTGATGTGTGTGTCTTAGCCTTATGGTTACATAGGTGGTGTCACACTTCCCTTATGACTATCCCTCATTTTGGTCCTACTTTTTAAGGTAAGGTTTATTTATAGCTGCATTCTGCTTCATGTACTTCTCCTTATTAGTACTTCTATCTTGTATGCATGCATGTGCAGCGGTGTAGCTAGCCGCTCGGGTGCCTGGTGAGGGGTGTGTGTCCTGCAGCCGGGGGTGGGGCGATCCACCCATAAGGGCGGGGTGAGCCTCTCCGCCGCATGGAGCCTCTCCGCCGCCTCCCCCTCAGCTGTAGGGCAGCTGAGGGAGAGGCGGTAGGCAGAAGCAAGTCCCACGCTGCCATTTCAGGCAGCGTGGAACCTGCAGGCACCTAAGCCACCATGTCACTCCTAAAAAGTTTTGTGAGGCCATTTTTAAAAACAAAAAAGCCCTCATTTTGTCACACACCCCCTCAGTAATGACACCCGGGGTGGTGTGCACACACCCCGCACCCCCTTCCTCCACCACTGTGCATGTGTGAGTAAGTCTTGTGAGCAAACTGCACACAGTCCAATACATATACAGAACAGAACAGGGGTGCAGGTGGCACTGTGATCTAAACCACTGTGCCTCCTTGGGCTTGCCAATCAGAAGGTTGGTGGTTCAAATCTCCACAACGGAGTGAGCTCCTGTTGCTCTGTCCCAGCTCCTGCCAACCTAGCAGTTCGAAAGCACATCAAAGTGCAAGTAGATAAATGGGTACTGCTGCAGCGGGAAGCTAAACGGCCTTTCCGTGCCCTCTGGCTTCCATCACGGTGTCCCGTTGTGCCAGAAGCAGTTTAGTCATGCTGACCACATGACTCGGAAAACTGTCTGTGGATAAATGCCGGCTCCTTGGCCTGAAAGCAAGATGAGTGCTGCAACCCCATAGTTTTGTGTGTGTGTGTGTGTGTGTGTGTGTGTGCGTGTGCGCGCTTCAGTCATTAAAAAAAATATAATCTTTTTTTGGGGGGGAAGGGAATTGTAAAGCTGGCTAGCACGAAAGTCCTTGCATGGAGCTACCTTTCTGAAATTTCAATTACACATGGGGAGGAAACCCCCAAACAGGGGTATTTCCCCCCTGCATGCCTCCCCCTTCCTCTCAAGTTGGCTCAGGGTGTGTGTGTGTGTGTGTGTGTGTGTGTCAAGAGGACCCATGGAACAGCTTGGGGGGAGGAGGAGAGTGGGGATCATTTTGTCTGGTAAACCAAAATGCTTGTCTTGCCAGATCAATTGACATAGCACTATGATGAATTTCTTCAATGGCATTTTAATAAATATCGAATAAACATAATATTTGAAAATTCAATATACCTGTTTCCAATGAAACACATTTTGCACAGATGTTCCAGCAGGACAATGGCTTACATACACGTCCATTCGGCTCTGAAATAGAACAGTCTACATAGCTTACGCTGCTATGATGCTCTGTTCTGGAAGCCTCACCTGATATTTACACTTTTCCCTTTTCAACAGCATGCAAAGACCTTTCTTTTTCCCAGAGAAATGAATATACAACAGTCATGATGTCTGAAGATGAGGTACAGATAGAGTCCAACAACAACTAGAGGACCACAGGTTTGCCAGCCCAGTCTGACTGTAGGACTAGAATTCAAAGGGAATCTGTGGTTCAGACATGCTTCAGGAAGCTCACAGTCCATTAGGGCTTCCTGCCTATCCATTTCAGCTTCTCATCCGTAGTGCAAGAGTGCATGTGTACCTACAGGAAGCCTCTTGGATCGACAGGGGTCAACAAAATTGCCGTGCTGGATTAGATGCATTTGCATGACTTCCCCATGATTGCATAGCAATACATAACAATACTTTGTGCACAGAATTAGAGGGAAAGTGATGCAGATCTGTGTTCCTTCCTGAGAACTTGTGTGATGAAACAAATGTTCATCATAAAGGTGGAATGGGAATTCTTTGCTACCCCTAGACAGAGGAGAGAAATGGTAATCCATTTCCACATTTCAATAATTTCAACCTGGAAGCTTTTACATAACAAAGCTTAAGCACTCATTAAGCTTAGATATAATATATCCTCAACTCCAGCAACCCCAAACAATCTATATGTCATAGATGTTTTTAATTATTTACAATATGCTTTTAATTTATTTTAAATTCTATTGTTCTACCATTGATGTGCTCCCTCTAGGGAGGAAGGATGAGGTAGGAAATTTTTATTTATTTATTCGTTGCTGTTGTTGTTTCTAATCCAACAACAGGAAGTACCTCAAAGTCACATGTGCCCAAGCTTAAGCCTATGCATGTTTGCTCATCATAAACTCACCTGGGATTGCAGGGCTAGTTTTCAAGAGAAAGAATCACCCTTCAGGGGCAGAAGGTCTTGCCCTGCCCTTGCCACTTGGAATGCAACTCACTTAAGGGGATTGGGTGTGTAACATATAAGCAATGGCAACAATATAGTGACTGTGCATAAAGCTCCAGAACCAGGTCCATGTTGTCTGTCTGGTATCTACCCAGCTCACTGAGAACCCATTTTAGTGGTTAGTGGGTGGTAGTGCCACGTTTGAATGGGAGCCAAGCTTTGCCCCCACCCCCAGTGGCCACCTGCCATTTTGATTTACCTAAAATTTAATTCCCATAAATCTATGAAATTGCTTTGTGTGTGTTCTGGGGACCATCAATAACACTGAGCCAAGAGCACCCTGAAATCTGGTGCTGTCCCTGCCCGCAACTCTTTTGTTGTTGTTTTTGGTATGTGTCATGGTTCCAGCTTGACTTCCAGGGTCATCAGTCTCTTTCCCTTATACCTAACCTACTTAAACACAAGCTCCCCTAAAATTTCCATTAAGTGTTACGAAGACAAGAATATAACTTACCAGGTTGAAATTGGGGGTGTTATATCCAGCCGTAAAGGAAAGAAATTTGGCACAATATTTAGGCTGATAAGTGCAAAACCTAGAGACTTGCGTTTTCCAATGTATAGCGTAATCAAAAATATTTTTCTGGCCAAATATTGCCTGAAAAATAATATATTTGAAATTAGCTACCACTAAACCAAATAAAGATAAACACCCTATTCCCACAGAGTCCCACTGTTGTGGAATGTGTATGGAGGCAGGAGGGAAGGAAGTCTATAGTGGTTTCTCAGGCTGCTACTGGGTTCCCAGTAGATGCCCATTTTGCAACTGGCACTGCCAGGATGTGGAAGAGGAGTCAGCCAAGCCGCATCATTCCATAGCACTTAAGTGCCTTTCCTGCTTCCTATGTCATTATGTAGCATAGCTCATTTCCTATTTTCTATTAGCATCATTTTCAAATAGACAGAGGGCTGCTTAAAGTCCTGATGCCACAAGTCCAGCCTTGCTGCCAATGAGCAGAGGGAGGGAGGGAGGGAGGGAGGCAGCTCCAAAGCTCTCGAAGGAGAGCCCAGATGTGCTTCAAGCACCTCCTGCTCTCCAGCTCAGGTTCCTCTCAGGGCATTTCCGCTGCTTCCAGATGACACCTCAGCTGGAGCTGCTTCACAATTCCCTCAGTGGTACTGTGCTTGGGAGGAAGAACATTTGCTATGCAAACTTTCCTGCCCACACTGGATAGGGGAGAGCTCCCAACCTGCAACACAAACCAGGTTGCATGCCTTTTCCTTCATTGCAAATGTCAATGAGACTGCAGTAGGACCAGCAAATATGGCAGGTTGGGTTGGACAGGAGAATAACTGCTGTGGCTGGGGATAGTGGCCAGAGTGCTGAAGGGGCCCAAGGGATCCCTCATACCTGACAGTGCCACTTCCTGCTTTGCCTCCCCCCACCATAGATCTAATGGGACACTCCTTAGTAAATTATAAGAAACTGTTACAGCACTCTTAGGGCCTTAGGGAAGAATAGCGGGGCACGCTGAGTTTGGCAAACAAATGAGAGCAGGGCGATGGCACTAGCATATACGTGTGTGTGTGTGTGCGCGCACACACACACACACATATGGACTATGAATATAGATCTTTACTCAACTCTGTGCCTAATCTGTGCTCATATAAATAGTGCCCAGAAAGACTTACATGCATGATCATATCAGGAATAAGCACTAGGTTTCTGAGTGGGGTTGTGCAAAATGTCACTGTGGCTACAGGTGCCAAAGCAAAAAATACTTTGATTCTTTCAGCCAGTTTTGGCCAAGTAGAGAATCCTATGAAACCTGAGAAAATAAAATTTATCCTAAATCAGCAAGCTGTCAATTTCTTCACCTTTCTAGAATACCTATAGTCCTTGAAGTGGATAAAAATGTAATGGTCTTCCTTCATGTTGAGTGCCTTTAGCTTTATATTCCATTTCTGTTGGGCCTTTTAATGGCTAGTTGGTGTCTTGGGGGGTTGGAATGGTCATGTTAGTTTATGCTGGTTTTCATAATATTTTGTACTGTCTAAAATGGAATTCAATGCCTGTTTTTAATCTGGTTTTTAAAATGTATTATGATTTATTTGTGTTCATTTTTGTAAGTCACTTTGGGAAGCATTTTGATTGAAAAGCAAAATATAAATCTTTTAAATAAAGAAGGGGAGCCTTGCTGAATGCAAGGGGGTGGATAGCTCAGTTCCACTTGCTGCTCTGCCCTTTTTAACTAGGATGATGTACATTGGTCCATGTGAGGGCTGTCTGAGATACCTGTCCAAGAATGTGGAGAGAAGCTCCTATCCAGTGTAGATTGGGGATAGGGAACCTGTTGCCTTCCAGAACATGTTGGACCCCCAGCCTGGATGACTAATGGTCAAGTATAATGGGAGTGACAGTGTAACAACAAACATTATGAGGGCCACAAGTTCTCCATCCCTGGTGTGAACAGTACTGAGCTATGTGCATCCACGGTTTGTATCAGGCAATTTCCTACTGAACCAGGGGTGGGAAAGTGGATTCTGCTGACAAGTTAGAGACTCAACATTCTCACTCCCCGATACGGCACATTTGATGCCAGTGATGTCGAGTTGAAACCTGCAGCTGCAAAGGAAGAATCAGGAGCACAGATTTTCCCTTTCTTCCTCTACAGCCCTGCATTTAAACCAAGCCATGGCTGTAGGGGAAGATTCTCTCTTTGCAGCCACAATTTGAAATCAAGTTGTGGCTCTGGCTTCAAAGAACAAACTGGGACTTCCTCCCAAGCGCAGTGGTTCTTCCATCCCAGGACTGCGCTTTTTGAATCTGGCACCTTTTTGGCCTCAGAAAAGGGCACCCAATTCAAAAAACAAACAAACACCCAAATCATAGCAGAAGCTGGCTGTATGCTGTGCTTCCCCCTGACAGCTTTGTTTCTTTCTAGACCTGGTTTGTCTCAGTGTGTCATTGGAACAATATCTCCACATCCCATTGCGATGCTCATGTGAAAACAGCCTGCATTCTGTAACATACCACTTGTGGAGCCTTCAGAATGGCCTATGTAATATAGTTGTTCCTGCCCGGTTTTATTCAGAATGAAGTGTATAACAGCTGGAAGGTCATAGTATCCCATCTCATGAAAACTAGAGAGAGAAATGCACACAATAATGCATGAGCAAGCATTGGTGATGTATTAGCATTAGTAATGGATAAACAAGAGGCAAGGATTAGCACAAACCAAAGAAAAATATCTACATGGATAATGTGATGACATAATCCATCATCTTTGTTTTCTTACCTAAACTCCCAGAATTTCTTTTCACTTCTTCTCATTGTTTTATGATTTGAAGACCAAAGATTTCCTCTGCTGTTTCCAAGCCAAACATCATACCCAGTGTCTGCCAATACGAAACCCAAACTGTTGCTGGGCAAGTTCAAAATCCAGTGGGTAGCATCTCCAAGAAAAGCATGTTGCAAAAACACACTGGGCCGTGGACCTGTAAAATAGTAAGAGATGCTTTGTTAATGGCCTGTTATATTCTATATAAGGGACTCCAATTTTCAGTGTGGGAAGAAAACAATTTGATGTATTCTTATTAACTTATTTATTTATACCCCACTTTTTCCCATGATGGGTCTCAAGGCAACTTACAGATAAAAACAAAAACTGCTTAAAACATAGAAAAATCAACCCTTACTATACAATTAAATATTGATAGAATTATAAACTATATACATATATAAAATCTGTTTAAAATATACCAGAAATTACAAGAAAAACGGCACGGCACCAGCCCTTTCATCAAAAGCAGCCAATTCCCAATTGCCTGTTGGAACAAAATTAACTTCACCGGCTGGCAGAAGGACAGCAAGGATGGAGCCAGTCTAGCTTCCCTAGGGAGTTCCGAGTCTGGGAGCAGTCACCAAGAAGGCCCTCTCCCAGGTCACCACAAAACATGCCTGTCAGGGTGGTGGGATGGAGAGAAAGTCCTCTCCAAAACATTTCAAAACCTGGGCGCGTTAATATGAGGGAATACCATTTTTTTCAGATAGCTGGGACCTAAGCTGTGTAGGGCTTTATAGGTCATATACAGTACATTGCATTGCTGTCCTTCTGCCAGCGTGTGTCACTGAGGCCAAATCAGACGTCTCAAGGAATGGGCACACTTGGCGCACTAGCTTTAACTGTGCAAATGCACTCCTGGCCACCACAGAGACCTGAGCATCCATGCTTCCAGGAGCATTCCCGAATTGCGAATCTGTGTCTTCACAGGTTGAATCCCTATTCCCTGTTCTGCCTTCTGACTGACTAAAAGTACGCCTGTTTTGTCTGGATTAAGTTTCAGTTTGTTCACCCTCATCTATTACTGATGACAGACACTGGTTTAGAACCAAGATTGCTTCCTTGGATTTAGGTGGAAAGTCAAAATAGAGCTGGGTGTCATCAGCATACTGGTAACACTGAGCCCCCAAATGCCGGACACCCTCTCCTGACAGTTTCATGTAAATGTTTCAATAGCATGGGGGGCAGAAGAAAACCCTGAGGGACACTGAAGGCCAATGGCCATTGTGTCAAACAGGAGTCCCCAGACCATCTCTTGGGTTTGCCCCTTCAGGAAGGAACAGAGCCATTGTAAAACATTGCCTCCCAATCTCATCCTTGCAAAGCAACCCAGAAGGATATCATGGTCAATGGGACTGAAAGGCACTGAGAGGTCCAGCAGAACCAACAGGGACACATTACCTTTGTCCAGTTCCTGGTGTAAGTCATCCACTAAGATGACCAAAGCTGTTTTTGTCCCATAACCAGGCCTGAAACCAGATTGAAATGGATCTGGATCATACAATTAACTGTCAATGGAAGTTAGTCCAATTCACATCTTTACTTGTTCTGCCCAAGACACTTCATTTGAAATGTGTAGATCACAATGTTCAAGAGGCTTTGCTTCACATATGGCATGACAATGCATTTTTCCTGTGTTGCCCTTGCATACCAATGTCCATTATTAACTTGTTTGCAAATGTCAACATTACTCTAGCATTGAGCTGCAAACCTTCACTTACCAGATAATCAATGAAGGGACTAATTAATGGACTCAACACTTAATTCCTATTTAATTAATCAGTGCTTAATTACACACAGTTGGGATTAGGATTATGGCCAAAATTTGCAAAACTGAGGGTGGGATGGGGTAGGGCTTGTCAGTGTTATGGTGTTACCCTTTCCCATGGCATTACCTTTGTCTGCATCACAGTATCTTCCACAAGGTATTCTGTTGATTGTAAGTATATATCCGTCTTCTGTCTCAACATGGTGTTCCTCACTTGGGTATCCATGATAATGGATAATCTCACTCTGGGGAGAAAACAGAATGGGTTTGCTTGAAGGCATCTCCTTTGTAATTAAGTGCTGTCCATCCATCCGTCCATCCTTCCTTCTGCCCACCTGTCTCTGTTAGCAAGTAGGTGCACCATCAGTAGGGAAATTCACCACAGCTGAGTTTCCAGCTTCACCCAAGCAGATAGAAAGCAGCTACAAGGAGCTCTGCCATGAGCTAGAGGGAGCCCTGGCCGGCAAAGCATCAAGGGAAGTTTTAGCCTCAACCATGACATACACTCCCACATTTCTCCAATTAAAATAGAAATCCTATTTATTATTTATATTTATATTTATATTTATATTTATATTTATATTTATATTTATATTTATATTTATATTATTTATATCACACCCATCTGACTGGGTTGCCCCAGTCACTCTGGGCAGCTTCCAACCTATATAAAAACATAATAAAACATTAATAGTTCATCAAATTAATAGTCAAATTCATCCTCCAGGGATCCACTGCCATCCCCACTTAACTCACCAGCAGGAACAGGAACAGGCAAGAGCCCAAGGTGTTGGGGGACATGTGGGCAGAGGAAGCAAGTGGGGAGGAGAAGGAGGATCCAAGAGAAGGGGCCAGTGAGTTGTGGGGTGCTGTGCCCCTCGTGGTGGAGGAAGAGGGGAGTCAGAAGGAAGAGACCTGGCAGCCAGAGACAGGGGAGACAAGGAGAAGGAGGAGAAAGCGCTGCAGGAGGCCTCAGATCCTGTAGATACTGAGAGTCATGGCTTTGGAAACCTCTAGGTCAGGCTTCCTTAACCTCGGCCCTCCAGATGTTTTGAGACTACAGTTCCCAGCATCCCTGACCACTGGTCCTGCTAGCTAGGGATCATGGGAGTTGTAGGCCAAAAGCATCTGGAGGGCCGAGGTTGAGGAAGCCTGCTCTAGGTTCTCTCCTCTGCTGTCTCCATCCTCAAGGAAGGTGCTGAAGGACTGGAAACAGCAAGAGCTGCTATTGAGGAGGTGATTGAGCAAGCTATAGCAGGCAAGGTGGGAAGGAAGCATGCAGTAGTAGGTGTCATGACAGCTGTATAGCAGGGAGTGTTTTTAAATGTTAGCAGCTGAGGTAACCAAGTGCTTTGCCAATGAAGAACTAAAGATCCTGTTGCTCATATTCATAGAATCTTAGAGCTGGAAGTGATTTATTTTCAAATTCAAAATTCTTTTGCCTCAATCCTTTTATTTTCCTCTCTATTTAATTTCTTGTAATATAATGTTACAAGTGATTAAATTACGACAAACACAATAGAATATTGTGTTTGTAGTAATTTAATTTCTTGTAATATTTCTTTTTTTGAATTATGGTGCTAGAGGAGACTCTTGAGAGTCCCATGGACTGTAAGAAGATCAAACCTATCCATTCTGAAGGAAATCAGCCCTGAGTGCTCACTGGAAGGACAGATCGTGAAGCTGAGGCTCCAATACTTTGGCCACCTCATGAGAAGAGAAGACTCCCTGGAAAAGACCCTGATGTTGGGAAAGATGGAGAGCACAAGGAGAAGGGGACGACAGAGGACGGGATGGTTGGACAGTATTCTCGAAGCTACCAGCATGAGTTTGACTAAACTGCGGGAGGCAGTGGAAGACAGAAGTGCCTAGCGTGCTCTGGTCCATGGGGTCACGAAGAGTCAGACACGACTAAACGACTAAACAACAACAACAACACAATATTTCTGTATATTTCTAGGTTTTTGTAATAAATCTTTTTCTTTCCTTACTAACTCATTTACTTTTTCCAGTTTTTAAATTTCATGTGAATTTTTCAAATATGCATTTTGCTTTATTAGGTAGCTGCTTAGGACTGCCTGACTTGTGTCCCAGACCCTCTTCGAAGTAGAAGAAAGAGAAGAAGGTGAAGAAGTAGATAGAGATGGAGAGGAGCAAGAAGGAAAGGAGGAGGAGGGAAGAAAGGAAGGAAAGGAAAAGAGAAGATTTAAGGGGGGGGGGTTAAAAGTTGACATTATACTAGTTCTCCAAAGTCTTTTTTATATTTTCTCACAAATGATGTGACTTTCATTACTTCCACACATTGTTGTTTCTTTCCCTTGTATGTAAAGAGAATTCCCTCTGGATGTTCCCACCGGAATGAAAGAGCTTCTGTCAAGAATTTGTGTTCACTCCTTTTTTAAAAAGAATCTTATCGGGATTTCATTCAAGTTGATAATTCTTTGTTCCTCAATTATCAGTCCTTTCTGAAAGTGCGCCTGCAGTACATTATTTTTGAAGCTTCTGGAATTGAATACCACTAAACAGCTGGTGATTTCTTACTTTTAACATAGGGTGATTCACTCTGAAAATCATGTGGCAACTGTAGTACTGCCGATTCCACCAATCAAAGTGATTGAGTGGGCACATCTAGTAGGTAAACTGTTCCCAAGTTCTGTTGGGCTTTATATACTAATTGTAACACCTTGAACTTGGCCAAGTAGCAAATTGGTGACCAGTGCAGATTTCTGAGCACAGGTGTTATATGCTGATATAGCCTCACTCCTGCCAGCAATCATGTTGCAGCTTCTAGGTCAAGCACAAGGCAAGCCCCACTTAGCATGCATTGCAGTAATCCAGTATTGAAGTAACCATTGCATGAACCACTGTGGCAAGGCTTTCCCAGCCCAGGAATGGCCACAGCTGTCAAACCAGTTGCAGCTGGTGAAAAGCAGTTCTAGCCACTGAGGCTACCTGAGCCTCCAGTGACAGAGCTGGATCCAGAAGCATCCCCAAACAGTGAACCCGCTCCTTCAGGGTGAGGCAACTGGTTAAATTTTCAGACATGGGAGCTTCTTACCCATGGTGCCCCCTTCTTGCCAGGATTCAAGTTCAGCTTGTTTTTTCCTCATCCATTTCACCTCTCCCAATGGCTTCATGTAGATAGCCACCAGCGGGCTGAAAGGCCCTCTCCCAATGCTACTGTCTGGACTTGGTCATGAAGGTAGGATTGGAACCACTGTAATGCAGTGCCCCAAATTTGAGTTCCTTGGAGCTGGTCCACGAGTATACCATAATCAATGGTATCAAGTGCCAACAAGAGATCAAAAAGGAGCAAGGTCACATTCCTCCATCCCACTCTCTGCAAAGGTCATCCATCAGGGTGACCAAGGCCAGTCCTGAACTCACCTGTGTCCTCCAAGAATGTCTTCAGTTGCTCCACCACTTTTCCCCAAAAGGGGATATTGACCACTGACTGGTAGCTGTTCTAATCCAAAGCATCTAGACCATTTCTCCTTAGGAGAAGTCACACTACTACCTCTTTCAATGCAGCAAGGACCTCCCTCTCATGCTGTGAAGCATTAACCACACTCTCGACCCAACCAACCAATTAGCCCCCCTCTACTAGATTTAGGAGGGACAGGGGGCAAGGGGGCATGTGGTTGGATGCAACTGCCCTGAGATCTAAGAATAATTTCACCTGCATCAGGTGAAACTGATCCCACAAAACAGGAGTTGCAACAAGTGCCGAGTCAACATTACTCTGGAGTTGAGAAACCTGATGCTCAAAGTGCATAAGCCAGTTGATCACAGTGGGTCTTTGAGGGCTCCAGAGGTCCCTCCCTCACACTGGGTCTCAGTAAGCCCCAGATCATACAAAATAACTCCAATACGAGGGTGTAAAATGAGCATTTTCGCTGCCTGTATTGCCACATAGTAGGCAGGATTATGTGTTCTTTTTGGCAGTAGAGCAAGAATTGTGCTACTTTAGTTTCTGTATGGCTAGTTTCATAGCTTGGAGCTCCTCGGAGTTTCATAGCTTGGAGCTCCTAAGGAGCTGCTCGGGCTCTAAACTGCTGGAGAGGACACTCAGGAGCCTAACCTGTCAACTGCCTGTTTTATCTCCTGGTTCCATAGGAAGATCAGGGCTTCAAAGCTGGATCACCAGCTTTTTCCCTGGAAAGTATCCCACAGCATCCAGGAACATTTCATGTTCCACTCACTTCTGACAGGTCATCTGAGCTGAAGATTTCTGAGTATGCATGTTAAACATTTTTTTTCATGGGTTTAACTGAAAAGCAAATAAGCAACCAAGCAAATATAACTAAGTGGCTGGGAGCTGAGTAATTTACCAAAGGGTGCTTGACAAATTTACAAAAACAAAAAAACAAAAAACCAAGGTTTCCTTTTCATTGGAAAAATATGAGAATAGCAGTTTTGGGGCAGAAGTTCAACTGTAACTTCTAATGATCCATTGCTGTGCTGCTAGAGATTCTGGAAACTGTGATGGGACTGTGGGGAGTTACTGTACAGAAGCAGGAGGAAAAAGGATTTTGAGATTACTGTAGTAGATTGTGTGCATGTGTGGCAGACCAGCCGAGGATTTGGCAACCAAAAAGGCAACCTGGGCTACTCTCCCCACCCCCATTTTAAAAACTTGGACATAAGTCTATACTGCAGCAATCTAGGCACTGATTGCATAATTTTGGCAGCTCCCTAAGGGGCATTATGTACCCAACAGAGGCATTATCTTAAATCCTTGACAAATTTCCTTGTTGCTTGGCAGAAAATCCTACTGCTTAAGACAGAACTAGTCATTTCCCCAAAAATCTCAGTATGTGTATTCTCCCAGCACAGAATCATCTCCTATCCAAAAACCTCTCCTTTGACATGGATTTGGTGAGAAGAAAGTGTATTTAAGAGCTGAGTTTTAGACAGAAAGATGGTGTTCCAACCAGGTACCTATGCTCCTAATGATTCAAGTCTGGATTTGGACCACAGGCCTGAAGGGGGTTTCTGTTGCTTCAGGGTAAAAGCAGGTATTGCCTTCCTGCTTTTTGGTCAGAGTTCCTTTACAGATGCAGCGGTACTTCTCACACCACTCTTGGAGAGTCTCATGATCTACTGACTGAGCCATCCCTTATTTGATGCCCAATACCCCTGGACCTGTGTCCCCAAAGCCTTTCCTCAGAACCTACCTAGGTTAATCCCCTAATTTCTATGCACTACCTTTGTAGGTCAGTCTGTAAACAAGCCTGTAACAAGTATCTATTACTACCCATAGATACTTACTAGTAGTATCTGAAATAGCCCCTAGTACTTTGGCACAAGCACTGGTGATTCCTTTTTATCTCTCTTAGTTTAATGACAAAGAAATAGCAGTCAAAAGTATGTCTTACTTACAACATTCATAAAACACTCAGGATCCACTGTATCTGCAGTCACAGGTTTTTCTGAAGCTTTGAATTCTTCTGAACTGTAAATTCCTTGGCACAAACATGCTACTATAATAAAGCCCCACATCTTCAACCTGTATGGAACAATGCTGTTGCATAACAATAACAACAACAGTAGTAGTAGTAGTAGTAGTAGTTGTAGTAGTAGTAGTATCATATGTGGTTCCTGCAGATTTAAAGCAGGAATGATGTGCCCAAAACTTTTGGTTAACGTGAAAGAAAATTCTGAAACCAATGTAATTCCCTGGTGGATCCTTTTTGACATAAAGGAGGAGATGTAAGAATGTGTTGGGAATGGGTGCGGGGATGTAAAACAGATAGGAAAACTATGACCTTGGATAACATGTGATCAGAGCATCATTTTAAGCATTTCTCTCTCTCTGAGATTCATGCTGAAATAATTAAAAAATAAATATCAGTTGGACTCTTATGTTGTTTCCCAGCATTTTCTTTCCTTGCTCAAATTTGGGAACAATCGGGAAAACCACACCAGTTCCTGGTAGCTTTATCTGTGGTTAGGGGGATGTGTTGAGGGACTGCTAAAGTTTTGGATCCTTCAGATCCAAGTCTTCCTCTGGTTTGCCCTCAGCATGTTGCAAATCTCTCACCAGGCACCAGCTCCCTCTTCTTTTAAGGTCCTTCTGATACTACAGCTCCAAAATTTGTAGTCCAAGGGCCATGGAAGTTTCTGTGGTGGTGTGTAGGGGAGCTACAGCATCTGATCTTGCTCTTCTAGATCAACTATCTCTATCTCTCTCTGCTCTTGGGGACGGAGATCCAGTGATTCCTAAGTCCCCTGGGATTTCAGGGATGTAGCACTACAAGTCTCTGTTTTCAAGACCTGTGTGGTTCCACTCACAAAACTTCCCAGTCATCTTCATGCATTGTATGCATACAGTGGTTATGTAAAATACACCCCCCCCCAATGGGGGAGAATTCTTCTGTTCACCATTCCCAGAGCACTGCCTCATCATCTAAAATATTTCAAAAGCCTGAACTATTATTTTTGTTGATCAGAGAAGCTTCCTTTCTCCAAACCTAGAACTATATTTCCCGGAGTTAACATCCCCCCCCGCCATGGAAGGAAATCTATATATACAAACAAACTACTCACCTAAAGCAGGATTCTCACCCTTCTTTGTTACAGTTGCAATTTTTTATTTTGGGCTAGAGTTCCTAAAGTGCAATTGCTAACGTTATTTGGACAGCTTAAGTTATTAGGCGAGTTTGTCGTCCTCTCTCAAAAGAAGTGCAGAGACCCGACTGAGCTTCGCAGAAGCGTTTATAAAACGGCAGTCCTCCAGAAGGTACATCGGAGCGTCGCCGGCCACTCTCCTGTTCCCCGGATTGGGCGTGACTCGGGAGCGGAGCTGCAAGCAGGCACGCTCCTTCTGGCGCGGAGCCCGGCTCAGTTGAAGGGGCCTGCTGTGACGCTACCACAAAATTGCGGCCGGGGCGACGCCACCCCCGCTATCATCGCAGCCTTTTGAAGAGACCAAAAGCAGTTCTTCAAATCCCAGCTAGCGACTCGTTATTACCTCCTTCATTATTGTTTGTAAAGAGTTCGGTACAGCCCACAGAGACTGCGTGCGAATGTCGATACACGGCCGAGAGAGCCTTAAGTGGATTTCATGCGTTTGATCAGAGATGCGTTTGATCGCAGCCGGCAACATGCGTTTGATCGCAGCCGGCAAGCAGGACAAAGCGAAGCAAATGGAACGGCTGCCTCTCCCCTTTGCACCTCACGATGCTAATATCACTTGAAACTGTTGAATGACGTAAACTATCTCTTCCGCTTTGTGTTGCCATCCATCTGCCTCCGGGGGTTAAGTCAAGCCACTGCGTTAGCAGCACCGAAGTAAGGCGCAGGCCTGGAGAATGTGTGTGGAAGCCCTGGGCTGCCCAGACCACAAGACCCAACTCTCAGTCTCTCACGGATGTGGCCCAAAGGAAAGCAGAGCAACCCAACCCATTAGACACCAACTTGGCTGCAGGTGTTGCCAGATGGAAGTGCAGAAGGTGCCATCCAACCACCTTAGGGACTGCACTCTTGTGTAGAGTTTGCTCCTTAGCCCTTTCTTCTCCCAAAGAAATCTTGCAAGGCAGCAGAGCTTTAGGACCAGAGTTTTCCTTCTCCTAGATGGGGGGCAGATGGGGCTCAGGCTGGTGAGCCCCATCTGCCCCTCTTTTCCCTCTACAGCACATACAGCAGTCGAGAGGCTTCGGAGATCCCTTTCTGTACTTCCTAGAATTGACCTGTTCTCCCTGCCCCACCCCCACCCCCACCCCTCACTAGCAGGCTTGAGATCTGTCAGGCTCGACAAGAACCTTCACAGAAGTGACGCAAATCAGTGCGGCCTTTTCAGAATGCTGAGGGAGCTATTCTGTAAAGGATGTGGCTTTAGATTCATGCTCATTATTCAATAATAATTAATTCTGCGGAGGAATTGAGGACACCTGGTAGCAGATTTGTTTGCGATAACTCAAAAATAAATTGAGTCAATGCTGACACATTTGGGTACTGGGTTAAGCATGTTGCTTCATCAGATTAAAGATTTCATTATACATCCATTGACGTGGATCCAAGCCCCAGACGAAATCCAGATGAGACCACCCGGGAATGAATTGGGGAGAAACAAGGTTCTTGGTTTGGCTGTCAGGTCTGAGAGCAGGTTTTTTCCTCCAGACCAAACTGCAGTTGGCACAGACATATCTTCCACTTTATATAAAGGAGGGATAAACTAGAAGGTGGAGGAAGGTGAATGAACTGGCTCCCCTCTGTCATCCCATTTCAGTGACAGAAAGTGGTGTCTTGTCTAACAAGAGACCCTAAAAAGAATTATGCCTTTCATAGTTCTGTTATGTATCAAAATTTTGTTGTTGCCAAAATTGGTGAAGTAGTTCAGAAAACACATTTAGTAGTTCTTTCCTGCATACTTTTAATGGACAAATAAACAAACCCCAGTGTTGCAAAATATGACTCAGCAATATCGAAAGCAACACGATGGCCAGAAACAATTACAGTACAGAAAACTTTATGGAATAATGCAAAACATCAAAACTATCAAACTGAAGTCTCTGAAAGTCCTTGAATAAGTCACGGTGCCAGACTTTACCCGGCGGAGATCAAGCTTGTAAAGATTTGTATAATCGGCAAATGTTTAATTCTGATGTCCAACTCTGAACTCTGCTGAACAGTGTTTCCAGATAGCAACTACTGTTTTATTCAGTTCTTCATCAGTCAATTAGCAGTGACTGCATAATCTCATGAGCACTATTCCAGAGCATTTTTCATTCTCATGTATATTATATTAATTCAAAAAAAGATTAGTTAATGAAGAAATTACACATCTTTCTACTTACGAGTGTTTGTTGAACTAATCGGCTGATGAAGAACTGAATGAAACAGTAGTTGGACTTTCAGAGACTTTCCTGCATTTTCAGGCATACTGTAGATCCCCTCCTTCCTGTTTCTGCATTAATCTGTCACTTTTTCCAAAACTCTCACCATAATTTGCATTTAAATCTGTTTTTTTTAAAGAAATATTTATTAAGATTTTACAAAAAACAAATATACAAAAACACATAATGAAAGAAAACAAGAAAAAAATAAGAGTGGGACGCGGGTGGCGCTGTGGGTAAAACCTCAGTGCTTAGGGCTTGCCGATCGCATGGTCGGCGGTTCGAATCCCCGCGGCGGGGTGAGCTCCCATCTTTCGGTCCCAGCTCCTGCACACCCAGCAGTTCAAAAGCACCCTTAAGTGCAAGTAGATAAATAGGTACCGCTTTATAGCGGGAAGGTAAACGGCGTTTCCGTGTGCTGCGCTGGTGCTGGCTCGCCAGAGCAGCTTTGTCACGCTGGCCACGTGACCCGGAAGTGTCTCCGGACAGCGCTGGCCCCCGGCCTCTTAAGTGAGATGGGCGCACAACCCTAGAGTCGGACACGACTGGCCCGTACGGGCAGGGGTACCTTTACCTTTTACCTAAACACACACCAAAAAAAAGAAAAATACAAAAAATTAAAAACAATTCTTTTTCATAATTTAAAACTCATTTGCTTGTTTCTTTGACTTCCTCACACCTCCCCTTCTTGTATTCCCATTTAAATAATCAAATCAGCAAATCCTTACCCTCTTTCATTTATCTTATCTCTATAACTTAACATTTTATAACTCAGTATTTTCATCCATTATCAATTCATTTTTGCATATTCTTATTAACTTTGTTACTAGTACCATGCCCTTCTTCCATATTCTTAAAGCATTACAGCTGGAAACCACTTAATTCCTATCCAACATCATTGTAACATTCATTAATTTTGCAATATTTCTGTAGATAGTCTTTAAATTTCTTCCAATCTTCTTCCACCGCCTCTTCTCCCTGGTCCCGGATTCTGCCAGTCATTTCTGCCAATCCCATATAGTCCATCATCTTCATCTGCCATTCTTCCAAAGTGGGTAAATCTTGTGTCTTCCAATACTTTGCAATAAGTATTCTTGCTGCTGTTGTAGCGTACATAAAGAAAGTTCTGTCCTTCTTTGGCACCAATTGGCCAACAATGCCCAGAAGAAAGGCCTCTGGTTTCTTCAAGAAGGTATATTTAAATACCTTTTTCATTTCATTATAGATCATTTCCCAGAAAGCCTTAATTCTTGGGCACGTCCACCAAAGGTGAAAGAATGTACCTTCAGTTTCTTTACATTTCCAACATTTATTATCGGGCAAATGATATATTTTTGCAAGCTTGACGGGGGTCATGTACCACCTGTAAATCATTTTCATAATATTCTCTCTTAAGGCATTACATGCCGTAAATTTCATACCTGTGGTCCACAACTGTTCCCAGTCAGCAAACATAATGTTATGTCCGACATCTTGTGCCCATTTAATCATAGCCGATTTCACCGTTTCATCCTGAGTATTCCATTTCAACAGCAAGTTATACATCCTTGACAAAATCTTAGTTTTGGGTTCTAACAGTTCTGTTTCTAATTTTGATTTTTCCACCTGGAAGCCAATTTTCTTGTCCAAATTATATGCCTCCATTATCTGATAATAATGAAGCCAATCTCGCACTTTATTTTTTAGTTTCTCAAAACTCTGCAGTTTTAGTCTATCTCCCTCTTGTTCCAAAATTTCCCAATATTTCGGCCATTTGGCCTCCATATTAAGCTTTTTCTGAGCTTTTGCTTCCATTGGTGGCAGCCACCTTGGGGTTTTATTTTCCAATAAATCCTTATATCTTATCCAAACATTGAACAAAGCTTTCCTGACAATATGGTTCTTAAATGCTTTATGTGCTTTAACCTTGTCGTACCACAAATATGCATGCCACCCGAAAATGTTGTTAAAACCTTCTAAGTCCAAAATGTCTGTGTTCTCAAGAAGCAGCCTTTCAACCAGCAAAAAGCTGCTGATTCATAGTAAAGTTTAAAGTCTGGCAGGGCAAATCCACCCCTTTCCTTTGCATCAGTTAATATCTTAAATTTTATTCTGGGCTTCTTGCCCTGCCAGACAAATCTAGAAATATCTTTCTGCCACTTCTTGAAACAATCCATTTTGTCTACAATTTGCAATGTTTGAAACAAGAACAGCATTCTAGGCAATACATTCATCTTTATAGCTGCAATTCGTCCCAACAAGGAAAGCTTCAAATTTGACCAAATTTCTAAATCTTTTTTCACTTCCATCCAACATTTTTCATAATTATTTTTTGCTGTCATGTTGATCCCCAAATATTTCACTTTCTTGACCACAGTCAAACCTGTCTCATTCTGAAACCTCTCTCTTTCAATCGATGTTAAATTTTTCTCTAAAACCTTAGTTTTTAACTAAGGTACTAACTACCCATTCCAGGCAAGAAATTGCCTTTTGTCAAGTATACCCTGTAAAATACACCAAGAATGGTCTGTTGAAATATTTGACTTTTGGCTTATTAATGTCTTCTCCAAGTTCTGTAGCCATACTGATGAAGCAGATCACAGTCCTTTACATAGAGTACTTTCCCCTACATTACCTCAGTAACCTTTAAGTGCCCTGTGTCACAGCCAGTCAGATGTCTACATCTGTACTCTGTACAGCTCACAGAGATTAGCAAGCTTCATTTATGATCCAGGGGATGAGAAGGTACTGGAAAGAAGAGACAAGACATACCGTGAGGAGTCTTTCTGGAAGGCGAAGCAATTTTATTGCAGGGCTTTTGGAATACTTAATTCTAGTCACAGGAGCTAAGGCAAAAACCTTTTGATCTTTTGAGCCAACTCTGGCATTGTCAAAAATGCTACAAAGGCTGAGAGAAATCAAAGAAACAAAGTCAATGACAAATAGAGGTTAAAGAAAGTCAGTGGTATAGAACAGAAGTCTCATCTGCCTATAAACTAGGGTGAATCCTAAATCCTGAACCAGGCATAGGCAAACTCAACCCTCCAGAAGTTTTGGGACTACAACTCTCATCATCCTTAGCTAACAGGACCAGTGGTCAGGGATGATGGGAGTTGTAGTCCCAAAACATCTGGAGGGCCGAGTTTGCCTATGCCTGAACCGATTCAGATTGACCTGGGATTTGGCTGGATTGGGTGGAGTCAGCTGCAGATGCCCACAGTTGAGATGGGGTTCACCTCGAGTGAACCCAGACTGGCAAAAGTGAGGCAGTCTGGCCAGGTTTGGCCAAGCCATGAGGTAAGATGAGGTGCTGCCTCAGGTGGTAAGATGAGGTAAGATGACCTGCTGCCTCAGGTGGCAGAACCCACAAAGGCAGCAGATTCAGCTTCCAATGATTTTTTTCCTGCTGTTGGTCTTTTGAGTTCAGCATGACCTGCTCTTAGGTAAGAATGTATAAGATTGCAGCCTAAATATTGTCCACATTCCTTATAACTAGTTCAGCTTGCTGGTAGGCACATTTGCAACACAACACACTTTCTCTCTGAAATGCCATCTTCCTCCTTGATACTCACTATCAGCTTTCTTTTCTCATTCTGCATCCTGTCGACACCAGATTTGGCTCTCCAATAGTTTCATGAATAAGTGAGCACTGCATAGAATCTTATCATTCTGGAAACTTTTTATTTCTAAAAAAAACAACACCAAAAAAACATATCTTATAAAAGTCCTCTTTGCTCCCACTATTAGCTTAAGCTTTTTCAAATTAATAGCCTTTTTTATTACCCCCACCCAAATATCTAAAGCGCCTTTGTTGACTGTCCAACATAATCCTCAAAATTTACTCTTTTTTTGGGGGGGGGAGTGGGTTGTCCAGCACACTAATCTGTGTTTATTAGTTCAACACACAGGTCGTTTATTTTTTTTACATGTAAAACTTATTCAAAGCCCTGCAAAGTGCATATTGATATGGGTCACAAAAATGGCTTTGTTATATATGAGTCCTTAACCCAAGTAACATACCAGCTGCAGCACCCTGCGAATAGCCAACATAATACAACTGCTGTTGTCCAGTTTTATTCAGAATGAAGTTGACCACAGCTAGAAGATCATATTTGGCCATCTCATCAAAACTAGAATGGGGAAAAAGTCAAGCGCACAGAATGATCACAACATACAAAGTGGCAACATACAAAACTGTATATCGGGCGTAGAGCTGTTCATTGCCACCCAGGGCATGTGTGTGTGCATGTGCACATGCCAGGCATAGATGGAGCATGCTTGCTCAACCATTGCTGCCACAGGGCAGGGTGCGGAGGGTGCTGTTCACTGTCTGCTCTCACCAAGCCCACGCTGCCAGAGCCAGGCAGGGTGTGGGGATCTCTACTGGGGGCGGGGCATTCCTGGTTCATGCCCCCCAAGAGTTTGCACCCAGGGCCATGCCTCCCCAGCCCCCTATGCTATGCCACTGCTTTATATCCCAAATAAAACTGAGTAGTGTCTTTTTTTATTATTGAATTTATAGTTGTTTAGTGTCTTAAAAGAAATTAGCAAAAACTAAGAGTCGGGGTCCAGGAAAGCTTGGGTAAACATATACTTTTAGAGATGTATTTAAAGATCATTCTTGTGTTTGCCTCATAAATGACCCGAGAGAGGGCTTTCTTGATGGTGGGTGCAAAAGTAGATTTAGAAATTTATGGGGTTTATGTAAGCAAGTGAAATTTTTGAGGCACAGTGGCAGCATCTGTTTTTGATCTATCTATCTATCATCTATCTATCTATCACTCACAAATTAAGCAGCTGAGAGCTTGAGTCAGTGGCCAGATGGGGTGCAATGTTCTCCTAGAAAGCCATCTTTAGAGAGACAGGTGTATTGTCACAGATGGGAATATGGTGGTCCCCTCACAGAGAGATTCCTCCTGTTTGCCCCTCCCTCCTCCACATACACAGGCATATACCAGGTGCAACAGCAGTTGTCGTATATGGAGGTGAGTGGCAGAAAGGAGTTCTCCTGTGGCTCAGATTACAATCCAAGCCAGGTGAGAATTATCAGGTCTCACATTCAGAAGTACCAAATTCACATTCTGAATTATGTAATTACCAAGATTTGGTAGCCTTACCGCTTTCCATCAGATGCGAAATCTTTTCACTATCAACTTGGAAGAAGTTCAACGGGTCTTTCTTCCTGGGAAAACATAGCGAACCTCCGTAAGATTATGATGAAGGGTGGTATATAAAACTAATAAATAAAAATAATAAATAATAGTCACCTTCAGCCTATACAGATAAAGGGTGTACCTCTGCCCCCCACAAATTGTGGCACTGGTGATATTTTGACAGATGTCATAGACTGGCTGGATTATTTTTTTAATTGACCTATAAGCTACTCTGAGAACCTTTCTATCTGAAAAGTTGGGTAAATAGGCTTTAAACACACACACGCAAACACACACCTGAAAGCCCCAAATTTTTTTGTCTGACAGTCAGATTTTGGCGCCTTGTGGACCGTGTGCTTCCTCTGCTGTTTCCAATCCAAGCATCATAGCTAGCATCCACAACGATGAAGCCCAGACTGTTGTGGGCAAAATGAGTGACCCAGTTGCTTCCATCTCCCAACAAAACATGCTGGTGAAACACCACAGGTTTCAAAACTAGAGAAGGAACAGAATGCTTTTCTTAGTCATTAAGCATTAAGCATTAAGCATATTTAGGGAAGCTTTTAATGTTTGATGTATTAGAGGATTTTAATATTTTTTTGGAAGCCGCCCAGAGTGGCTGGGGAAGCCCAGCCAGATGGGCGGGATACAAATAATAAATTATTATTATTATTATTATTATTATTATTATTATTATTATTATTACATGTTGTAATAATATGCTACAGCTAGAATTATTTGTAGTCTAGGAGAAGCATAATGAAGGGGTGAAGTAGCACCCGTCCCTTTGAAGCAGTAGCACTGCAGTGGAAATGGAGCGAGCTAAGGAGGCAGCAAGCTTGGGGAAATGTGGGTTAGTGGCAGCCTGTAGGTGCACATGCAGTTGCTGGGATACTGCCATCACCAAGCCAAGTGGATTTCACCACTGCTTTGTCCTGGTTTAACTCAGCAATTACAGCAACACCATTCCTGGGAGGGTGGTTTTAATCTACCCTGTTTCTACACCACTGCTGGTGTACTCTACAGACTGGGGGATCTCAACCAAAATCCTTCAGATTTTGAGAATTTTATTTCAAAATATATGTAATAACTCCACTCCCTCCTACCACAACATGGTTGTGTAACATTATTCAAATTAATGTAATAAAATGTGGGTTTCATCACTAACACATCCTTAAAACAAGCATCAAATGTCATTATGAAATCTGCCTCATATTTCGAGTCTTCCTCCTTGATGAGGCATTGAAATACATTCTTCATTTTGAAGCAGGCAGCAAATCAGTATTTCATTTGGAACTGAAGTAAAACTAAAAATTCTGGGCTATCCAGACTCTTGCACTTAAAGAAATGAAGCTTTATGGTGCAATTCGAACCATGTCTCCTCAGAAGAAAGTCCCACTCAGTTCAGCGTGATTTACTCCCAGATAAGTGGGATTAGGATGCAGCCTGAAACACTTCAATTTGACAGGAGTGTGCCTTTTGATTTTGCATATGGAAAGAGTACTTATTGATATAAAATGTTTTGCAGTTTGAAAGTGCAGTGCATTTTGGATTTATGTGACAAGTCCTCCCACCCAAGATCATGTATTGAACTGGCCAGCTGACCTCCCTTCAGAGAAAAGTGATTATTCCAGCACTCTCAAGAACACGGTGAAGTTAGAATTGCATTTAGGGTCTCATTTCATCTCTGTTATGCAACCCACCATGGTGAACTTCATCTGGGTATTTAAATATGCCCCAATTTGGCAGTTCACAGCATGTTCACAACACCTGGAGCTCATCTTCACAATTCAGCTGACAGATAAGGATGCCAACCAATAAAATCCTGGTTGAAGGCCATCAAGTCTTGCACTTTCCCATCAACTCCCTTCTCTGTTTTCTCCTTGGGAAAGCTTAACAATGCACCACGCAGCTGGATGTCTCAAGCAAATGTCACGCTAGCTTTTCTTAGTGATTGAGAGAGGAGGTGAGAAGGCGGAAATAAGAGTAGGAGAGAGAAAGGAGTGGGTGGAAAGAAAATGGAGTGTCCTTTGTTACACACCCTGCTAGATTGGTGGGGTGAGCAGCAGTGGGTGGCTATTTACATTTCCTGGAATGCCTTGCAGCAGAATAGAGGAAGAATCAATTTTAAATAGGCTGGTGTTTCCAACCTGATCAAACCTTGCTCTCATCAAGCACCCACTTATATCAAAGTTGCTAGTATAACTCTTGCTTCTCATCAAGATTAAGGAGGGAGTCATGAATTTAGTAGGAAGCTTGCTATAGAGATTTGCATCCTTGGCGGTAAAAATATATTTAGATTACTGTGGGAAATTTTAAGGGTGGATCAAATCAATATTGATCAGGTCAGGTGTAAGCATTGGAAGGCCTTGCCTAGTAATTGCCCAAGAGTGTCAAGTGTTGGCACTGCCCTAGAAAGTTCCAAAGGTGTTTGGTTTCAACCAGCATTAGATTTGCTGGCATGCTTGTTTATCAATTCAGTTGTGACTGCAGACTTGCAATGTGGCTGAAGAAGGTGCATTGAATTCACTTTTTACATTACAACTGACGTTTCCCATATTCCACAGCATACAAATTAATCATACCTGAATTCCGCTGACTCTCAATGCCAGATGGTATTCTGTTTATGCTCAGAATATAGCCATCTTCTGTCACCTTCTGTAGCCTTTGTGGATGATAAGTTCATTCTTCAAGGGAGAAGATGTGAGTGGGATTTTAGCCCTTCCTTGAAGGATTTATATTGTAACGCATCTTATCTGGATTTCTGAAGTGATATCTTCCTTTTCAAGTTGGACTGGGTAGATAAATAAACTAGACTAGAGCCAGGGATGGGGAGAAGCATAGGGAGAGCCAGTGTGGTGTAGTGGTTAAGAGCGGTAGTCTCGTAATCTGGGGAACCGGGTTCGCGTCTCCGCTCCTCCACATGCAGCTGCTGGGTGACCTTGGGCCAGTCACACTTCTTTGAAGTCTCTCAGCCCCATTCACCTCACAGAGTGTTTGTTGTGGGGGAGGAAGGGAAAGGAGAATGTTAGCCGCTTTGAGACTCCTTAAAGGGAGTGAAAGGTGGGATATCAAATCCAAACTCTTCTTCTTCTTAAAGAAGACAGGGGAAAGCAGGGTACATCTGTCAGGAATTTATTTAATATCCTTTGATTTTTAAAGGCAAATCCTTGTACACTCTGGCCAGGTTTTCAACTTGCTCATGAGATGGATAGTTGGTAGTTAGTTTGGATGCCCTAGTACATGGGTTTTGGCAATAAATCCTGTCGTCCAGTCAGCGCTTCCCCTGCGCAGCTCTGCTTGGGGCTGACCTGGGCAGGAAAACAGAGTTGCAGCGGTCCTGCCGTCCGTGTGAGATAGAGGGATAAATCAAGTCCAGAGACAGTTCCTTGCTATCTCTAAAAGTGTTTATTTACACAGCAATAAATCCATCAGCACTTTCCGGCATCTCTCCGTGCTAAAAGCACACGCAGTCTCTCTGCTGTTTCTTTCAGTCTAAAGTGAAAACAACTCTCACAGACAAAGACGGACAAAGCCTGTGACATACGGCCCTGCGTCAGGCCACTCCCCAGATACAGGACACCAAGGAGTTTTAACCCTGTAAACTCCAAACTCCACATGGGTCATCAAACTAAGGCCTGTGGGCTGAATCAGGCCTGATTATCTTCTAGATCTGGCCCGCAGATGGTCCGGGAATCTCCGCATGGATCGCCAGCGCATGTGTTCTTTCCCTCTCCCATTGATGGCGGGAGTCGGCTCACCTGCCTGCCCACTTCAGCAAGGTGGTGCTGTGAAGGGGGCGTGTGACACTGGCTGCTGCTGCATTTTTCTCCTGCTCCTCCCCCCTCTGCCTTAGTCTGCCCTTCCTTCCTTCTCGGCACCCCTTTTCCGAGCCGCTTTCTCGTGTGCTTTCTTCACTGCCATCTGCCTGCCTGCCTCCCTCCCTCCTTCATTCCTTCCATAGCATTCAGGCACGTTGTTGCGGTGGCCACGGCCACTGCTTGCGGGTTGGCGGGCGGCTCTGTCTTCTCCGCAGTGCCTCTCGGGAAGCAGCACCAGCAGCAGGTGGTGGGTAAAAACTCCAGCTATGCCCCAGTTCCCCTACCTCCGTCCACGGCTCCTCTGCTGGGGCTGCTGCTTCTGTCTTCGCTGGCCAACGCAGCCTCCTACCCCACCACAGTGCCTGGCTGGCTGGAGAAGCCCAACTGTGGCTACTGGGAAGACAACTGGGACAGGTAAAGCGAAGCATCTTCAGGCCTCTTTGCAGGCAGGCAAAAATTGTTCATTCCCCCACCTTCTAAATATAGTCTGGCCCCCCACAAGGTCTGAGGGACAGTGGACCGGATGTAGTTTCTGTTTTGCCACTGAGCAGCTGCTTAGAGTCACAAGGCTCTGTTTACATTCCAGAGACAGTCCAGGCTGCTGGAAGTCTCACAGGAGATGGGAGACAGATGTGACGTTAGTGGTTTCCTGTTCCTTTGTTCCTTTGTTGTTCAGTTGCTCTCTGCTTTCATAGAGAAAGGATGAATTTTTCTTTACTGTCTGCGTAGCGAGAAATAAAACTCTTTAGCCATGTAGCCATAAATCTCATCACTTCCGCATGCTGCTTTGATTCTCTGCTGGATGGGAATGTGCCTGAGGCCTCATCAAAGGCTCAGGTCGTTTATTATCGTCAGGGGCGATTCCGGAGGAAAATGAGCTTTATCAGCTTGGCCGAGCGGAGATCTCGACACCGGGCCCCTGCTGAAAAAGTTTGCTGATCCCCGTTCTAGGAGATAGAATGAATGTAGAAGGGGACTTTAAAAGGATGGTTTTTGTGTTTTTTTATTTGAAGAAGTATGCTAGTGACAATGATGATGTATCCTATTAATTGTGAACAATTATCACTAGGCAACTTACAGTATTCATGAATGCTTCAGGATCCACAGCTTTCTTTTTTCTCACTTGTTCTTTTGAATGTGCAAGTCCTTGGGACAGGCATATAAAAATGATAAATGGCCACATCCTGCTCCTAGGTAACAATAAGAGCATAGATTCATGAATAGTGGTGCTCTGTATTAGTCATCTTGGTCTGTAAAGATGAAGGCCCTGATGCAGAATCAGAGGATTTTTGGGGTGATTGAGAACCCCATTCCTCAAGCACCAACGCGAGGTTGGGAATCACAGAATATGAAGGCCAGGACGGCTATAATTCTGTGTGTCTCGGATGATCAACTTGTGCATATTCAGGATTTGGAATACGCGCAAGAGATTTGGGAAACGCTGCGTAGAACACATCAGAGGGATGCTGGTTCTTCAGCGTTGCTGTATTTTGAGAAGCTGACCAATCTGAGGCTTGCGCCTGATGGAGATATTCAAGCGCACCTGACGGAAATGAAATATCTGCGCCAACAGATGGTGGAACGCAATTTCCGTCTACAGGAGGAAGTGTTCTGCTTCATGATGATAAACAGCCTAAATCGGACTTACAAAACCGTTGCCAGTCAGCTTGGTTCCCTTCCGGCGCAAGTTTTGACCGCGGAGAGGGTGTGTGCCGTTGTTTTGAATGAACACGACCGCCTTGCTGCTCTGGAAGTGAAGGACAGGGGGAGGGAGGAACGGAGTTCTGATTCCCCCACTGATGTTGCTACTGGAGAGAATGCTGTAGCTTTGAACGTTGTCCGATGTTACAATTGTGGACAGGCTGGGCATCTTCAGCGGAACTGCAAGAAGCCACGCCAGCCTAAAGGAGCTAAGGGCCGCTCAGCAAAGCCTGAGGCAGCAGGCAAAGGTCATACCAAGTCTTCGGTGAAACCTGCAAAGGCCATGATGGCGAAAGGAACTACGCCAGATGTTGGAAGCTCGTTTATAATCGATACGGGCTGTACTTGTCATATGTCCCCACACAAAGGGCTCTTTTCAACGTTTAAGAAGCAAAGCTTCGCTGTGAAACAAGCCAACGGTCAGGAGCTGGATGCGACCGGGATAGGAACTGTGTATCTTAAGAGTCTGAACCTGACTATACACAATGTTTACTTGGTTCCTGAATTGAAGTTCAATCTGCTGAGTGTTTCGCAGATTGCAAAGAAAGGACTGAAACTGTCCTACGATGCTGAGAGCTGCAAGATATTCAAAGATGGAGAGTTGTATCTTTCTGCCAGAGAGAAAGATGGACTGTATTTGTTGACTTTTGACCAAAGTGATTACATGGAATGTAATTCTGAGTCTAACTTGATTTCTCTCGCAGGTGTGACCAAAACGAGCGCCAAGAAGATGGCCAGGGTCGACAGAGCGTTTCAGCGGGTGTATGCTGATGTGATTGGTCCTCTAGAACCATCTAGAGGCAATGCAAGATTTTATCTTGTGTGTGTGGATCATTTCTCTAACTTTGTCTGGATTTATGTGTTACAGAGGCCACAGGAAGCCTTGGAAAGGTTTCAGGAGTTTTGTGACAAGGTTAAAAATATGCATGATGCTAACATTGATTGTCTTTTAACAGATGAGAAGCAAATTTTGCTTTTACAGGATTTTCAGGAGTTCCTGCAGAAGAAAGGGATAAGACACAAGGTTGCTGTTTCAGCGGAAGCGTGGAACAGGGGTGTCTGTGTACGGGTGAACAAAGAATTGCAAAAGGGGATGAATGCGCAATTGCTTAGTTCACATCTGCCACATGAGTTCTGGGCGGAGTCCCTAATGTCGTATTGTTATACGTGGTTGAGAAAGGTTTCAAAAGAGTTGGGAAGTTCTCCTTTTGAGAAACTGTTCCATAGAAAACCTTCTGTTGCCCATTTCAAGGTTTTTGGGTCTCATGTGAGGACAGAAACTCCAGGTGGAGTAAAGAATGCCAGAGGCATTTTTGTGGGATATGAAAAGGGTCTCTACAGAGTAATTTTGTCTGAGTCTGGTCAGGTGATTCTCACAAAATTTCTAGAGAGTGCTCCTGAACAGGAGAGAGTGATAGTACACACATTTCCCACAGAGGACGATTCAGATGATGATGATGATTTTACAGATTACAGTGGTACTGAGAGCGACAGTGATAGCTCAGAGAGCTCAGTTGTCACAGTCATTGAGAGGAAATCTCACTCAATGGATAGACCTTCACAGGTGAAGGATGAACCACTGTTTACCATTGGAACTGGTTCTCCTAAGAGTCCTGAGACTGAACCAGTGAGCAGAGAGGATCAGCACCTCATACGAAGGTCTGAAAGAGTCACAAAGGGTGAACCACCCAAAAGGTACTCAGAAGAGTTTGCTAACTTAGCTGTTGCATGTGTTGCTGTTGTACACAACCGAGGACAGGTTGGAGCTGTGTCTAAGTCAGAGACAAAGACACAACAGAGAGTTGCTAGCCAAGGTAATGCAGATGCACTCATTCCTTGGAAGCCAGACAACCAGAGAGGTACACTGGGGAAACCAGTGGCGAGGAGTTCCAAGGGTGGAACTGTAACAACAGGGGAGTGTTATGTGTATAACAACTGTTTGTTTTCTTCTCTGGGTCACGCTTTGCTTGCCGCAACACGCATTGATTCTTTTGGGGGAGGATGTTACGAAAAGGAGCAATGCTGGCTGAGTGCTCCAGATGGCTGGAAAGCCAAACAGGATGTTGATGTTTTGGGACTGTACCGTGGGAGCAAGGGACAGTCTATTCTGTGCACTGAGCACCGGATGTTAGCTCAGAGTGTCACATGACCCTGTACTGGAAGTACATGGGAGGAGTTATTCTTTCTCTGCTGTTGGTGTTGAGAGAGTGCAGACACGTTTTCTCTGTACTGCTGGAAAGACAGAAATAAAGGCATGTAAATACATTTCTGTCTGTCTCTCTCCCCTCCCTGGGAATGGGGGTGGGGAGGAGTGGTTGTGTTCTTCTCACGTTTGAGAAGGATCGCCGATAGAGATCTGGCCTTGTCTTGCCGGGAGTCGAGACGGGGGAGATCAACAAGGAATCCAAGCCGGGCACCTGGAGAGTGGCCAATTCCTCTGACTAAGGCTTGAATTACGACAGTTAGTACTGAGAAGAATGATTCTAGTGGGTACAGAAATCCTTTTAAAGGCCCTGCGAATGAAAGACACATTGGAGGAAATGCAAATAGCACCTACTGGTATAGTCACTATGCTTGTGTCCCTGTAATATACTCAGATCTGAGTATGGGCTTTTGCATTTATTTATTTAAAATATGTATAAATTTGTGTTCCTCCAAAGGATCCCACAGGAGGCAGCACAGATGACTTGTTCTCAAAACAGAATTGCAAGTTAATACTGATGTCCATACCTGTGGAAATGAACCCATAAAATAGTAAACTTCTTGCCACAGTACAGAAATCCAAGCTATTCAGTCATGCTTTGATTTCAGTGGACCTAAAAAGTGACTTATTTCCTGTAGATCCAACTTATAAATACACACCTTAGAATAGATTTCTATGCTCAAACTATACATAAACACACATCACATTCTGTTCTAAGCTGTTATTAAGGTTATTCTGAATCCAAAGCACATGCCATTCTGAAGCCCTTCTCATTCTTTTCTCACATTACTTTAAAGATGAATGGGGGGGGGGAGGAGGAAACAAGTTATAACATTTCTCAATTTGTTCATCTCAGTTTGTTCATCTTGAAACTTCACACAAGCATTCATCTCCACATGTGGCTCCATGCAGCTCGAAAACAAATAAAATAAAGTTGTCACACTAACCTTTCGCAGAAGTCACTTGCTCTGCTGAAAAGTTCAAATACTTTGATGATGGACATTCTTGGCTCCTCTTTTATACCAGAAACATAAGGTAAAGATGATAGATAAGTGACGCCAGTCACATACGACCTTTTCCTTGTAATCATTAGCTGCATGGGCAGTGAACATCCCCTTAGCTACCACTTACCTGTAACTTGAGGAATGTCTTTTGCTTGACAGTTATCTCTGCTATTGTACATTACAAGGGAAATAGATATAGGATCATTGCTAAAAGATCTGAAAGGCCCAAAGGATTCTGTTGTCAGAAGGCATCTGAAACACATTCCCATTTATGTTTGGAGTCAAAGAAAGGCTGTATTTCAGTTTTGATAATTTGGCTAAGATGCCCTGATGAGTTTCAGGGAAATATATCAATTATCACGATTGCTTGGCTAGCATATAAGGACACAGAAAGAGCTTGCTGGACCAGGCTGCTGGTCCTTCTACTCTAGCATCCTGTTCTCACAGTGGCCATCCAGATGCTTGTCAGAAGCCTGCAAACAGGACATAGGCACAACTGTACTCTGCCCACATGAGATTTCCAGTTACTGAAGGCACTTTTTATCATATGTGGTGGACATGTAAAGTAGTAAAAGAATTTTGGGAAATGATATCTAAAGAACTGAAAAAAAAATGTTTAAAATAGGGGTCGGCAAACTACAGCCCATGGGCTGGATCAGGACCCCCACCTGGGTCCTAAATCTGGCTTGTTCCACAAAGCTGGAACTTGCCGCAAAGCTGGGATGGCGACAGGAGAAAGAGGCCAAGCGGCGGTGGTTCTGCCAATCAAATGCCACATTGATGGATTATGCCAAATTGTCAAAAAATGACCAGAAGAATCAGAAATCAGGAAGACCAAAATTTTAATAAGGAATGGGGAAAATACATAATTTATCTTAAAAACCATTGTAAACAGCTAGAATCACTAGTAGGATTGGAATAACACCTGTAGTTTATTGTTGAATTTGCATATAATGGAGATGATAGTTGCTGATAGCTTTCAAATGCAAAGCAAAAGTGGGGAGAATCTAAGCTCACTCTATGGATTAAAGCAAACTACAGTTCAATAATCTTTATGAATTGAGAAAGTCTCTTTATCTTTAAGAAATGACTTGAATGTTTCAAGGAATTTAGCTTGAAATGTGATGTATCCAAATGCCTTGGCTCCCAAAGAGGTGCAGGTTCAAGCCAGTTTTGTTCTCTCTAGGGAATATGAATTCTAATGCCAAAGAATACATCGTTAAAAGAAATAGATAAGTCTATATAGATATGTCTACAGGCATATTATTCTCACTTAGACCTGGAACATTCCCTCTTGGAAGTAGTTTGACCTGACAAGCCTCCATTGTCTTCTAAGGCTTGAATTAAGCTCTCCTTGAATTTCTCACTGACACAACCCCCCCCCCCAAATTCCTATTGCAATTTCTTTATGAAGAACAAGCAACTCTACTGACAGGGTTGTGCTTGACTCATGACAGTTTTATTTTATAGTGTGTCAATGAATCTTGATTGCTGTTTTTAGCATTGAAACTTTTGGATAAGACATGGAAAATTGGAATGTCCGCTGATATCACCTGACCTTTGCCAAACAAACGACAGTTGTACCTCGGAAGTTGAACAGGATCTGTTCCAGAAGTCCTTTCGACTTCCAAAATGTTCGGAAACTACGGTGCAACTTCCAACTGGAACGTCCGTGTTGGACATTCGGGTTACAAAGAATGTTTGCAAACTGGAACACTCACTTTTGCGGTGTTTGGGAGCCAAAATGTTTGAGTTGCAAGGCGTTCAACTTCCAATCTGTTTTGCTATTATCTTTCATACCTCATGTGATGTTTTGTTTTGAAATCTTTAAGATAATGCTTCAGTTTTCCTGTTGATTACATTGCTTTGAATGTATACTTTTTGTTTGATTTTCTTCAGTAATGTTTTATTATGGATTGTTTTGTTTGATGTTTTAATGTGTTGCAAATGGCTCTGAGATTTTTTCTGAAAAATATAAAGTGGTATAGAAATGAAATGAAAATTTAAAAAGAATTATATGAAAGAAATAGAATACTTAAGCTTCTTAATGAAAAGGTAGTCATCACAATTTGTTGGCTCCTAAGGTGTATTCCTGAACAAATACCTGAGTCATCAGTTGAAGGGCAAGAGAATAAACTTCTAGTAAGATTTTTAAAAACACTTTGGACCAAAATAAGAGGCAAACTTCAGTGCTATTTTTGTTTATTTAGAAAAATGAAAGACAGGAGAATGACTTAAGGAAGCTGGTTTTTGTGATCTTTAGTCCTGAAAAATGCCTGTCAGGATTGAGACTGTGTTGTATTTTGGGGGAGAATTAGAACTGCATGGGTTTCAATTGTTACCCCACTTAGAGTAACAGTTAAAAGTAGACCTGTTGTGATGGCCTATGACACAGATCAATTACTGGCTGGCCCTTGCTTGCTTGTTATACAGTATTTGTCTTTTTCAGCCCCCCTCCATTTTCTCCTGCCCCCCCCCCACTTTTGAAAGTAGGGTTGCCATATTTTAGAAAGTGAAAATCCAGACATGAAAGTTGTTGAGCCCCCCCCCCCGAAATGAGTTGCCATACCTCCAGAGTTTCCCATACATCTCAGCAATTTCCGCCCAGACACTATTTCCAATGGCCAAATCCCAGCTACGTCCAGGAAATTCCGGACATACGGCAACCCTATGAAAGTAAATATTTTATTATTGGTCACAGAAATTGCTGGTGTGCCTAGAAGGTTAGAATCAATCTGTATTCAGTTGTACTCCCACTACGAGTCACAGTATGGCAGCTTGTATTCTTCCAGCCCATCAGGCTTCAGTGAGACTTCCTCCAGCACTCATGCTTTATATGGTCGTAGCTCCAGACATAGCTGATGCCACATTGGCAGTTATCATCTTTTCTTCACATCAATGTACTTCTTGACAAATCTGTTATAACCTCCCCAGATACATATAAGAAGCCCAACTGGGGTGTCATGTTGCATTGCTAACCAGGTTGGCAACTGTCCCACTTTTATATCCAGCAGCCTCATATCTTTTACTGCAACAGGTTGGTTTGCCATCTTGAAGCTGCCGGTATCCCTCTCCCTCATTTTCTTTTCAATCATAGTGAGTTGAAGGTTCGTTGTTGCAGATGGTCCTCAAAATGTGTAATATCACTCTTCAAAGCTCACCAAAGCACACTGAAATGTCCAGAATACTATGTTGTACTGTTGAAGCACTCAAAGGAAACAACTGTTGACCATTTGCACTAAACTAGATTTCAAACGAGTCCATCAGAGGGTGTGGGTGGGTGCACGGAGCCTTTAAAATGTATATTTTAAAGAAAAGAAAAGTAAGTAAAATCCTCCAGCTATAATATTTCTCCCATAATTTGATGCAGGTATGTTTATCCCTTTGAGGACATGAAAGCTGCCAAATGTCAGAAAGATATATTTAATGGGAAATAGAAATCACCCCAGGGTGGGGTTTTTTTGGGGGGTGATCTTGAAGACTGGGGACACTGGAGTGAAGTGCCCATGGGTAATATGCCTGCCAACGTTCAGACAAATAAGTCCAGGAGCTATTGTAGTATGTAATTTTATTTTGTTATAAAAAAAATAGAAAGCCACAGTTTTTTCTTCACTGCCCCTGTTCCTGGATGTTGTGGGTAATGTGACCAATTTTGTAGATGTGCTAATAGATAAACTCCCCTTGTTATCCCTAAGAGAGCTCTAGAATCAACTATTTGTAGTAGTGATGGTCAAGACAGCAACAAGACAGCTGCCCAGTGCCTACTCATTCCCTACCCTGAAGTTCAAAGTATAAGGAGTCACTTCTGGAACAAAATACAATGTTTATTTAATTACATTCTCTGAAGGTTTAAAGCATGATGATTTCAACCATGAGACACAAAACTAAAGTTTAAGACATAACCTTTTTGCAGATAATTTTACGCTCTTTTCTAAACCGAGTCTCAGGGAGACTTTACTCACCTAGAATGGCTGTCACTGTTCCTTACCAGAAACAGCCACTCAGTATCTTCTATTTAGTTTTACTCTCAGGGAATCAAAACTGAATTGCCCCGCCTAGTGCATCCCACTCAGATAGTCCAGGCCTTAACTGCCCACCCTGGCAGCCACATTCATTCAGCACCATACATTTTAAGCACTCTGGAAGTGTAGCATGCAGGGAATCAGTTGTGTGGTGAGGTGGTAATTCTTTTATCACATTTGTATCCTGGCCTTTTTCCTGGGGTCTGATGTAGCAAGGCAATTCTTATATTCTTAATCATGTGGTTAAGGATACACAAACCAGTGGTGAGGAAACTGATACACTTAAAATAAAATAAAAAGCACTCTTAAAACACTAAGTCATGAATTACTCCAAATAATTCTGGGAACTGTAGTTTATTAAGGATGCAGAGAGCTGTTAGAAGACCACTATTCCCTTCAGAGAGCTATAAGTAGAGGGATGATTGTTAAACCACTCTGAAATTGTGGCTCTGTGAGTTCCCAGGAAGCCATGACTGTTAAAGTGGTATAAGAGTGCTTTAAACATATGTCAATGGACTTTTAAATACTGTGGATTTCATTTTTTTTAAATAAATTTTTATTGATTTTCCAACATAAATTAAGACACTTTACAACTAATAATAAATAGACAAACAAAAATATAAGCACGTATAATTTCATAACCTTTTTTTTTCTTAAGCCTTATTTAAACGACTTCCCCATACCTCCCTTTTCTGCATCCCTGTTTTAAACTTTTTCAGCAACCCCTAATTTCAATTACTTATGATTCAATTTCTTTGATCCTTTTTCTCTTACCCAGTCATTTATCGCTGCAATTCTGTTTTACATTACCCATGACATTTTAGCACTCATTAATTTTACAACAGTTCTTAAGATAAACTTTAAATTTCTTCCAATCTTCTTCCACCGTCTCTTTTCCTTGGTCGCGGATTCTGCCAGTCATCTCAGCCAATCCCATATAGTCTATTACCTTCGTCTGCCACTCTTCCAGCATGGGTAGTTCTTGTGTCTTCCAATACTTTGCTAAAAGAACTCTTGCTGCTGTTGTAGCATACATAAAGAATGTCCTATCTTTCCTTGACACCAATTGGCCTACCATGCCCAGGAGAAAGGCCTCTGGTTTCTTATGAAAGGTACACTTAAGGACCTTCTTAATTTCATTATAGATCATTTCCCAGAAGGCCTTAATCCTTGGGCACGTCCACCAAAGGTGGTAGAAAGTACCTTCAGTTTCATTACATTTCCAGCATTTATTATTGGGTGTATGATAGATTTTTGCAAGCTTGACTGGGGTCATGTACCACCTATAAATCATTTTCATAATGTTCTCTCTTAAGGCATTACATGCCGTAAACTTTATACTGGTGGTCCATAACTGTTCCCAGTCAGCAAACATGATGTCATGACCAATGTCTTGTGCCCATTTAATCATAGCTGATTTAACCGTCTCATCCTGTGTATTCCATTTCAACAGCAAGTTATACATTCTTGACAAATTCTTAGTATTGGGTTCCAACAATTCTGTTTCTAATTTTGATCTCTCCACCTGAAAGCCAATTTTCCTGTCCTGTTTGAATACTTCATTTATCTGGTAATAATGAAGCCAGTCTCTTATTTTAAACTTCAATTTCTCATAGCTCTGCAATTTCACTTTTCCCTCCTCTTGTTCTATAATTTCCCAGTATTTTGGCCATTTAGATTCCATATTAAGTTTTTTCACTTCCTTAGCTTCCATTGGTGACAGCCACCTAGGGGTTTTGTTTTCCAACAGATCTTTATACCGAATCCAAACATTATATAATGCTTTCCTAACAATATGGTTTTTGAAACCTTTGTGAATTTTTACCTTGTCATACCATATATATGCATGCCAACCAAACCTGTTATTGAACCCTTCCAAATCCAAAATATCTGTGTTCTCAAGAGGTAGCCAATTTTTCAGCCAGCAAAAAGCCGCTGATTCATAATACAATTTTAAGTCTGGCAGGGCAAACCCCCCCTCTTTCTTTTGCATCTGTTAATATCTTGAATTTTATTCTGGGCTTTTTGCCCTGCCAGACAAATCTGGATATGTCTTTCTGCTACCTCTTGAAACAATCCATTTTATCCACAATCTGCAATGTTTGAAACAAAAACAACATTCTCGGCAAAACATTCATCTTAATAACAGCAATTTGGCCTAACAAGGAAAGTCTCAAATTTGACCATATTTCTAAATCTTTCTTAACTTCTGTCCAACATTTCTCATAATTGTCTTTAAATAAGTTCACATTCTTAGATTTCAAATTAATCCCCAGGTATTTCACTTTCTTTGCTACCATTAAACCGGTTTCACTATGAAACCTCTCTCTTTCAGCAACTGTTAGATTTTTCTCCAGTACTTTCGTTTTCTGTTTATTCAGCTTAAAACCTGCTACTTGACCAAATATTTGTATTAGCTCTAAAACTCTTTTCGTACTAGTGTCTGGCTCTTGAAAAGTTAATACTAGGTCATCTGCAAACGCTCTCAGTTTGTATTGTTTAGCTCCGACCTGAATCCCTTTAACCAGCTGGTCCCCTCTGATCATGTTTAATAAAACCTCCAAGACAGATATAAAAAGTAATGGGGATATTGGGCACCCCTGTCGTGTCCCTTTTTCAATAGCAAATTCTTCAGTAACCACATTATTTACAATTAATTTTGCTTTTTGTTCCGAATAAATTGCACCTATACCATTCTCAAAACCTTGGCCTACCCCCATCCCTTCGAGATTCTTTTTCATAAAGCTCCAAGAGATATTGTCAAAGGCTTTCTCCGCATCCACAAATATTAATACTGCCTTAGTATTAATATTGGCTTCTAATAATTCCATAATATCTATTATGTTTCTCACATTGTCAGATAAATGTCTTCCTGGAAGAAAGCCCGCCTGGTCTTTATGAATCTCTCCCACCAAAACTCTCTTCAGTCTTTTTGCCAAAATGTCTGCAAAAATTTTGTAATCCACATTAAGTAATGATATAGGGCGGTAGTTCTTAATCTGGTTCTTCTCAGTCTCCGATTTTGGTATAAGTGTAATATACGCTTCTTTCCACGATTCGGGTGCCTTCTTCCCCTCTAAAATTTCATTACAGACTTCCTTCAACGGTTGTACCAGCCATTCTTTCAGAGCTTTGTAGTATCTGGAAGTCAGTCCATCTGGTCCTGGAGATTTTCCCAATTGCATATTTTGAATGGCTCCCTCTATTTCTTGCTCAGTTATCTTCTGGTTCAAAATCACTTTACTTTGTTCAGAAATTTTTTGTAATCCATATTTTTTAAGAAATTCTTCTATCTCTTTTTCATTCACCGGCCCTTGTGCGTAAAGTCTCCTGAAATAACTCTGAAAACAGTTTCTAATCTCATTTGGTTTATAAATATTCCTTCCTTCAACTTCTAGGCTTGTAACCATATTCAGTTTTTGTCTCTTCTTCAATTGCCATGCCAGAAGTTTCCCACATTTATCTGCCAATTCAAATGTCCTTTGTCTCATTTGTTTTATCTTCCATTCTATCTCCTGATTCATCAGTTCCATGTAAATACTGTGGATTTCAGTGGCCTACATGGCTGTCAATGCAAGTATAGTGTTTGTTGTGACTGGTGTAAAAGGAAAGAAATGAAATTTATCATAGGAATGTATTGCTTTACAGAGACATTCTCATGGAATCATAGAATTGTAGAGCTGGAATGCAGGAATCTCAGCTAAAGCAACCATGACTCAGCTAAGGCATCCCATCTCAGCTAAAGCATCTCATCAACTTAATGATTTTGTAGTACATGAGCTCGGGGGCACTGAGGCCCCAGATGAAATCCCAGTGGTTCCAGTATGTCATATTTTTGTGGTAAACTAGGTTAGTGATACGAGGAAGTAAGACGGCTACATCTCTGGGGTTTGCAATCAGGTCATTCCCGCCAGTCCACACTGCAGTTGGCACAGTCATGTCCTCTATTTTATATTCAGGAGGAAAGCTCTGGAAAGTAAATGACAATGAATCATTATTTTTTTAAAAAAAATGTTGTTAGTGACAGCATCTTTACACAATTCAGACCAACTGTGGACAGTCCACAGGCTTGTATAGATGGGTGATTTTTCCTTCTTTCTACCTAGAACACTTATAGTCTGCTAACATGTTTTAAATATGGTTGGGTGGATCCTCTGCGGTTCTCCACAGATTTGCTGCTGGTTTTTCAAAGTTTTGCACTACAAGCCCAGGAACTGTAGACACTGATTTATTGCTTTCTGGAGTTTGTATTTTTTTTTTGTATTCTATCTTATTTCTTTTTAGCTTGTTGTACACTACTTTGATGACTTCAGCCCGTGAAGTGGCCTACACATTTACAAAACAAACAAACAATGGAGCAGGGGGCAGGGAGAACCCAAGGCAACCTGACTGACAATTGAAAGCTTCCCTGAAAGAGCTACACTCTCTGTAATTCATCACACAGATAACATGATGTGGGAAGAAGAGGGGAGTTTTCCCCACATTTCTTTGCTGCCAGTGCCATTGTTCCTGCAAGGAAAGTGGGGAATGGTTTGGGTGGTGGGAATGGCTTTGAGGACCCTCCAACTATCTGCTGCTTGGTCTGAGGAAAAGGAGTTTGGGAGTCAGGAGATTCACACCACATTTTAAGGAGGTGGAAAAGAACCTGCTTTGAATGCAGAAGGTCCCATATTAAATCCCTGGCAGGGCTAGGAGAAATCCCTGGAGACAACTGGACACATCTAGGCTCCTCCTCCAGACTTTGGTCAAATGTGTGGTCTGAGGTTGGCTCTAGGGGGAGGGTGGGGCTAATGTACATAGCCATGCTCCACCCCCCCCCCCACATTCTCTGAGCATGTGGAGGCAAACACCTGATGAGATCACATTCACATTAACTGTGAACTAGTTTGGTATACTGGTTAGATTGCTAATTAGTACTTGGAGATCCATGTTTACATTCCCCTTTAACCATGAAGTTCACTGACTGACCCTGGATCATTCATTCTAGACTATCTCACAGGGTTGTTATGAGGATAAAATGAGGGGACAATGACCCATTCCAGCTTGAACTCCATGGATGAATGGTGGGAAGCTACCATATGTCCAGGAATTGGACTGTCAAAATGGGGTCTGGGCAAATTTTCACCGAATTGGCAAAATGACTAGGAAAACCTAGATGTATGGCAACTAGGGCATTTTTTAAAAAGAAAAAAAAAGTTTTAAAAATCCAATCCCCCCCCCCAAACTCAACAACTTTGACAAAAAACAAAACCTAACTTTGTCCTGATTTGGAAACATGTCGATATATATATAAGCTTGTGTCACCAAATCACTTTTGCAAATCCATGTTAAGAACATCAGAAAATTAGGCCGATGCTTAACTCTTATATTGACACTGATGAGAACTTCAAGCACTTAATATCATCTGGGTTGTGCTGATAGTCAGAACCATTGTAAATGCATGTCCTTGATGCAGATTTCTATTTTCATCATATTTACTGAACAAAAATTGTTCTCTCTTACCTGGTTATATCTTGCCTGATTCTCATTCCCGTAGTCAAAGTATCTGAATAATCCTGAATCTCTTATCTATCAAAATAATAGGAAAGCCATAGGATTGGATATTAGCATTAGATATTATGTGATACATATTACAAATAATTACAAAAATAATTACATATTACAAAAGGTACTGGTTTTGATCCAACCTATTCTTTTCTGTAAAATCCTTGTTTGACTAATTATGAACATTGCCTGTTCCTTTTGGAATTTATCTCTATGGCAGTAAATATCCCTTGGGGTAAAATATATTGTATGTGAGGAATCCCTTTCTGAAATGAAGGGATTTGCAGAATGCTTGGTGTTCATGTGCCCATTTTTTTGTAAGACGAAAAGAGCTCCCTACTCTGCCTAAATAAACAAAACTAGGTTTTAACTGTGTCAGTTCAGAAAGCTCATATTAGAACAATAGCACCAACTTAAATTGGCTTAAAAAATTGTCCAGGAACACCTTAGAGACCAACTAAGTTTGTTCTGGGTATAAGCTTCCGTGTGCATGCATACTTCTTCAGATACACTGAAACAAAAGTATCTGAAGAAGTGTGCATGCCCCCGAAAGCTTAAACCCAGAACAAACTTAGTTGGTCTCTAAGGTGCTACTGGACAGGTTTTTTATTTATTTTGACTGTGTCAGACCAACACGGCTACCTACCTGAATCTTAAATTGGCTTAATTATTGTAGTGGCTTCCCAGGGAAAGTTAAGTACACTAATAGTTGCAGGATTCTTTGGTGGAGGCTCAGAAAGTTTGTAATTTTTGAGTGAGCATATAAGCATGGAACTCTCTTGACCACCACAGCTGCTAAAAACTATACAACACTCTACCTGTTTCCAGTGTACAATAGATTTAGCTGATGATCCATCCATAAAGTGAGCTGCATACACATCCATTCGACTCTGCAGGAAAAGTTTGGAAAATATACAACAATCTGAAAAATCAGTGAAATTAAAACAAAAAACAAAAAAACCCCAGAAACTCCCTTACAAGTAAAGGCTATTTTGTTTAGAAAAGGGATGAGGAAAATACTATACAATTATAAATGGGATGAAAAGAGTGCATTTGTATGTGGAGAGAGAGAGAGAGAGAGAGAGAGAGAGAGAGAGAGAGAGAGATTTCTCCCTTTTGCATCAAATGAACCTGAGGCCACCAAAGCTGGCACATTCGGGAAAGTTCAAGCAAATAATTTTGTCACACAGGGTATATAGCTCAGCTGGGGAATTCACTTTTGCAAGATGTGATAATGGCTTTGAAGTGGGTTGAGACAAATTCATAGATGATAGCTCCATCAGTGGCTATTAGTCACGAAGGCTCTGCAGCAGTGGCGTAGCGTGGGTTGTCAGCACCCGGGGCAAGGCAAGTAATTTGCGCCCCCTAACCCGTGGATTTGTGCCCCCTAACCCATGGATTTGCCCTAACCCCAGATGTTGCGCCCGGTGCGGCTGGCCCCCCCTGCACCCCCCACGCTACGCCACTGCTCTGCAGTACCTCCAGTATCAGAGACAATATATTTCTGAATAGCAGTTGCTGGGAGACAGGAATGGGTTAACTGAGTTTGTGCTCAGGCTCCGCTTGTGTATTTCCTATAAGAATCTGATTGGCCACTATGAAAACAGGATGCTGGGCTCCATGGGACTTTGATTTCCAATGTTTCTTGAACATGGATCCCCAGCTGTTGTCGGACTACAACTCCCATCATTCCTGGCCACTGGTCCTGCTATCTAGGGATAATGGCAGTTGTAGTCCAGCAACAGTAGGGGACTCAAATATGAGAAACCCAGGGCTTTTCTTATGTTGCTAAATTCCAGCTTTTTAGCAGCAACAATTGTTAAGGCAACAAGGTGCATTAAAGCTGATTCACCCTTTGAGATGAATTGGCCACATCCTGCTTATTGCTCGGCAGGCATTAGGCAGTGCATACATTCTGTCTTTAAGGTCATAGGCTGGACAGAACCAAAATTCTAATGGTCATTTTTCTTCAGGAGACATGTCTCCGATGCCAGCTGCACCCTAACTTTAAAGCAGTATCACATCACTTAAAACAGGCATGGCTTCCCCCAAAGAATCCTGGGGGCTGTAGTTTGATAGGGTTGCTGAAAGTTGTTTGGTGACTCCTATAATTCCCCTCACAGACTCTTATTATTTCCCACACACTGATTGTTAACCACTCTGAGGGAAGCCATGACTGTTTAAAGTGGTAAGTTGCTGTATAGTGCAGATGCAGACTCACTTTCTGGCACCTAAACCCATTTTCCTGGGAGTAAGCCCCATTCAACTCTATAAGAATTGTTTCTGACTAGACATATATAGGATTGTGCTGTTATAGTGCAACCATAGGCCTATCTACTCACAAGTAAGCCATATTCTGTTCAATGAGGCTTATTTAAAGTTTGTACAAGATTCCCATCTTATTCTGAGTCTTCATTTTTTTGCAGGGCTTTTTGCACCCTTTGGGTGCCCAGCTTTTGCTGCAAAAACGAAGTTTTGTGAAGATTCAGAGCATGTAGCAAACCAATCATAGTAGCAAACTACTATGTTTTCTTTACACATCTACACACCATATTTAGATTTGTTGCATTAAATCCGCCTGTTGAGAATATGAGTTGAGCACAGAATTGCTCCATCAATGTAACGCTGCACAATTTCCTGAAAAAGTCTGCCACGGGTTTGCGAAACAGTACAAATTCTCCTCTGACAAAGATGCTCTGGGAAGATACAAAAGGTGTTACAATTTAACCTTAAAAAATATTTGCAGGATTAGCTATGTTCCTCTAGAATTCTTTTGTGGCTGGTTGCAGCTTCTTAAAGCAGGCTTCCTCAACCTTGGCCCTCCAGATGTTTTTGGCTTACAACTCCCATGATCCCTAGCTAGCATGACCAGTGGTCAGGGATGATGGGAATTGTAGTCTCAAAACATTTGGAGGGCCGAGTTTGAGGAAGCCTGTCTTAAAGGTTTTAGTTGGAGAGTGGGAACAGAGACCCATATGCTGATCGTACCCTCAATGCAGGTGCCAGGTGTACCTGGTTCACCTTCGCATGGAAAGGTCCGAAAGGGATTTAGAAGGGCATCCAACTGGTCATACTTACAAGCCTCTTCTCAATCAGGAACAATGATAACACCCGGTTCCAATTAGAGGGAGGCTTGTAACCATGTTCCACCAAATCTATTAATAAGACCCCTTCAGATCTTCCAACTCAGGTGGAATCTCGACACATATAAATGTGTCTCTGAAAATGCTTTTTTTTAAAAAAATGCTTTGAAAAATATATTGAATCTGCCATAAGCTCAACATCACCACTTAGTGTCACAGCTGTATAATGCACTTAAAATGATATATTTGCAGCTGGATAGCTGAGTCCTCAGTGCAGGAAGGTTGGAGTGCGAATTAGTGAATCTGTTGATTCTATTTCTCTCAGTTTTTCATATTCCACTCTTAAGTTCAATTCTCCACATTTCTAAATCGGTTTGCATTTTTTTAAAGCAAAAGTCCGCTTGAAATTTCTTCAGTGTGAATTTTTTCTAATATATACATTTTTGGTACACTTTTGCCTAGCACACACATTTTTGCAAATAAATTTCCCCTAATATAACCATTTTTGTCTGCTACTTTTGCTAATATGTGGATTGATATACACATTTTACCCTAGTATATGCATTTTTGTATTCATAACCTGCCTGGAGAACCAAATTTTAGAGATGAGTCACTTTTGAATGGCAGCTGAGCTTCTTTTTTTGTGTATTGTGCGAATGAGGTAGGTTCTCCTACAATGCAAACTGATTTTTTTTAAAGAAACAAAACAACCTATTCCTAGTTGGATGTGGACCAAAAACATAAAGTACACATGCATTTCTCCCCTAGATTGAAATATTTAATCCTTAGGGCTTTTTTCTTGGTTTATTCTCTTTATGTTGATCAGCACTGTAAGAGCAATCCACAGCTCACTGAAATTTAAAGCCTGTGTAGGTTCTTCAAAACTTTTTTTTTTTAAAAAAAAAACACCGAAATTTCGCTATGCATAGCAACTGAAACAAATTTAGGTTGTATTTCTTATATTTCTAAACAGCCCTTCATCCAGTATGCTCTCAGAGCAACACTACAGTTATGTAAAATGTGAACCTGTAATATAGAATCATACAGTTTATAGACTTTTTCTTTTATAGCATAGAGTAATCTCTATGAGGGTGACAGGTACAATTGTCTATCTTAGTTATGAAATTAAGGGAAAGGTTACTCTTAAATTCCTGCTGGCCTAGTATTCTTTGATTTCCTGGTAATAAAATAGAGATTAATGTGTACCTTGGATGAGTAGTCAGGAAGTAGGACGGAAACTTTGGAAGCAGGGCTTGTCACATGCTTAAGAGAAATCACAGGAGCCAAGGCGGTAAATAGTTTGATTTTTTGAGACAGCTCTGGTATGGCTGAAAATGCTATGAAGCCTAAGGAGAAAAACACAGTGAGCATTTAGGACTGCTCATAGTACGAAATTCATTTGCCAATTTACCAGAAGTCTAAAATTAATCTAAACAGGGGAAACCCTGGATCACAGCTGTGTGTAAAGCAAGGCTGAACTCTTATGATAGATCATGGGGCACATGGTAAGGTTTTATTCTGTAACACCAAAGCCTCTTTTTCTCCCCAATGAGCAGCTGCTGATTGGAGGTGGGCAGAGGACCAGTTGAAATTTGTCATGGGGTGCATCTGGCCCAAGGGATGGCAATTTCTGGCCCATGGGCTGGTCAACAGGACACCTTACCACTTTCTCCACCCTTACACCTATCTTCTCATTTTTTTCCTGAAAACCTGTGTGCCCTCACAGGGACAAAGCATAGTCACAAAGGGAATGCAAGCCTATAGATACTGACTGGTTCACAATTCAGCACCAGTGTTGGGGCAAGGCTGACTCCCAACACAAAGGGATGAGCAGTATAAAGTCAAACTGGAATCTTTACAGCTGGCTCTAGGATCCAGAATAGCAGAACATAAACCCTTTTTTTCTCTTAGAAAGAGAGAGAGAGAGAACAAGAGAGTAAAAAAACATGGGTTGGCCCACTTTAGCATACCAATGGTTGTGCCTTGAGAGTAGCCTACGTAATACAGTTGCTTCTGCCCAGTTTTCTTCAGAATGAAGTTGATCATTGCTGGAAGGTCATACAGAGCCATTTCATGGAAACTGAAGGAAATATTTAAATGTTATGGCAAAATTAGTGAAACCGTTTCATCTGAACTCCTAGATGTTCACCCAGAGTTGCCTTCTGGAAGCTTTTGCTTGAAATGTGGGTGCAGAACCAGGTGATGGCGCCACCATCCCTATTCTCCACTTTAATTTTGCAGCGATGGCTTCCAGCAACAGAACATCACTAAACATCTCTCTCTCTCTCTCTCTCTCTCTCTCTCTCTCTCTCTCTCTCACACACACACACACACACACACTTTTTTCATTTCATACATGAATCTCATGAAGAACCATCACACGTAAAAGCAGGCTGTAGGATGTGAAGATGCTCAGTGTGTGGACTTCTACTTCTTTCCACACATTCTGGAATTGTGCAGGTCACAGTACATATGTGGAAATCCAACATGCATAGAGATCTATAGCTTTTAGTTACCGTCCTGCTCAGTGTAACCATTCAGTGTATGACGAGGGAGGGGGGGAATTTGATTCAGTTTGCATTGAAACCTAAATTTTTCAAATTCGCACTTTCTAAAATGAAATGACAACTGAAACACAGTTGTCCTTCGAAATTCATATTAATCCATATGTTGTGATGCCATCCTCCAACCAATCAAGAGTTTACAAAAATACATATATTATGCAAACTGTGAATAAAAATTAGTGAATATGACATGATAAAATGTGCACACCAAAATATATCAAGAGAAATTTGTACTAAAGTACGGAGGAATTTCCATGAAGACTTGTCAAACAAAATTTTTTCAAATTGATGCAGATATGTGGAGAACCAGATTTAAGTTTGGGGGGAAATGACAGACTGTGAGAACCAAAACTGACAGATCCTTCCATCCCTAACTAGGAGTAATAGGTTCACCCAGCCACAATGGTCCCTCCACAAATGAATCAGGGGAAGGGGCATTGTGAGGAATAAAAATGTTGCCTTTTCAAAAGACCACAAGGCTATAACAGCTAGATGACCGCAGACAGCAGAAACTTGCTTACACATATCTTGTGGTTAGGAGGCTTATAGATAGGACTGTTTGCAGCTGTTATGCAATTTATCTGTACTCAGTTACACCCACTAGTGGTTGGGATGTGGCTTTATTGCTTGAGTCAAGGTGTAAAAACATAAGAAACATGGACCAAATAAGGAGAAAGGTAAACAGGAGTAGTGGTCGTTGGAACTAGAGTAATGGGAGATGTCAACAAAGATGGGGATTTTAGTATGTTAACTAGGTGGTCATGATAGGCTATAAACCTTGCATGTATCCAGCCAATGAGGAAACAAGGGAAACCTGTGCTTCAGGTATAAAGAATATAAACTTGTGCCTTGCCAATTTGGGGTGTGCCTACTTTGGACACCCACTCTTGCAAGAATGTATTGTACTCAATAAACTCTTTGCTGCTTCACTAATTTTGTTCAGAATTTATTTTGAGGGTCTTAGGACCCACGTTTTACTTCTAACAGGCATCAGACATAGATCACACATAGGGCTGTAGGATGCGAAAAACCCCTGCGTGTAGACTTCTGCTTTTTCTCACACATTCTGGAATTGTGCAGGGATCCAAAATTTTGTAGTCCCTATTTCAAAGGGTTATGTTTCTACAGTTCATTTCTTAGGATAGCTACATGCATAGAAGCCTATAGATTGTATCCATAGTCTTGCTCAGTGCAAATCTATTGACATAAAGGGATATGAATAGGGATAGGGAGAAATTCAATTCAGTCTACATTTAAAGCTGAATTTATCAAATTTGTTGATATGAGAACCAAAACTCAGCCATCCTTAAAATTTTTGAGTGATTAAGTTCGGCAACCACTCAGTGTTTACAAAAATGTGTATATTTGGTAAAATTGTGCATAAAATGTATATTATTAGTGAAAATAACATTTAAAATGTACCATATTGGGAGATACTACTTGCAAAAATGTGTACATTAGTCAAAACTGCATACAAAAATGTGCTGATCTGGAGAAATTTGCACTAAAATGCTGAAGATCAGCAGAGTTAATGTGTGAAATAATATTGTTTATTGCTGTTTATTTTACAGTTCAAAATACCTGAAATCCCAAAATTCATCTTGGTCAGTTGACAAATTCTGGTGTCTCCGAGACCAACTTGATCCTCTGCTGTTCCCCAGCCAAACATCATAGCCAGCATCCGCTAATATAAATCCAAAACTGTTGTTTGCCAGATTTTCGACCCAGAAGCTAGCTTCCGCAAATATCCCATGCTGCAGCAACACAACAGGCCTGGGACCTGGTTTAAAAAACAAATCATTATAACAAAGCAGGTGAGAATCTCTGTGCCATGATAACAAATATGTTTTTGACAAATATCCCTTGTTTATATTATTAGATTATAGTTTATATTACAGTACATTATCTCAGTATGTTTGTTAGGCTCTAGTCCCGGGGTCGGCAAGGTTTATCTTGCCTGGGTCGGATCGGTCCCATAGAGATCCCTTCGTGGGCTGGATCTCTCTCTCACGTGAGCGCATGCGCCTGTGATTTCTGGTATCTGCGCATGCGCAGATGTGATTTCCAGCACCACGGAAGCGAGTCCCCATGCTGCGCTGCACTGGTTTAGCGCAGCATGTGAGCAGGTGGCTCGTGGGCTGGTCAAACGATCTCCGCGGGCCCTTTCCAGCCCATGGGCCTTAGGTTGGTGACCCCTGCTCTAGTCTCATTCAGTGGCATGGATCTGAACTTTGACTGTAGAGGAGGCTTGTCAACAAAGCCCTATTCAAGAATTCAGAAAAATCTGTGGGCACTGAAACTGGGGAAGGGGAATAGGCAGGCACATGCCAAACCATGCTCCCAAGGCCTTGATATGAAGTGGACTTGTCCATCCCATCATTGACCTTCCTGGGAGGTCTGAAGGGAATTTATAAGGATGCTTTCTCAAGACATTTCCATGTGCTTCCATGAGGACATCTCCATGTGATCCTGATAAGGCCGGGCTCTCATTTGAGGAGAGACTTTTTAGGGTGTTCAGTCTCTTTCTGACCTTCCTGCTCAATACAAGACAGTTGAGGAATGAAGCTGTTGTACCTGTCCCTTCACCCATCCAGTTTAAGGCAGTATATGCTCTTCTGAACACTTCAATGGGGCTCCAGAGGGTCATGCAACAACCTTCTGGGCCGAGTCACTTTGGGTCTTGACTGAGGGTCTGATATCTTTATGTAAAGCTCTAGTAATTACATAATTCTGCACTATATTAAGGCTTTTAATATACAACTGTGATAGGCCAACAATTTGTTTTGAACTATAAATAAGGAAAAAAATATTTTCAGATACCTCCAGGGGTAAGATTTTCTCTTCCAAAGGGAATTCGGTTTACTGTCAAATAATAGCCATCATCTGTTAAGACTTCATACTCTTCACTGGGGTATCCTTTGTAGCGAATCACCTCGCTCTAAAAGAAGAAGAAATAAACTCCTGAGATGTTTCAATTCAGAATGTTTTAATCTGTCACAGTGGAGCTAACAACTGTACATTGATAGTGTCAGTATATAGGTCAGTCACTATATGGCAATGGAAGCAGTTGTTTCTATGTGAAGTGAGGCCCTTCCTGTGTCTGCTCTGTGTTTGTTTAAAAGACACCATAAACAGATGTCACCACAAGTGTACATTCCATATATTTGCATACACCAATAGTTGAGCAGCACAATCATAGTGTTATTCACATGTAATGTTCAACAAGTTTACAACCTGAGTACAAAGCAGTTGAGCTGTGTAGACACTTTCAACAAGTGTAGACTCTGTCACATAAGACCCTTTCACTCTTTGCTTTAAAATTAGTTTGCAATAAGCTCCTGTTCAGTATGAAATGAAGCTGTACCAACACATCACCACCACCATCTAATTTCATTGCATTTGTATACTGTCTTTCTGCAAAGGCACCCAAAACAGTTTACTGTTTTAAAGTACTAAGACAAATGATAAAACATCTAAAAGCAGGGAGGAAGTCTGACTGGAGAAGGTTGTGATGTTGTCTGTGCCTGCCTCCTTCATACTCACTCAACCTACACTCAGAATTGAGAAATGTTCCTGAACTGCTTTCAGTATTATGGAACAGAAGTCCTGGCTCTCACTCTTGGACACCATACTCAGATTCTCAGCCAGATTGTTACCAAACATTTCATCCCACAATTCACCACATAGATTATGTTACAATGAGTCCATTGTACAATGAGTCCATTAATGCTGAGCTCCAAGGAGCATGGAGTAGGTGTAAGCAGGGCTTTCTTTCAGCTGGAACTCACCAGAACTCAGTTCCGGCACCTCTCAGGTGGGCTCCATTGCCATTCTAAGGGAATGAGGGAGGTGTTTGTGCTGGTGTCCCATCCTTAGAGAAGGAGGCTCACTGTCTGATTCAGACTCAGGCACATCCCCAGAGATGGGGAGTGTTTTGCTGGCAGAAGGAGACACCTGGGTCAAATCAGGCAGCCCTCCCTTGGTGCTTGGGACATCCAATAGTACTGAGGTGGGGATTTCTCCCGCCAACCAGCATCCAGCACAGCACCTCACAGGCCACTGAGTCCCTCCCCAGGATCAAACTCCCCACTCTCATCCCATTCTTCCTCCCCGCTCTGGCCAGCTCTGCCAAGAAGTCTTTACATAATCTATGTGGTGGATTGTGGGATTAAATGTTTGGTAACAATCTGGCTGAGAATCTGAGTACCTCTGGTTACGTACTTAATTTGTTCTAGAGGTCCATTCTTAACCTGAAACTGTTCTTAACTGGAAGCACCACTTTAGCTAATGGGGTCTCCTGCTGCCACCGCACCGCCAAAGCACAATTTCTGTTCTCATCCTGAAGCAAAGTTCTTAACCCCAGGTACTATTTCCGGGTTAGCTGAGTCTGTAACCTGAAGCGTATGTAACCTGAAGCGTATGTAACCTGAGGTACCACTGTATTGGGTTCACTACACTAAGAGGCAGTGCTTTTTTTCTGGGGGGGATGTGGGGGGACACATACATCTAAACTTTCTGTGAATCTAAGTTATGCCACATTGAGGAGCAGTATTTCAATATGAGTAGGAAAATGAGAGTACCACTAAACATTTGTAAAGAAAAAAAGCACTGCTAAGAGGGAAACAGAAAGTGCTGTTGTTCGTCTTTCCTTGCTGTTCTACATACTCCTCTGCATCACCAGAAATAAGTTTTGCATTTCCCCATGGCTTGTTTGTCATCACTCCCAATTGCATATCCCCACCCCATTAACCAATAGTTATGCTTTTGATGTTCCAGACCTGGGATTGCCAACACGGCGCCCCTGCAGATGTTATTGGGCTAGAACTCCCATTAGGTAAAGTAAAGGGACTCCTGACCATTAGGTCCAGTCATGGCCAACTCAGGGGTTGCGGTGCTCATCTCGCTTTATTGGCCGAGGGAGCCGGCGTACAGCTTCTGGGTCATGTGGTCAGCATGACTAAGCCGCTTCTGGCAAACCAGAGCAGCGCACGGAAACACCGTTTACCTTCCCGCCGGAACGGTACCTATTTATCTACTTGCACTTTGATGTGCTTTTGAACTGCTAGGCGGGCAGGAGCTGGGACCGAGCAACAGGAGCTCACCCCGTCGCGGGGATTTGAACTGCCGACCTTCTGATCGGCAAGTCCTAGGCTTTGTGGTTTAACCCACAGCGCCACCCGCGTCCCTGGGCTAGAACTCCCATTAGGCCCTGATAAATGGTCATGCAGTCTGGGGCTCATGGGAACTGGAGCAGCACAACAGCAGCTTGAGGGCACCTTGTTGGCTACCCCTGTTCTAGACTGGAGGAAGGAATACAGAAGGAACAAGAGCTGCTCTTCAGCTCCCTCAGATTTAAATTCTAGGCCCATCTCAGGCCTGCCACTGCCATAAGATTTATAAAGGAGTACATAGCTTACAACATTCATGTGAACTTCAGGATTTGAACCTCTGCTCCCACTCAGTTCTTCTGCGCTCCCAGTTGCTTGTATTAGACAAGCGATGGCAAGAAACCACCACATCTTCTTTCTATATATGAAATTTTTTTTAAAGAAAAAAGTGGGGTGGAAGAGGAGGAGGGGAAAAGTGGGGTATCCTACATCAATTACTTCATAAACAATGCAGACAAAATATATACATTTTAATCAAATATTCCAGAATGTCTGAAATCCAAATTCAATACATGAGTAGCATACAAAAATAAACTATCAAACCTAATAGAAAACATAAAATTGTGTTAAATGCATGAAGTCCAAGCTGCATAAACCAAGTAAACTAATTGGGGAAGAAAAGAAGAGTTTTCAACCATGCCAGGGCTTGCTTTCCTTCTAGGAGATGAGAATATCAGGGAACTGAGGCTGCATGCCAAAAACACCTGCTTGAGTCACAGCATGTTATACTCACAGGGGCAGATGAAAAAAAATCTTTCTCTACAAATCTTCATTCTGTTCTGTTTTTAAAATTCTGTTTTAAAAATTTCAGGCTACACTGTACCTTGCCTTCCCCCTTATTTTTTGCTTATTAATACCCCATGCCCCTCAAAATGCAGACAAATATATACAAAAAAGCCCAGAGTAAATGAAAATATTACCACTCAGAGTCCTCTTGCTGTGTTTAGGCAGGAACAGAATTTCCAAATGATGCCTCCTCCAACATTGCCAGCATTATCTATTACCAGAGAAATTCCTTTTCCATATTTCACAAGACATTTGTTTTTACAATTGCCAGTTCCTTCTAATCGGTTCTCTTTCTTCTTGATATCAAAGTATCTGCAGCATAGTAGTAATACTGTGGGCGGCTTCTTTAGTTATATGACTTGAATGGCACAACATTCTTGGTTAGTTCCATCGGGAACACCTAATTAAAACTGGTGACCAGTGTAAAGGAAATAAATGCACGTGACTGATGATCTGTAGCAGTGCACTTGACCTGACCACTCACAATCACAGCAGAACACATGCACAGCTCTGTTTTGGAAATTGGGGCATTTTTTGCCCTGAGAATCTATTCTCCCCTAAATTACTAACAAGGGATATGATGCACAAATATGCAGAAAGAGTGGAATCAAGGTTATGGAAATGAATCCTGAATAGGCGACCCATGACTAAAGTGATGTACTTAATAAACCTTTTATTTTCATGCCTATGCCATTCATTTTAAAGCCACCCTACATTTTAGTGCACAGTTCCTTTTGCATTCCTGCATGTAGGCATATGACATAAGATACCTGTGCTTCCTCCTAGGCTCCTATTTAATATAATAGGTGTATGGTACATTCATAGAGACAGCATCAATTAAATCAATTACATCCTACCTGTACGAATGACTTTCTGGCAGCACTGCTGTCATATGCGCGAGTGCCCAGGTCTGTAGGTGTAGCGCTGACCAGGAAAGATGTTATACTCAAATATTTTGGTTACTCCACCACTGCAGAGGCAACAAGGCCATTTTTTCTCCATTGTAAATACATACCCTGCGACATTCTACAATTACCGGTATATCCAGTGCCGTACTTTCCATACTGTGTTCTCCTTCTGACTCCTCCTACGTACACACAGTAAAACATATACCACTCTCTGTGTTCCCCTTCTCACCTCTTAACTGTCATTACATATCACGGGAGGCTTTTCTTCATTTATACACTCTTGCAAAAACTGTTCTAACTGGTTTCTGAACAAGATGTTTCAGTAGATTGACAAGATCCATGTGAGCAAGGGTGTCTGTGTATGAGTGCCATTCAAAAGAATCTCATCCTAGATTCAGTTTAATCTCCCTTATTTGTGAGCAATGCAATCACTTTTGGATGGAGCCCCTCAGGGACCCAAGCCTCTTCTATTTCTACATAGTTCATTTATCAAATCCATTGGTTTTCATTTCATCACGAGCCGTATCCTGGTGACACCCAGCTTTACTTTTCTACCCTGGAGATCTTTATCTCCATCCAGTCTTGCGACTCCCGCTGCCTGCAGCAAGATTCCTGCTTGGATGGTCACCATTTAAAACTCAGCACAACAGAGAGCAAACTTCTCATCTCTCCTTCCAAATCCTCACCACCTCATAGATGATGTGCTAACACAGAGATGGACTTTTTCACTGCTGGTGCCAGTGTTGTGGAATGCCCTCCCTGCTAAAATACAAGACGTCCAATCTGTGTTGGGTTTCTGCTGGCTTCTGAAAACACACCTGTTTAGGCAAGCATTCTCCTGCGCTGAACTCCTGGTGTGTTATTGTTTTTGTTTGTGTGCTTTTAATTATATATTTATTACTGTGCATTATAATTAAGGGTGCCTCAATGTCCCAGTGGACTGTTTGTTTTAATTATGCATTGATTTTACAATTGCAAACCACCTAGGAGCCACTTGCTAAATAAATAAATAAACCGCTGCCCATTTTCATTCATAGACAAGAGTCCTAATGTAACTTGTTGATAAGGCTCAAAGTCTGAATATTTTGATGGATCTTGCCTTCTTCTTCTTTTTTTTTGGTTTCCATATTTCATCCATTACCAAATTGTGTGACAACTCTGCTTTTGTGTGCACGTGAGCACAATCATTTACTTTTGACTACAGTAACCCCTTCCTCCTCTGCCCCCTTTCTCATTCCTTAGGTCTCTTCCTTGAATTTTATGACTAAAACCATCTGTGTCACATGACTCAGAGACTGTGGCAGCCATTCTTTGTTCCTTACATGAACTTCCTGTTTGCTCATATTCCTGAGCCCTTTCCAGGCATTCCTATGACACATGAGACAGAGGTGCCCCCAACATTGCCACAAGAGCAGATGCCACAGGGCAAGAGGGCAGGTAATATAGGAGCAAGAGTGAGGCAGATGGAAGCTCACAAGTGAGAGGGAACATAGCTCATCCCAATCCTGGCTGGGCACATATCAGGATCCATATTGCCTCAGAAAAAAATCCTGAGCCATAAAGGATTCTTTTATACTGCTATAGATTTGTTATTGTTTGAGCACATGCCAGGGGCCAAACTGAATAAGATAGAACAAACCTGAGCCCCAAAAGTGGACCTTACTGCCCATCTACAAATATCCCCTTTGGGGGCAAAGTGCTTGAGGCAGGGATGGCTGTGTAGCTTCAGCTGTATAGTGGAACCTTGGTTCTTGAACTTAATCCATTCTGGAAGTCCATTCAACTCCGAAACAATTTGAAAACCAAGGCACGGCTTTCAGTTGACTGCAGGAGCTTCTTGCACTCAAGGAGAAGCCACATCGGACGTTCGGCTTCCAAAAAACATTCAAAAACCAGAACACTTACTTCCGGGTTTTCGTTGTTTGGGAGCTGATTTGTTCGTCAACTAAGCTGTTCTAAACCAAGGTTCCACTGTACTTGCATGAGACAGACTACAGTGTTTCCCTGGTTTATGAACTTAATCTGTTCCTGAAGTCCATTCTTAAAACAAATCGGTTCTTAAACTGATGAACGCTTTCCCTAATGAGGCCTCCCACCAGTGCCCTTCCACCGTTAGGCTTCCATTTGTAGACTGAGGTAAAGTTTGCAAACTGGAACACTACTTCTGGTTTTGCAGATTTCATAAACTGAATAGTTTGTTAACAGGGCTGTTCGTAAACTGAGGTACCACTGTATCTTGACCCATTTCTAATTGACTTCACATCTGATTTTGGTGTGAAAGCAGATTTGGCGTAATGAAAAGTAGCATCAATAAATTTAATGAGCTTAAATCCATCATGGCAAAATGTTGATTTATAGAGAATTCCCCATCAACTCCACAATTTTGGGGCTAACCAGTGCCATTTTTCTAAAAGAAGAGGTGCCGGAACTTACCATAAACGTCTCCCTTGTTCTCTTAGAATGGCAATGTCTCCCACCTGAATGGTGCCAGAACTGAGTTCCGGAAAGTTCTAACTGGAAAAAAGCCCTAGGGCTAATCCACGTAGCCCTGTTCATCGTCCATACATTCTCTGAGTTTATGGAAGCAAACACCAGGTGGTCTCTCTCCACCCCACAATAGGCAGAATGCACACTCTGAGCTGTTTAACCCTGTAAGCTCAGGTTCTCCTCACAGGGGTCACATTCACTTTAACTGGTAATGCAGGTAAGTCTGAATTCTCAAGTGCAGGAAGACTTGTTAGAGCGTTCAACTGAATGTACTTAGAAGTCCTCTTCTGACCTTCTTGCTCAACACAAAACAGTTGAGGAGTGGAGCAGATGTGCTGCCCCTTCACCCATCCAGTTTAAACCTATATTTGTTATTCTTAATGCTGTAATGGGGCTCTAGGTGTCAACCAATAACCTTCTGGGCCCAGTCGCTTCAAGCATGTATATAACTCTGTGCTGGCATAGCTGTCAAGGCTGTTATTATACCAGCTTGACAGGCTAGGGATTTGTTTTGGACTTATTTTTAAAAAGAAATTATGAGAAACCATCAACTGCAATATTTTTTCTTCCAGAGGGTATTTTGTTTATTGTCAAATAATAACCATCATCTGTTAACACTTCATACTCTTCACTGGAGTGTCCTTTGTAGCAAATCACCTCACTCTGAAAGAACAAAAAACAGATTTTTTAATTCATAACATTTTAATCTATCTGCTGGAGAGTAGACCTTTAAGCAGCCACTTTTAACAGTATGTTGGTAAGGTCATTATATGGTTTAGTCACTAGATGGCCCTGGAGATAGTTTTATCTGGGTGAAGTCAGGAATTTCTTGTGCCTCCTATGTTCTTGTTTAAAAGTCACAATAAGGGTGTTCACACATTACATTCACAAATAATCTAGCTGTATTGTCAAAGTGTTATTCACAGGTAATGTTCAATGAGCGTACAGTCTGTGTACACAGTAGTTGAACTGTATATAGAAGCTAAGGACTTCTTCACACAAACACTTACAAATGTGAAAGAGACACCTTCTACCTGTGTTCATTGTGTGAAGAAGCCTATGAATGATCTTGTATAGTTTTATCACTGGTGTACCATCTAAGCCATTTATGAAAAATGGCTCTTATCTTGTTATTTCTTTCCTTTAATAATTGGTTTGTAAAGGTAAAGGTAAAGGGACCCCTGACTATTAGGTCCAGTCATGACCGATTCTGGGGTTGCGGCGCTCATCTTGCTTTATTGGCTGAGGGAGCCACCGTACAGCTTCCAGGTCATGTGGCCAGCATGACTAAGCCGCTTCTGGTGAACCAGAGCAGTGCACGGAAATGTTGTTTACCTTCCCGCTGGAGCAGTACCTATTTCTCTACTTGCACTTTGATGTGCTTTCAAACTGCTAGGTTGGCAGGAGCAGGGACCGAGCAATGGGAGCTCACCCCACTGTGGGGATTCGAACCGCCGGAGACAGCTGAACAGTGGATTATTTACACTAGTACAAATAGGAACTGGCTTTCTGTAGAAGGTTCTGAATGAGTAGGTCATGCATTTATAAAGACCATGACACAAGGTGAAAATTCTCCCATGGAAGAAAACAGCAGGCCATATTTTACGTGTTTGTAACCTGCCTGGGAACCATATGGTGATAACTAGGCTATAAATGCATACAAATATAGTAATAGTCATTTCCCTCAAGATCACATGTCAAACCAGTTAGACCTTGTTAGCATATACATAGTACTAATTATGTTGCAAACTATACGATATAGACAATGCCTGCATCTATTTTTTACGTTGTTAAAAAACAACTCTGAAAATTCCAGTCCTCCACAGGATTCTCATCTTCATAAAGGTAAAGGTACCCCTGCCCGTACGGGCCAGTCTTGACAGACTCTAGGGTTGTGCGCTCATCTCACTCTAGAGGCCGGGAGCCAGTGCTGTCCGCAGACACTTCTGGGTCACGTGGCCAGCGTGACAAAGCTGCTCTGGCGAACCGGCACCAGAGCAGCACACGGAAACGCCGTTTACCTTCCCGCTATAAAGCGGTACCTATTTATCTACTTGCACTTAAGGGTGCTTTCGAACTGCTAGGTGGGCAGGAGCTGGGACCGAACGACGGGAGCTCACCCCGCCGTGGGGAATCGAACCGCCGACCATGCGATCAGCAAGTCCTAGGCGCTGAGGTTTTACCCACAGCGCCACCCGAGTCCCCTCTCATCGTCATAGTTCCTTACAAAACATAAAGATATATGGAAGACTGTGGAAGCAGACAAGAAGTGTGAATAGACGAAGCACAACTCACACCATTTGCATTGTTTCTAGTTTCTAGAGCTATCTTCACCTTAAGTCAGAGATGGTTAAGTGTTAGCTCTCCACTGCTGGTTCCCACTGGTTCCTACCATTGCTGGTTCCCACCATTGGCCATGCTGGCTGGGGCTGATGGGAGCCAGAATCCAACAACATCCAGATGACCACAGGTTGCCCACTGCTTTAATATATATATATATATATATATATATATATATATATATATATATGCTAGCCACAGCATATTTTACTTGTCTTCTATTACTTTCTGAGCTCTGAGCACAGTACAGAGAAGCCAAGTCAACATAGCCTTCCTGCATTCCATTCTGTCTCCTTTGGGAATAGCAAGGAAAGACCAACATCAAACATATTAACTGTTTCTTGGAACTGATTCCTTTACTGTCAAGGCTATGAACATCTTTGATGAGAGCCTAATATATTGAAGACAAGAGTTTTGCTTACTGATATCCTGCACCCCTATAACATAGAATAAGTAAATATATTACCTTCCAGAGTCGTCTTGCTCTGTTTAGACAGGAGCAGGATCTTCAAATGATGCCTCTGTAAACAACGCCACCACTACCAATTGCCACAGAGATTCCTTTTGTGTGTTTCACAAGAGACTATTTGATTCTGCGATTGTTTTGTTTATTGTAAAGACTGTCGTAGCACTAATATTGTAGGCAGCTTCTTGATTCATAGGTCTTGAATGGAACTTGGTTTATCGGTCTTGAGTGGCTTCGGAAACCCAGCCAGATGGGAGGAGTATAATTAATAAATAATTATTAAAAATTATTATGTTATAATAAGTTCCACGGGAAACATCCAGTGAATACAGACAATGCACCCACCGGGCTTTTTGGAAAATTGTGATCATTCCATCCCATGGGAAAGTGTGCAATTTGCTTTTTCTTCCCTGAAAAGGACTTGATGCACATCTATGTTCTCCCAATTTACTAATGAGGTGTATTATGCACAAATATTCAGAAACAGTGGAGTTAATGTTATGGAAATGAATCCTGAATAGACGATCCATGACCTTAAAGTGATTTGCTTAATAAACTTTATTATGCAATGCCTATGCCAATAGTTTTTAAGCCACCCTTCATTTTACTGTGCAGTTCCTTTTAACATTCCTGCAACAATATATATAAAAAATAAGCTATAATATAAAAAATACAAAATATTTTTAAAATGAAAACCATACCTACAAACCCTAAAAACTATTAAAACCATTCAAACGGGTGTAAATTAATGTACTTTTTATTGGGCTTTGGGTGGAAAATGGCCACTTATGTGGACAGCGCTTGTGGCCCTGTGAAAAAGCCCCTCCCTTCCTCCCCCAAGAGGGTGAAATTACTTCACCATGGCAGCTGGCCACTGGAACATCTTCCTGACTGGCCACCATCGTGAAGTTTGAAATTACCCTATCAGGATCAAGCTGAGGGGTGGAGCCAGGATGGGGATAAAGTCCAACTGCACCCAAGTTGGGCACCACAGTCAGCTGGAGGGCAATGAAGATAAAGGTAGTGGTGGGAGTCAAGCAGATAAGACTCAACAGCAGCATATGGGAAGGGAGAAGTCCAGCAGCAGAGAGTGGAGTGGTGAGAGTTAACTTTGCAGCACACAGAGACAAAAGCATAAAAAAAGAGAGAAGCTGGAATCCTTGCAGGAGCTAATCTGAGGAGAGCCTCAGAGGATTCACTACCCCTAGCTAAAGCCTCTTAGCGAACCACGAGTCTTCTAGTTAAAAAGAAGGGGGAAAACACCCTCCATATAAGCCTGCGAATAGCCCCTAGATGGTCTAAATTGTGTCAAGGTGCTGTCGTTAAGAACAATGTGTAGTATTCCCCCCCCCAAAAAAAATATGATTCACTGTCTTTTATTTTCTAGGAATTTCTTCCTTCATATAAACTATGACGTTACATGTAATGCTCATAAAACACTTACCACCCCACCCTTTTTGTTTTAAATTTTGTTATTTTAAAAGTTTAAGTTTTAAAATTAAGATGTGTTTTTAACGGAACTTGGTTGCACCCATCACTGTGCAGCCTGCATTCCTGAGGGAGTGATTTGCCATTCCCCCCTTCTTCCTGTGAACCCTCAAAATCTCCACCCAACCTTCTACAGCAGATTTGTAGGGTACATAGGTTGGGGCTGCAGGAAAGATGATATTTCCTGGGTCCTGCTCAGTAATATTCAAAAGTGACTAGCCGGCCTCAAATTGCCTTCATCACCCTCCATTCCTACCTATTTGCCCTCTCACCTTGTGGCATCTGCTCTTGTGGCAATGACAGGGGCACATCTGATTCATGCTTCATAGGAATGCCTGAAAAGGGCTTAGGAGTATGAGCAAACAGGAAGTTCACATTAGGATCTAAGGGTGCCTGTCACATTCTCTGATGATCATGGCATTGATGGTTTTAATGGCCGTAGTCAGGATAGAGGCCTGAGCCATAACAGAAGGACAGGAAAGAGAGGTTGCTGTAGTCAAAGTCGTAAGATGACTACTAGGCTCTCCTGTGCAGAAACATGTGAACCAGAGTTGCCAAACAATTTGTTTCAGGATAAAATATGGCAAGAAAAAGAGAAGGAAGGATGCATCACAATGCTCCTACTTCAATAAGGTGGATGGAGACACTGTCCATGAATGAAAATGAGCAATATTTTATTTGTTTATTTAGCAAATAGTTTCTAAGTGGTTTGCAATTGCAAAATCAATGCATAATTAAACGAAACAATGGGCAATCCATTGGGGCATTAAGTCACCCTTAATTAGAATATATATATATATATATATATATATATATATATATATATATACACACACACACACACACACACACACACACACACACACAATTAACAGCATAAAACTAATGCAATAAAATCAGGAGTTCATTTCAGGAGAATGCCTGCCTTGGATTTACATGATCCAATGGAATACCAACTCAGATTGGGCCTCTTGTATTTTAGCCAGGAGGGAATTCCACAACACTGGCACCAGCAGTGAAAAAGCCCATTTCTGTGTTACAATGTCTTCTGTGAGGAGGCAAAGACTTGGAAGGATAGATGAGAAGTTTGCTTTATGTTGTGCTGAGTTTTAAATGGTGATGAAACATCCAAGCCGAATGTTGCTGCAGGCAGCAGGAGCTGCAAGACCGGATGGAGATGAAGATTTCTGAAGAGAGAGCTGGGTGCCACCAGGATATGGATCCTGCTGAAATGGAAACTAGTGAGAGAGGCTTGGAAATGGATCCCTGAGGAACTCCATCCAAAAGTGATGGTGTTGCTCATAAGTGAGATTAAACCAAACCTAGGATGAGATTCATTTGAGTGTCATTCATACACAGACACTCTCACATACATGTTGTTATTGTTTAGTCGTTTAGTCGTGTCCGACTCTTCGTGACCCCATGGAGCAGAGCACGCCAGGCACTCCTGTCTTCCACTGCCTCCCGCAGTTTGGTCAAACTCATGCTGGTAGCTTTGAGAACACTGTCCAACCATCTCGTCCTCTGTCGTCCCCTTCTCCTTGTGCCCTCCATCTTTCCCAACATCAGGGTCTTTTCCAGGGAGTCTTCTCTTCTCATGAGGTGGCCAAACTATTGGAGCCTCAGCTTCACGATCTGTCCTTCCAGTGAGCACTCAGGGCTGATTTCTTTCAGAATGGATAGGTTTGATCTTCTTGCAGTCCATGGGACTCTCAAGAGTCTCCTCCAGCACCATAATTCAAAAGCATCAATTCTTCGGTCCAGCTCTCACTTCCATACATCACTACTGGGAAAACCATGGCTTTAATTATACGGACTTATAGAACTTCTCAATTTACTAAAACACCTTGCTTGAGAAACCAGTTAGGACAGGTTTTGCAAGTGTGCATGAATGCAAGAAAGCTTTAACATATCCGCCAACATTTCTCCAATGAAATGCTATTCCATGATAATTATAATAATAATTTTATTATTTATACCCCACCCATCTGATTGCGTTGCCCCAGGCACTCTGGGCATCTTCCAACATGTATAAAAACATAATAACACATTAAACTTTCCCTGGGAAGAGGGATTGATTGTTAAACTACTCTGACAACTGTAGCTCTGTGAGAGGAACAGGACTCTCAGCAGCCTTAACAAACTACACTTCCCAGCATTCTTTGGGGAAATGATAACTGTTAAAATGGTACCACAGTGCTTCAGATGTATGGGGCAAATGTGACCAAAACAATGGACATGATCCAGGAAAAAAATGAAGCACCTTTAAATACTAGAAAGGCTTTCCACACCAGCGTAGCTTACTGCACAGGGTTTGTTGTGACAGGTGTTAAAGAAAGATGTGTCAATAAAGGAAATGAAGTTAAAACCATCTTAGCAAAGTATTTATTTACAGAGACTTCCCCATCAACTCTATGATTTTGCTGTACAGGAGCCTGGGGGCACTGAGGCCCCAGAGAAAATCCCAGTGGTTCCAGTGTGATATATTTTCATAGTAAATCAGGTTAGTGATACGAGGAAGTAAGAAGTCTATATCTCCTGGGGTTGCAATTATGTCATTCCCACCAAACCACACTGCAGTTGGCACAGTCATGTCCTCTATTTTATATTCAGGAGGAAAGCTCTGGAAAGTAAAAGACAGAGGATCATTAAACACCCATAAGCACACAAGTGGTCTTAGTGACAGCATCTTGACACAGTTCAGACTGCCTGTGGGCTGTTCACAGGCTTATATGAAGGATGGGTTTTTCTTGATTCTGACTGGAACACTCAAGGTTTTCTAACATGCTTTGAATAGGGTTGGAGCTCACATATTTCTAAGCTTCTAGTCATGTGAGAGAAACCACAAGCACACAACTACACACATCCAGGCCCTCCCTTCAGACTTTGGCCAAATGTGTGGTCTGAGGTTGGATCCAGCAGAAGGGTGGGGTTGAAGGAGGGGCTAATACACACATCCCTGTGCCCACCATGCTCTCAGCTTGTGGAGGAAAACACCTTTAGGGATCATATTCACATTAACTCAGAGCTATTGCATTATTGTGGTTAGATTGTTGAACTAGAACTTGGAGACCAAAGTTTACATCCCCACTCATTCATGAAGTTCATGGAGTGACCCTGGATCAGTCACAATCACTCTAGGCTTCCCCATAGGGTGGTTATCAAGAAATAACGGGGAGGAGGAGAACCATGTGTGCTGCCTTGAACTCTGCCGAGAAAAGGTGGGATGTATATAAATAAATGAATAAAATAATTGAGCTTTCATCTGGGAAGAAATCTAAATGGTTAATATTATCTGGGTTGTGCTGGTACGCAACAAGTCTCATTTCAGACCCAATCTAAATAAGTGTCCTTGATGCAGAGTTCTATTTTCACTGTAAAAAAAATAATTGTTCTCTCTTACCTGGTTATATATTGCCTGATTCTCATCCCCGTAGTCAAAACACCTGAATATTCCCGATTCTCTTACCTATCAAAATAATAGGAAAGCCATAGATATTATATGATACGTATTACTGAGGACTGTGAAAACCCTGCCGTTGAGAAAACTAAATCTACAATATTGTGGAAATGTAAAGGCAGCTTACAAAGAGGTTTACAGGGATATATATATATAGATAGATAGATATCCTCATTAGCAAAGACCTGTCAGCTCTGTCTACATAAAGAAAACCAGGATTTAAACTCCTATTAGAACAACAGTACAAACATAAAATGGCTTAATTTTTGTAGCGACTTCCCAGGGAATGTTAAGTGTACTAACTCTTCCGTAATTCTTAGGTGTGAGCTTTGAAAGTTTAGTGTTATATAAAACCTATATGAATTTGTGATTTTGAGTACATGCAAGCATAGAACTCTATTCTTCAAAGTGTACAACTCTCTACCTGTTTCCAGTGTACAATGTTTTTAGATGATGTTCGATCTGGAAAGTGAGCTGCATATACATCCAGTCGACTCTGCAAGTAAAGTTTGAAAAACAACACATTTTTTTTTAAGAAAAGAAAAGAAAACAGAAAAGCTAGTGGAAAGAAGAAGAAAAACATCAGTTACCCTACAAATTAGTGCTACAACAATTGCTGGGGCAGCTTAGTTGAGAAAAAGGGTGAGCTAGAAAGTATACAATTATGCATAGTTTACAAAGAATGGAGAGAAGAGGGACATTATGCTCCCCCTTGCATTACAAGAACAAGATTGGCTTTAAAAGGGGTTAATACAAATTCATGGGTGACAAAACTACATGGCTATGTAATGTCTCTAGTGACAGAGGCAATATACCTCTGAGTAGCAGTTGCTGGGGAAAAGGACTAGGGAGACTGAGGCCCAGCTTGTGGATTTCCTATAGGAATCAGGTTGGCCACTATGAAAACAGGATGCAGGCATGCCAACTCCATGAGGAATCCCAAAGTAAGTAGAACAAAATTGGGGTGAAACACACCAGACGTGCATGGCTTCAAATGTATGCGATGACTCCATGTTTGTTTTCTTTGCAGTTGTTGGCATCTGTTTGTCTTGAGAAGTGGGTAGAGTGCACCTCCGCAGTGCGTTAGCTACTGCTAAAGTCACCTCCTTGGAGTGCAAGTCTGGGCAATGTGCATAGAGGCTGCCCAAATAACAAGACCCCTCTCTCAGCTTTGCTGATGTGGTCCAAAGGAAAGCAGAGCAATACATTTGGCAACAGTTTGACTGCAGGAGTTGCCAGAAGGAGGTGTACAAGGCACCATCCAAGCAGTCTTTGGATTTGTGTAGGGCTTACTCAGCCTTTTCTTCTTCTGAAGATATCCCACATGGCAACAGAAGTTTAGGATCAGAGTCTTCCTTTTATTAGAGGGGCTACTTTCCCAAGTTGATGAGCCCCATCTGCCCCTCACTTCTCTCTAGAGCATGTGCAAAAAAACACCTTCTTGACTGTTGGACCCACTATTGGTCCGCTCACATGCAGGGGAAGCCCCTAACTCACTGAGAGTTTGAGACCCATCAACTACCCTCATCTGGTTTAACCAGCCAGTCGAAGCTGTTCCTGGAGTGCGGCCACTAGCAAAGCTGACAGCTTCTAGGAGCCACAAGTAAGAGCTGAGTGCAGGGTGGGGGGACAAAGGTGGACAAACTACCCCAGAAGGAACATGACATGTCCCCCATCAAAGGTACTACCCCTCCCTATACACCCCCACACCCCTCTTTGCAGTACAGAACATTTCTAGTCTTATTTATGCTAATTTCCCGGGTCTTGTTTCACAGGAAATATCAGTTGGCAGCTGCTCCATCTACTTCTCTTGCATGCCAAAGACAGAAATAAGCACCTGGGATAGCCTTGTGGTGGTAATAGGGAACTAGGAAGATACATCTGATTGAAAAAGGGACCAGAATAAGAACTTGAGCCGTTTTACAAAGTGAAATTTGGGCAAGCGATTCCAGAAAACATTGGAAGTATAGTAGAAATGAAGGCATATTTGTTTTGGTTGGTTGGTTGGTTGGTTTTTTTTAAAAAAAACACTTTCTGATCTGAAATCAGATCATATCAGGGCTCCAGACATGTGCATCCCCAACCCCCAAACCAGTAAAAGTCAGTGGCTGCAATGCTACACCCATTTCCATGACAATAAATCCCATTGAACTGAATGAGACTTGCATCTGAATAGACATGTGTAGGAGTGTGCTGTAACAGGGCAATGCTAGGCACATCTACTCAGAAGTAAGTTCTCTTCTGCTCAGTGAGACTTGCTTTCCATGCATACCTGACTTCAGTCTTCCTCTAAGTGAGCTTTCAATTTTCCATGGGGCTTTTCACCCCTGAAAAATGGAACCTCATGAAAATTCAGCAAACCAGTAATTAGCTACTGTGACTTCTTCACACGTCTACATACCATATTTATATTTGTAAAATTGATTCCACCCGGAAGGAAAATGGTATATGCACAGCCTGTATGCAGTAGTGAAACACTGCATATTGTGTTGATGAAGTATTTCAAAGCCTTGTAAGGTAGGTAAAATTCTCCTCTGACAAGCAGCCCCTGCAAAGATATAAAAGGTGTTACTTATATTGAACTTTAATTGTTTTTGTCCGACTGCCCTGCGCATCCTCAGCCCCTGTAGGGTATGAGAGGGATCCCTTCCAAGGCCTAAGACAAGGTTCCTACATCTGAAATTCAATAAAGTTGTGGCCTAATTTTAAACCCATACACTGTTGTCATGTCTCATTTGGGGGGGGGTAGGCTCCAGGGACAGGGTTTAGCACGTGGGCTCGCAAAATGTGTTACTTATATTGAACTTCAATTGTTTTTGTTTGCAGAATTAGCTGTGTCTCTAGAGATTTCCTTGTTGCTGTTTGCACCTCTTAAAAGGTTAAAATTGGAGAGTGGGAGGGGGCACCTAAATTGTGACCCCAATGTCCCTGCATGCACCAGGGGCACCTATTCCATCTCCAACCCTGCTACATTCAGTGAGAAAGCTGAAAGGGGATTGTAAGACCATTCAGCTGAACATGCCTGGTTCTAATTGCAGGGAAGCTTGCAAGGATAATCTGACTGATCTACTTAGCAAAGGAAGGTTGGGATAATAATAATAATAATAATAATAATAATAATAATAATAATAATAATAAATTTATACCCCACCCATCTGGCTGGGTTTCCCCAGCCACTCTGGGCAGCTTCCAACAAAATATTAAAATACAATAGTCTGTTAAACATTAAAAGCTTCCCTAAATGTCTTCAGATGTCTTCTAAAAGTCTTTTAGTTGTTTCTCTCTTTGATATTTGGTGGGAGGGCATTCCACAGGGCAGGTGCCACTACCAAGAAGGCCCTCTGCCTGGTTCTCTGTAACTTGGCTTCTTGCAGTGAGGGAACCACCAGAAGGCCCTCGGCGCTGGACCTCAGTGTATGGGCAGAACAATGGGGGTGGAGACGCTCCTTCAGATATACTGGACCGAGGCCATTTAGGGCTTTAAAGCTCAGCACCAATACTTTGAATTGTGCTCGGATACGTGTGGATGGATGAATCTGACAATTACATTTCTCTCGGTTTCTCATTTTCTCACACTTAAGTTCAGTTTTTCACATTTCCACATTAGTTTGCAATTTTTATTTTTAAAAAGTCCACATGAAAATTGTCATTGTCCATTTCCCAGATACACACTTCTTTGTACGTAATTTTGCCTAGTACACACAATTTTTATATAGCATTTCTCCCTTTATAATGCATTCCAGAAGCTATTTTAATTAATGTATGCATTTATTTGCACATTTTACTTCAGATTAGGAATTTTTGAGAAATGAGCAATTGCGTGCCAAGGCACCTGAGCCACAAAGTGCCCAGGAGAACAATAAAGCACACTGACACGAAATATATTGGTTTATGGGTTCAAATAGGTCACAACTTAATTGGATACAGATGTGAGTGGTTTGGCTTAGGGCCTGGGGTGAAACCAGGCTATATCTTGACTCCTGCCCACCTGCAGGGAGTCCACTTAAGGGTAAACCACCATTAGGGGCACCGCGAGGGCAGGGGCATCGCAAGGTGGGTGCAGTGGGTGTCACCACTGAGGGGGGTTACAAACTGGCGTGCAGGGTCTCTGAGATGCGTGGCTCAGCGTGCTGCAGGCCCCGCAGTGAGTGCCACCCACCAGTTTGTCACCCCCCTCAGTGGAAAAAGACTGGGAGAGACCCTGTGGTTTGGGCGCCTGCAGGCTCTGCACTGCCCCAAACCACCCGCCCGCCGCCACCCCTCTCAGCTGTAGGGTGGCTGAGGGGGAGGATGTAGGCAGACTCCTTGGAGGCCCCACAGAGTGTCCTGCCCCTGCTGGCCCCGCCCCCACGCGAGCCACCCCAGGCACCCAATCAGCTTGCTCCGCTGATGCCCGAGGGGTCCCTGTAAGGGCTGTGACATGGCCCTAGCCCACACCCAGGCTTTGAACAGGATTCACACCCTGGATCCCTTTAACATGATAACCTTACTGAGGGGGACAGGTGAAGGCTACAACCTCCCAATCCAAACAAATGCTCACCCAATGCCTAACCTCAGAAAACCTGTGACGATTGCTACTAGGTGGGTGAAAACCTATTGGCTGGTGCCAACTTGCCAAGTGAAAAAATTCCTACCCAGCCCCAACAATATAGCAACCGACAATTGTCCATCACAAGGTCATATCTGAGCATAGCATGAAAAGAGGGTGAGTGGGTCAGGTGATCCAGCGATGGGGCGAGAGACAGGGTAACGGATGGCTGCGCCGTGGTTAACTCGCCCACAGCCACACTCATACTGAGAGCTGATTGGCTGGTGCTGTCCCATGAGGGCAGAACCCCAGCAACAACAATGCAGCCGGCATGATGTAGGTAAGAGGTGGCAACCTTCCACCCCCTAAGCGACTGTTGTGACCCGGGATGCTGAATTTGATTGTATATTGTTTTTGAAAGTGCATATTTGGTACATTTGCTTATAAATGCAAATTGTATTAAATTTCTCCTCCATCCCTTTCTGGGTGTGCAGCAGACACACCTGACAGATGCATATCCCCCCCAAGAACTGATTTATTTAAACTTTAGTTTCTTTGTATTTTAGTTTACTTTCTTCGTTTCATTGACAGTGCAATCGACAGCTCACTGAAATTAATAGTAAAGCCAATTGATGTGATTGGTTCTCAAACACATTTTTTGTAGATGAAATTTTGCAGTGCATGAATTGCATGTGAACCAAATTTACCTTTTATCTAGCATATTTCTAACTTGCCCTGCATTCAGAATAATCTCAGGGGAACACAACATTTCTGCAAAAATTGTAGTCTGTTATATTCTTCTATAGATACATGCAGTTTATAGAATCTTTCTTTTCTTGCACACAGTAACCTAGATGAGTAACTAGAAATATTTGTCACGGATTTATGGTAGAAGTGACTTTTAGGGACCCATTAGCTTTGCATTTCTTGATTTCATCAGTCATGAAATAGTGATTGACCAGTACCTTGGATGAATATTCAGGAAGGAAGACACCAAGTTCGAAAGGAAGACTTGTTGCATACCTAAGAGAAATCACAGGAGCCAGGGCAAAGAATGTTTTGATTTTTTGAGACAGCTCTGGTATGGCTGAAAATGCTATGAGGCCTAAGGAGAAAGAGGGAGGGAGAAAAAACACAGCATTTAGAATCATGTTAAGTGATTCTCCAGTTAACCAAAAGGGTATTCCTTGACCTGAAAGCAGAGATGCAGAGCCTGTGGCTGGCCTGATATTATTGACTGGGGCTGATGGAAGTTGGAGTCTGACAGCAATCTGGAGGGCTACAGATTCCCCATATGTATTATAAATGATCACTGCAGCTGCTGGGAGGAAATTGAGGGATAGCAATAGATCTACCAAGGATGGAGAAACCCAAGTGCTACCTCTACCACTGCAACTTTGAAGCCACTTGCCAGGAAAGAAAGGCAGTGGATGTGATTATTCTGTTCTTGAAATAAGTTTCCCTCTTAATTATATGCTCATCAGGTGAATGAGCAGATGAACTCTGCCCCTCGAGCTACCAAAAACTACGTAGTCGTAGCCGTTCTAGACTCTGCACTCAGATCCTGTAGGTCTTTCTTGATTTAAGAACTGGCACCACTGTACCGCAATGGAAAGATAGTCTAAGGTAAATGGTGCAAGCACATTTTCTTGTTACCGGAAAGCCTTTAAATCAATCTCACTCTGAGAAATTGTGAACTCTAGGTGTACGTAAGCAGCAGGGCCAGAGCTCTTATGGTAGATGATGGGGCACGTTTTAAGGTTCCGTCACCTAACTTCAGAACCTCTTTCCTCCCCTCTTTTGAAGCTGATGGGTGGTGGAGACAAGAGGACTAGTTGAAGACAGGTCATTGGATGTATCTTACGTTCAGGCTGGTGATTTCTGTCCCCTATCTATATCTACCATCTATATCTATCATCTATCTATCTATCATCTATCTATCTATCTATCTATCTATCTATCATCTATCTATCTATCTATCTATCTATCTATCTATCATCTATCTATCTATCTATCATCTATCATCTATCATCTATCTATCATCTATCTATCTATCTATCTATCTATCTATCTATCTATCATCTATCTATCTATCTATCTATATCTATCTATATCTATCTATCTATCTATCTATCTATCTATCTATCTATCTATATTTAAAAAGCTGTCTTCTCACTTTTCCTGAAAAGCCCTATGTACTCCATAGTGGAGTCAAGCAAGGTCACAAAGGGAATGCAGACACAACAGTGCCAGGGTTGGCGCAAGATTGACTCCCAACACAGAAAAAGGGGATGAACAGCTTATAGTGTAACAGCTGCCTCTAGAATCCAAAACAGCAAAACACAGGACAAAGTGAGCAACAGAGAGAGGGGGGAGAGAAGGGAGAAAGAGAGAAAGAGATGGGATTGTTGAATTTTAACATACCAATGCTAGCACCTTCAGAGTAGCCTACATAATACAGTTGCTTCTGCCCAGTTTTCTTCAAAATAAAGTTGATCACTGCTGGAAGGTCATACATGCCCATTTCATGGAAACTGAAATAGTAATTGGGAAATAAGATTGGGCTTTTTAAATTTTATTGCAAAATTAGTGACTCCTATGAGCTCACAAATATTTCACATTTGGGCCGGTCCACTCATGAAGCAAGGTGAAGCAGCTGCCTCAGGTGGTGGAAGCCCCTGAGGCAGCAGCCTTGCAAGTACCCCTCACACCTTGCCACCTCCACCACTGGTGGAGAAGTGGTGTCAGCATTGGCACCCATTTATGGTGAGATCTCATGGAGCATGAGAGATCAGGTGAGATTTCAGTGAGATCTGGCGAGATTGCACCATAAACCAGTGCCAATGCCGCTTCTCCTCCAGTGGCGAAGAGAGTGTGGAGGGTGGGCAGAGGTGGTGCCAGTGGAAGTGGGCGCATGGTGGTGGTGCCAATGGAAGTGGGTACATAGTGGGGCACCACTTCCCATTTCAAGTGGTGAAATGGGATGCACCACCCCTGTTTTCCCTAGAGTTGCCTTCTGGGAAGTTTTGTTTGAAATGTGTGTGTGGAATGAGATGATGGAGCCACCATCTCTACTCTCCGCTTTAATTTTTTTAGCTATGGGTTCCAGCAACAGAACATCACTAAAAATCACACACACACACACACACACACACACACACAAGAAAATCTCATGAAGGGGAATCACACATAGAAAAAGGCTGTAGAGTGTGAAGATCCCCAGTGACTGCCAGTCAGTGTAGACAATACTCAGGTAAATGAACCATGTTTGCTTGAACCATGAACCATGACATCAGAATAAATACATTCCAACAACGTAATCCATTCCAGAAGCCTGTTCGGCTTCCTAAATGTTTTACAACCGAGGCGCGGCTTCTGATTGACTGCAGGAGCTTCTTGCACTCAAACAGAAGCCGCATCGGATGTTTGGCTTACGAAAAAGTTCAAAAACCAGAACACTTACTTTCAGGTTTTCGGTGTTCAGGAGCCAAAATGTTCCAAAACGGAGGTGTTTGGAAATCGAGATTTGACTATGCTTGGAAATTTCATTAATATTACCTACCTTCATAATTGGGATGTGGGTGGCGCTGTGGTCTAAACCACAGAGCCTAGGGCTTGCCGATCAGAAGGCGGCAGTTCAAATGCCTGCGACAGGGTGAGCTCCCGTGTTCGGTCCCAGCTCCTGCCAACCTAGCAGTTCAAAAGCACGTCAAAGTGCAAGTAGATAAATAGGTACCGCCCCGGCAGGAAGGTAAATTGTGTTTCCGTGCGCTGCTCTGGTTTGCCAGAAGCGGCTTAGTCATGCTGGCTGCATGACCCGGAAGCTGTCTGCGGACAAACACCAGTTTCCTCGGCCTATAGAACAAGATGAGTGCACAACCCCAGAGTCGTTCATGACTGGACCTAACGGTCAGGGGTACCTTTACCTTTTTACCTTCATAATTTGGTATTGTATCACAGCTGATTGGCTAATAACCTATGTCCCAACAGTGACAAATAGGTTGAAGTGGGAGATAACATTGTCAATGGCTGTAAAGCTGTTCCTTTTTTGTTCAAACTACCTGAAATCCCAAAATTCATCCTGGTCAGTTGACAAATGTTGGTGTCTCCGAGACCAGCTTGACCCTCTGCTGTTCCCCAGCCAAACATCATAGCCAGCATCCGCTAATATGAATCCAAAGCTGTTGTTGGCCAAATTTTCAACCCAGAAGCTAGCTTCTGTAATCAATCCATGTTGCAACAACACAACAGCCTTGGGACCTGTTTTGAAAACAAAGTCTTTGTTTTAACAAAGCAGACAAGAATTTCTGTGCCCTGGTAACAAAGATGTTTTTGATGAATCTCCCATATTCCTAAAACATTCTTTATATTACAGTAGATTACACCCATAAGTTGGTTAGGCTGTGGTCTCATCCAATGGCATGGATTTGAGCCTTGATTGTAGAGGAGGCTTGTTAGCAAAGTGCTATTCAAGCATTCAAAATATTTGTGAGGGATTAAAATGGGAATGGGAGATAGGCAGGCACCCACCAGCTGTGCTCCCAAGGCCCTAGTCAACACTGGATGTGTCTGCCCTCTCACTGTCTTTCCCGAAAAGTCTCATGGGAGCTTGGAAGCATGCCCTGCTCAATGTGCTTCCATGGGGATGCCTCCATGTGGTCCTGGAAAGTCAGGGTTCTCACTTATGGGGAGGACTATACGGTAAGGATGTTCAGCTGGTAGATTATGGATTTTGTTGTTGCTGCTGCTGCTGTTGTTAAACACACATAACAAGATACCTCCCACTGGAAGATTTTTTTGCCCAAAGGGTATTCTGTTAATTGTCAAATAATAGCCATCATCCGTTAACACTTCGTACTCTTCGCTGGGGTATCCATTGTAGGAAATCACCTCACTCTGAAAAGAAATAAAATAAAATAAAATGCTGAGAGCTTTTGATTCGGAATGGTTTAATCTATCTGCCAGGAAGGAGACATTTAAGCAGTATGTGAACAGTGTCATTATACGGTTTAGTCACCAGATGGCACAGGAGATGGTTGAGTTTCTGCTCATAAAATCAGTGGACCATGCTTATTTGTCTTACATTTTCTGCTATTTTTATTCAGGTTTGACAGAATATAAATACACTGTATAAATACATAAGCCAGGGCATATGAATTATATAAGTCTTGGTACAAATGTGGGTGGTACGGGATGTGGGTGGCGCTGTGGTCTAAACCACTGAGCCCAGGGCTTGCCGATCGGAAGGTCAGCGGTTCGAATCCCTGCAACGGGGTGAGCTCCCCAAAAGTGCCAAAGTAGATCAACAGGTACCGCTCCAGCGGGAAGGTAAATGGTGCTTCCGTGTGCTGCTCTGGTGTTGGTGTTCCATTGTGCCAGAAGCAGCTTTGTCATGCTGGCCACATGACCTGGAAAAACTGTCTGCGGAGTGGACAAATGCCGGCTCCCTTGGCCTGTAAAGCGAGATGAGCGCCGAAACCCCAGAGTCATTCACAACTGGACTTAACTGTCAGGGGTCCCTTTACCTTTACCTTTACCTGAACTACTTTAAACATGCAGTTTATGTACTTATGCATGCGTGTTTACCTTGTGCAATTATCAACATTCATTATGTATTTGAGACCCTAGAATTCCTGTAACAATATGAAACACACAAAATATCTCATGAGGGGCAAGGTGAAGTGTCAGAGCAAACACACCACGACTAAAAGCAGAAGCTGGAAATACCATATGGGAAGCCTCCAACTTGGGGACATTCTTCTCGCATTGTATTATGTGTATGCATCCCTTTATTCTGGCTTTGGAAAAACATTGATGATGCAGTCCAAGTAACAGTATGCAGCTTTCTGTCTCTGATGAATCTCCTGCATTTTTAGAGAACTTTATGACTAGCTGAAATTCAGCAAATGACACTTTTCTCTACCTTGCATCTTCATGCTGGTATGTAGACAACGCTGATCAAGTGGTGCCATTTTTGTTCAACAGCGTGTTTTCTCTCTACTATGACCTAATGCTGTGTGCTATTGAATTTTCCAAAATACATCCATGCTTCCCTTGGGCAGAGGTAAGGTGTAGGAGTTGATGACTAATAAGGGTATTATAGATAAGAATCGATTCACCTTATTTGGTTACAAAAAAGGAACAACATTGTGTCAGCAGTGCAAATATCCTCTCATCAAATGACCCACTATAATTTGATTAGTTAAATAAATAACCAGCTATGTCCAGACATATAGGTCACCTACTTGCAAATTAGATTACTCTGCTTACTTACAGGCAGCACATTGATTAGTTCCTTTTCCTTTCCTTTTCTGTATCTTCTATCCTGCCTGGCTATTAAGGCAGAACTTCTAATTTTTAGAAGTTTAACATTTGTAAAGGTAAAGGTAAAGGACCTTTGACAGTTAAATCCAGTCGCGAACGACTCTGGGGTTGTGGCGCTCATCTCGCTTTATTGGCCGAGGAAGCTGGCATTTGTCCACAGACAGTTTTTCCAGGTCATGTGGCCAGCATGACTAAGCCGCTTCTGGCGAAACCAGAGCAGCGCACAGAATCACCGTTTACCTTCCCACCGAAGCGGTACCTATTTATCTACTTGCACTTTGACGTGCTTTCGAACTGCTAGGTTGGCAGGAGCAGGGACCGAGCAAAGGGAGCTCACCCCGTCGTGGGGATTCGAACCGCCAACCTTTTGATCGGCAAGCTCAAGGCTCAGTGGCTTAGACCACAACGCCACCCGCAACCCAAAAACCATTTTGGCTCTCCTAAAGACTCTAAATATTTCCTCTGCCTCCTTAATCCCCCTTGCCTGAGAACAGGTAGGCAGAGAGCAATCAGGGGAAGTTATTGAAGGGATTCCTCTCCTATATCTATGAACCTCCTTTGTATTAATTGTCATTGTTTGCCCAGATGCTCTGCATTGAGTGGTATGGGCATAGCCAGGATTTATGTTGGGGGGTCAGAACTGAGTTGTCTGCAATGCAATTGGTTGGTTTGTTAAGTATTTATATTTATTTACTTGATTGCGGGGGGCAGCTACACCCCCTGGCTACACCCATGGTGAGTGGGGAGAAAATCCTTTGTATCCTTGCAGAATGCTGGTGCAAGTCAGGCAGGTTTCCTCCCCACAGCAGAGAGTCGGAATGGGGATGGGAGGGGGCACGCCCCCCCAACATAAAGGCTACCCCCCAAATAAAGCCTGGCTACGCCCATGAAAGGGGGGGAGTGTCTCTGAGTGCAAAGACAAGGAGGGGAGGGGTGAAAAGCTGTGCAATCTTCATCCATCATAGAACAGGGAAAGAAGGGAGGATGGAAAGGATTTGGGGGGGTGACAGAACGAAGGGAAAGCAGGAAGAGTCTTCCCCCCACCCCATCCTACCTTCTCACTCACAAGGAGCTGCAGTGAGAGCTGCTCTGCCTGAAGCCCATACAGTCAAATGACTGGCAGGTTAGTGATACCTGGATGTTGTAACCAGTGGAGGAGGAAGGGGGGGCAGCGTTGTAGAGAAGCACCTTAGCAAAAATAAAAATAAAAAAATCCTGGGGGCCCGATCCTGTCTTCCCTTGCTTTTCTGCTCCCTGATCTCCAGGGAGGTAAGATTTTTTGCGGGGGGGGGGGCTCTCCAAGTGGGGAGGGGTCATCCGATCTCCGTGGGTCTCCACGTGCCAGAGATAACCAGGGAGCTCTGTGAAGTTGGCCAGGAAGTTGGTGGCGAGGAGAAGGAGTTCTGAAGAAGAGGGGACTGAGTGATTGGAAAGCTGTCTGCTTCTGAGACTGCAAGCCAGAGGCGTAGCGTGGGTTGTCAGCACCCGGGGCAAGGCAAGTAATTTGCGCCCCCTAACCCGTGGATTTGCGCCCCCTAACCCTAACCCGCAGATGTTGCGCCCAGTGCGACCGGCCCCCCCTGCACCCCCCACGCTACGCCACTGCTGCAAGCTATTCCCCTTTTCAGTGTCTGCTTTGGAGAAGAGAGGTCCTTCACAGAACATGATTTCCCTAAACCTTTCTGTTCAGTTTGAGCTGTTGTCACAGTTGTTCTCTCTGCATCTGCATTCATTCTCTTTTCTTCCCCTTCTCCTTCCTTTCGTTAAAAAAAAACCTTCTCACGGATCACTCACTACGCTGGCATTTTGCTGGTCTCCCACCCCTGCCTTATTCCTTGATTGGAGGGATGGAGGAAATTTTATGTCACATCGCTTGATGAATTGAGGAAGAACAGGAAGAGCTGTTTGACAGTGGAACGGTAGCTGGGGGGGGGCACGCTTGCCATGGCTTGAGTGGGAAAGGCAAAGCCGGGCGGGGATAGAGGCTGACGAGGGAGCAAGCACTTGGAGAGGTAAGGGAGCCGGGAGAGAGAGAGAGAGGCGGGCGGGCAGGTGGGACACAGCTGGCAAGGCGGTTGCCTGCGAGAGGAGTGCTTCCCGAGTGAGGGAGGGGCATGGATAGGCAGGGAGAGCAGGACCTGGCCAACTGCGCATGCACCCAGCCACAGAGGTGGGAAGGGGATGCATCAGCATCACGATGAAACTCAAACCCACTCGGTTCCACTATACAGGCAGCATCGAGTTCAGCCGGCATTTTGTCACCCCCCTCATGATGGCACCTGGTGCAATCCGCCCCCCACCCCTTCCTCCACCACTGCTCACAGGCCACTGGCCCAGGATCAAACTGCCCCCCGTTATCCCTCCCTCCTGGCCAGCCCTGTCAAGAAGTCTCCACAAGGCTCATGATACTAGGAAGGAAATTGGAAGCACTGTTGGTACTCTTTGCTTCCTGTTTTCCAGGCTCATCGGTATCACTTCAATGAATAGTTTTGCATTTCCCTTTAGCTTGTATGTCATCACTCCCAATTGCATCTCCCCACCCCATGATGTTCTTGACCTGGGATTGCCAACACGCTGCCCTGTGGATGTTGTTGGACTAGAACTCCCATTAAGCCCTGACCATTGGTCCTGCAGGCTGAGGTTCATGGGAATTGGAGCCCCATAACAGTTGCTTGAGGGGACCTTGTTGACTACCCCTGTTCTATACTGGGGGAGGAAAGACAGAAGGAACAAACACTGCTCTTCTGCATTTCAGGCCCATCTCAGGCCTGCCTCTAATAAGATTAATAAAAGATTACGTAGCTTACGACATTCATGTGAACTTCAGGATTTGCAACTCTTCCTCTCCTACTCAAGTCTTCTAGGATACCAAATAGGCAAGCAAGTGCAAGAAACCACAACTTCTTTCCATAAATCTGTTTTATAAACGGGGTGGAAGAGGAGACAACAAAGTAAGGGGGGGATCTTACATCAATCAATTATGCTAGCAAAATATATACACTTTATTCATATATTCCAAAATGTATAAACAAGCAAGCAATTTCCTTTATTCGACCGATAGTCAGAAATAAAACATTACACAATAATTGTAAACTATAACATCATAGGGGTACATAAATAAGGTAGGGCCACAGTACTAAACCTCTCACAGATAACCCACATCAAAGCATTCAGTTATACGTTTCCGACACTTGAGTGCCAGGAAAAGGAATTTAGCCACTGACAAAGTTGTTTTCCCAGAAGACTTATTTAGCAGATATGCTGTCTGCTTTCCTCTTTGTCGGGAACTGAGCTGGGGTAAGTATGGAGTTATAAGGTACTGTCTTAAATCGTTGTAGATGGGACAGCTCAGTAAAATGTGCTCTGTGGATTCTACCTCACCCAATGCACAGTGGCATAATCTCTGGTCATATGGGACTCCTCCATATCTTCCCTTCAGAACCGCCGAGTCAAGAACATTCAGCCTAGCCGCAGTAAATAGTCTGCGGTATTCCACGTAGTGGATATCCGCCAGGTAGCGAGCTGGAGCAGCCCGATACAGCTGCTCCCCCAGAAACAACCCAGGTTTCACACGGGCTATGTCCTCCTGTCTGGCAATATCCCTTAATCTTTGAGCGATCACCGCCTTTGCGTGGCTATACGTCATGGACTCTATATAAAGGGAGGACAACCCGCACTTCTGCACTTCCTCCACTATCTCCCCTTCCCATGGAGATTTAAAGTTATCCCTCAGAATCAAGGGGGCCAAACCCACCGGTCTGAAACAGAGCTTGAGCCATAGCCATAACTTCGCTTTCAGGGCCACATACCTAAAGGCTTGACAACCGGTTTCCAATCTCATGATCGCGCCTGCCACAGAGGGGGGGATCCTGAGTATGGCCCTGAGGAATTGGGTTTGGATAGATTCCAATTTTTCAAAGTCCCTACGTAAGCCCAAGGCAATGCCCACCAGCAGAAGAGGGAGGACTTTCATTTGAAAGAGTCGCAAGGCAACTTTGACAGTTTGTGCCTGTTTCTTGGAGTACAGGGTTCTAATCACCAAGGCTGCTTTGGATGCGTTCGAGGCTGTGTATTCTCTGTGCACCAAGAAGGACCTATTTGATCTTACAACCTGACCCAGGTATTTGAAGCAACTGACCTGCTCTAAAGGGATACCATTAATTGACCATAAATTAGGTTTCAGTCAAGCAGCAAAGACCATTATTTTGGTCTTGGCATAATTTAGTTGGAGCTCGTGTTGGGTCTCATATTCATGAAGAGCTCGAAGCATCCTCCTTAATCCGATGGGGGAGGTAGCTAATAGGGCGGCATCGTCCGCATACAGTAGGACATTCAAGGCTCGTCCTGCCAGTTTTGGTGGATGGAAATCAGCATTTGCCATATGCACCACTAGCGAATTAATATAGAAATTAAACAAAGCAGGGGCAAGCAAACAGCCCTGTCTTACCCCCCTAGTGGTGGCAACCGGATTGGAGACTAGCCCCTTACTATCTAGCCTAATCCTCAGGAGGGTATTTGTATGCAAATTAATAATCAGCAGGAGAAGGCGGCGGTTGATAGATGTCGCTGCCAATTTTGTCCATAGCTGGTTCCTGGGAATTAGATCAAAGGCCTGCTTAAAGTCTATAAAGGCGACGTGGAGGGCTTTTAGGCCATTGCCAGCGTACTTGGTGGCCAAGTGATTTAGGATTAAGATTTGGTCTGTTGTTGATCTTCCGGGGCGGAAACCCGCCTGTTCCTCTGCGATGATATTGTTGCTTTCCATCCAGGTCGTTAATTTGTTAAGTAGAAATCTTGAATAGATCTTCCCGATAACATTTAGCAGGCTAATTGGTCTAAAATTGGCCGGATCTGTGTGCGGCCCTTTCTTGTGAATTAACACAATCAGTGCAGAGTTCCAGCTTGGAGGAAATTGTGCTGTTTTGTTTATATAAGTAAAAAGAGCTGCTAGGGGTGGACACCACCAATCCTTATTGGCTTTAATAACATCTATGGAAATAAGATCGTCTCCGGGCGCCTTGCCCGCCTCAAATTGGCCTATAAGTGTTTCCACTTCAGAGCAGGTAACAGGATCCCACTCAGGCAAGGGGGCCAAATCTAACCTTCCTCCGCTGGCAGCGTGAGCTGCATATAAATCGGAGAAGAAGCTTTCCCAGGTGTCAGCTGAAATTTGGGGTTCTATCCTTGACAACGGTCTACCCAGGTATTGAGAGATTTGGTGCCAAAAGGAGGAGGGATTTCTATTTTCTGCAGCTTTTAGAAGGTCCTTCCAATCATTTCTTTCTGCCGCAAGCTTCTTTTCCTTTAATAGTGCTTTATACCTTCTCTTGAGGTTCATAAGGTGACTGCTAGGTGCGGGGTCATTTGATGCCCTATATGCCAATAATTCATTATATAGGTTGTTCTTGAAGTGTCTACATTCCTCGTCAAACCACTTTTTATGAGAGAAATGGTTACTATTCATTACCGGGGCCTTAGCCAACGAAGGTTTTAGCAGTTCTACTAAGTTGTCATATATTGGCAGTGGCTCAACTGCCTGGATAAGGGAGTCCCTTGTCTCTTGCAGTTGGTCAGACCACAGGAGTTCATTTATCCATTGAGCCATATTGTCGGTCCATTTTAAGGCAGTGGGCCTCATCTGAAGCTGGTTATTTGTAATAGGCACACAGGAATAGGTAGCCAATTCTCCATCCAGGGTCAGAGAGAGTTCTAATGGAAAATGGTCACTTTCCAACCTCGTTACCACCCTAAAGTTGGAAATTTTGGGAATTAAGTCTACTGATGTCCAAATAAAGTCTATGGTAGAGGCTCGGGAGCCTGACCAGAAAGTAAATTCGGCAGGGTAATCAGAACTGAGAGCTCCGTTTAGAAGGTGAAAATTAAGAGCCATCAAAGTTTGTCTACATTTAAAACCTGCGTATGTAGCAACACTGTCTTTAAAATTCCTGGGTAAAAGGTCTGAGGTTAAAATGGGTGGTGAGGGATATTTATTATATTTAGCAAATAATGATTTATCAGAGTGAGACAATCGGCCGTTGAAATCTCCTGCAACTAGGAAGGTGGCTTCAGGATATTTCTCTAGGAGAGTTTCAAGAGTCAGTTGAATTCCCCTCCATCTTTGGTCCACCAGGTTTTTCTTATAGGTTGGGTGCAAATAAACATTAATCACCACGAACACTTCCTCCGCTGTTTGTAGCTTTACACCCAGCATGGATGACGACTGGATGTCGATTTGTTCCACCTGCAGATTTAAGGCCAAAGAAACTAAGGTAGCCAACCCACCTTGTGGTCTACCAGGTGATAGTGAATTCTGTTGTGCATTCAGGTAGAAGCCCTTATACCCTGATAAGGAGAAGCCCTCACAAGCCCAGGTCTCTTGCAGCAAAAGAATACGACTGCCTTTTATGTAGGCGACAAAGCATGAATCCATCAGCTTAGGTTTAATGCCAGCTACATTCCAGGACAAGAAAGTAAGTAATCTCCTGGTCACCCCTTCAAGTCATGCTGGGCCTTGCGGAACCAGCACGGCAGAATCAACCTGGGAATGCATGCGGCGAGGGGGGGCAATAGGCTGGAAGAAGGAAGTAATTGTAGCTTGCTTACCAGGCAATTTCCGAGCACCACTTACCGCAGCAGCAGCCATGGATTGAGGCTTAATTATTGGTAGCTGCAGGGATGGATTCTGGTGCACGGGAGTATCACTTAACAACAGGTCCATAGACTCTGCATTTAAAGTATGCTCTAAGATTGAGGGGGGTGGGCCTTTTGGATCTGCGGTTGCTGTAGGGAACATGCAGTGTAAGGCAGGTGGGAGGCATCCTTTTCGGTTTGCCTCCAAAAGAGCCACAGCTCCCGAGTTTGACCAGAGGGTTGTCGAATCTTCCACTGTATCCTGCCCGGGCTTGACATCCCGAGGCCGTGTACAGCCAGGTTGCAGATCAAAGGTCGTTAAAACAGGTACCACTTGGGCTTGTGTAGACTGATCTACAATTGGTGAGGAATTCATCTTATTTACATGAGCATGATCTTCTGCGTTACGGAGACAGAGTAGCAACTCGTCCAATCTGTCCGTTATCTCTGTTCGCTCCAGTTTTGGCAATTGGGAGAAGGATAGAAGTAACTCAGTCTTCTCTGATAAAGAAAACAATGCCCGACCTGAAGAATTTGGAGCAAATGATTCAGCAGAGGAAACACAGCCTAGAATAACTAAGGAGATAGTACAAGAATACTTGGCTAGTCTAGATGTATTCAAGTCTCCAGGGCCAGATGAACTGCATCCAAGAGTATTAAAAGAACTGGCAGATGTGATTTCAGAACCACTGGCAGTCATCTTTGAGAATTCCTGGAGAACAGGCGAAGTCCCGGCAGACTGGAGGAGGGCAAATGTTGTCCCTATTTTCAAAAAGGGGAAAAGAGAGGACCCAAATAATTACCGCCCAGTCAGTCTGACATCAATACCAGGGAAGATTCTGGAGCAGATCATTAAGCAAACAGTCTGTGAGCACCTAGAAAGGAATGCTGTGATCACCAATAGTCAGCATGGATTTCTGAAAAATAAGTCATGTCAGACTAACCTGATCTCGTTTTTTGACAGAATTACAAGCCTGGTAGATGAAGGGAACGCAGTGGATGTAGCCTACCTTGATTTCAGCAAGGCATTTGACAAGGTGCCCCATGATATTCTTGTAAAGAAGCTGGTAAAATGCGGTCTTGACTATGCTACCACTCAGTGGATTTGTAACTGGCTGACTGACCGAACCCAAAGGGTGCTCATCAATGGTTCCTCTTCATCCTGGAGAAGAGTGACTAGTGGGGTGCCACAGGGTTCTGTCTTGGGCCCGGTCTTATTCAACATCTTTATCAACGACTTGGATGATGGACTCAAGGGCATCCTGATCAAATTTGCAGATGACACCAAACTGGGAGGGGTAGCTAACACCCCAGAGGACAGGATCACACTTCAAAACGACCTTGACAGATTAGAGAACTGGGCCAAAACAAACAAGATGAATTTTAACAGGGAGAAATGTAAAGTATTGCACTTGGGCAAAAAAATGAGAGGCACAAATACAAGATGGGTGACACCTGGCTTGAGAGCAGTACACGTGAAAAGGATCTAGGAGTCTTGGTTGACCACAAACTTGACATGAGCCAACAGTGTGACGCGGCAGCTAAAAAAGCCAATGCAATTCTGGGCTGCATCAATAGGAGTATAGCATCTAGATCAAGGGAAGTAATAGTGCCACTGTATTCTGCTCTGGTCAGACCTCACCTGGAGTACTGTGTCCAGTTCTGGGCACCACAGTTCAAGAAGGACACTGACAAACTGGAACGTGTCCAGAGGAGGGCAACCAAAATGGTCAAAGGCCTGGAAATGATGCCTTATGAGGAACGGCTAAGGGAGCTGGGCATGTTTAGCCTGGAGAAGAGGAGGTTAAGGGGTGATATGATAGCCATGTTCAAATATATAAAAGGATGTCACATAGAGGAGGGAGAAAGGTTGTTTTCTGCTGCTCCAGAGAAGCGGACACGGAGCAATGGTTCCAAACTACAAGAAAGAAGATTCCACCTAAACATTAGGAAGAACTTCCTGACAGTAAGAGCTGTTCGACAGTGGAATTTGCTGCCAAGGAGTGTGGTGGAGTCTCCTTCTTTGGAGGTCTTTAAGCAGAGGCTTGACAACCATATGTCAGGATTGCTCTGATGGTGTTTCCTGCTTGGCAGGGGGTTGGACTCGATGGCCCTTGTGGTCTCTTCCAACTCTATGATTCTATGATTCTATGAACTCACGCTCCGTAGAATTCTCCAGATGTATAGCCTTTGTCAGTGGAGGCAGGGGGGCGTCAATCCAGCTGATTAGATCTGCGGCCAGGGGAGTTGGGGTCGTGGCAATTGGCGGACCCTCAGACTAGTCTGCTTTCTTTTTGAACAAGCAGTTTGGTAAGAGGGGGCAGATCTTGGTATTGGTAAAGACTCTTGTAGCAAGGATTCCATAGTTAATTAGAAGGCTTCTTGAGGACATAATAAGTGCAGGGAGCTTTTTGGTTTTAAAGGAGAGCAGCACTCTCTGCCTCTGAGGTCTGCTGCTAATATGGTCAGTATGCTTCAGGTCAATAGAGCTAGGGATTACCCTCAGAAGCTCCGCTAGGTGTCTCCTTATATCACTCTTATAATGCCAGTTTATCACCTTGCCTCTAAAGGGGCAAACCGTTAGGCAGATTTTGGTAGCTTGCAGCAGCAGTTTGTGAGGAGGTGCAAAGTGTTGTTCCTTCTTATTTTGCTCACTTGGCTCACTTTTCTGATTGCCAGCAACTTGAGGAATTATACAGGAGGTATGAGGTAAAATGGGTGCTCTGGGCATTTGTATGGGCTTCATCTCAGGTGGTACATCAGGGGAACTGTTTTTACCTGTTAGGGATACAAGCGAGATAATCTTCTCCAAGGATCCTCGGATGTCTTTTATGTATTTAAAGATATAGTCCACTGTTTTAGCAACTAGGTCTAGAGTAGTCGAGTGTTCAAATAGTATCTCATCAATGCAGCTTTCACGGGCTCTAGCGCAGTCATTCGAGTGGATACCAGTATTATTATTGCTTGAAGGTTTAGTAGGCAGGTTATCAAAAGGTTCTTTCACAATGGTTTCCTCGTCATTCATCTCTGCTAGCAGTGTGAAAGAGTTTGAAACCGGAATATTAAAAATATCCTTTGTACTTTCAGATTCACTAATTTTTGTTTGTTTAGCAAGAGGCAGGCATCTCAGTTCCTCTGTGTCGTCTAAATCTCTGGAATCTCTGGTACGTTTCCCAGTTCCTCTCCCACAGGCAGGGCTGTATAATTGCTTAGTCATTTCTCTCTTCATGCAGCCACCCCAGTTTCAAGGTCGATGGTTGTCTCCCCGATAGAAGGAGGCGTCCTCCTACTTACTAGTTTAAAACTAAAACTAAAAAACTAAAAACTAAAGTTAAAAGTTAATAGGTTTCTATACTCATTAAAACAATCTTAAAAGATAAATCAGGGAGCTCACACTCACGCTGACTAAGTGCCGTTCGCCATCTTTTTTCAACCCCTGACCGGAGGAAGCTCCTTCTACCAAAATGTATAAACTGCTCTACATTCAAAGAATGCCTGAGTAGCATACAAAAATACACTATATAGATGGTCATTTTAAACCTAGTACAAATCATGAAACAACCTTAAAAACATGATGCCAAAGCTGCAAAAACCAAGGAGACTAATTTGGGAAGAAAAGTTTTCAACCAACATCAAAATATAGAACTTGCTTCCTTTCTAGGGCAGGAGATTCCAGTGAACTGGAGCAGCAGTGCTTAAGGACACATACTCAAGTTACAACATGCTCTATGAACAGGTGCATGTGTCACCATGAACAAATCTTTATCCACAGATCTCAGTGACTGAGGTAGGCTGCACTGGGAGAGATGGCTTCCCGGACCTCTTAGTCCATAAATGTCTACGAGTTTATACAAAAATAGTCAAACCTGAATCTAACTAAGTAGTAAACTGGCAGCCAGTGCAATGCTTTCAAGCAAAGGTTTTCCTAAATAACTTTTTTTTTTACTAGTCGCAGCCGCATATAAAGCACGTTACAGAAATCAAGGTTAGAAGTTATTCTGTGGCTCACTGTTGGCAAGCTCTCTCTATCAAGGAACAGTAGCAGCTGGCATTTCAGTCAAAGATGGGAAAGGGACTCCTAGACAGACCAGTGGGTCATTCGCACATGCACCAATAGTACCTGACCATTGGTTGGGAGTGATGGAAACTGGAGTCCAACAACATCTGGATGGTCACAGCTTCCACACTCCTGCTTTAAAGCGTCTTCTTTAAAAAAGTTGCTAGCTACACCATACGTTGTTTGACCACTGTTGCCTTTTAAACTCTGACCCCAATAAGCCCATGTGCTGTTCTCACTTTCCATTTAAGTCTGTCTCCTTTGAGAGCACCAAGGAAGGACCAACATCAAACTTCTTAGCCATTTATAGGAGATGCTGGCTGTCAAAGCTATGAACATCTTTGATGAGAGCCAAACATAGTAAGAAATAAAGATTTGCCAGACATAGAATAAGCGACTATATTACCATTCTGAGTCCTCTTGCTGTGCTTTGACAGGAGCAGGATTTTCAAATAATGCTTCCTTCTACAGCACCAGCGTTAGTAACCACTAGAAATACGCCTTCTTCATGTTGCACAAGAAGGGATTTGTTTATCTGCTAGCCAGTTCTTCAGCATCTATTCTCAGCCTCCGCAACATGGCAGTAATGCTGTGGTAACTATTTTAGCTATTAGACATCTTCATGGAAAACAATGGCTCAATGTTCTTAGTAGAGAATTGCATACCTCTTAACTCCCGATTCATACACACCTCAGAAATTCCACTAATGAGGTCAAGTGGGCGGCAAGGGAGGATGCTTTGTGTGGATCCCCATGGTTTCTTTTGATACTTATTTATAACGTTGTGACATTTTTAAATGTTGTTATTTGCTCGTCAGTAGTCACTACCACGTAAAGGTCATGGCCTCTTCTCAGCTGGTGGGGCAAGGCCACGGTTGAGGTCCAACACAGATTCCCGTGGTGGGCACAGATCCGGCTTGTGTGTGATCATGGAAGGCTGGCCACTTTGCAGCCATAGCGGGTGACCTTGTAGACATGGCTTGGGGGGTGGACTGGAAAGAAGACTGAGGGTGGAGGTTGTTCCTCTGGTCCACTCCTGGGCATAAAAGCCAGCTGCACGCAGGCCCCAACCTGGACTCTGATGAAGACAGGCGTTGCTGGAGGCTCTTGAAAAAGCTGAAAAGCTTTGAAGATCCTGGGCCATGGAAGCAGATGAAACGGAGATTTAAAGGGCCTCTGAAATGGCCAAAGAGAGCTACTGAAGAGCAGCAGCGGCAGGTCATGGTGGCAAGCAGAGACCAGGCACTGGAGTGAGGGCTGTAGACATGGGTTCTACCCTTCTTCCCTCCTTTTTTTTTTTTTGGCCTGTGCTGAACCTTTTATTTGTCCTAGCTAGAAGCCTTTCTGTATCAGGCTTATGCTATACCCAGTTCTAAACCTCTTCCACATATATTGCATATATTGCTTCACCAAATCACACGGCTTTAATTTCAACAGCACCCAAATCCAGTTTTACCTGTTGCACTCTGATTAATCTTTTTAAAAACTGTTTTATTATGCTTCTAATTATTTTCTGGTGTAGCTTAATTAAGGATTATTTAATGCCCTAATGGATTTGCTATTCTATGTGCACATGCCAGGGTTCTGATTTGGATCAGAGAGAATAAACCTGAGCCAGAAAAAGACTTTACTGCCCAGTCACAAATATCCCATTTGGGTGCAAGGTTCTTGTGGCAGTGATGGTTGTGTAGCATCAGCTGCACTTTCATGAAACAGACTATCTAGACTCATGGTTCCCAACATGGGGCACACGCCCCACAGAGGGGCAATTTGATTTTTAAGGGGGGAGTTGGAGAATGAGTTATTAATAGTTAATGGCCCTTTAGGCTTCCTCCACATGAATAGTTCACTTTTTGAATAATAAGAATTGTATGTCATGGGGGGGAGGGATCAGGATTTTAGAGATGCTTAGGTGGGGCATGGCCAAAAAAAGCTTGGGACCCACTGATCTGGATGCATTTCCATTTGACTTCAGAATGGATTTTGGTGCCAAAGCAGCTTTGGTCACCCAGATCAAAGACCTGTATTGGGAGGACGGGGAAGTGTAATCCTTAATCCCTTAAAGGCTTTTGATACAGTGGTACCTCGGGTTAAGAACTTAATTCATTCTGGAGGTCCATTCTTAACCTGAAACTGTTCTTAACCTGAAGCACCACTTTAGCTAATGGGGCCTCCCGCTGCTGTTCTCATCCTGAAGCAAAGTTCTTAACCCGAGGTACTTTTTCTGAGTTAGCGGAATCTGTAACCTGAAGCGTCTGTAACCTGAAGTGCCTGTAACCCGAGGTACCACTGTACTATTGGTTATAGTATGCTCCTGGACCAGTTCTGCAAGGTGGGAGTGGGACCCACTCAAGTGCTGCAGTGCTTCCACACCTACTTGAAGGACTGGTTCCAGAAAACAGCAGTGGGAGTCTTGTGTTTGGCCACATGGCGGTTATGCTGTGATGTACCTTAGGTTTCCCATGCTTTATAATATCTCTACGAAGCTATTGCTAAATTGAAATCTGGGGTTACAGGGTAATGTGTCATCAATACACAGATGAAACCCAACCCTATTTCTCTATGTTACTGAAAGTTGGTCAAGTTGTGCAAATGTTGGAGTGATTTATAGGGTTGCAATGCATTGAATGATGGCTTAATCAGAATCTTGACAAGACATACTTTATGATTGCATAACCACATCAGATGCAACTTGTTCCAATCTAAAGGAGGCTTCACTATCCCTTATCACACATGGTGGGGCAGAGCCACCCTCCCAACCAGCTGCTTTCTTGGACCAGGCTGGGGTGAGGTAGCAGTGAGGTTTGGGCCCAAGCGCCAGCCTAGTATAAGTAAGCAGCAGTGATATCAGTATTAACTGGGTGGTTCCACAGTTCAGCTCCACCACATGCAACACCACTACTGATCACTTCTGTGCATTACCCCCTTTGTAAGAGGAATTTATTTTATTTTCTCAGGAAGGAGGAGGAGAGATTCATAGGGACAGGAGGGGAATCAAAATTTGTGGCCTATTTTTGATAATGCAGTAGGGGAGGGAAAGTCTGTTTTATGAGCAATCCTTACAAAAACTATATTTTTAATTAAAAAACAAACAAACTCTTGCGATCTTGCTAAGCACTTGCAAGGAATGTTTGCAATACCCAGCTGATTTTTGGGGAGGCAGGATGGTGCTTAACCATTAATACTCTCCTATACACCTCTTTCTGCATCTTCTTATAAAGTGCACCAAAAAGAATGTCTTGGTATGGAAATATGGCAAGCAACTGGATTTCATTCATCATTACCCCATTCGTAAGTTACCATATTTGAATTGAGGGCAGTTCCATGTTGAAGCAATGGAGGAACCACACTTCTAGTCCCACTCCAGCATCACATCTCCTTACCCAACATCAATGCATCTTTCTTAAGAAGTATTTATTGAGTTCTCAAAACAATGTGCGTACAAGATAAAGAATGAAGAAACATAGAATAAGAACTGTGTGGAGCACGTTATTGCAATTAGGATGAAATAGACAACAGTGCACTGTTGCAGATATCATGATGAAATAGATCCTGCAAAGGGACACTTTGTAAATAAGAGTGACATAACAATAAGTTAGTTTCGCCACATAGAGGACACTGACGACACATGCAGTGTATAAAGCATATAAATGGAGACCATACAACATCTAACACATCAACATCTTGTTTCATAACCCCTCTTAGAACAGAGCAACAAATGCCAAAAACTGCCCCTAGCAGTTGCAGGGCTCTGTGGGAGTCCTCATAAGGGAGCTGGTCCTGGAGGAAGAACTGTGAGGGGAGAGACTTTGTCAGGCAAGGCCTTCTTCCACCTGCCTTGCTCCACCCTCTAGTCTCTGCTTCTCAATTTGTATTGTATTATTTTATGTACTGTGGCTTGCCATTGTTTTATTGATTATAGTTTAGAAATTATTTATTGCAACTGTTGAGTGGATTTCTGTTTAACTTTTATATGTTGATATTATTCTTGTTTATACTATTCTAATGATTGTTGAATGTTACTTTTATGATGTAAGTTGCTTGTTTTAAAGTTTTGTTTTGTTTTCACATTTTTGTACTGCATTAGATTGTTATAAGATGTACATTTCCTCAGCTTGTAAACCGCCTTGGGTATTGTAATCTAGAAAGACGGTTTGCGTGTTGAGTCCCACAATGCCACCCCCCAAAAAATTCACACTTCACACATCAATTTTTGTTTAAGGTTTTTGGCATAATTTTGGCCACAACTTTATTCAAAATACAAAAAATGTGAGTGGTTGCTTAGGCATTGGTTATGACTATCTGTCCTTGCCCTCAAGGACAGAGCTGGCCTTCCGGACACCAACGGAAGCCAGCGTGGGAAACAAGTATTGGGTGAGAAAATGGAGCTGAGCCACAGACCCTCACTTCTCACCCTCATGTTCCTGTGGGGCTTGCACGGCCCAAGTCCGACTCCGGGGACAAGGACGAAAAGAATGGCAAGCCCCTGGATTCCTTTAACGGAATTCCCTTTCCGCATCATTTGGAGGGATAGGCACTTACCCCTCCAAGAACCAATTTAACCAATGCCTAACCGCCAACCTTACAAGTTGTGACGATTTGCTACGCAGTAGGCAAAAACCAAATGGCACCAGCCAATCAGCCAAATGGCAAAATTCCTACCAGGCCCCCGCTCCAAGGCGGACGACCCCATGACAGGCATAGCAAGGTCAAGCAATCAAGAAAAACCACCCTATAAAAGGGAGGGAGGGCGGGTGATCCGGTGCAAAACGGCCAAGAGGACGTCCAACGTCTGGCCCCTGTATTTAAAGACTCTGACCCCTCCTCCAAATTGGCAACAATCAAAACTCCCCAGCAACCCAAATTTAACCACTTAAAGGCTTGGGTTCCTTACCAAATTTGCCTAGTCACTGCAGGGTGGCCTGTTCCCCCAACCGCAACACGTGCTCTCTGTTAGGGAGAACACACTATATAAATTAAAAATGATGATGTTGATGATATGGTCCTTAAGTGTCTCGTTGCTCAGCCCTGGTGCCACTAAACTCTTCTGGTGAAAATTTGCAATTTGTTTTTTCTCTGTTTAGAAAAAAATATTGCAGGATAGGCCTCAGCTCTTTCTTTGGGGTGTGCAGGTTCTTTGTCCTCCCTTCTCCAACCCTCCTTGTCTCAGTTTCCAAATAGGGTTTCTAGATGGTCTGTTTCAGAATCATTCCAGGCCTTTGATTGGTCTGGTCAGTCTGAAAGGCCTGACAATGAAAGGGAGGTGTCTGCTGAGCAAAGTCAAAAGATCTTACTAAATCAGTGTGATTTCTCTGGACTAGTTCACTCACTGGATATCCTCTGCCTCTCATGCTATGTTGCTATGTCCTTACAGTGATAATTCAATGGCAGTTGTCTCTGTTTAGCGAAATGTCACAAGACAGGCCCCAGCTCCTATTCACCTCAGTTATGTGGGCAGAGGGATTGATTCTCTGTGTAATAATTTTATTAGTTTTCAATTACAATAACCCAATAAAAGCCTCATTGTCAATACCAAATTATAATACCAAATTATAATACAATTATTAATGCCAAATGTTCAGATGCCAAATTATATTATTTTGTTGGCTCCCTGCATGCCAGAATTGATGATTTGATAATTTACTTAAACTCTGCATTCCAAAAACTTATAAATTCCAATGACACACCAGTCATAATAACAAACCCTTATACCGCAGCTGCAATTTTAATGACTTCCATTTGCATTAACACATCAAATAATTTACAGTCCTTCAGGTGAAGCCTTCAAACTCTCTTTTTGCTCTTCTTGTGTGTGGCTATTATTCTGTCCTTATACTTTATTATGTCTATCTTTTGTCATTTGTTGCTATTATCCATCATACCTTGGGCGGAGCTAGTATTCCATTTCTGTTTCTTAAGTTCTCCATTGCACAGTTCCAAGCTTCATTGTTTTGCAACTCAAGCAAACTGTGGGTTTCAGTGGCCTAGAAGGGCTCTCCATGTTAGCAGGGCACAGGGTTTGTTGTGACAGGTGTAAAAGAAAGAATGGTTAATAAAAGATAGTGAATTAAATCTATTATAGCAAAATATCGATTTACAGAGACTTCCCCATCCACTCTATGATTTTGCAGTACACCAGTTTGGGGGCATTGAGGCCCCAGACGAAATCCCAGTGGTTCCAGTATGATATATTTTTGTAGTAAACTAGGTTAGAGATGCGAGAAACTAAGATGGCTGTATCTCCTGGGCTTGCAACGATGTCATTCCCACCAGACCACACTGCAGTTGGGACACTCATGTCTTCTACTTTATACAAAGGCGGAGCACTCTGGAGAGTAAAAGACAGAGGATCAATAAACACCCATAAACACACAAGTGTTCTTCGTGACAGCACCTTGACACAATTCAGACTACCTATGGGCTGTTCACAGGTTTATATGGAGGATAGATTTTCCTTCTTCCAAACTAGAACACTCATGGACTGCTAGCATGATTTAAATTGGGATGAGTGAATCCTCTGAGGCTCTCCTCGGATTAGCTGCTCTCTCTCTCTCCCCCCCCCCCCATTTTGCAACCAAAACCCATATAAAAATACAGTAATTGTACCTCTGTCCTCTGTAGAAATGATTTAAACCGCTTTTAGAATTTGTGGTTTATAACCCCCCCAAACCAATGGTGGGGGGAAACCCTGAGGCAATCTGAGTGGCAGTACAAGCTCCCCTGAAGAGCTACCCCTCTGGTCTGTGGCCCATCATGCAGCTAGAATGATGATGAGAGGAGAAAGAGGAGAGTTCTCCTCATTTCTTTGCTGCCAGCACCATGTCCCCTTCATGGGAATGGCAGAGTGTTTGAGGTGATGGAAATGGCTCTGGGACCCCCTCCAAGCACACGGAGCTTGATCTGAGTGAGGAAAAGGAGTTTGGGAGTTGGGAGATTCACCCCACATTTTGAGGAGGTGGTAGAGTGCCTGCTTTGCATGCAGAAACCCCTGTCTGAAATCATGGAGAGCTGCTGCCTTGGTGTGACACAACTCTGAGCTAGATGGACGAGCGGTCTGAATCACTGTAAGGCCACTTCCTCCGGGGGCCTCTCTTACTGCAGAGTTTGTTTCCAAGCCAGGCATCTGCATCACCCCTGCTTATATTAAAAATAAAAAGAGAACTCAGGATCGGAACTGTCGTATTTGGACTAACTAAGAGAATTGGAGCTGAACCAAATAAGAATATCATTCCCTGAAATCTAGAGCACGGATTGTTTAATTTGGCATTGGATAATTGGATAATTGTATTATAATTTGGTATTGTATTAATGTGGCTTGTACTGGATTGTTATAAATGAAAATTAATTAAAAATTGTTTTGTTTTGTTTTTAAAAAAGAACATATTGTGGAATGTGGCGTAATTAATTTCTAGTCTATGGTAAGTGATACTGAGTTTGCACTCTTCTTTAAAGGCTTAAGAACTTGTCTTCCACATCACATTCATTTAGTCTAGGATTCTTGACCCCACAATAGCCAACTGGTTATCCCCACAAACTGTAATGATCACCAGCTGCTGTGGTCTCTCCATAGTAACTATGTAATCAGAGATATTCTGCTTCTGCTTACATGGAGAGTTGTAGACAAGCTAGTCCTAATCTGAGTAAACCTATTGAAGCTATACATGGCTAACTCAAGTTCGTCCATTTCAATGGGTCTACGCTGAATAGATTGAATAGATCTAAGTTGGATTACAACCCATTTGAGGGTTGTTATGAGAATATGACAGGGAGGAGAAGAACCACGTATGAGCTCCATGGAGGAAAAATGGAATACATATAAATTAGTGAAGAAACTTATTTTTTCACCTAAAAATTGTTCTCTCTTACCTGGTTATATCTTGCCTCATTCTTGTTCCCATAGTCAAAATACCTGAATAACCCCGAATCTCTTATCTATCAAAATAATAGGAGAGCCATAGAATTAGATAATGCATTATACATATTACTGAACATTGTGAAAACTCTGCCACTGCTGGTATTATCAGCAGACAGCTTGAAGCAAAACAATAGTACCAACTTAAAATGGTTTAATTGTGGTTAAGGGCTTCCCAGGGAATGTTACGCACACTAACAATTCCAGTATTCTTTGGTGGAAGCTCTAACAGTTAAGTGTTATATCGGGTCCTCCCTTAAAGAGGGCACGTATTGCAGTGAGACCTGGACAATCGACTCCCTGTGTTGTGGGTAGGTATGATTGGTCAGCCACAACACCCTATTGGTAGGTCCCTCATAGCTGGGTGCAATCTGGCCAATGGGACGCAGTCCAAACGGTTCAAGGGACCTATTTATACCCATGCAAGCTTCCCCTTTCAGCGCGTTCATTCGGAACACCAGTCCACCTCTCCCTACTTTTAGGGCTTTGTGCTTGACCTTGCTATGCTGTCGTGTGTCGTTGGGACAGGGGCATGGCAGGAGTTTTTCCCACTTGGCTGATTGGCTGTTGCCATTTGGGTTTCGCCTGCCACTTAGCAAATCGTCACAATTTGTAAGGTTGCAGATAGGCTCTGGTTCAAGTGATAGGGATGGGAGAACGCTCTCGCCATCCCTATGTAAGGGTATTCCATTAAAGGAATCCAGGGACTCGATGGTTTGGTCAGCCCCTGAGAGGGGGCTGTGCCTGTGCCTGATTCCAGCGGGACATTTGGGTGGCGGAGATAGCTTGTTCCCAGCTTTCCGCTTATCCAGGTGTTCACCCTTGGCTGACCTATGCTGGAACCCTGGGTCAGTGCTAATAGTGCTAAACAACTATTTTACTTTTAAAAGACAACTGAAGGCAGCCCTCTTTAGGGAAGTTTTAAATGTCTGATGCTGTACCGTTTTTAATATTCAGTTGGATGCTTCCCAGAGTGGCTGGGGGAACCCAGCCAGATGGGCAAGGTATAAATTATTATTATTATTATTATTATTATTATTATTATTATTATTATTATTATACCTGCACGGCAGGGAGCTAGTTGAACCAGAACCTATGCAACCATTCACTTTCTGTAATCAATAAAGTTGTGGCCTAAATTCTGCCAAAAACCAAAACCAAAATTTGAGGCCAGTGTGAATTTATTTAGGGGGGAGGTTTCTGGGTCTGAACACACAAATGCAGTCAATATGAGTTTGCAATTTTTGACAGACCATAGAACAATAGAACCCTCTTGACCACCACATCTGCTTAAAAGTGCACAACTCTACCTGTTTCCAGTGTAGAAAGTTTTTAGATGATGTTGCATCTGGAAAATGAGCTGCATACACATCTGCACGGCTCTGTGAGAAACATTTGATTTGAAAAGCAAACACATTTTTAAAATTTATTTTTAAAAATAATAATCTGAGGAACAGGCAAAGGAAACTACATCTGTAACTAGTCTAGAAATAAGGTGAGTAGGATAGCATACAACATGGGTAGGCAAACTAAAGCCCAGGGGCCGGATCCGGCCCAATTGCCTTCTAAATCCGACCTGCAGATGGTCCGGGAATCAGCATGTTTTTACATGAGTAGAATGTGTCCTTTTATTTAAAATGCACCGCTGGGTTATATGTGGGGCCTGCCTGGTGTTTTTACATGAGCAGAATGTGTGCTTTTATTTAAAATGCATCTCTGGGTTATTTGTGGGCATAGGAATTCGTTCATTTCCAACCCCCCCCCCAAAAAAAATAGTCCGGCCCCCCACAAGGTCTGAGGGACAGTGAATCGGCCCCCTGCTGAAAACGTTTGCTGACCCTTGGCATACAATTATGCATGGTGCAGAGGGAGAGGGTTTGGGATTTCACCCTCTTGTATTTCAATAACCTGAAGCCACCCAGTGAAGCTTTTGGTTGGCAGATTCAGGACAGACAAAACAAACGATCTTTGCCACCCAGTGCATAGCTCAGCTGGGAATTGGCTTCTGCAAGATGCAATGCTGGCTTTGAAAGGTGTCGAGAAAAAATCACAGAAGACAGATCAGTCAGTGGCTGCTTGTCAAGGTAATGTCCAACCCCAATGCTGTGCTTTTGAAAGTAATAAAAGCAGTGCCATTTTTTCTAGAAAAAGAGGTCGCCTCCCTCTTTCTCTTAGAATGGCAACAGTGCCCACCTAAGAGGTGCCGGTGAGTTCCAGCTGAAAAAAGGCCCTGACTTAAAAGTATTTTAAAAGCCCAGTCATACTGCTACTCCTTTGATTATAGCTGAATTTCTTGCTGTATGGTACTTTGTGTTTGCATAGTACTTAGGGGATTGGTTTACATGAAATGCTAAGCTAAAAACCTTGGCTTAGTTCCAAGTGTGAAGATTCCTGGAAAGGAGTTTGCTTCATTCCTCTCGGGGTCCTCCTGCTCTTGCACTGCTGTGAGCTAAGCCATGGTTTGTTTCCAGTCTAGACAAACCCTGAGCTGTAAACCCAGGAACTCTAATCTCTCTGGCATCCCATTTGCTCACCTTTCATGTTTAACAATGGTCACCCGAGCTGCTCCACATCTGCCTCTCTCAGGTTTCCAAGACTGAGATAGCACCACCTTGTGGTGGTAGTGGGGAATAGAGGGGACACATTGCAATGAGAAAAGGACTGGAGCAGGAAGCTATGCAGTTTCAGTGAGAATGAGGAATTTGGGCAAACACCAGTTTTCAGAAAACATTTGAAGTGTAGTAGAAATGACTGGCTGACAGCTGTGTGTTTTTTCCCATCAGAGCCTTTTTATGCGGATAAGGGAGGGAATATGGGAGTAATTAGCCTCCCCAAAACTCCTCCAGGGTTGTAGAGGAGGCAGATTCAGCCGCAGTTGCCCAATATCTGACACCCATCCCGAGGGATTGTGGGGACAGAGGGCATTGAGTGGAAAACACACATGCCTAGGTAACTCTCCGAATGTTGTCGTCATGAGCAGAGGGCTCCTGCTTATTTTTAAAGATAAAATTTGGACTTATTTAGCAGGCTTACTTTGAAGTAGCGGAGAGAAAATAACTTGCAAATTTAACCAGCCACTGAGAAGGATTAGATCTGGAGAAAGACTTTTGCTACAACTTAAGACACTGCTTGGGATATGTGAGTAGACTTTAAACCTAACAAATGAAAAGGATGGTGTGGAATCTGGACTATGAGTTAATTAAGAGGAGGATGAAAGGACACCCCGGTTTGATTTATTGTATCAGCGTAGAAGCAACATTTCATTAACAGCTGGAGAGACACCAAAGAACTTTGGATGTTTGCCTGAGATTTATGGCAGAGCGGAGTGATGCAGTTTAAAATCTGCAAGCAGCCACAGAGAACTGAAAGTAACTTTGCTAAGTCTGACCAGCTTGTTGAATCAACATATAGATTACCGGTAATTATATAGTCCCAGGGGGAGGTAAGCCTTTAATGTTCTATTTCTTGATATCTGTATTCCCAGTTATATTTGGTAAAACCTCCCCCAGAAAGGCTACTACTTAAAAAAACAGCTGGTTTGGAAAAGCATTTGGTAGCCGCTTTGATTTGTTCATATGTGGTCTGAGTGTGGACTTGGCAGCTACCTTCAGTGGGAAAAATCCTGGACTGAGTTGTTAAGATCTGGCAGAAATATCAGCTTGCAAAGAGATGCTGCGAACGTGCAGAGGGGAACCCAGGAGAGTTGCCAAGGGCTGCTGGCGTCTCTTTGTTTGAGACTTGGAATATTACGGCCCTTGAGAGCAGAAATATAATATGGATTTCAACAAGGAAGATTCCACACAGATTTATAAAAGCGAAAGTTGAACAGACCAGTGGCTGAAGGAATAAAAATAAATAAAAGACAGAAGGATTAACATCGAGTGGTTCACTGAAGAATTATGAAATGCAATGCGAAATTGGTTGATCAGCACTCCGCGAACTTCAGAGCATGGGAAGACACTCAAAAAGATAGATAATTCAGCATTTGTATTTGGCTTTTTTATGATTAATTGTAATTTGGAATGTTTTAATGTGGTTTTAATTGGTTTAAAATGGAAAATTTAATAAATATTATTTCCAAGAAGAAGAAGAAGAAAAAGAAGAAAAACAAAAAATGTGCACAGATTTGTTTCATTGAAAACACATTCTGATCTGAAATCATATCATGTGCAATCTGGACATATGCAAACATGCCAACCCTCGAAGGCTGCAATGCTGTACACCTTTTCCAGAAAGTAAGTTCCATTGAAGTCAGTGAGACTTGCTTCTGAGTAGGCCTGCATAGGATTGTGGTGTAATGGTGCAATTCTAGGCGTATGTACTCAGGAGTAAGTCCTCTTATGTTTCCAAGCACAATTCAAAGTGTTGGTGCTGATCTTTAAATCTCTAAATGGCCTCAGGCCAGTATACCTGAAAGAACATCTCCACCACAATTGTTCTGCCTGGACATTGAGACCCAGCACCGAGGGCATTCTGGCGGTTCCCTCACTGCAAGAAGGGTAATTGCAGGGAACCAGGCAGAGGGCCTTCTCGGTAGTGGCGCCCGCCCTGTGGAACGCCCTCCCATCAGATGTCAAGGAAATAAACAACTATCTGACTTTCAGAAGACAGCTGGTCAGCCTTGTTTAGGGAAGTTTTTAATGTTTGATGTTTTATTGTGTTTTTAATATCCTGTTGGAAGCCACCCAGAGTGGCTGGGGAGGCCCAGCCAGTTGGGCGGGGTATAAGTAATAAATTATTATTATTATTATTATTATTATTATTATTATTATTATTATTATTATTTCTGTTCAACAGGACTTTTCCAGTGTGTAAAGCATTTTTATCTGACTCTAACCAAGATTTAAATTAGCAATGGAATTTTTGCTCCCTTTGGAAGCTTTTTTGCCTCAAAAACGAAAGCTTGTGAAAAGTAGAACATATAGCTAAACCAGTAATCAACTACTATGCCTTCTTCACACATCTACATACCATATTTAGATTTGTTGCATTGAATCCACCCGAAATAGTGAACATGAGGTGCGCACATAATTTCTGCATAAAAGAAGCGCGGCATAATTTCTGCCAAAAGTCTCTCGCAGGCTTGCGAGACAAAACAAATTCTCCTCTGGCAAGCATGCTCTGTAAAGATATAAAGACCGTACATATAATGAAGCTTTCATAAAGTGGCAAAATAAGCTACATGCCTCTAGGGAATTCCTTCTCCCTGACTGCACCTCCTAAAAGGTTTAAATCGGAGACCAGGAGGAGGAAACCATGTGGTGACCATGTGCCCTCAGTGTGCCTGCATGTGCCAGCTGCACCTGCTCCATCTCCAACCTTCCCACATTCGCTGATAACACCCAGATCCAGTTACAGGGAGGGTTGTATGCCTGTCCAACCAAATCTACTTAAAAGTCCCCTTCAGACCTTCCAGTTCAATGCAGGAAGGTTGGGGGTGTGGACAGTGACAAAGCTGCATGCTCCGGCACCAGGGATAGAGAGTAGGTGGGGGAGTGGCTGGCACGCATCCCAGGGGCGTGGCACGTCACTTGTGGGGGCATGGCGTGAGCCCCGTGGGGGCGTGGCATGAGCCCGGGGTGTGTGATGCACCTCCCGCAGGGGCATGGTACGTGTCCAGTGGGCTTGATGCATTGCTCACGGGGGCGTAGGCCCTGGCATGGTGGGGGGTGCGTGGCATGTGTCCGGGGGTGGCCATGATTGTAGCCAGTGGGTGTGGATAGGCTCATCAGTCTATTTCATTTTTCTCCGTTTCTCATTCTCCCGTGCTTAAGCTCAGTTCTGCATAATTCCCACATCAAGTTTGTGATTAAAAACAAAAACAAAAAAAAACAAGTCTGCATGAAAATTTCTGAGCAATGCACATTTTTGTATGCAATGTTGGCGAGCACACATATTTTTTGCAGAGCAATTTTCCCTATTATAATGCATTTTGTATGTTATTTTCACTATTTACTGTATATGAATATTTTACCCTGGTTTATGCATTTTTTTGTACATATTACTTGGCCGGAGAACCATAATTTGGAGATGAGCAAATTTTGAAAGGGGGTTGAGTTTCCATTTGCAAATTCTTGTTTTCCGCAGTCATAAAATAGTGATTGACGGGTACCTTGGATGAGTATTCAGGAAACATGGGGCTTATTTTCAATATAGGGCTTGTTGCATGCTGAAGAGAAGTCACAGGAGCCAGGGCAAAAAACATGTTGACTTTCTGAGACAGTTCTGGTATGACTGAAAATGCGATGAAACCTGAAAGGGAGAGGAGGGTGAACGAGAAAAACACAGTGGGCATTTGGAGCTGCTGATAACCATGTTAAGAAATTCATTCACCAGTTTAAAGGGTACTCCCTGCAGAGGCAGACTTTGGGTAGCACAACCGGCTTGGTCACACTAGGTGCAGATCCTTGGGGGCTCTGCTACTATAATTGAAGGCATTGAATTTTGGCGTTTCACAGGGCACCACTGAAATGTGAGACCCCAAGATCCACCTCTGCTCCCTGGCCCTATAGCAGAGGAGAACCTGTGGTCCCCCTGATGTTGCTGCAACACAACTCCCATCATTCCTGGCTGGAGCTGATGGGAGTTGGAGTCCAACAGCGTCTAGAGGGCCACGGGTTCCCTATATCTGCCTTATATGGACACTGGAGCTGCTGTTAGGAAATTGAGGGGCAGTGAAGAGTGGAAAAACCCAACCATCACCCCTCCTCGCTTTAGGTTGAAGCCAGTTGCCAGTAAAGTAATGTAGGTGATTCTTTAAAAGTTTCTCTTTTACAGATATACTCATTAGGTGAATGAACAGATTTACAATGAACTCTGCCCCTGGAACTACCCAAAACTACATAACAACATCCTTATATCCAGTGATATTTTTCTGGGGGGAAAGGCACCAGAACTCACCATGAGTTCTCATATAATGGCAATGGCGCCCACCTGAGAGGTGCTGGAACTGAGTTCTGGTACGTTCTGGCTGAGAAAAGAGCCCTGCTGGTACCTATTCTAGACTTCACCTTCAGGTCATATAAGCATTCTTTGAAAGGTATCACTACACAGCAACTGTAATATAATCTTAGGTATATGGGACAAGCACTGAGCTCTGTTTCCCTTGTTACTGTAAAGCCCTAAAATGGACCTCACACTGGGAAGGTATGGACCATAGCTGTGTGCGCAACAGGGTCAGGGTTGTCACGATAACTATGGGACTTATTGTAAGGTTTTATTCTGTAAGATCAAAGGTTATTTTCATTCCCACTGAATAGCTGATGGTTGCAGGGCGGGGGGACCCAGAAGGTCAATTGAAAGCTGGATCTGGGACGCATCTAGCCTGCGGGGTGGTTATTTCTGATCCCTGGTCTACTAGAAACCATATCCACCCGATATTCCCTGGAGAGTCCAATGTAACCTATAGGTGAGTCAAGCAAGATCGTAAAGGGAATGCAGGCAAATCAGTGCTGACAGATTCACAAAATCATTGCCAGTGTTGGGGGCAAGACTTGAATCCTTACAGCTGGCTCCAGGATCCAGAAGGGCAGAACATAGGACATTTTTTTGGAAAGAGAGAGAACAAGAGAAAGAGACAAAAATGGACCAGTCCACTTTAGCATACCAATGGTAGTGCCTTGAGAGTGGCCTACGTAATACAGTCGCTTCTGCCCAGTTTTCTTCAGAATGAAGTTGATCATTGCTGGAAGATCATAGACGGCCATTTCATGGAAACTGAAGAAAAGGTTTAAATGTTATGGCAAAATTAGTGACACATCTTCATCTGAACTCCTAGACGTTCACCTAGAGTTGCCTTCTGGAAGGTTTTGCTTGAAATGTGGGTCCAGAACCAGGTGATGGCGCCACCATCCCATTTCTCCACTTTAATTTTGCAGCGGTGGCTTCCAGCAACAGAACATCACTAAACATCACACCCACACACCGTTTTTTCATTTCATACATGAATCTCATGAAGAACCATCACACATAAAAGCAGGCTGTAGGATGTGAAGATGTTCAGTGTGTAGACTTCTACTTCTTTCCACACATTCTGGAATCGTGCAGGTCACAGTACATATGTGGAAATCCAACATGCATAGAGATCTATAGCTTTTAGTTACTGTCCTGCTCAGTGTAACCCTATTGAAATTAAGGGTATGATGAGGGAAGGGGGAGGGATTTGATTCAGATTGCATTGAAACCTGAATTTTTCAAATTCGCACTTTCTAAGACAATATGACAACTGAAACACGGCCGTCTTTCAAAATTCATATTTATCCATATGTTGTGATGCCATCCTCCAACCAATCAAAAGTTTGCAAAAATACACATATTATGCAAAACTGTGAATAAAAATTAGTGAAAATGACATGATAAAATGTGCACACCAAAATATATCAAGGGAAATCTGCACTAAAGCACTGAAGAATTTTCCTGAAGACTTGTTAAAAAGAAAATTTTCAAATTGCTGCAGATATGTGGAGAACCAAATTTAAGTTTGGGGAAAAAATGACAAACTGAGAGAACCAAAACCGACAGATCCTTCCATCCCTAACTAGGAGTAGCAGGTTCACCCAGCCACAATGGTGCCCTCACATATGAATCAGGGGAAAGGGGCATTGTGAGGAATAAAAATGTTGCCTTTTCAAAAGGCCACAAGGCTGCAATGGTTAGATGACCGCAGACAGCAGAAACTTGCTTACATGTATTTTTAGAACAGCTTGTGGTTAGGAGGCTTATAGATAGGGCTGTTTGCAGCCGTTATGCAATTTATCTGTACGTTTCAACTAATATGGGACTCGGTTACACCCACTAGTGGTTGGGATGTGGATTTATTGCTTGAGTCAATGTGTAAAACCATAAGAAACATGGACCATAAGGAGAAAGGTAAACAGGAGTAGCAGTCGTTGGAACTAGAGTAATGGGAGATGTCAACAAAGGCAGGGATTTTAGTATTTTAATTAGGTGGTCATGATAGGCTGTAAACCCTGCATGTACCCAGCCAGTGGGGAAACAAGGGAGGGAACCTGTGCTTTGGGTATAAAGAATATAAGATTGTGCCTTGCCAATTTGGGCTGTTCCTACTTTGGACACCTGCTCTTGCATGAACGCATTGTACTCAATAGACTCTTTGCTGCTTCACCAATTTTGTTCAGAATTTATTTTGAGGGTCTTGGGATCCACGTTTTACTTCTAACAGGCATCAGACATAGAAAATCACACATAGATCTGTAGGATGTGAAAAACCTCCAGCTTGTAGATTTCTACAGACAGATCCTTCCATCCCTAACGAGGACTAACTATTATGATCAACAACAGCACTCTGATTTTGCTGGATATAAGTTTATGCTGTGCAGATCTCTCCCACTAAAGCCCATGCCTAACATGTAGATGCTGCTGGTAGGGATGAGAAGAGAGAAGAGTTCCATGACTTTGTGGTCAAAAAGTCTTTCAAAAAGGCAGGGAATATCTTAATTGTTTCAGCAAAATTATATCATTGCACTGGTTAATAGCCACCACCACCCCAACACACACAAAATTCTTCTCACACATTGAGCATTACTTCTGGTATGTATCCTACCTACCAGCTTCTCTTTAGAGAAGATGATAGGTGCATAATCTGAAAGTTCATGGAATGTTTGTCATCAGTTTGTGTATATCTGAATAACTGATGGCATGGGGCCTGTAGTGCAATAGTAGGAGTCCATTATTTACATGGATAAGGTCCCTAGTTTGATCTCTGACATCAGCCCTGGAGAGGCACTGCCAATCACTGTTGACATTACTCAGGTAGATGAGCCATGCTTGCTTTTGTAATGTGAATAATCTGAGTGAATAATAGGTGTTTGCAAATTTCATGAATATTTATATTATCTTCATAATTTAATAGTTAATGTGCAAGATAATACTGTCAATTGCTACGATATTGTTACTTTTTTCTATCCAAACTACCTGAAATCCCAAAATTCATCTTGGTCAGTTGACAAATTCTGGTGTCTCTGAGACCAGCTCGTTCCTCTGCTGTTCCCCAGCCAAACATCATAGCCGGCGTCTGCTAATATGAATCCGAAGCTGTTGTTGGCCATGTTTTCGACCCAGAAGCTAGCTTCTGCAAGTATTCCATGTTGCAGTAACACAACAGGCTTGGGACCTAGTTTAAAAAAGAAAAATTTAAAACAAAGCAGATGAGAATTTCCGTGCCATGATAACAAAGATGATTTTAAGAAATATCTCTCATCTTCGGAAACCATCATTTATATTTCAGTCCATTATGTCAATAACTTTGTTAGGCACATGAATCGGAGCCTTGACTGTAGAAGAGGCTTCTTAGCAAAGCCCTATTCAAGCATTCAAAAGAACATGTGAACACTGAAACAGGCGTGTGTGCAGCCAACAGCCCTGCTCCCAAAGCCCCACATGCACTAGGCATGCGCACCCCACCACTGACTTTCCTGGAAGGTTTGAAGCGACCTTGAAAGCATGCTCTGCTCAATACCTTTCCATGTACTTCTATGGGGATGCTTCCATGTGATTCTGACCAAGCAGGCTGCTTCTCACTTACAGAGAGGCTTGGAACTGCATTCAGCTGATAGCACTTATCAGCTTTCCTGCTCAACATAGGACAGTTGCAGTGGCAGATTTTGGACTTCTAAATTTCAGTGGTGCCTCCCGCCTCTCTCTTTCTGTTGTTCACTTTCTGGAGAGGTTGCGTGTGGCTAAAGAGGAAGAGGGATGGATCCCGCTCGCTGTCTTGGCATCTTTGCTCTTTGGGGCTGGGGGGGGGATAATTTCCCCCCTTTATTTCCCCCCCTAAAAACTAGGTACGCCCTATGGTCTGGTGTGCCCTAAGGAGCGAAAAATACACTACCAGATACCTCTGACTGTAAGATTTTTTCTTCCAAAAGGTATTCTGTTTATTGTCAAATAATAGCCATCATCTGTTAAGACTTCATACTCTTCACTGGGGTATCCTCTGTAACAGATCAGCTCACTCTGAAAAAGAAATAAAATAAATTGCTGAGATGTTTTAATTCATAATGTTTTAATCTGTCTGCCAGAGAGGAGACCACCTTGGGTGAATCCTGGTAGACCTACTCCATACCCCTCAAGTGTCCCAATTTAACTGGGACATCCTGGATTGATAGAAGCCGCCCTAGGAATCGACATAGGCATATCTGCAGCCCCCACCCTGAGCTATGGAACTGGGTAAGTAAGTGGGCTGTGTCCGCTCACACTGCTTCAGCCACATCACATCCTGTCTGATTAAGACTCAGGCACGTCCCCGGAAGCGAGAAGTGCTTCAGTAGCAGGAAGCCAAGTCAGGCAGCTCTTCTTGGACACTGACAGCACTGAAGCAGGGCGTACTCATGACTACCCACTCAGCCCTTCTCCAGCATCCAGCTCAGCACCTCCATACCCTCCAATGTTTCTCTGATGGAAATAGGGACATCTTATTCCAAACCCTCCAACATTTCTCCAATGGAAACAGGGATGTCCTAAGCAAAAGCGGGGCATTCTGGAATCAAATCAGAAATTGGGACAGGTTCTGTAAATCTGGGACTGTTTCTGAAAAATAGGGACACTTGAAGGATCTGCACCTCTCAGGCCACTGAGCTACTCCCAAAGATCAACCTCCCCCTTTTGTCCAGTTCTTCCTCCACCCTTTGAGCCACTCTGCCAAGAAGTCTGCACAGAGTTCATGACAGCAGGAGGTAAACTGGAAGCAGAATTGCTTCATGTTTCCCAGGCTCTTCAGTATCACTTCAAGGAAAAGTTCCGCATTCCCCATTGGGTTGTTTGTCATTGCTCCTAATTGCATATCCCCACCCCATTAATCAATAGTTATGCTTTTGATGTTCTAGATCTGGGATTTCCAACACCGTGCCCTGCAGATGTTGTTGGGCTAGAACTCCCATTAGGCCCTGACCGTTGGCCATGCAGGCTGAGGCTCATGGGAACTGGAGCCCCACAACAGCAGCTTGAGGCACCTTGCTGGCTATCCCTGTTCTAGACTGGGGGAAGGAAAAGAGAAGGAACAAGTGCTGCTTTTCCGCTCCCTTAGATCTGCATTCCAGGCCCATCTCAGGCCTGCATCTGTGATAACATTTATAAAAAGATTATGCAGCTTACGACATTCATGTGAACCTCAGGATTTGCATCTCTTCTCCTCCTACTCAATTCTTCTGAGCCTCCAGTTGCTAGTATTAAGCAAGCGATGGCAACAAGCCACCACATCTTCTGTCTTTGTATTGTTTGTAAAGGTGGTATGGAAGAGGAGAAAACAAGACAGGGTGAGGAAAACTCACAGCTATCACTTCACAAGTAATGCTGACAAAATATATACACTTTAATAATTTATTCCAAAATATATGAACTGCTCTACATTCAAAGAATACTTTAAGGTAAAGGTAAAGGTACCCCTGCCCGTACGGGCCAGTCGTGTCCGACTTTAGGGTTGTGCGCCCATCTCACTTAAGAGGCCGGGGGCCGGCGCTGTCCGGAGACACTTCTGGGTCACGTGGCCAGCGTGACGAAGCTGCTCTGGCAAGCCAGCACCAGTGCAGCACACGGAAACACCATTTATCTTCCCGCTATAAAGTGGTACCTATTTATCTACTTGCACTTAGGGGTGCTTTCGAACTGCTAGGTGGGCAGGAGCTGGGACCAAAAGACGGGAGCTCACCCCGCCGCGGGAATTCAAACCGCCGACCATGTGATCGACAAGTCCTAGGCAGTGAGGTTTTACCCACAGAGCCACCTTAGTACCATACAAAAAAACCCCAAAAACTTTTAAACTTTGTGCAAATGATAAAACAGTATTAAAAACACGAAACCAACATTGCAGAACCTGAGCAGACTATTTGGGGGATAAAAGTTTTCAGCCAACGTCTAAATATATAGAAATGTTGACGCATGTTTCCTTTCAAGGAGAAGATGATTCCAGGGATCTGGAGCCACAGTGCCTAAAGGCACCAGTTTACTTAGGATATCACCTTACGCCACATGTGCCTACTTGACCACTTCACATAATATCCACATAATACCCACACATCTGTAAGAACTCGATCTTTCCGTGTGGCAGTGCCAACACTTTGGAATTCCCTGCCTCTTGATATTAGGCAGGTGCCTTCAATGTGTTCCTTTCAGCGCCTGCTGAATACATTCTTATTTAGACAAGCCTACCCAGATTTTTAGAAAATTTGTACGAGTTTCAGTTTATTTCACTGTAGTTTTTACTTTCTATATGTTTTAAATTATGGTGTAATTTGGGGGGGGATAATTTTTTTAAAAAAATATTTTTTAGCAAACCGTTTTGAAGTTTTTCTATACAAACAAGCGGTACTTAGATTTTATGAACTAACTAAATAAAACTAATGCCTGAGTTGCAGCATGTTCTACCTACAGGGACTGGGCAGAGGCAGCAGTGTAGTTAGCCACTCAGGTGCCCTGGGTAGCACACGCACCCTGCAGTCGGGGGCAGAGCAAGCCACCCATGGGGGCAGGGCAAGCTGCCATGGGGGAGCCAAGATCCGGTGCCAAGGGCCTTCTGGCAGTTCCTTCATTGTGAGAAGAGAGGTTACAGGGAACCAGACAGAGGGCCTTCTCAGTAGCAACACCCGCCCTGTGGAATGCCCTTCCATCAGATGTGAAGGAAATAAGCAGCTATTTTATCTTTAGAAGACATCTGAAGGCAGCCCTGTTTAGGGAAGTTTTTAATTTTTAATGCTTTATTGTTTTTAACACTTGATTGGGAGCCGCCCAGAGTGGCTGGGGAAACTCAGCCACATGGGCCGGGTATAAATAATTTATTATTATTATTATTATTATTATTATTATTATTATTATTATTACTGCATGGAGCCTCTCCACAGCCTCCCCCTCAGCTGTAGGGCGGCTGAGGCAGTGGGCAGACTCAAGCCGCCTGCTGCTTGAAAAAGCTGTGCAGAGCTTGAAGGCAGTCCACCTGCCACTTCCCCCTCAGGAGAGACGCGTGGCTCAGGCCCTGCAGTATGGTGCCCAGTGCCCCCTGCCTCACCTAGCTATGCCTCTGGGTTAGGCAGATTCATGGAGGAGAGGGCTGTCGAAGGCTACTAGCCATAAAGGCTGTGCTCTCCCTGCAGAGTTGGAGGCAGCAATGCTTCTGATTTCTGGAAATTACTTGAGGGGAGACTGCTCCTGCAGTGGCGTAGGAAGGGGTGTGTGTTGAATGGTCTCTTTAAATCTGAAGGTTCATTATTGTTCCACAAGATGTGTATGTCTTTAAGGGCCAGAGCAAATAACATGACCTGGTTTTACAGCTGTGAAGCAGTATAGCAGGTGCTGTTAAGTTGTGTTAATTAAGCTGTGTCAGCAATTGAGTATAGTATATAAAGAGCAGCACCTAGCTCTCTCAGTACCCTGATGGTTGGGTTGGTCATGCTTATTGATATATTTAGTGCAAAGGAGTTTTTGTTTTTGTTACTAAAACCAAAACTCCTTCTCCTGTTGGTGCGGTACTGTGGGTCTGGAAGAGTTCCAGAATGGTTGACTGGGTTCCAGAAGCTGAGAAAGCTCTGACCTTCCCACAGCTGACAGATGAGAACTACAGTTTATGGTCGTTTCGGGTGGAGGCACTTTTGACCTCTCGGGAAGTGTGGACCTATGTAACTGATGACCCTCCTGACCCTGTAACTAATGCTTGGTCGAAAGGAGATGCAAAAGCCAGGGCAATAATTAATTTGGCAGTCAGTGACCAGCAAGTAGTCTATATAAGGAATAAGAAAACTGCCAAAGAAATGTGGGACAGTCTTGCAGCAGTACATATTAGAAAAGAGTCCCTTAATGAGGACTTTGATGGTGTAGCTAGCCAGATATCTGCCATTCCACCAGCACAAATAACTGTGGAAGGGGTAACAGCAAGATTAATGGGCGAGTTGGACAGAAGGGAGGCTTGCACGATAAGCACTCCTATTTCCAGAAATAATGAGGAACACCATATGCAAACTTGTGGTGATACGACTGCATTTAAAGTTGCCAAGTGTTTTTGGTTCTGCAATAAATAAGGACATTTTGCAAAGGACAGCAGATCCAAAAGGAAGCAAAGTACTCCTAAGTCTGCTTCTGTTCGTCAATCACGGTCGTCAGCCCAGCAGCCGACATTGTATCATAAAGACAGAAATGAGCTGTGAGCTGTTCAGGTTCGGACAACAGATTGTAAAAGAATTAAAGGTGCCAAGTAGAAGTCTTTTATTGTGGACTCTGGAGCATCTCAGCATATTTGCAATGATCAAAGCTTGTTTATTTCTTTTGAAGAGGAAATTGGTAATGTACATTTAGCCAATTCACAAGTCTTGCAGTCGCTTGGTGGGGTACTGTTATACTTGACTCTCTAAACATTACGATAGCGAACTGGATTTACTGCCCATCAGTAGATAATTTATTGTCAGTAAGGTGTTTTGCTCGTCAAGGCATAACTGTGCAATTCTTAAAGTCACTGTGTGAGTTTTTCGATGGGAACAAATGTCTATTGTATGCCCGGGACTCTGATGGTTTATATAGACTGTATTTTTGCACCTACTCACAATCACCTATAAATTGCAGAGCAGCACAGTCAAGCCAGGGGTTGAGGAATGTAAGGCCACATTCCGGGTGTGTCCATGAAGCACACAGACTATTAGGACTTCTGAATTTTGCTGATGTAATTAAGACAAAGAATATTGTTAATGGCCTCAACTTAAAGCCATGTAAATTCTTTATGCAATGCCTATCCTGTTGCAAAAATAAGAGTAAGGTTGCACGCAAGGGTAGATGCTCAGATAGGAAAGTAACTGAGCCATTTGAGTGTGTACGTTGTGATTTAGTTGGGCCACTCCCATCATTAGGAGGTTCTAAGTACTGGCTTACTCTCATAGACCAGTATAGTAGATATTGTTGGACTTATGAAATAGCTGAAAAGTCACAAACATTTGAGAAGTACAAAGTTTTTTGCAGCTGGGTAAAAACACACTTTAACAAATCTATTAAGAACCTGTTTTCTGACCAGGGCAGGGAATTTGTTTCTGAGGTTTTTGAGAATTTCCTGGAAGCGCAGGGGACTACTCATGAGTTATCTTGCCCCCGAAGTCCCTGGCAAAATGGGCTTGTTGAAGTTGTGCAGCGTGACTTCCAGGCAGGGGTTAAAACTTATCTGCACAATGCTAATCTGCCCAGAGTTTTTTGGGCTGAAGCACTCAATGCTTTTTGCTATGTTATCATTCTGGTTTAGATGTCACCCCCTATGAGATGTTGTTTTAAAAAAGCCCTAATCTGAAATACCTACTCATTTGGGGTTCAGATGTAATTATGCATTATCCCGCTAAGCAGAAATTGGGTGAGCGTAGTGTTCAGGGAAAATTAATGGGCTACCAGCAGGGGGTGTATAGAATTTACATACCAGCAACTGGCAAATTTCATATTACCAGAAGCATGATACAAACAGTAAATTGGAATGGAGTTGCTGTTTTCCAAGATACTAACAGTATAGATAATGCTGAGGAAGAAGAAGAAGAATAGTGATTCTGAATTAATGGAAGAAGATGAAAAGCCTGTTGAATCTGGTAATTTGTTTGATGATTTAAAGTTACAGGCACCCGAGGGGAGGTTACGTTCTCTTGAGTTTTCTGACTGTGAGCTTAGTCTACAGACATCTCTTCAGTCGGATAATAATGATTTACAACCTGAAGCTAGTAGTTTACAACCTGAAGCTAGTAGTTTACTCCCATTAAGTCTGAGGAGTCTGACTCTCCTTCCAGACTGAGATGTTCAGATAGAGACAGAAGCCACAACGTTTTGCAGATGAACATTTTAATACTGTGTATGCCAATAAGGCGATTTTTGAGCCAAAAAGCTACAATGATGTTCGGAATTTACCTAAGCACCAAGCTGTAAATTGATATAAAGCTATGAACTCTGAGATAGCTTCTTTAAAAGAGCATAATACATGGTCTCTTGTACCACAAACCCCAGATATGAGACTTATTGATTCAAAATGGGTTTAGAGAGTTAAAATGAATGACAAAAATGAAATTGTAAGGTATAAGGCTAGATTAGTTGCTAGGGGTTTTCAACAAATTCCAGGCAAAGATTATGATTATGATTGCGTTATTCACCAAGTGTAAAATATGAAACGGTTAAGCTTTTGTTAAAAGATGCATCACAACGTGGACATTCTATTTATCATTTAGATATAAAAACTGCAGATTTCTTTGCAGATTTAAAAGAACACATTTTTATGCATGTTCCTGAAGGCATAGACGCCGCTGAAGGTTTGGTATGCAAATTTAAAAAATCCCTTTATGGTCTGCACCAAAGTGGAAGGAATTGGCACCAAACTTTAGCAAAAGAATTTCTGGATATTGGTTTTTCGCAAGGAAAGGGAGACAATTGTGTGTTTATAAAGGAAAGGGCAAACTCTGTAACAAAAATATGTGCGTATGTAGATGACATGTTAATTTCTACAAAAACTAAACAGGAATATGAACAGGTAGTATCACAGTTACAGAACAAATTTGATGTGGTGGAATTAGGAATAGCTAAAAATTATTTATCCATGCAAACTGAGAAAGGCAAAAATGGATCTTTTCTGGTTCATCAAATTGCAAAAATTGATGATCTTGTTGAAATGTTATGTTTAGAAAATGTGAATGGGAAGGAAACACCTATGGTGTGTGATTTCACCTTTACAGGGAAGATAAGCCATTTCCTAACAAAACTTTGTATTGTTCTGCTATAGGCAAGCTAAATTTCATTCAAAGAATCCCGAGACCAGATATTCTTTGGTGCCCCCAGCAAGCTCTCTGCAGCGTAACTAGTCTGCAAATAGCCAACAGGGTGCAGTGGGTGCGGGAGTCATTTTTTCAAAAACACATATTTTTGCCATTTTGTCACCTCCCTCAGTGATGACACCTGGGGCAGACCACACCCACGGCACCCCCTTCTTACACCACTGGGCAGAGGAGGAATAGTGGAGACCACCTCCCCAGCCTGACCCTTGCAGAGGAATACAGTTTAGATTTTCAACATGGGTTTGAGGGAGGTCACAGCTCAGAAGCAGATGAGGGGAAAGTTGGGAAATAATGGAAGAGGAAGAGGCTGAGCCGGAGCAGCTGGCTGACACATGATCACTAGAAAGCATTCCAGACCCACCATCTCCCAGAACCCAGCGAGCCTTGAAAGTAGGAGAGCAAAGAGCTCAAAGGGGACTTCTTAGCACCCATAGGAGAGACGTTGAGCTTGATGAATGAGGAAGTGGGCGAGATGGTGGGGTGAAGATTCACTTAGGACAACGCCATTATCCAAGAGGATGGGTTTTAGAGCCTCGCTCTGTAAATACTGAATAAAAAATGGATGGTAAGAACATTCCTTGTCTTTGTATGTTCCTGGGCAACCGGCCGTGGGAGTTGCTGTGGTAGCAGCTTGACAGGTAGATTGTACCATGAACAATTTTAACAGACTGGGGGAGGCTGCAGGAGGAGAGGCTGTTTCTCAGATACCCTAGTCCAGAACTATTTAGGGCTTTATAATAATGTATAATCGTGAATCTAGCCTGGCAGTAAACTGGCAGCCAGTGCAATGCTTTCAGCAAAGGAATCACTTGTTGCCAATAGGCTGCCTCAAAGAGCAACCATGCACTTATACTGTTTTGCAGCTTCTGCTCCAAAGTGAAGGGCAGCCCCAGGTAAAGCACGCTGAAGAAATTAAATCTGGAAGTTATCAATCTGTGGCTCACTGTTGCCAACCTATCTCTTTCAAAGAGCAGCCACAGCTGGCATACTAGTTAAAGGTTGCAAAACGGACTCCTAGACACTGGAGAAAACCGGCAGTGCATCATTCATACATGCACAAGTACTAATTTTGTGTGGCTGGTTCTGAATGATTGGGTCATATTTATAAAGACCGTGGCACAAGGTGAAAATTCTCTGGTAGAAGGGAAACAGCAGAGCAACATTTTGCCACATGAAGCCACACAGTGACAGGCTACAAATTCACATAAGCAAATTAATATTCATTTTCCTAAACATTGCATATTAAACCAGTTAGCCCTTGTTTGTGTATGCATAGTAAGAATTGTGTTGCAAATTATACAATATAGTTAACAACTGCCAGCCCTACTGCATCCAGTTTTTATTTTCATTTCTAGTTTCCATAGCTGTTTACAAAACATGAAAACATATGGGATTCTCTGCAAGGTACAAGAAGTGAGAACAGAGTCAGTGCAGCTCACATTCTCTATGTGCACTTGTTTGTAATCTTTGGAGCTGCCTTTGTTTTAAGTTGGGATGCTTAACTTCTGCCTGTCTAGACAGTTCCCATCCTTGCTGACCATTGGCCTTGGGTGGCCATGAGTTTCCCCACACCTGCTTAAACTTTCTTTCAAAAAATATTAACAACTACACCATACCTTGCTATTCCTTAATGAAACCCTCGAAATGGAGCCAAACAAAAAGCAAAAATAGAGTCAAGGAACATATTACCAACCAGAGTCCTCTTGCTGTGTTTCAACAGGAGCAGGATTTTTTAATGCGTTCCACAGCATATAATATTGTTGGTGCCTTCTTTAGCGATAAGACTCGACTGGCAGAGCCTTCTATGTTTTGCTGGGAACACCCAACCAGTACTTACATCAGATGTTAAGGAAATAAATTCACATGACAGGTGATGTGTAGTAATGCACTTGGCAACTCACAGTCATGGCAGAGGGAATGCATCCACAAGGCAGCTGTGGAATCTGGGGTCACTCCATTGGATGGAGGATAGCGAGCAATGGGATTTTGTGCCTTGAAAAGGACATGATGCAAATCTATGCTTCCCCGAATTACTAATATTCTGCACGAATGTTCATAAGGTGGAGAGCCCATGTTTTGGAAATGAATTCCCACGCCGTTAAAGTGATCTGCTTAATAAACGATTTCTTGTCATGCCTCTGCCATTAGCCTTTTAGCAACCCTTAAGTTTTATGCCACAGTTCCTTTGTCATTACCACATGTACACATGTCATTACTACACGTACCACATGTCGGATACATATGCTTCAGCCAGGGGCAAACTTTGGTCTTTTAAATTTCACTAGCACCCTGTGTGAGACCAAAATTTGGTACCCCTTCACCTTCCATTCTGTATGTGTGCTACATCACAGTTGTGGCACCCTGCGGCACCCCTCTTGGTTCAGCACCCAGTTTGGGGGGAACTGGTCATGCTTCCCTAAATCTGCCTCTGCTTCCGCCTAAGCTCATGTTTAATGTGCCTTATTCATGGTACATTCATGACAGCAGCATCATTTATTTGAAAGCCAATTCTCTTTGCAAATTAAATCCCTGCAAGTTAAGTTGAATGCATCATACCTACATCTTCTCACTTTCCGGCACCACCATTGTCACATGTGTTTGCGCCCATGTCTGCAGGCATAGCGCTGGTGTCAGGAGTCAACAGGCCATAAATCACACTGTGTAAATTTGTTAGCAAAACACTATCCTCGCAGACTTACTGCAGTGTCAGGCCTAATTAACACAGCAACTCATTCCCAGTAGGTCTTGTCTCCATGAAGCAGTTGCTGAGACTGAAGGTCCCCTCCTCTCCAAGGCTTTACCCAAGCAATCAGAGACTGTATCTACATGGAGCCAATCTCTCCTCCACCCTTTTCATGCCTCTTCTGATTCTGGGAGACCACGGGGAAGGGGCCTTATGCAACAGGACGAGGGGACACCCATGACTCTTCAACAGTCTCTGCCTCTTGGCCTCCCTCCTCCCTTGCATCAGCTTCTGCCTCTGATTCTGGACTTTTCTCTCCCCAGACTATCCCAGCTCATTCTACAATTATAAACAAGAACACTGTTGTGCATGCACAAAACTGCAAAGATTGCTCTCTGTGCTCCCTTTCTGACCTCTTAACTGTCATTATATATCACTTAAGGCCTTTCCCCATTCATGAACTCTTGTAAAACCTGTCCTAACTGGTTTCTGAAGCAGGGTGTTTTAGTAAAATGAAGATCTCTGTGTGTTTGTATATGAATGTCATGCAAAAGAATCTCATCCTAGATTGGCGCCCGCTCTGTGGAACGCCCTCCCATCAGATGTCAAGGAAATAATCAACTATTTGACTTTTAGAAGACATCTGAAAGCAGCCCTGCTTAGGGAAGTTTTTAATGTTTTATGGTTTATTGTGTTTTTAATATCCTGTTGGAAGCCGCCCAGAGTGGCTGGGAAAACCTAGCCAGATGGGCGGGGTAATAATAATAATAATAATAATAATAATAATAATAATAATAATTAGTGAACAGCACAATCACTTTTGGATGGAGTTCCTCCAGGATCCAATTCCAAGTCCTTTCTATTTCTATATTGATCACTTCAACACATCTGATGGTTTTCATTTCAACACCCTCATATATTGGTAACACCCAGCTTTACCAAAACATCCCTTCTCCATTCTGTCCTGTGGCTCCTGCTGCTTGCAGCAACAGTACTGCTTGGATGTTTCACCTGGTTGCACAGGTGAACCTGGTCATTTACTACTTAAACTACAGAAACCTGTTCCTCCCTTCTGCTGTCATGCCTCAGGGTTCTATCTTGAATGCTACCACTAAAATCACCAGCGTCAGAGCATGTGAGAGCCATCCTTAGATTCTTAGCTGAGCTTCCTGTTTGCTCATACGCCTTAGCCCTTTTCAGTCATTCCTCCTGCACGTGTGAGTCAAAAGTGCATGTTTTGGCCCTGCCCCCAACATTGCCATAAGACCATAATACTAACTGTAAGGTAAAGGTAAAGGGACCCCTGACTATTAGGTCCAGTCGTGACCGACTCTGGGGTTGCAGTGCTCATCTCTCTTTATTGGCCGATGGAGCCGGCGTACAGCTTCCGGGTCATGTGGCCAGCATGACTAAGCTGCTTCTGGAGAACCAGAGCAGCGGACAGAAACGCCGTTTACCTTCCCTCTGGGGTGGTACCTATTTCTCTACTTGCACTTTGACATGCTTTCGAACTGCTAGGTTGGCAGGAGCAGGGAGCGAGCAACGGGAGCTCACCCTGTCGTGGGGATTTGAACTGCCGACCTTCTGATCGGCAAGTCCTGGCTCTGTGGTTTAACCCAGAGTGCCACCCGCATCCCAATAATAACCATGTTGACCAGCAAAACTTAACTATCACCATTCAGTAAACAGGAACTAAGCCTCACACATAACAATAAAATCTCCATCAAGCTGCATTTATTATCCTTGTAGTACTAAGATAAAGATGTGGTCTTCCCCAAATGAAGGTTGTGTATTCTTTACTTCAAACGTACCTTACGAAACTGAATAGTAAACCAGAAGAAACAGACATTATCTGGGTCAACAAACAAGTCCTTTTCACCATGCCATATAGTTGTTGGTATGCACATTTTTTCTATGTCATACGAGGGAGGCTAAGTCTTAAAAAGGGGAAAGGAAATGGAGTATTTCCAAAGCAGACCCACTGAAATGAGTGACTATGGCTAAGTTAGGGGCATTCAATGGTCTACTGCGAGCAAAATTTACTTGAATACAACCCCATGGAGAAATAGCGTGGCCAGAAGACTTTGGGCACATGAAGAGGGAAGATGCCCCACATTATTAGTAAAAAATATTTGAAGCAGTGGAAATATTTGCATGGTGGGTGACCTCACATGTGCTGTGCATTTCTGTACACCTTGTCCTTGGTTTGCTGCAGGCACAGGGACTTTGATTTCAGTCGTACCTTGACTATGCAGTTGTACCTTGGCTTTCGAACAGCTTAACTCACGAACAACTTAGAATTCGAACACCGCAAACCTGGAAGTAGATGTTCTAGTTTCCAAACTTTGCCTTAGAAGCCGAACATCTGGCATGGCTTCCATGGCTTCCTGCAACCAATCGGAAGCTGCGCCTTGGTTTCCGAACATTTTGGAAGGTGAACGGACTTCCAGAACACATTCTGTTCGAAAACCAAGGTAGGATTGTAGTTCAGTGGTAGAGCACTTATTTTGAGGGCAGAGAGTCCCAGGTTCAGCCCTTAACCCTGATCGGTAAGACTGGGCCCAAAAAAGTCCCCTATTACTGCTAGTCAGTGTAGACCTGCAGTCTTCAACCTTTTCAGACCCAGGACCCATTTGTAACCCAAACATGAATTTGAGGACTCATTTCTTTAACCATATATTGGCATGGTGGTAGTGTTCCCCTTGCGACCTACCTTGGACCAGGCCACCAGTTGAAGACCAGGGGTGCAGACAATACTGAGCTAGGGGTGAGTTAATTTGGTTTCTCTCAGTTTCTCATTTTTACAAACTTCAGTTCAGTTCTCCACATTTCCACATCTGGTTTTGATTTTTTTTAAAAGGGCCTTGTGAAAATTCACCAGCATCTTAGTGCTCATTTCTCCTAATGTATGCTTTTAAAATATACAGTGTAATACAACATTTTTGCAAAGTAATTTCCCCTAATAGAATGTGCTTGTACACTATTTTCATTAACAGATGCATTATTTTTTTTACACATTACTTGACTGGATTAATGTGCAAATTGGAATTTAGCTACCTGTCAGCTTTTAAAATGACACCTCCTTGTTCTCTCGTAAGGGCAATAGCGCCCACTTGATGTTCTTCTTATTTTCTTATGTTTCTGGAAACCCCAAGGCACCTTTTTTGTAAGCATGGAATGGAGGGGGAGCGGCCTACCATGCATCTAACCACTGTTATTTTTAAGAAAATAAGAAGAGCCTTGCTGGACTCAGCCAAGGGCACATCTAGTTTAGAAGTAGAGAGTGACAAAGAAACAGATGGAAGTTATTTTAAATAAAATAACAATGAGCTGTATTTCAAAATCTGCATCTCCTACTTCTTGGTCCCGTTTTTTTTCTTCTTCTTCAGAATATACAGCCCATGAGTCATGCTGGCAAACACGATCTGTGGCGTTCGTTCGGAGCCCCCGGTCGTCTCACGGACTTTTGACCCATACACCACTAATCCGCTGCCACCAACCAGGTCCTCCCTGGTAAAATCACTTCAGTCTCAGTCAGCTTTTCAATTCATAAAGAAGAGTGTATTTTATTTCAGACTTAAAACAAAACTATTACAGCATTCCAAACAGTGTTCCTCTTTACTTTCTTAGTCTTATGTTCCTCTCTCTATCTCTGCTACCACCCCACACTCAAGGACCAACTGCCCTAACTGTCTCTTTATTACCAACTGCCTTTCCCAACCAGCCAACCCAGTCAAATCAACCAACTACCCACCCACAACTCCCAACGAACTAACTCCCAGAACTCCTCCCAGAACTCCTTTATAGACCCACTGACTCCACCCCCTGGGTCCTGTCTGTGCAACCTATTTAACTATTTCCCCTCCAGCACTCTCTCATATATGGTAACGTCACACGATCATCTGCCAGATTTTCATTCTATGTTGAAAAACGTCTCTCTCTTTTTGGCTATATAAACCAATACAATACAATTATTTCTATTTATCTATTTTTTTAAAAAAACAGTTATCATCTTGCCACCTGACTCACTTATGCTCCAGGCTTATCAAATTTATTTATTCATTATGCAGACGTTCTTCGTTTCAGATGGTGGTAATCATCTGGGAAACAATCACTGGTTTTATATATATATATATATATATATATATATATATATATATATGCACTTTGATTTGGTGTAATATTTATTCCTCTGGGGGATTTGAGTGAATTAATTATTTTTGCTAGTGGACAGCTGTTTTCCCCCCTTGAAAACACTATACAAATATTTATCATCGTCATTTCTATATTCTGTATTGTTTTTAACACTTGGTTGGAAGCCGCCCAGAGTGGCTGGGGAAACTCAGCCAGATGGGCGGGATATAAATAATAAATTATTATTATTATTATTATTATTATTATTATTATTATTATTATTTCTACAGATGAGCATACTAAGTCCATGGGCATAGCCAGGATTTATGTTGGGGGGCAGGCTTTATGTTGCAGGGGCAGAACCTCAGTTAGTTAAGTGTTTTGTATTGATTTACTTGATTTGGGGGGCAGCTGCCCCCCTGCCTCCCAGCTGTGGCCATGACTAAGCCCCAATTTAGCAATGGTAGTTTTTGCACACAGAAATTGACCCCTGTGCAGGTAATGAAATTAGCAAAAAAGATGTGAAATTAGTTTTGTATGCAGTGACAGCAGCTAGAATTTTGCTGGCGCAGAAATGGAAACAGGAAGAAATGCCCACGAGAGAAGAATGGAGAATGAAATTGATGGAATACGCAGAAATGGATAGACTAACGGGAAGAATCAGGAATCAAAGAGACCAGAGATTCACCGAGGACTGGAAGAAATTTACAGAGTATATCAAAAATGTTTGTGATGATCAATTAATAGTTGTTGGATTTCAAGAAGCTCTGTGAAAAATAGTGATAGAAATATTGCTAAAAAGATAAGATTTGACTAAGATTGTTAAAGTGCAATATAAAATTATGAAATGTGAGATGAAGAGATAATACGGAGAATTGTCAGACAACCTGAAGGAAGTCTAAAAGAATGACTAAGAAATGGATGTTTAATTTGGTATAAATTTATGTTGGAAAATTATATATATATATATATATAAAAGAAATTGACCCCTGTGCATGGCTCCATCGAGCTTTCATGAGTGTATGTGTGGTACCACTGGGCACACATGAGCAGAGACACATATCAGCAGAGACTGTCAGTGCCAATCAGATGTGAGCAGGGCGGTACTGATTTGTGACACATCCTCAGCTCAAAGGAGATAAACAATCACCTTATGCAACCTTTCTCAACCTGTGGGTCCCCAGATGTTGTTGAACTACAACTCCCATCACCCCTAGTTAGCAAGGCCAGAGCTCAGGGATGATGGGAGTTGTAGTCCAACAACATCTGGGGACCCACAGGTTGAGAAAGGTTGCATAAGGTGATTGTTTTGTGGTAGTTCTTTACTGACCGAGTTCTTCTTCCCTATCATAAAGGCAATGAGCAAGTAACAAGCAATAACCAAATTGCTTTGACTGCTCATATTTGATTAACTGTATTTTCACAAGTATCATTGTAAGCAAATGTAAGAAAGACAGTAGCTGCTGCCATTTTACAGAAGATCCAGTGCTAAAACACAGCAGACATGATTTCTTTTGTTGTTGCAGCACTGTAATAGTGGGGGGAAACTGTTGAATTTCAGCCTAGAACAAAGTAGGTAATGGCACAAGATAATGCTTTAGTTGATATTCCCAACATTGCAGGAGGTTTGGACCAGGTTCTCTTCCAATTCTGCAATTCTATGATTCTGATATCAAGAAACAAATATGGAGTGATGAAATCAGATCCAAAGCCATCATCCATCACCATCAACAACAACAAAAGGAATCAACCATTGATGTTTAAGTTTTGAAATGCTGAGGAACCATTGATTAAACTCTACCTGGCGGCAGTGGGCTACTGATTTTACAGAAGAAAAATAAGGAGAGATTATGAAAAATACATCTGCTTGACTGTGGGAAAAACAATAGGTAAAAAAACCTATCAGACAAAAACAGAATAGATACCAATTCCATCCTGTTTCCCTCAGTAGGTCTACTGCCACCTGGTGACAAATTACATTCTGAAATGAAGGTGAATCTGTCTAGGGCATTTGTGTTTGTGTACTGGGTCTGCCCAGTCTCTGCTACCACTGGAGCGACACCAGCCCCGAGCGGCAAGGCTGTTGCACCCTCCTCGCCCCCCCCCATCTCAACCTTGCAAGGCTGCTTGGGGAAAGGTGGTGTGGGAACCCGGCAGCCATGCACCCCTCGATCCCAGCCTCACCCAAACAATTTAGAGAATTAGAATTCTATTCAATATGAGAATACAGTAGCTAAACAACAAGCCCTAAATCCAGAGTACATTTCAGTTTGCAGTTAATTTTTTTATTGCATTTTACAGGGGGCAGGGAAATCTCAGATAGGGAGTTCCATGATTCATTGCAGAGCAGAAGCAAGTTTATTCTATAAGGCATCATTACACAATATAAAATAAAATGCATATTATAATAAGTAGTTGTCAGGGAATCAGGAGCAGGAGCACTGGGGAGAGAGGATTGGGAGAGCGAAGGGGAAGAATCCGAGGGCAGCGTAGGGGAGTATGACAGTGGCCCGAGAGATTCCATGAGCTTCTCCAGCGAATCAGAAGATTCCCAGAAGGGGGCGCCGATGGTCAGGGCAAGGGGGGTCCCAGGGGGGACGCACCAGAAACAAGGAGCCAGAGGGGAACCCCAAAGCAGCAGTGGAGGATCAGGACCAGTTTCCCCACCAGAGCGTAGTGGGGGGGAGGAGTCACATGTGTCAGGAGCAGTGTCTCCTCCAGAGAGGGAGTCAGGGCTGACCACGCCTCCAACGGAGGGGAGGTCAGTTGCAGCTAGCCCCCCCGATGGGGGAAGCAGTGACAGCAGCAGTGGAACGGTCAGGAGGAAAGTTGCTGGCTGGGCGCGCGCGCCAAGTTCAAATGTGCAGGCGCGCGGAACAGCAGGAGACCCGGATGGGGAACCAGCTCCTAAAGCCCGCCGGAGGGAGGGAGAAGGCTCAGGGGAATCAGCGGGAGAAGAGGCTAGAAAGGGCGGAACCCCGGCGGGCAGGCGGACCCAGAGGAGGAAGGAGCAGCGGAGAAGGTGGAGCAAGGCTAGACTCTTAAATTGGTGTCAAGGGGGAGGAGACTCAGACGGAGCATCAGTGGTCTGACACTTTAGACGTGGGGCTGCGCGCTGCGGCTCTGGAAGTGAAACTGAACTTCAATAAAGGCTTTTATACTTAACAACGAAGCAGCGTTGGTCCTTTGTGAGCTGGGACCTAGGGTAGCCCTGACAGTATGCTCCGTCTCTCATAAAAACCTCGCAGCGTGAGTTGGTGCAGCGAGGGGCAAGACTTGGTGTTTTGCGAGCTCACGAAGATAGGCAAAGATGACTACAGAGAGCCAGGTGAAAGAACTGCAAGAAGCAGTCACGACGCTTTACGCGGAAGTAGCAGCATCCAGGAAAAGAGAAGAAGAAGCAGTAGCGCTCTGCCGGGATCTGCAAGCCAGGTGGGACCGTTGGGGGAAAGAGGGGCTGCCAGGACCCAAACCGGAGGGAGTTGGCCTCGGGAAGAGGGGGGGCAGCCTGGTGGCGCACTTTGATGGGAACCTGCAGCAATACCCTAACTTCAGAGCTGACGTGGTTTACGCGCTCAATTTGCTTCGGAAAGACTTTAGAGATGAGGAAGAGAAGGTGGGCTTCATAATCACTCATTTGCATGGGGAAGCAAAAGCGTGGCTGCGGAATTTGTGGCGCGAAAAAGACCCTGCCCTCAAAGATTCCGATGCATTTATCAAAGCTATGGACGCTTGCTTTAAATCTACGGTAGATGTAGATATTGCTCGGAGGGAAATGCATGGACTACAGCAAGGGAAAGCGACGGTGAGGCAGTATCACTCGCGCTTTTTTGCCTTACTGAACGTGCTGGGCTGGGAGAAGGACTCCATTGCTGTCAGAGACCTGTTCTGGGAGGGGCTAAGTGGAGAGGTGAAAGATGAACTGGCAAGAGGAGAAAGACCCCAAAATACCCAAGAAGTTGCCCAAAGAGCGTTGGCAATTGGTGTGCGCCTGGAAGGACGTAAGGGAAGCACCCCAGCCAGGACAACCCCTTTCTTTCCCAGAGAGGCGGGGCGGGCGCTGTCCATGCCTCCTTTGGGAAGGGGAGAAGAGCCGATGGAGATTGGTGGTGCAAGGGCTCAGACTGCCAGCAGAGCCCAAACACCGGGAGCAGTCAAGGGGAAGGCTCCTAGAGGGACCAGGAAGTGTTACATCTGCGACAGTGCACAGCACATGGCCAAAGAGTGTCCCCAGAGGCTCCAGAAGCACACTGCAGCCTCAGCAACAGTAAAGGGAACAGGTGAGCAGCTGAAACAGCTGCAGGGGGAAGAAGAAGCCTGGTTGGAAACAGAGCCACTGGGGCCCAACCAGGCAAGTCAGTGAAGCAGTCCCCAGAGATTTTACAGCCCACAGACCCCCTCCCACCCAAACCAGTGGTGCAACTCACCGCATCGCTCCAGTTGCCCAATGGGCACACCATGCAAGTACCAATAACCATTGACTCTGGGAGCAACGCAGACTTTATTGGAGTGGACTTTATCAAGCAACATCGCATAGCACTCATGCCAGCCACGATGCCCCTAAACGTCGTCACGGTCGATGGCAGGAAGCTACTGGGAGGAGAGGTGGTACAGCAAACACCACCGATGGTGATGCAAATTGGAAACCACCGCGAAGTCATCAGCTTCAACGTCACCCACCTGTCGGACACGCCCATAGTGTTGGGTATGAGTTGGCTGGATAGGCACAGCCCGGCATTGGCATGGTACCAGCGGCAGTTGACCTTCTGTTCCTCCTACTGCGCAGAACACTGCATCCAGACCCGCCAGGAGGAGGAGGGGCAAGAGGATGAACCGCAGCTACACCTAGGCATGGTGCAAGCGGTACCCAACAAGTACAAGGAGTTTTTGGAGGTCTTCTGCGAGAGGGAAGCGGATAAGCTGCCTCCCCACAGGCCTTACGACTGCAAGATTGACCTCCTGCCGGGAGCGACGCTGCCGACTGGGAAACTGTATTCCATGTCTGAAGATGAACTGCAAGAACTCAGGGAGTTCATAGATCACAACTTGAAGCGGGGGTTCATCCAAGAATCTAAAGCAGTGGGGGGCAGTCCCGTGTTTTTCGTGAAGAAGAAGGACACGCCCCAACGGAGACTCATAGTTGATTTTAGGACCATAAATTCCAAAACAAAGCCCGCAGCATTCCCCATGCCCAAGATCGACGACCTGCTCGCGACGGTGAGGAAGGGACGGATCTTCACCAAGTTGGATCTACGAGGGGCGTACAACCTTATACGCATGCGGGAGGGCGATGAGTGGAAGACAGCCATGTTTACACCTTTAGGCACCTATGAATATCGCGTAATGCCTTTTGGTCTGCAAAATGGCTCCCATACCTTCCAAGCTTTCATGCATCACGTGTTAGCGGGACTCCTCTACAAGAAGTGCGTCTGCTTCCTGGACGATATCCTGATCTTCTCGGAATCGCAGGAGGCTCACGAGAGGGACGTCAAGGAGGTCCTGCAGAGGCTACGGGAGCACAGACTTTACGCCAAATTAGAGAAGTGCCAGTTCGACATGACGGAGGTGGATTTTCTGGGCTACAAGCTGTCCGACAAGGGACTCGCCATGGACAGCGCCAAGGTCCGCGCGGTGTTGGACTGGAAGAGCCCGCGCAATCGGAAGGAGGTCCAGAGGTTCGTCGGCTTCGCCAACTTTTATCGCAAGTTCATCAAAGGGTTCGCGAAGGAGACGGCGGCCATCACGGACACCCTCAGCTCCAAGAAGAAGAAGTTCACCTGGACGGACCAGGCGGAGCAGTCCTTTCGGAGACTCAAGCGTCTCTTCGCGTCCGAAGAACAGCTGCTACATGTAAACCCCAGCAGACCAATGAGGGTTGAGACGGACGCCTCAGACAGAGCAGTGGGGGCCGTCCTGTTGCAGCAAGATCCGCAAGGGGAATGGAGGCCGTGCGCATTCTACTCCAGGAAACTCAGCAAGGCGGAACAGAACTACACCATCTGGGACAGGGAGTTGCTGGCCATTCATGCAGCTTTCAGGGCGTGGCGGCACTTCCTCGTTGGAGCCAGACACACAGTGCAAGTCCGCACGGACCATAAGAACCTGGAGTACTGGCGCACGGCGCGGTTCCTGAACCAGAGACACATCCGCTGGGCGGAGTTCTTTGCGGATTTCGATTTCCGGATAGAATACATCCCGGGAGACAACAACGTCATGGCGGATGCACTATCCAGGAAGCCGCAGTATCTCGAGGAAGCGGCGCCGGTGGCGGCCAAGCACATTTTCGCACCGAAAGCGTGGGCGTGCGCTTCAGCTGCCGTGGACCTGGACGCGGTGCGTCGAGCGCTGCAGACGGATTCGTTCGCACAATCCAAGATGGAGGAGGTGCGAAGAGGCACAGCGAAGGACGACGAGTTCCAGATACGAGACGGACTGCTCATCCGCAAAGGGGCTCTCTACGTGCCCGGAGACGACCTCCGCGCGAAAGTCTTGCAGCAGCTACACGACGCGCCCAGCGCTGGGCACTTCGGCAAGGACAAAACGGCGGAATTAGTAACCAGAGACTTTTGGTGGCCCAAGGTGAGGGGAGAAGTCGCGGATTACGTCTCCAGGTGTGACACCTGCCAAAGGGCCAAGCCAGTACACAGGAAGCCGGCGGGTCTACTAGAACCCCTACAGACGCCGCTCGAACCGTGGGAGAGAGTGGCCCTGGACTTTGTCACAGATCTGCCCAGCTCGCGAGGCAAAACAGCGGTGCTCGTGGTCGTAGACATGTTCACCAAGATGGCACACTTTATTCCGTGCGCGAAGGTGGCCACAGCGGAACAGACCGCCAAGCTGTTCATAGACCACGTGTTCAAAGCTCACGGCTTGCCGCGGTCCATCCTGTCCGACCGGGGTCGCCAATTCGTCTCGAGCTTCTGGCAGAAGCTGCTGGGCATCCTGAACGTCAAGATCAACTTAGCGTCGGCACGACACCCGCAGACCAACGGACAAGCGGAGAGGGTCAACGCCATCATGCAGCAGTACCTGCGATGCTACGCCAATCAACAACCCTCGACCTGGGTGGACTACCTACCGCTGGCCGAGTTTGCCTACAACAACACGAAGCACGGGTCTACGGGAGTGACACCGTTCTTCGCCAATAATGGGCGGCATCCCAGAACTTTCCCGGGGTTAGAGACGACGGGGGAGGGGGAGCCAAGGGGAGCAGAGCACTTAGCAGCAGAGTTACAGGAGGTCCACGAGCAACTCCGAAGGCAATTGGAACTGGCGAAACACGCCTACAAGATGCAGGCAGACAAGCACAGGAGGGTCGGGGAGGACATCCAGGTGGGGGACTGGGTCTGGTTAGCAGCCCAGGCAGTGCCGGCCAGGACGCTAGCTAAGAGGAAGCTCAAGCACAAGCAGCTGGGACCTTACCAGGTCGCGGCGCAAATCAATCCAGTGGCCTTCCGGTTGACACTCCCGGAGGGCTCCAGAATGCACCCAGTCTTTCATAGGTCAGTGCTCACACCCTACAGGGAACCCCACAGGTTTCAGGCGACAGGGAACGCGCCAGACACACTTAGTGAATCTCCGAAGAGGGAGGGGTCACGGAGGGCGACGCCACTCAACGAGGTCACGGAGATTTTGGACTCGAGGTGGGGGGAAGAGGGGGTGGAATACCTCCTCGCCAGGGAAGGTACCCCAGCCAGTGCCAACAGGTGGGTACCGTGCTATGCCGTGGAGGAGCACTATCTTAAAGACGAGTTCCATGCACTCTTCCCACACAGACCTATGCCGGCAGAGTATTTCGACGACTGGCTCTTCACGCCCACACTGTCAGCCAGTACGTTCCAGGGTTTTTCATCAGCTGAAGAGACGACGCCAGACACTAGCTCCTCGGAGGGGTCTCTCTCGGGGTTTGCCACAGACCGCTCCTATTGGTGGGACACTCAACCGGAGGTGGGGTGGCGCAGGGAGCTGCTGCGGGGACCTTTGCAAGCTGTCTCACCAGAGGTACCCGGGGGAGGGGAGGACATGGACGTGTTGGGGGAGGATCCTGGATTCGAGCACATCAGCAGAGAGATGGAAGCAGAGGAAATCGACGTCGACGAGCCCGTTGCGGTTGGGCCGGATCCAGTGGACCGGCTACACACCAGGGGGGAAGAATGGTATCCCGCACTCACACCCACTGGACTGGAGCACCCGGAACCCACACCCGAAGAGGGGGAGGGGGGAAGGGGGGGCTTCGAGGGGGGGATGGATGTCAGGGAATCAGGAGCAGGAGCACTGGGGAGAGAGGATTGGGAGAGCGAAGGGGAAGAATCCGAGGGCAGCGTAGGGGAGTATGACAGTGGCCCGAGAGATTCCATGAGCTTCTCCAGCGAATCAGAAGATTCCCAGAAGGGGGCGCCGATGGTCAGGGCAAGGGGGGTCCCAGGGGGGACGCACCAGAAACAAGGAGCCAGAGGGGAACCCCAAAGCAGCAGTGGAGGATCAGGACCAGTTTCCCCACCAGAGCGTAGTGGGGGGGAGGAGTCACATGTGTCAGGAGCAGTGTCTCCTCCAGAGAGGGAGTCAGGGCTGACCACGCCTCCAACGGAGGGGAGGTCAGTTGCAGCTAGCCCCCCCGATGGGGGAAGCAGTGACAGCAGCAGTGGAACGGTCAGGAGGAAAGTTGCTGGCTGGGCGCGCGCGCCAAGTTCAAATGTGCAGGCGCGCGGAACAGCAGGAGACCCGGATGGGGAACCAGCTCCTAAAGCCCGCCGGAGGGAGGGAGAAGGCTCAGGGGAATCAGCGGGAGAAGAGGCTAGAAAGGGCGGAACCCCGGCGGGCAGGCGGACCCAGAGGAGGAAGGAGCAGCGGAGAAGGTGGAGCAAGGCTAGACTCTTAAATTGGTGTCAAGGGGGAGGAGACTCAGACGGAGCATCAGTGGTCTGACACTTTAGACGTGGGGCTGCGCGCTGCGGCTCTGGAAGTGAAACTGAACTTCAATAAAGGCTTTTATACTTAACAACGAAGCAGCGTTGGTCCTTTGTGAGCTGGGACCTAGGGTAGCCCTGACAGTAGTACTAGAGGCTGCATCCCTACTTGATGTTACACTTTTACCGTCAATTTTCTTATGCAGTTTTCTTCTTCATATCTTTTTATTATTGTAAGCCAGCTTCAATATTCTTCGTGACAGAAAGGAAGAATATAAATACAGAAATCAACCGATGTAAGATTCCTTTAAAATAAATGTGCACATTAATATCAGATATATAGTTTGCCCGTTATCCATAACCTATGGGATGATTTATTGGAAGCTTTGCTTGCCCCCGGAGTCCACACGCTTCCCCTGTGGTGCTCTGCTCCAAAGGGCTCCTCACAGCTTGCTTCAGCAGAGTGCATACGCAGCGTAGAAACAGAAGCTGTTGCCGTGTGTACGTAACAAATCAGGCTTGACGCACGGTGTCCTCCTTATCTTACAAATAGCTTTATTCTCATAGCAAAACAACAGATCATAACTCTCCCGGTGACAGAGCACTCATTCTTGCTCCTCTCCCGGTACGGAGCAACACACACTCTCTGAGAGACAGAGTAGAACACTCCCCTCAGTATTCTAAACCACGCCTCAGAATGTGAGACGTCACTCAGAACTTCTTAACCCTGTAAGTTCTGACTCTCTCCATACCCCCTCTCGTATCATATTCTGAGAGGACCTCTGAGTGTTCAACACCTTCTCCACTGCCTTTCGCTCCTTCCTGGCAGCATTGTCAGGCACCTGTTGAACCTCCTCACAAATCTCAGGTTCGCACTGTGCGAGACCAACCCACGCATTTGTGACCTGAAACCTCTCAGGTGGAATTCCCTTTGTTGCCCGAGATGACCGCCTGGGCACAAACTGGGGTGCTTCTTCTGACCCACTGGGGCCAGCAACTGCGTCTTCTTCATCAGACGACTCCCCCTCTGACTTGAACCGTCTGTGAGCTTTCTCCTTTACGCTAACAGGAGATGAGGGCTCACTCTTGGACACTCTTTTAACAACCTGTGGAGACGCCCTACCCTGGTGCTGACCCTGATCATAGATCTGGTCTCCATCACCTGGCTCTCCCTCCTCCTCAGATTCAGACAGACAATCTCAGTGAACATCAGGGCTCGCTTTGCGCCTTGCCCTACTATCCTGTTCATAGAATTCAGCATGTTTACTGATCAGAAGCTTGGTCTGATCACCTTCTGGACATGCAAATCTCCACCCCTTTGTCGCAGGTTCATACCCACAGAAGATCATTTCCTGGTACCTTGGGCCACCCTCTTGCTGCTGAAACTTTGGTACAGGCACCAAGGCTCTGCAACCAAACGAACGGAAGAAATGCACCTGCGGTCTCTGTCCGTTGAGCAAGAAATACGGGGTGTCACCTACCACTGAATTGTAGCACCTGTTCATCGTGAAATTGGCCGTCTTTACCGCCTCCCCCCAAAAACTTTGAGGCAAACCAGAGTCACACAGTAGAATCTCTGATGCTTGAACCAGAGCTTTACTCCTCAGCTCTGCCACGCCACTCTCCTGAGGAGAAGTCACCTTGTGACGTATCCCTCTCTGGCGAAAGAACCTCTTTAGAGCAGACCCAGTGACCTCTGAACCTCGGTCACACTTGAACCCCTGCACCTTGGTGGAGAACCTTAGTTCCACCTCTGCAACCCAATCCTTGATCAGTTGTGTTGCGTCCTCCTTCGTTCTCAGCGTGAACGCCCATGAGTTCTGCGTAAAATCATCTGTCAGCGTCAGCAGAAACCTGGCCTTGCCCAGACTTGGCTGTGGCATGGGACCAAAAAGGTCTGCGTGCACAAGCTCAAAAGGCTTTGTGGTTACTCTCTCCACCCTGGGATAACTGTATCCCTTATTCTTGGCTTTCCTGCAAGCCCTGCAATTTAGAAGTTCACCACATTCTCTTACCTTGCACCCTTTGGTGCACTCAGATAACATCTGAATGTCTTCACAGGGGCCATGTGACATTCTCTTGTGCCACACGCAAGCACATGAAACATGAGTGTGAATGGTGGCCTTGCCAGCATTCCCCTCACCCTCCAGAGATGTTTCCAGAACAAAGAGGTTGTTCTGATTTCTCTCAACACGTACTAGCTGCTTCCCCCCTCTGGAAATTGTACAGACATTCTTCTCAAAACAAACCGTATACCCCTCCTGTAAGAGACAAGGTACAGATAAAAGACAATGTGTTATCCCTGGCGACACGTAGACTTCCAGCTGCGCCTGTAAAACAGAAACAAACACATTTCCCACATTGGTTACACGTCTCTGTGACCCATCAGCAAAACACACTGATTTCCCAGCTGAAACAGCCCTGCAGTTCCTTATCTTGACACCAGGCGTCTCAGTCACGAGATGTTTATTTGCAGCAGAGTCCACAACCCAACGCAGCACTCTGTCCTCACTGGCGCTGTCCTTCGATGTTGCCTTAGCAACAGACTTCTCGCTGCCCCCGTCCTTGGGGCCTTTGCAGGTGTTCTCTAACACTGCCATCGAAGCAGATAGCTGATAAGCGCCGTCTTCCCCCTCTGGTCGTCTCTGCGTCTTCCCACGCCTGCCTCCTCTGCTGGACTGGTTGCCATGGAAACCTGGCTGGTTCCCATGGGAAGCGACCTTGGAACATCCTGCCCTGTCTCCCTTGCTCTCTGTGGGCAGCAGCGGCGCAGATGGTCAGGGGAATTGCAAACAAAGCAACGACGAGTGGAAAACTTTGCAAACTTGCCTTTGGTCTTCCCTGCCCCCCCAACCTTGCCAGCAGCGCTCCTTGAGGCTTTTCTGCAACTGGGGACGTGGCTTTCGGCTTCCAGCTCCTGCCAAACAGCCTGGGCACTCTCAAGACCCTTGGAATGGCCTATCTGGCCTGCACCCCCACTCCTGGGTGCACAGCTTCCAAACACAGTCCCAGCCCCCACTGGGCTTTCTGGGCGTCCTTCAGCCCCTTCTGGGCTTGGTGCTCCCTCTGGGCAGCTTCTAGCCCCCTCTGGTCTGGCTCCCACTGCGGCCTGACATGCCGTCTTCAGTGCCTGCCACGCGACCCAGGGCTCCTTCCCGTCCACCTTTTCAAAAAGGACTGAGTACGATTCATGGCTGTCTGCCATCTTCTCCCCCGGGGCCCAGCTTACTTACGAACAGTAGTAGCCTCTCTCGCACCCGGTTCAAGCGCAGATCTTCCCAGCGAGCTCCCTGCCTTAAACATAGGCTTAGCTCCAGCTGGCTTCAGCCTTTTCTCCAGCGTCTCTTCAGCTGGCCGCAGCACACACCGGCACGACCGCAGCTTGCTTCACAGCGTTGCTGACAACTCCATAACCTATCCATAACCTATGGGATGATTTATTGGAAGCTTTGCTTGCCCCTGGAGTCCACACGCTTCCCCTGCGGTGCTCTGCTCCAAAGGGCTCCTCACAGCTTGCTTCAGCAGAGTGCATATGCAGCGTAGAAACAGAAGCTGTTGTCGTGTGTGCATAACAAATCAGGCTTGAAGCACGGTGTCCTCCTTATCTTACAAATAGCTTTATTCTCGTAGCAAAACAACAGATCATAACTCTCCCGGTGACAGAGCACTCATTCTTGCTCCTCTCCTGGTACGGAGCAACACACACTCTCTGAGAGACAGAGTAGAACACTCCCCTCAGTATTCTAAACCACGCCTCAGAATGTGAGACGTCACTCAGAACTTCTTAACCCTGTAAGTTCTGACTCTCTCCATACCCCTCATATTAAAACTTTATTTGTACTTTTGCATCAGACAAAGCACATCCTTATACAACCTCTCTGGTGCATCAAGACCCCAGATAAAATCCACATGCTGCCAATCAGGAATATGCTTGTAGAAAACTAAATTAGTGATTCGAGGAAGCAACACTTCAACATTTCTTTTGCTTGCAATAGTGTCACGTCCAGCACTCCACACAGCTGTTGGCACAATAGAATCCTCTACTTTATAAAATGGGGGTGAACTCTGTTGATGAAGAGATCAGAAATATGAAAATGAGGTTCACATTTACATTTCTTCTCATTGTTAAGATGACTTTTGGATCTTCAGAAGTATTGGATGTCTAACATCTGTCCCTTGAAAATCATTCTTTATCTGTCTATTCAGAATCAAATTCCCTACACTGGACCAGTAAGAATAGCAAAATGTATTAAAGGGGAATCTCCACTTACATAGGGGTTCCTTTCCTGACCACCACAGGTGTCACTGGAACACACACTAGTCTGTTCTGCCCCATTCCACCTGCACCACATCCCACCCTGCTGCCAATCTAGATAGACAATGTTGAACCACATGGACCAATTGTCTGATTTGATATATGGCATCTTTCTATGCTCCCCCTTGTTAAATGGCTGCATTTTCATAGACAAACCCATAATTTCAACCAGTTCTATGTCTTTGATGTTATCAGTTATGCAAGAACTCAGAAGTCACAACACTGTTCACACTGAATGTTTAACCTGCAAGCCAAATCACTCATTAGAATCCAAATCACTTACCATGTTGTAGATAGCCCCGTTCTTTGGTCCATAATCAAAATATTTAAATTGGTTTGATTTAGCAACCTAAAAAGATGAAAAAGACTTATGCACAATTTGAAATTTGGTGCATGCTCAAAATACTAAATCTTCTGAAAGATGGATAGTCGAAAGAAAATTCAAAATGTAGGGATCTTGGTTTTCAGAATCTCCACCCATCCACCCTGGCCAATAAAAGGACCAAAAGCTCTGGTTAAAACAGTGGTGTCTCTAGAAAGTCAGGTAGAAGATTATTAATGTATCTATCAACCTCGTTTGTGAGAAAACTCTGGGAGATACTACGGTCTGAAACCCTGGAAAGCTGCTTTCAGTCAGGGTAGACAATTTTGAACTGAAAGGACCAATGGTTCAATTCAGTATAGGGGAGCTTCCTGTATTCTTCCTGTGAGATGCTAACAGGAAGTATTCTAGAAGCATCTAGAATATAATTTCAGGGGTGGGGAGTAATTTTGAAAATGACACTTTCATAAAACGAAATGGGAACCTTATTACAAGAACAAGAATATGAGAAACTGAACATTCAGGTAAATATGTTCAACTTTTGACTCCTGAATTTTGAAATGCTGAGAAGGTTTTTTATTATACCGTACCTGACCCCAATGTACCACTGTTTTTACAGAAGTATAATCGGGGGAAATTCCAAGATACACATCTGCTCGACTCTGGAAGAATGATAGGAAAGAAAATGCTTTTTATAATGACATTCTTGAAGAGTTTTCAAGCAACACCCACATTCACAAGGTCATGGCATTCAAGGCAGTACAGCATACAGACACTTTCATGCAGCACAAGGAAGCAGGTTTCTGATGAAGAGGTGTCTGGGTACCTAGATGTGTATCCCCCACCCATAGTGAATCCAGCTGATAAAGAGCCATAAGAAGGAAGAACAGGGGCCTTGAAGTTGCCTCTCAACAGTGAGCCCCTGGACAGCACATGAAGCAGGCAGAAGGTTCACCTGGTCACAGTCCGCCCCACTATAGGAATTCTTTCTGTCTTTGCATCTGGAATTTAGCATAAGCAATTAAAATAAGCCACTCTTTGATATTTGGAGTCTGGTGCATTTCCTCCTCTATGGCGACGCATAAGTGACCAACTACCTACTAGACGTGAAGTTAATTTTGAAAATACAGTGGTACCTCGGGTTACATACGCTTCAGGTTACAGACTCTGCTAACCCAGAAATAGTGCTTCAGGTTAAGAACTTTGCTTCAGGATGAGAACAGAAATTGTGCTCCAGCGGCGCGGCAACAGCAGGAGGCCCCATTAGCTAAAGTGCTGCTTCAGGTTAAGAACAGTTTCAGGTTAAGTACGGACCTCTGGAATGAATTAAGTACTTAACCCGAGGTACCACTGTACATTTTAAATGATGATTGGTTAACATCTATTGAAAGAGGTCTCAAGAATTTCACTATGGAATAATTGTGCTAAGGAAATCAGAATTATGGCAAGTAATAGATTGTTTGATTGCTTTTCTTTCGGTGTTATGTTTATGTACATAACTAGTTCTTTAAAAAAAGAAGAAGTAAATGCATAAACGATATATAATAAATCTGCCTACCACATTTAGGTTTTTCTCATTGCGTCCTAGAAGGAAGAAAATGCTTTCGAGACAAAGTCTGTCAATCACTGGATTGCTGCATATCTTCGCTTTGATAGCTTTTAATTTGTTACTGATAAGGCAGAATTCTTTATTTCCAAATATAAGCTGTAAAATAAAAAAAAATCTCTAAATTTCTAATTAATAGTCCTTTCTTGGAAGGAAACATTAAGCCTCCAGCTAGGAATAGATCCCCTTTAGGTTACAGTCATATACCACCTTTCTCCAGCACAATCAAGGTGATATACCTAGCCTTTCTAGGCAATTTTGCCTTCAGAGTCTAATGCAGGCCTGGCTCTGCATGGCTTCAGCAAGATTTCTGGGGCATGCACACTTGAAGGACTACCTTACTCCCAAAGAACCTCTCAGGTGGTAAGTTAGTGGAATGAAGGTGGGGGCCCCCTTGGGGTATTTTTTTGTTTTAATGGGGATGGTGTTTTTATCTTGGGGGTATAAAATACAGGGTGGGTGTTGTTTTATCTGAAAATGTACTTGGGAAGAGAGGAGCTGGGGAGTGCAATGGGGGGCAATTACAGTAGTTCAGAGTAGGGGTAGGTGTGGTGTGGGAGGTGGGGCAACCAAGGTAAGGGGCACACAATGCAGCCAGTTGGTGACTATGCCGTGTGCCAGCCCTTCATCCAACCTAGGGAACTGTGGTTGTCTTATCAACCAACCCTTGGGTCTGTGGATGCTGTTGCTGAATGCAGGTCAGCTCGGAGTGAGACCTCCCTCAGCCATGACTTGATTGTGAATGAGGAGGCTGATCTAGACCTCATCACTGAGACCTGAGAGGATGAGCAGGGTGGAGTTCTTCTCATTCAGCTATGCCCACTTGGGTGCCGCATCAGGTCAGACTTGAGGGTTAGGGAGGGGGAGTCAGGTGTGGTCACCAGTTCTCTGTCCAGAAAGGTCTTTCTCAAGCTCACACTCAATGTTGAGTTAAAGAAACAGAGTGGACTGCAGGAAGGTAACTCTCTGTTAAGACTCATAAGAAAAATAGATATTAAATATACGGATCTGCAAATGCTTGAGTCATACCTACTCTTTTCAATACATCAGGAAAGCGTAGAAGAAATGAAAATAGCCCTCTGGTGTCTACCAATATGTAGATAGGAGCAAAGGCCATGAAGAGTTTCACCTTTTTAGCAAGCTGTGGCATGGTTGAAAAGGCAATTAAACCTGGAGAAAAGAAAGTTTTTTTAAAAAACATTGCACCTGCAAACAAAGAAACAAATCAGGGATAAGAAACCTGTGGCTCTCCAGTTGCTGCTGGACTACAACTCCCATCAGCCATACTTGCTGCTGCTGATGGGAACTGGGGTCCAAAAGCATCCAGAGTGTCAAAGGTTTCCCATCTCTCTTCTTTTGAAATGTCTGTCATTCCACAAATTCAGGTTCTTAAATTAGGCACTGGAATTTTGAAGAGAATCCATCACATATAAGTTATGAGCAGGATCCTGTTCTTTCATGCCTGCTGGTCTCTCTCTCAGATTTTGCTCCCTTGCCCCAGAAATGGCAATTCTTCGCAACTGCGGAACTGATGAGAGCTGTATATTCTGCACAGCCAAAACTATAGGCAGGCAGACGTAGAGAGTCCAGGATGTAATTGTAGCTCTCTGTCCCTGTCAGCCACTCTGACCCTGACCTGTTTCTTGGGACAGCTTGGCCTTTTTACAGCTGGAGGCATTCAAATGAGCCTAAGGCTGCACCTGCACACAGCACAGCCATTTCTGCCAGCTGCACCTGCCACTAGGAGCGCAAGAGGAGCCCTGCTGGACCAGACCAAAGGCCTAGCTAGTTCAATACTCTGTTCCTTGCAGTGCCTAACACGATTCTTATGGGAAAACAGGACATGAAGGAAATGTTTCCCTTAGTGAACAGCATTCAGAGATATGGTGTCTCCAACCATGACGGCAGTATATAACCATCATGACTAGTAGTCATTAATAGCTTTAACTTTCATGGATTTTTATAATCCCACTTTGCAAGCATTTTGCAAACGTTTACATTTGTAGCCCATCACCAAGTTTAGTGGTAGTGAATTTCATAGTAATACAATGCACCATGTGACTAAGTACTTTCTTTTCTTTCCCATAATCTCCCAGCACTGAGCGACATTGGAGGACCTGTCTTCTAAGAAGTACATCAGGAGGCAGATGAAAATGGTGTCGTGCTCCATGCACAGGTGGGTTTGTTCAGGTAGGTGGCTGATCAAGGCAACAGGGATGACCACCACTTTCATGCCTAGCTATTAAGCTTCCAGATACATTCCGGGACACAGAATAATAAAGAGGGTGGATCTTATTGTGCTCTAATAAGCCAAAGCTTGTGTTCTCATGCTCTTAAAGCTATAGTGAGTAGTGAGAAAGCTGTAGCCCTCCAGATATTGTTGGATTTCCATAATCACTGACTACAAATCATGCTTCTAGGGCTACTGCGAGTTGGAGTCCAAATCTGGAGTGCCAAATATTCCCCATTCATGTCTTAACGTCACCAAATCCCTGTTCATGAAACAGTGGCAGTCCTCTGATCACATTCTGAGCCCTTGCTTGACTACTGAAGTCCTGATCCTGAAAAGACTTTCTCTTGGAACATATGTAAACTCTGTACAGGGAAGTTTTTAATATTTGATATCTTGCTGTGTTATAATTTGTTGAAAGCTCCACAGTCAGATGGGTGGCATATTATTATTATTATTATTATTATTATTATTAAGCAGTTATACTTTAACCTGTCTTATACTTTTCTTAACTAGTCTTTCGAATAGCCCTGAGATTGCACCACATCTCCAGTAAGTCCCTGATAATTCAAGAAAGCAAGAGAAATGAAAGACATTTCATTCTTTTCTTCTTAACTTACCCATTGAACCTCCCTGGGAAAAGCCCATATAATACAGGCTTTTTTGCTTAGTTTTCTGCAATATAAAGTTTATGGCTGCTGGAATATCATAGATTGCCGTTTCATGAAAACTGAAAGACATAGATAGAATATCAGTGAAATTTTGACCATCTGCATTTGCATACAATTGTGTACATTAATGTATCAATATAAAAAATACAATACATTAGACATGGTAACCCTGACATTTGGAGATTAACCTTGCAAGTTGTCCAGTGGGAATAGTACGGAAAGAAAGAGTAAATATATATTTATGATTTATTTAAATATTTCTATTTCACTTAAACTAGCCCAGTTAGGTTCTCAGATTCAGAGAAATTAAATCAAATTTAGGGATTTGAATTACTAGACAGCAAGTGGACAATATATACATTGTCCACCTGCTGTCTAGTAATTCAAATCCCTAATTTTTCAGGGCTTTATATGTCAGTAGTAGTCAGGGCAGGCCCAAGACATTTTGGTACCTGAGTCAAATCCCAAAATTGTGCCATGTCCCACCAGGGGAAGGTGAAACCTGCGACGCAAGGAAAATTCCTTCCCAGTCCCAAATTCGGCAACCATCAAAACACCACAGCAAAGCCCTCCTAGCTGAAGAAGAAATGGTTAGAGAAATAGCAACTATGTTATAGGGAGGGCAAAGTGGGCAATGCTCCCAGCCGACTGGAATGCAGCACACAGGGTCAGCCAGGCTAAATAGTTGGCAGGCGGACCTGAGTGAAGCCTGCTTCCCTCAGGTCTGCTCGCCAAGCCACGCACCCCCAGATGGCTGGGGATTGGCCCGTTTGAATCTCTGGGTTTGGCGGAAACCCAAGAGGTACCACAGCAGCCAAGAGGGATGCAGAAAATGGCACTGCACAGTGGAGCGAGCTGAGGGAGGCGCTGGGCCGCAATTGTTGCTCACCAGGAGGAAAAGCCAGTAAGCGGCTATTCCTTGGAGGCTGGATCTGCTACCCCTTTGGAGCCTGCCACCTCACCTTGCCTCATGTATGACAGGCCCTCGTAGTAGTGGTTATGATGCACACATTCCTCTCTGGAATGTATATCAATTTGTTTTTCATTCAGCTTTCAGTGTATGCAATGTGCACTTTAAACACACCTTTCCTTCTGCAGATCAAGTCTACCCCTCTTCTAATTTTCTAGCAAAGGAAACATTTCCTGCAGTATTTGGTGATTCCAGTGATGCGATTCCACTCTAACTTAAGATAGTTTAGGCTTGTCCCGCTACAAGGCAGGGCAAAGTATAATGCTCAAGCACTCAAGTTAGATGGTTACAGTCTGGGACAAGCTTTTTCTTTACCAATCTAGTGGAGTCCTGGGAAAGTTCTCGGGAAAAGCATCCCTTCCACCCAAGCAACAATAGTCCCTTGTACTTACCTGAAATTCCAAAATTCTTTTTGAAATATAGAAAAGCGCTTGTGTCTTCTAGACCAGGTGGTCCCCCTGTTGTTTAGTATCCAGACATCATAACCTGCATCTGCTAGGACAAATGCCAAACTATCGCTGGGAAGATTTGCAATCCAGCTCCTACCTTCCAAAATAATGTCAACTACCAATAACGCAACTGGCCTAGGCCCTGTAAAACAAAGAGAATATTAGATCAAATACTCCAAATATGCTCACTCACAGAGCATCAACATTCTCCTTTGGTATCTGACTCAGGGCCAGGAGACAGGGTGCATTCACCTGCTCAAGGTCAAAAGTGTGGCTTGGGAGCCAAAGGAGGGGCGCTAGAATGTTCCTTTTAAAGGGCTTAATCAATGTTGCAGATGCTCCAAATGGGTGTTCCTGATTTAGAGAAGCCATCCCGGTTTCTTATTCTATCCCGGAATGTCCCGCTTTTCCTTAGGATGTCCCTACTTTCATTGGAGAAATGTTGGCGCATATGGAGTTATCCAGCTCCTGAGCCGTCTGAAGGCAATCCTGTATAGGGAATTTCTTTAATGTTTAATAAGTATGTGACCTGGCGGGTAGCACTTTTTGCAACTGCTGCTAGGAAAATTAGAGCAAATTATATAGCCAAGGTAGCCATTAACTGTAAAGGTGATGAATTTATTTGATCCTATCTATCTATCTCAGGCTATGCTCTATCTTTGTCACCACACTCTGAGTATAAATTGCACACTGTATTAATTGATATTGTTTTTAACATTAGTGACCATGTGATGATTTTAGCTTATGAATTTTATTGTTTAATGTTTTTATTTGTACATTGGGGTATTTTTATAGCTTTGTTTAGAGTACGTAATGTTTTAATAATATAAATGTTTTAAGTCTTTTTTTAATCAATTCAGTATATTTTCTTTTAATTGTCAAATAATTCTGTGTACATTGCGGCAGCCTTTGGCTATGTGCAATAAAACTGACTGACTGACTTAATGTTTAATTTTTTATTATGTTTTTATATATGTTGGAAGCTGCCCAGAGTGGCTGGGGCAACCCAGTAAGATGCGTGGGGTATAAATAGTAAAATTATCATTATGGAATGGGATGTCCTTATTTTCATTGGAGAGATGTTGGAGAGTATGATGTTGTACTCTTCTTGGAAGGGGCTGCCTGATGTCTGCCTGAAGCGCGGGGCGCTCTGCTTCAGCGCGCCCCGCGCTCCGTGCAGCAGGCTGCGGATGTCTTCCTGAAGCGCCGGGCGCTCTGCTTCCAGTGCGCCCCGCGCTCCGGGAAGCAGGCTACGGATGTCTTCCTGAAGCGCCGGGCGCTCTGCTTTCAGCGCACCCCACGCTCCGGGAAGCAGGCTGCTATCCGCAGCCTAGGGAGCCCTGCGGGAACTCCCACGGGGCTCCCTAGGCTGTAGATGACTTCCCGAAGTGCCGGGCGCTCTGCTTCCAGCGCGCCCCGCGCTCCAGGAAGCAGGCAGCTCTGCGCAACCCTCGGGAGCCCAGCGCGGGCTCCGGAGGGTTGCGCGGAGCTTCCTGAAGCCTGGAGAGCAGGAGGGGTCGGTGCACACCAACCCCTCTCGCTCTCCAGGCTTCAGCGAAAGCCTGTATCTGCCCCATAGGACGCACACACATTCCCCCTTCATTTTTGGAGGGGAAAAGTGCATTCTATAGGGCAAAAAATACGGTATTTACTTCAGATTTATTAGTCTATAAAAAAGCCCCGATTGGAGCTCAGCTCTTTCAGTCCTCACTCAATGAATGAGTTGCCGGGACTGAGCTCCTCCCCCTTCCTTTCCCCCAACAGGAAACCCCGCCACTTCCTCTTTCTCCCAGTCCTGCGTTTCTCGACCAATCTTATGAGCCTATGAGTTCGGGGGATTCTACTCCCCCTAATTCTTCTTCTGAGTCATTCTCAGAGCTTGTCAGCTGCCTGCCTGTGTTTTGTGTCTTCCTGTCTTCCTCTCTGTGTACAGGGGTCAAGTTCCTGCTGCTAACTGCTGCTCCCCTCTCTTTTAGGAATTATCTTCCTTCCTCAGCTTTGTCTGCCTCTTCCCTGACTGTTAGCACGTCCATTTCTATGACACATGTTGAATGTGCAAAGCCTTTTGCAGCTCACTTGGCTAGAATTAAATTAGCCCTGGAATAACTTATAGAACTAAATTTGCTGGCCAAAACAAGAAATGAAGTCCATGGAATTTATGATTACATCTTTTCCCTATCTGTTAATGTCAGCCAGGTGGTACAAAATATTAGCTGGCATAGATATTTGCAACAAGGTCATCCCAGCTAGAGATACCACACTGGAAACTGAAGTAGCAAACATAGACGTTCTCCTCATGGAGCTGACAAACTTTGAAACAACTGGAAATGCTTGTGAATGAAGCCAAACTGGTTGCATCAAACCTAAATATAGAAATAGGCAGGGCTTTTTTTCAGACAGAACTCAGTTCCGGCACCTCTCAGGCATTTTAAGAGAAAGAGGGATGTGTTCATGGTGAGTTCCGGCACCTCTTTTTCTAGAAAAACAGCACTGGATATAGATGCGATGGAGTTAGGTGCGAGAGGGTAAGGCCACATGATGACAGCACACTTGACACTAATTTGGAAGAAACTTGGTATAGATGATATTCGAGAAGAGATATTTGTGGATATATCCCACCATATCCAAAAGTGATGTGGAGAGAAAAGCTTTATTTTTATCAAATAGATAGCCTACTGACTCTAATGGTGACAATTTTGAAAAAAGAAATGCAACATTTACCCCCTAATACATAAAGCAAATTTTGAAAATGCACAGTTAAAGCCATTAGATCTGTGGAACCTGTTAACAGAGGTCACACTTGGTGAAATTTTCATGCTGTTATTCAATATTTTTCACAGAAAGGGAATGAACAGCACTTCAAACAACCATACGAAACACCATTCCAGAAATACCTGTCTTCCCAGAACAGTTTATTCCATGTGGAATTCTGCAGGTAATAGCCATCCTCTGTCAGGATTGTATACTCTTCACTGGGGTATCCCCAGTACTGGATGATTTCAGGCTTTGAGTGGAGAGGGATGGAAATTGAAAAGCTTGATTAAAAAAATAATAATTCTGGGACAATTCTCAGAGCCAGGATCATTCTTCAATGACTTTACTAGCCCTACACCAGGAATGAGAAGCCTGTGGCTATAGCTGGGCTCCAGCTCCTGTTAGTCCCAGGCAGCATGGCCAAGGTCAAGGATGATGGGAATTGTAGTCCAACAACATCTGAAGGGCCTTAGGGCCCCATCCCTCTCCTAAACTCTTATAATGTACACATGATTGTATGCAAGTTTGCCCAGAACACACCTTTCTGCAAGCCAATTTTGCCAGACAAAATGCATTTTCTGTACGTTGTTTTCACTCATATATGCATTTTAGAACACACTTTACCCTGACATATGTGCTTCTATTTCCATTACTTGATTGGAGAACAGCATTGCAAAATTTGGGAAATGCCAATTTTGAATGATTTTTTAAAAATAATTGTTTCAAAAAATGCAAATTAGGTGGATTCAGTTTGAAATGTGAACGGAATCAAATTTCTCCCCAAGGGAGGAGAATTGTTTAAAACACTTTCAGATGAATTTGCAGTGTGAGATAACCCTGTCAAGTCTGGAGAATCTGCTTGGGAATGCATGCACTCTTGAAAACTGTTTAAAAGGGAAGCTGTAAGGATCACAGTCTACTGTTTTCAAGGGCACCTGAATCATCAACTTACAATTTTCATGAATTCTTGAGGATTCAAATGTTTTCCGCTGCTGAATTCTTCAGATGTCAGAGCCTGTTGGACTAAGCAGGCCACTCCCCAAAACAGCCACATCTTGGACCTGTGTATAAAACAGAATTACAGTATCTTCTTAATGAGAAAGGTTTCAGGGAAAACACTGAATTGAAGAAAGGTCTTGAGGAGACCTGATGGGTGTTAAAGGGTATGATGCAACAGTAATTAATGTATTAATGCTAAATGCTACCTTGATGGTCCTTGATATTAGTAGAGTCTGAGGTTGGGAAGAACAAATGAATATCAAATGATGTGTCGATAAATGTGTGTTCATTTCTCAGAATGTTTTTAATGGGTCAAAAAAAAACAACAATTTTCAGTTTATTTATGCAAACCCCTTCACAATTGTTGAGTGCTCCCTCACCTCAGTAGATACACATGGCCTATGCATGAGAACATTCACTTCTCAAGCAGCATTAGTAGTTAATCTCTTTTGAGATATCATGAAAAATTAATGTGGGATGAAATAAATACCAAGTGGTTTTTCCTATTTATGCCGCTGTAATTAAGGGCAATTAATGAGATTTTTTCTTTCCTGATGCACTCAGCAACTCACATAAGTGCTGATCTGGAGCATGAAAGTAAAAGACTTCAAAAAGTTAAACTCTGTGACCCAAAGTAGCATCTGTATGAAGAAACCCAACTTGCCTGAAAATAATTGCTCTTTCTTGGTGACAACTGCTCATTATATATCATTATACACACACTGTGATCACAAAAGCATGCCATGTAATTTGCAATGCAATTTGTCCACATCATGAACACTTGTCTCTCAGATCTGAAACTTGCCAGGTATGTTGGGGTTGTTGTGAAGGTGGCCCAAGGCAAATGTGTTTGCTTAGAAAAATTGAGGACTGAGAACATGCCAGAGATCAAGCTGTGTTCCAAGATGGATGGCAGCCTGAGCCCATCTGAACAGAGCAAAATAAGGCCAGTTATAATTATTTCACATTGCTGGCAAAGCTTCTATAAGTTCTACAGAAATTGTTCTTCAAAAGAAAAAGTTTGATGTTACCCGCATGGGTATTCTCCAGAAAGGACTAGAACAATGTAGCATATCCTTCTACTGTGCCGAAAATGCCAGGACCATCATGAAAACCGTTGGGGAATCATTGGTTTTTACTTTGTCAGAGAGTTCTGATTTAAGGTAATGTCAAAGGGGCACTGGGTTTGCAGCGAGCTTGCGGTTTTAGTGTAGCTGCAATTTTGCCCATGGCCCCCTTTAAGAATAGCTTGGCTCCCTGTCTTCAGCCCCATCCATGGATGCCCTATGCAGAGGAGAAGAATGGGGGGAGGGGGCGCAAACATCAGCAGTGGAGGTCATATGTGAGTGAAGATGTTTTTGGAGCCTGCAGAACCTGGCAGAGGAGGAGAGGAGCGGGGAGAGAATGCTTTCAAAATACGTGTCTCCTCTGCTGTGAGGTTGGAAGTGCTCTTGCCCTCTCCCCTTCCTTTCCTATGCACTCTCTCACTCTGTCTCTCATCCTTCCCATTTGGCAGAGGTTTTCACTACATATTCTCTTCTTTCCTCCTTTTCCAAAAATGTCCTTCTGTTCAATTTCCATTCCTTTTCTCTTGCTTTCCCTCTCATTTCTTCCTCTCCCGCTTCACTTTCTCCCTACTTTCCCTCCCTTCCTTTTCTGCTTTCCCCAGTCCTACTTTCCTTTTCTTCTTCTCCCGCTTCACTTTCCTTCTCTCCCCATCTCTTTACTCTTTCTTTCTTCCAATTCCCCTTCCTTCCTTCCTTCCTTCCTTCCTCTCTTTCTCTCTTTCTCTCTCCCACTTTCCCTTTCCTGTTTTTTCTTTCTTCTCTCTGTCCTTCCTTCGTTCTTTCTCTCCTTTCCTGATTCTTCCTTTCTTTCTTCCCTTTCTAATTACAGCAACTGTTTTCAATTAAATTACATTTCATAGGCAAGGCAAAATATATCACAGCATTTCTATCTATCTAGATCTTACACATTTCCTAATCAGTGCAGAGACTTTACCCCTATGTACACTTTCACATGAGTAAAGGCCCTGGAACTCAACTGGGACTTCCTAAATCAAGGCTCAGAGACCATGAATTCCAGCCCACAAGCTTCACTCCTTTGGAAGCTGGGGCTCCCAGGTAACTGGGTAAAGACTGTGCAGTTGTACTCTGCAATCCTAAGCATTGTTACTTAGATGTAAGTCCCACTGAAATCAATAGGATTTACTCTCTGGTATGTTCCTGATCATTCTCACAGTTTCTATCATTATCATTATCATTATCATTATCATTATCATTATATCTAATCTTTTTCCCTGACAGGGACTCAAGGCAGTTTATAGCTAGAATGTTATTTCATTTATCCATTAAAGGTGTATCTTATCGGAATCAACACATTTTTTTTCTTTACAAAAATCCTGTGAGGCTAAGAGGCTGTAAGTGGGTCTAGGTGACAACTGTATATGAATATATGATGCATACGTGTGTGGCGATATCAAACAAGGGAGAAGCTTTGTGATGTAGAATAGAACGTTCCCAATTTCATTTGAAGAATATTAGAGGGTATCATATCTGCAATGCTGGAGCCAGACCCAACAGCGCCAAGCAAGTCGTGACACCAAATAGCATGCCCTGCTAACCCCAGTGCTTCGTAAAAGTTTCGCTGCACCCTTCAGACACTGACTTCTGCCTGGAAAACAGAGCTCTAATTGTCTCCTTGTTTAACAGATTCAGTTTGGAGATGCTGGGAATTCTTGTTCCCAGGCCCATTGGCTCAGAAGAGTCTGTTGCTGGCTGGGATAGTGGGAAATACTGGGCTGCAACAGCTCATGACTCAGTCCATTATATGGTGTGGACTTAGCTAACATTTTTGTATTTTAAAAAATGGTAAAATATGCTTTAAACTTGCATTTGTAAGGAGTGCAACTTGCTATTATTCACAATGGGGTGCGGGTATACTTACTTTTTAATTGATTACTGGATTGTACTTTATGACAGTAATGCCTAATGTTGTTAAATGTACAACTTGAGAATGCAAGCTATTAATATGCAAGACCAAAGGCATGTCACCCCAAAATAAATTTAAAAGATACATGGAAGAAAATGTTTTTTCTTACCTGTTCCTGTTCATCAGTAGCAACAAGAGCTCAGATAGACACTGCAGAAGACCTAGGTTGTAACAAACTGCAGAGAAGATCTGTTTGATCGTGCACTATATAATGGTGCATCAAGTGCCCTTGCGGGTACATTTTAAATATTAGAACAGATGCACAGCAAGCAAAATGGTTAATATCATCATATTCCCAGCATATGCCTAGTGGCATAGGCAAGTCTGTACAAAACATTGACATGTATATTACACTTCCCTGTATTTTTTTAATGTAACTCAGATATTTATTATTATATAAGGTGACAAATTATATATAAGATGTGGTTTACAATCATTTAGTTCAATTCATTAAATAGCTACATAGCATCCAAAGAATCACACAAAACCAGTCTTTTATATTGTATTGGTTTTTCCTTTGCTGCTGGTTTGATGCTGTTTTTAGAATTCTGTGGATTCAATTTTGTTTATCATTACTGAAACTTTTTCTTAATTAGGTGGCGTGGTGGCACTGTGGTCTAAGCTGCAGAGCCTAGGGCTTGCCAATCAGAAGGTTGGCAGTTCAAATCCCCATGACGGGGTGAGCTCCTGTTGCTCGCTCCCTGCTCCTGCCAACCTAGCAGTTCAAAAGCATGTAAAAGTGCAAGTAGATAAATAGGTACTGCTCCGGCGGGAAAGTAAATGGCGTTTCCATGCGCTGCTCTGGTTCGCCAGAAGCAGCTTAGTCATGCTAGCTACATGACCCAGAAAAACTGTCTGTGGAAGCGGACAAACACCGGCTCTCTCAGCCTAAAAGCAAGATGAGCACCGCAACCCCAGAGTCGTCCGCGACTGGACATAATGGTCAGGGGTCCCTTTACCTTTACCTTTTACACTGTATAAATCGTATCATCCTCACAAAGAATTAATACCAACATTGCTTTCTTGCAATTTCTTCTCTGGGTTTTATATAAATCAAATCCAGACAAGTTCCTTTTTTCTGAATGAGCTCCATTTTATGCCTGCAGTGGAAAAAAGAGGCAGGGTGATTGGGAGTGGGGAGATGTGGCAGTGGATGAAAGCCACTATAAATTGCTGGGTTATAATTTTGTTAGGCCAGAGTGACACCAGACCTGAGCTGCTTTGCGAGGCTGGAATAGAAAAGCGCATGGCTGTTGCGTTCTTCACACACGCTTTGCCCCAGGACCCATTGACCTGGTAGCCCACCCCCATTCTATCAACCTATGCTGAGTAGCTCAGCCTGTGAGAGTAGAAACATTAGCCTTATCTCCCCAGTCTGACTGCTGAGAGGTAGTTCAGCTCACATAGTCTGCAAATCATGAGGTGGTAATGTATGTATGTATGTATGTATGTATGTCTCCCCAGCCACTCTGGGTAGCTCCCAACAGAATATTAAAAGCACAATAAAACATCAAACAATAAAAACTTCCTTCAACAGTGCTGACGTCAGATGTCTTCTAAAAGTCAGATAGTTGTTTATTTCCTTGACATCTGATGGGAGGGCATTCCACAAGACGGGCGCCACTACCAAGAAGGCCCTCTGCCTGGTTCCCGGCAACCAGTGCCGGATTTATGTATAGGCTAAGTAGGCTGAAGCCTAGGGCCTCTAAATCTAGGGGGCCTCACCAGCCTGCCCACTCTCCAGCAGGCAACCTCCCCTCTCCCAAAATTGCAAACCCAAGACTTCATGCGAGGGCAGGGCAATTCAGGCCCAGCAACTATGAGACTCAGGGCTAGCCAGTGGGGCCCAATTTGAAGTAGTGGGGCGCAACTTGAATTTTTTTTTGTAAGGCCCCAGTTCACAGCCAAAGTTTGCAAAATCTTAGAAATAAAATCCATCTAGATTGCTCTGGTGAGGGCCCCCCGCCCTAGGAGCAGAACGTGGGGCCCTATTTGGCCAAATTGCTCCTTAAGGTCAGTCCTGATGAGACTGTGCAGGGGTTGGGCTGACAAGCCCTGCACCTTCTAGGTCCCTGGTGTCACTATTCAGAGTACAGACTCAGGGACTTGCTATGGAAATAAAAGGGGGGCACTTATTGGAAATCAGTTTTGTCACCTCCCCCCCCCAACCCTGAGACAATGAGCCCAGCCACCTTTTATTCACAGTTGCATAAGCACTACACTACAGCATGGCCATAAACCTATATATTCAACCACTGAAATATACACCCAATATGTAGCAATGGAGATTTATGTTACAGCTTTATGAATGAACACTGTTTTTTATGAGTGGACTCTGTATTTTGTGAATTACTAAGATCCAGCAATAAGGAGCTCTAGAATCTGACAGCTAACCAATTGGGTACTACCAACCAGTGCTCCCTATTGCTGAAAGCTCAGCCTTTGCACTGTTGACTGTGCAGATAATGGAGAAAGCTCGTAAACTGTATCCCTTCTGGCACCCTGGCCAACTCTATTACGCTGGTGTAAACCTTGGTGTACCAGAAGCCCAGAATAGCAGCAAATAAAATCTGCTCATACGTCAGTGACTGATAAGACTTGTCAACCAGTTCTTCCAAAGTCTTCCTAAATTATAAAGCTCCAAAATACAGGCCAAAAGAGAGCAGATCTGGGAAGAGCGAGGCATACAATGGGCACCACCAGTGAAAAGGCCCTGCTCCGTGTAGCTTCTGCCCTGTCATTTGATAGGGTGTCCACTTGCCCTCCTCCTTGACATGGAATGCTCTCTATTAGAGTCTCCAGGTCCAGTACAAAGACCATAAAAAGGGAGAGCAGGGACCTTGAAGTTCCCAACAGCTGTTAATCAAGCAAGCAAGCAAGCACACAGGTCACCTTTGTCACAGTCAGGGCGCCTATGTCCTGTGCCCAATCTTGTTTTTGTACAATCTTGTTTGTTCTCAGTAACCAAAATTATATTATCAACATATACAAACAGAAAAGTAGTTTTCCTTCATTTGCAAGGAATTGTACAAAACAAAGTGGCACTAATAAAGAAAAGTTCCAGACTGGCAACAGAAAGCAAACTAGAAATGCTTTTGCACTTCATCAGAACTATCCAGCAATATCAAGTTATAGGAAAACTGGTGCTATTAACAGTAATCCTTCTAGTTGGTTAATTGGTTTGGCAACTTCCATGCACATGAGGTGTGATGCTAATTATTTCCCCAAAGAGTTAAATGATAACTCATCAGACGCAGCTACAGTTGCAAATGGCAACAAAATATCAGGGAAATGAAGAGGAGCAGGTCTGCTCAACAGGTTTGTTGCAGGTAGAAATATTGATTTTAATGAAGTGAGAGCAGTAGTTACCTTGCTCGAATTAACAAATAAGAAAGTTTTGAGAATTTAAATTCTAGTTTAAAATTGATTACTTAATTGAGAAGGGGATTGTAACAAAAACACTGAGGCCTAATTTGAATAGCAGAGTGCTTGATATCTGGTGGGCAATCTCATCCTTTATTTCCACACTGTGGCTGCAGACCAAATCACCTGTCAGGAGAGTTATGAGATTTAAGTGAGGGTCAGATGCCTTGTCAATCCCAGCAGGTATATAAGAGGACAACCGCCTGGCCAGGCTGCCTTTGCAGGGTTTTTTAAGAATAACATTACAACTTCATTTTCCTAAAAAATAATGCTTATTTCACAAAAGGTTTACAAAGTTCAGTTGTGGTTCGAGGACCCGATCCCCGCGTAGTGGAATGAAAAACACATGGACACGTGATATAAGGTTAATGGGCAAGAAAAGGCCACAACTTTATTGATTACAGCAAGTGAAAAGGTATTGGCTTAGGCATTGGATCACGTCAGTTGACTCCACCCACTCGGAGAGGGGTGAGTCTAAAAGGGGGGCTTATTCACCAGTAGGTGAAGCCTGTTGATGCTAATCCAACTATAAGCTCCCCCCTGATGTCACTGAGGGTCGTGCCATGGCCCCCCGCCACACAGGCATCGGACAGAATACACGACCGCCGGATTCCTTTAACGGAATACCCAGAAATTGAAGGCGTAGGTGATGGCCACACCTTCCACGCACCACAAACACATTATTCCAATGCCTAACCGCCACCAGAGCCCAAAAGGCTCGCCGCCAATACCCTCACAGCTGTAACCAATCCCTAATGCTGCTGCTGCTGCTACCTAACCAAATATCATTCCCTTGGTCTGAAAGGTGAACCCCATCATTCCGGTACAAGGCCGGATTGCCAATCCGGATACAGTCATGAGTAATGACTTGGCCGTTCATAAAGCGCACCCAGCAGGCTATTGCACGATTCAAGAGTTTCCTGGACTTTTCTATGGCCATACTGTTCTGTGCACCGCGCCAAACAATTCTCTTCAGAAAGGAGGACCAGAACACCGTTGTTCCGGGACACAAGGCAGCAAGCTCATCTGAGTCTCTTTTTATGTTCCATAACAAGTCTGCACCTCTTCTGCTAACAAGGTCATTCTCCCCCAGTTGAAGGATAAGAATGTCAGGGGGGCCAAACACGGCAACTTTATCTCTCAGCAATGGCATGAGTTCCTCCCAACGCATGCCTCACCTTGCAAACCAGGAAACTCGCATTCCAGAAGGCAACCCGAGATTAGGGGTGAGGGTGCAGCTTGCTGCCCGTACGTGGGCCCAATGAACTATGCTGTGGCTGCAGATCCAAACACTTTTTCTGAGGACGGCTAAGGATAAAGGAAAGAGAGAAGACGGGTAAGTAAAGGTAATGCAGCGAAAAGCATGCTAACAAATGTATCCTTTATACGCATCTGATTTCCAGCGGCCCATTTCTTTTATCCTATCTGCCAGCAGGCCCAAGCACACAGCTGTTGTGGCGGTGCCGATCCTGAACGAGTGTGCTGCGTAGTCCTGAGAAGATAAACCACAGGCGTCTATAGCCTTGCGGAGTACCTTTGTGAATTGGTGCCTCATCAATCGTGACCTGTCCTCATGAACCAGGAGCAGGCCAGGACCAAGCGGTCTGAGGTAAAGGTACCGCCTGGTGTCCTTGACTGGGCATGGGCCCTGCTGCGCTGAGGCTGTAAGTTTAACAAGGGTACCCTTACCCGGCTGATCAGTTTTGGATTGACGTATCCACACCGTCATGCTAGCTTCGGACAACTGCACGTCCTCCATGAGGAGGCCGCGCGTTGAGCCGCTTGGGGTAACCTCAGCTACTACCTCACCAACCCTAAACGTGCCAAAAAAGGCAAAAGCATATGCTACGGAAAAGAGGCGGGCCTCAAACTTGGTCCAGCAGATCAACCTAAGCTTTATGCATATTTGAGAGAGCAACCCGTACGAAATTGGCTTACGGCCCTCGGTTCTAGGGGTTGCAGCCTACCCCAACCTTCAAGAAGTCACTGCACGGGTCGGAGGAAAACATGGCTTTACAAAAGAAGCTGATGGCGGCTACGTGTATCTTTAACGTTTTGGGGGCCCGTCCCAAATCATCAAGGTGGGAAAGGTATTGTAGAACGTCATCAGTGGTGGGTGGAACGTTAGCCAAAAGCCCCGATATCCCTGACCTGAAACCCATGAAATCGCACCACACTTTCTTGTAAGATCTGAGGGTGGAGGGTGCGACAGACGCTAATACTCCCTTAATCACTTTGCGTCTCCAAGGTTCCACAGGTGCTCCGGAAAGGGTTCGGGCAACGGTTGAGCTCCAGGTGCTAGCAACAGGAAGCAAGGTATCTGGAAACAAGACAAGGCATCCGCTATATCGTTATTGACCCCCAGTATAAATTTGGCCAAAAAAATTATGTTATACTCAAGGCACCGGAGGACGAACGACCGTAGCAGGGACGACACCCTCTCAGAACGAGATGACTGCCTAGCCAGTATGTTCACCACCGCCTGGTTATCAGTTCTGAAACACACCCGGCGATTCCGGAACTCCTCCGTCCAGATATGCACAGCCACTACTATGGGAAAAAAATCAAGAAAAGTGAGATCCCTAGTGATAGCCTCGCCTTGCCACCCCGCAGGCCATTGCTGAGCGCGCCACCGTCCCCTGAAGTACAAGCCAAAGCCCAGGGACCCTGCTGCATCTGATTGTACCTGGAAATCTGAGGTCAAGTTAAGGACCTCCTGCCATAAGGATACTCTGTTGTAGAGGTTCAAAAATGTAATCCAGATCTCTAGGTCAGCCTTAACCGACTTGGGAAGTCTGACCCTGTGGTGTGGATGCTTGAGACCGGCTGAAAGCCTCGCGACGGGACAGCGAAAAGTGAGGCCTCATGGCTGGCGCGGCAGCAAGTTGAGCTGCCGTCCACGCTCCTTCCAAGGCACCTGGTTGGGCGCTTGCCCGTGGGCGTGGTGTGCCAGCCAGGTGAGTGGGTAGCACTGCTTGAGGCGGAGCTCGGCTCCCGCCCACAACCCCTCCCCTCTTTGCATGAGGAGAGTCTTTACTGCAAAAGCTTTTATGCATTTTTAAAAATCACTGTGGTATTTAACAATAACATCTTCTGTCCTTTAGAGGAGAAATTGTGAATTGCAGACTTTTAAATGCCCGTCATCATCCTTGACTTCGCTCAGTTTTGTTTATAACACTGTGTCATTTTCTTCTAGTTGTGAGGGGGGGATGGGGAGGGCCTCACAAGTGGAGTAGCCTAGGACCTCTCTTCATCTAAATCCGGCCCTGCCTGCAACCTCAGTTCTCACAGTGAGGGAACCACCAGAAGGCCCTCAGAGCTGGACCTCAGTGTTTGGGCTGAACGATGGGGTGGAGACGCTACTTCAGCTAATGTAGTTGCAGGACTGGTTCAAAGCGACCAACGCTGACAAGAACTCTTAATTAAAGCTGAGTCCTAGGTGAAAGAGGCCACCAGTTGTGAAAATAAAGCGATGTCACAGCAAACAAGCTTGGGGGGGGTGGCTGAGATGGCTATGAAGAAAATGGAAGGTTTGTGCTGTATGGTATGAACTGGACAGCCTCGCCATAAAAAATGGGGAATTTATAGGGAGTATATCTCACAGAATTTGCTAGCACTTTCTTTGATTATGAAACGTAGTGTTGCAAAGAAAAAGCAGAGTGGATCTCAACAGGAGAAACAACCGCATCCCCTCAGCAAATAAAAACATGAAAGATAAGCCAATGTGGAATTTTTAAGAGTTTCCCAGATTTATTGGCTTTCTAGATGAAAAACAGCAGCAACATAAAATTAAAATGAAGATATTAGGTAGAGGTGCAGAAATTACACTCACATTTTTTCCCCTCCAAAGTTTGATTTTTTTGTTTGTTTAAATATCTATATATTGCTGCATCATTTAAAACAAATGGTCACAGCAGTTTGCATCGATATAAAAACATACAACCAAACAACAGTATCATGAAAAGTTAAAAACAAGTTAAAAGGAAAAAGAAATTAAAAATGAACATCAGTAGACCATTGTGGGAGATGTACTATTAATTGCCAGCATATGCTTGGTGGAATAGAGGCATTTAAAAGTTGCCATAGAAGGTGCCCCCTGAATCTCTATTGGCAGAGGGTTCCACAGGACTTGAGCAATGACACCAATGACTCAGTTTCGTGTTGTTGCCAAACCAGCCTCACCGAATACTCATGAAGGATAAAGCAAGCTAATTTAAGTTCAAGTGAGTATGTCAGTTATACAACCTTCCTTAGACGTCTGAAGGCAGCCCCTGATTGGTTAGCCTTTAATATTCAATGTATTGTGTGCTCTCTTATCTTCTGTTGGAAACTGCCCAGAGTGGCTGGAGCAACCCAGTCAGATGAGCGGGGTATAAGTAAGTCATTAAGATTTTATTTGAACTTTTGCATCAGACATAGCACATCTTTATACAACTTCTCTGGTGCATCAAGACCCCAGATAAAATCTGTATGTTGCCATTCAGGAATATTCTTATAGAAAACTAAATGAGGGATTCGAGGGAGCAGCCGTTCAGCATCCTCTGTGGTAACAACAATGTTGTGTCCACCACTCCACACAGCAGTTGGCACAGTAATGTCTTCTATCTTATAAAATGGGGTGTACTCTGTTGAGGAAAAGATCAGAAACATGAAAATGAGGTTCACCTTTCACTTTTACATTTTTCTCATTTTTAAGACCTCTTTTGGATTTCAAATGCATTGCATGCCAAACATCTGTACCTTGAAAAATCATTCTTTAACCATCTGTTCAGTATTTAATTCTGTACTCTGGAGCAATAAGTGTAGGGAAATGAATAATATTAAAGATTTAAGTTGGAATCCTATACTCACTAACTCCTGTGGGGCTTACTTTTTAGTAGGGCTGGGTTAATCTGACATTTAAGGTTTCTCCCAGTTTTTCATTTTTTTTCCAGTTTGCACCATTTCTGCAATAATTTGCAATTATTTAAAATCTTCATGAAAATGTATATGCATTTGCCTGCATGTGTCTCCTTTGTTGCTATTTAGTCGTTTAGTCGTGTCCGACTTGTCGTGACCCCATGGACCAGAGCACGCCAGGCACTTCTGTCTTCCACTGCCTCCCGCAGTTTGGTCAGACTCATGTTTGTGGCTTCGAGAACACTGTCCAAGCATCTCGTCCTCTGTCGTCCCCTTCTCCTTGTGCCCTCCATCTTTCCCAATATCAGGGTCTTTTCCAGGGAGTCTTCTCTTCTCATGAGGTGGCCAAAGTATTGGAGCCTCAGCTTCAGGATCTGTCCTTCCAGTGAGCACTCAGGGCTGATTTCCTTAAGAATGGATACGTTTGATCTTCTTGCAGTCCATGGGACTCTCAAGAGTCCCCTCCAGCACCATAATTCAAAAGCATCAATTCTTCGGCTATCAGCCTTCTTTATGGTCCAGCTCTCACTTCCATACTGGGAAAACCAACCCTTCATGGATCACTGCCTTGCCATGGCAAAGGGGCTTGAATAACTCAGAGAAGCTATGTACTATGTCGTGCAGGGCACCCAAGATGGGCAGGTCATAGTGGAGAGTTTTGACCAAATGTGATCCACCTGGAGCAGGAACCGGCAAGCCACTCCAATATCCCTGCCAAGAAAACTCCATGGACAAAGACAATAGGCATATGTCTCCTAATCTATGTATTTTTGAACACAATTTTATGTAACACAGATTTCTGTGCTCAAATTTGCTAGCAATATACATATTTTTGCAAGCAGTTTTGGTAATATTATGCAGTTTTGTATTTATTTTTACAGTTTTACTGAGAAACAAATTTGTAGTTGTTCTTTAATATTTTCATTAATTTGGTTGTAGAACTGCATTACAGAATTCAGAGATGTGTGACTTTCAACATGAAGGATAGCTGTCCTTTGTTTTAAATATTGGTTCTGAAAGTGCCAGATTTAACTGCATATCAGACAAATATACTGTGCCAAAACCACAAGCTTCAATAATTCCACACTAAAAATCAAGCAGGTTCTTTACAATGTTCTACATGAAACAAAGTGGGAATACAAATTGCTGGAATAGGATTTGTGTACAAATAGTCCCATAAATGTTCACTATAAAAAACACTTTTGAGATCCCACATGTTAAAATTTGAATTTTTAGATTTAAACATTTTATATTTTATAATATTTGCTTTGATTTAGTTAATGTATTCAGATGCTTTAATAAATTTGTAATGCACATAAGTCGCCATCATAAGACTGTTGCACCTCTCCTAAAAATACTAAATTTCAAGCACAGTATTTGTAGCAGAGGTGCAGCAGTCTCATGATGGTGATCTACGTGCACTACAGAAATTTATGTTATGAATTTTGCTTCTCAGTACTAAATATCAGAGTCCATTAAACTGATTTATTAAAGCATTCCAGGTCGGGCTTGGAATGACAGCAGCTGCCAATCAGTATGGACAGTGTTGAACTAGATGGGTTTCTAAATGCCACCATTTTACTAGACAAACCCATAACTTCAACCAGTTCTGTGTCTTTGGCTGCATCTAGATATATGCTTTAAAATGCTTTTTAAAAAGTTTTAAAATATATATGGAATTTTGTCATCACTCATCAGCCCTATCTAGTGTCACACAGTACAACACACTTAATACGTTACATTTGCTGCTGTAGGGCAGAGTCTCTAGATGTTATCCAACTCTTTCAAAAAGGAAGTATGTAAGAACTCAGAAATCACAATACTGTTCACATTGAATGATTAACCTGCAAGCAAAATCACTCATTAGAATCCAAATCACTTACCATGTTGTAGACAGCTTTGTTATTTGATCCATAATCAAAATATTTAAATTGGTGTGATTCAGTAACCTTGAAAGAAGGAAAAGACTTATACACAATTTGAAATCTGGTGCATGTTCAAAATGCAAAATCCTCTGAAAGATGAATAGTCAAATGAAAATTCAAAATGTAGGGATCTTGGTTATCAGAATTCCCACCCATCTACCCTTACATTTCCCCTTACTTTTTAGGAGGAAAAAAGTGTGTCTTATGGAGCAAAAAATAAGGTATATTCTGCATGGCCGAAACCACAGGCAGGCAGATGTGGAGAGTCCAGGATGTAATTGTAGCTCTCTGTCCCAGTCAGCCACTCTGACCCTGACCTGTTTCTTGGGACAGCTTGGCCTTTTTACAGCTGGAGGCATTCAAATGAGCCTAAGGCTGCACCTGCACACAGCACAGCCATTTCTACCAGCTGCACCTGCCACTAGGAGCGCAAGAGGAGCCCTGCTGGACCAGACCAAAGGCCTAGCTAGTCCAACACCCTGTTTCTTGCAGTGCCTAACAAGATGCTTATAAGAAAATAGGACATGAGGAATAGTGGCCTATCCTGCTGTCTTTCTCGAGTGAATAGCATTCAGAGAAATGTAGGCAGTATACAGTATAGCCATCATGAATAATAACCATTAATATTTTTAACTTTCATGGATTTTTACAATCCCATTTTGCAAACATCTACATTTATAGCCAGCTTTTGTGGTAGTGAATTGCATAGTTATACAATGCACACTATGAATAAGTACTTTCTTTTCTCTCCCTTAATCTCCCACTACTGAGCTACATTGGAGACCTGGGTTCTAAGAAGTGTAACAGGAAGCAGGTGAAAGCAGTGATGAAAATGGTGGTGTGCTCCATGCATAGGTGGGTTTGTTCGGGTAGGTTGCAGATCCAGGCAACAGGGATGACCACTACTTTCATGCGTAGCTGTTAAGCTCCCAGATACATTCTGGAACACAGAATATTAAAGAGGGTGGATCTTACTGTGATCCAATAAGCCAAAGGCTGTGTTCTCATGTTCATAAAGCAGAAGTGAGGAAGCTGTAGCCCTCCAGATATTGTTGGACTTCCATAATCCCTGCCTGTTGACCATGTTGCTGAGGCTGCTGGAAGTTGGAGTCCAAATTTGGAGTGCCATATATTCCCCTTATCTCTATACAGATATTTTATATATATATATATATATAATTTTTTTATTGATTTTCCAACACATATTAAAAAAAAACAATACAAGACAATACATAAACAAACAAACATATAAACACGTATAATTTCTTAACCTCTTTTTCTTAAACCTTGTTTCAACGACTTCCCCATACCTCCCTTTTCTGCATCCCTATTTTAAATTTTCCCAGCAACCCCTAATTTCAATACTTGTAATACAATTTCTGATCTTTTTCCTCTTATCCAATTACTTATCACTTTACTTACTTATAGTTCACTTTCTTTAATCCTTTTTCTCTTACCCAATTATTTAATCCTTTTTCTCTTACCCAATTATTTGTCACTGCAATTCTGTTTTACATTACCCATGACATTTTAGCACTCATTAATTTTACAACAGTTCTTAAGATACACTTTAAATTTCTTCCAATCTTCTTCCACCGTCTCTTTCCCTTGGTCACGGATTCTGCCAGTCATCTCAGCCAGTCCCATATAGTCAATCACCTTTGTCTGCCATTCTTCCAGCGTGGGTAGCTCTTGTGTCTTCCAATACTTTGCTAAAAGAACTCTTGCTGCTGTTGTCGCATACATAAAAAACGTCCTATCTTTCCTTGACACCAATTGGCCTACCATGCCCAGGAGAAAGGCCTCTGGTTTCTTCACGAAAGTGCATTTAAGCACCTTTTTCATTTCATTGTAAATCATTTCCCAGAAGACCTTGATCCTTGGGCATGTCCACCAAAGGTGGTAGAAAGTACCTTCCGTTTCCTTACATTTCCAACATTTATTATTGGGCATATGATAGATTTTTGCAAGCTTGACTGGGGTCATGTACCACCTGTAGATCATTTTCATAATGTTCTCTCTTAAGGCATTACATGCCTTAAACTTTATACCGGTGGTCCATAACTGTTCCCAGTCAGCAAACATAATGTTATGACCAATGTCTTGTGCCCATTTAATCATAGCTGATTTAACCGTCTCATCCTGTGTATTCCATTTCAACAGCAAGTTATACATTCTTGACAGATTCTTAGTATTGGGTTCCAAAAGCTCTGTTTCTAATTTTGACCTCTCCACCTGGAAGCCAGTTTTCCTGTCCTGTTTGAAGACTTCATTTATCTGGTAGTAATGAAGCCAGTCTCTGACTTTAGACTTCAATTTCTCATAACTCTGCAATTTCACTCTTCCCTCCTCATGCTCTATAATTTCCCAGTATTTTGGCCATTTGGATTCCATATTGAGTTTTTTCACTTCCTTAGCTTCCATTGGTGACAACCACCTAGGGGTTTTATTTTCCAGCAAGTCTTTATACCGAATCCAAACATTGTATAATGCTTTCCTGACAATATGGTTTTTGAAACTTTGATGGATTTTAACCTTGTCATACCATATATATGCATGCCAGCCAAATCTATTATTGAACCCTTCCAAATCTAAAATGTCTGTGTTCTCAAGAAGCAGCCAGTTTTTCAGCCATCAAAAAGCCGCTGATTCATAATACAATTTTAAGTCCGGCAGGGCAAACCCCCCTCTTTCTTTTGCATCAGTTAGTATCTTAAATTTTATTCTGGGCTTTTTGCCCTGCCAGACAAATCTAGATATGTCTTTTTGCCACCTCTTGAAACAATCCATTTTATCCACAATCTGCAATGTTTGAAACAAAAATAACATTCTCGGCAGAACATTCATCTTAATAACAGCGATTCGGCCTAACAAGGAAAGTCTCAAATTGGACCATATTTCTAGATCTTTCTTCACTTCTGTCCAACATTTCTCATAATTATCTTTAAATAGATTCACATTCTTAGATGTCAAATTAATCCCCAGGTATTTCACCTTCTTTGCTACCATTAAACCAGTTTCACTCTGGAACTTCTCTCTTTCAGCAACTGTTAGATTTTTATCCAGTACTTTCGTTTTTTGTTTGTTCAACTTAAAACCTGCTACTTGACCAAACACTTGTATTAACTCTAAAACTCTTCTCGTACTAGTGTCTGGCTCTTGTAAAGTTAATACTAGGTCATCTGCAAACTAGGTCATCTGCAATATCTCTATACAGATAACACTCAGACTCCTACAGGCTGGAGCAGAAGAAGTGATGAGCAAATTCCGCCCCCTCCTTTCTGAAACATTGTCAGCAGATTCTTGCAATGGGAGGGGTGAAATATCCACACTAAGTATCGTTGGCTGTTTACCAAAGGCAGATTAAATGTATTTACATCTGAAGTACTAAATGGCAGTCTGACCAACATAGGCTCTGTTTATGTTCTCAGGGTGTTTATTGCATGAAGCATATCCTACTACACTGTGGCCAGTATAAACAAGTCAGTATAAACAAGCCCTTATTGGTAAACTTACTTGGGAGATCTGAAACCTTTTCTCTCAAGTATCTTCTTGAAGATAAGTCAAATAATACTACCCAGTCTGTCAGAGTGATTAATGGCTGCTTGCGGAGATAACAGCTCAGGACTCCAGCCTGTCTTTTACAGGATTTATTGAGTGCAAAAACTATGTACAGTGCAGGGGTTTCAAAAGCATGTCTGTCTCAATCAGTAGCAGAATCCGGAAGTGCCCCACGCCTGTTCCCCCTCCAGCAGAGAAACCCCGGAAGCCCCCCTTCTTTTCTTTTCCTTCCATGACAAACTAAGTGACACAGACTGCTCTTTTTTGCTCTCTGATAGCAGCCTTTGGGTTCCTCCCTCTCTCATCTTCCGTGTCTCCTGACGGCCTTTCCTCCCCTGACTCTGACGAAGTACAGCTGCTCAACAGAGGAGCAGGCTCTCTGTACATTCCTGTCTTTCCCCCCACCCCTGCAAATTGATCCCTGACACGGTCCATGGCTAAGTTTCTCTTGAAGGTAATAGAAATCAAAATGCTCTGGATAAAACATAGTGGCTGCCTTGGAATCCCCCCCCCCCCCGTATTTCTACTGTATCTTGCTTTCAAAATTGTTTTTTTTTGTGGTTCTTTGGACCATAGTAAAGAATGTGTATGTTTATATAATTAGATAGCTCAATTGTGGTTTTTCTCAATTTTTTCAATTTATCCAATTTAGGTTCAGTTCCCCTTATTTCCACATTAGTTTACAATTCTTTTAAAAGGTCACCATGATAATTCATTATCATTCTATCGCAAATTTCTTCTAATATGCACACATTTGTATGCAATTTTGCCAAATATACACATTTTTGCAAAGCAATTCTCTCTGAAGTAATGCATCTTTATATTTTATTCAACTAACATAAGCACTTTTATGCACATTTCCCCCGAGTAGGTGCATTTTGATACATTTGGTACAACCTTACCCATGGCTGAAGTAGGAATCAAACGCTATTGTAAAGGGAAAGCAGCCCTCTCGGAATCACTCAGGGCAATGCCAAACCCAGGAGAGTCCAGAGGGCAGTCCCCACCATTTCCTTCCTGTGGGTAGGAGGAGTCCAGAGGCACCTCCTATTCGCCAAGAGGCTTTCTTGGAGGGGTTGCCAAGGAAGTGTCAGTTCTGGCCTCCAACTAGCATGCCACAGTCATTGCTGCCACCATGGCAGCAACAAAAGGTGATGCATTCCTTGGAGGCTGGATCTGCTACCCTTTTGAAAGCTGATGCCTGAAGCTACTGCCTCACCTTGCTTCATGGATGGGCCGGCCCTCATAGTAGTGATGATGATGTAAACATTCCTTTCTGAAATGCATATGTATTTGCTTTCTCTTTCATTAAGCTTTCAGTGTATGCAATATGCACTTTAAACATGCCTTTCCTTCTGCAGATCAAGTCTACCCCTCTTCTAATTTTCTAGCAAAGGAAACAGTTCCTGCAGTATTTGGTGGTTCCAGTGATGCCCTTCTGCTCTTACTTGAGATAGTTTAGGCTTGTCCCACTACAAGGCAAGGCAAAGTATAATGCTCAAGCACTCAAGTTAGATGGTTACAGTCTGGGACAGTTCTCAGGAAAAGCATCCCACTCACCCAAGCAACAAGAGTCCTTTGTACTTACCTGAAATTCCAAAATTCTTTTTGAAATACAGAGAAGTGCTTGTGTCTTCTAGACCAGGTGGTCCCCTTGTTGTTTAATATCCAGACATCATAACCAGCATCTGCTAGAATAAATCCCAGACTACTGCAGGGTAGATTTGCAATCCAGCTCCTGCCTTCCAAAAAGAAATCAGCTACCAATAACACAACTGATCCGTGCCCTGTAAAACAAAGAGAATATTAGATCATTGGAGTATGGATGCTTGCAGAGCATCAAAGTTCCCCACTGGCATCTGGCTCAAGGCAGACGAGAGAGAGGTTAAGGAAGTTCATCGTATACCTGCCTAAGGTAAAAAAAACATGCCTCGGGAGCCAAAGGAGGGAAGAATGTTCCTGGGGCCTCAGAAAACATTTGCATATCACATGTGAGGACCAGCATCTACATTTTGTGTAAGCCTACATAAAACACCATGACTCTTCTTCCCCCCATGAGAGGATAAGGTGGGAAGGTGGGCTTGCCTTACCTCACCTGCGGGGTGATGCACTTTTCCTACTGAGATGACTGCAGGTGTTGTCACTGATAGCGGCCTGCCTTCAAGCAGAGAAGAGTGAAGCATCTCAATGCCACCATTATCTTCATGAACAGATGAAGAACTGAAATCTATTGAAATTATCTTTTGTACAAGTGGAAGCTACAAGAGAGTTTGACTAACTTTGTTGTGATGTTAAGAATCTTTTTAACTATCATTGTTTCAACTGCCAGTTGTGAAAGAAGTTTCTCAAAACTTAAATTAATCAAAACATATCAGAGATCCATAACGAGCCAAGAGAAGCTGAGTAACCTAGCAATACTGTCAACTGAGAGAGATTTCAACGTAGAATTCAATGCTGCTATTTAAAAAATTGCATAACTTAAAAGTAAGTGATCTAAAATAAATTTGAGTATACTATCATTAATTTCATTTCATTTTAATTACATCAGTATTTTCTTAAAATACAGTAGATGTGCTTGGGCAGTAAGAGGTTCAATACTGGACTGCTGAAAGGAACTCAGAAAATGCTAATGGCCCACAAGTTAGAAGGCTCAATACTTCTCTTGCTTTGGGTTCTGGCTACCCACGCTACACGACTGCTGCTAACCCCAGTTCTTTTTAAAAGTCTTGCTACACCCCTCTGACACCATTTATTAGCTGGAAAATAGAACTCTCATTGTCTCCCAGATTAACAGATTGAGTCTGGAGATGCCAGGAATTCCTGTGCCTGAAACTGGGAAATGGAGCCGTCACACTTCATAACTCAATTCTTAAACTGTGTAGGTTTAACTAACATGTTTGATTTTTTGAAAAAGGTAAAATATACTTCAAACTTGCATTGGTAAGGTGTACTATTACTTACAATAGGCTGTAAATCTGCTTAATTTTTACAGGCTTGTACTTCTTACAGTAACGTGTACCCTTTGGTTAAATGTACAACTTAAGAATGCAAGCTCTTAAAATGCAAAACCAAAGGTATGTCACTGAACAATAAATTAAAAAGATACATGGAAGAAAATACTTTTGCTTACCTGTACGTTTGTCAGTAGTGACCAGATCTCAGACAGAAACTGCAGAAAAACTAGGTTGTAATAAACTTCAGAGAATAAGGTTGGTTTCATTATGCACTAGATAATTGTGCATCATGCATCTGTGTAGATACATTTTTAATATTGGCAAAATGGTTAAGAAAAAGGGATCATCAGCATTGGCCTAGTGGCAAGGCAAGTCTGTACAATGACCGCTCCCTGCTTAAAAAACTGGGGGCGCCCTTTGCGTGGACGCGTGCAGCCCCTAGATCTGGAGCGGCTCCAACAACATAGGCTTGGCTTTGCCTTCCCTCAGGTGGGATGCCTGGAGGTCTCCGCCTACCTCAGTCAGTCGTCCAATCCCACCTGGGGGAAGCGTTGCCAAGGAGACCAGGTCAGGTAGGGGAGGGATTACCTGCCCACACAATAGAGGGAGGATCTTACCTGGGAATCCTCACTTGGCTCCAGAGCTTCTCCCACCCTACCCACCCTCAGTTAATGTCTTATTTTACAGGTTAATTTTTCTTCACAGGTTTTGCAGGTTAACTTTTCTCCACAGGTATGCGGGCGCTGCTACGTTAAGGTCGCTGTTAAAGGGCCGGAAAGGAATTTCCCTGCATTGGCAGGTTTCGCCTTTCCCGTAGCAAAACGTCACAACTTTGGCGGTATCAGGCCTTGGGCGGAATCCTTTTGTCCATCTTCCTCTTTGCGGCGGCGATACCAGGGTTCCCCGTTAAAGGGGTTTTCTGTAGGGAGGCTTTGACCGTACGCCGAAAGGTCGTCATTGCTCTCCCCTGCGGCGGCGTTACGGGGGCGGCTATCTCTGCTTGAACATATGTTCTCCAGAGCCGGCCCATCCCCCCCACACACACTTGATAACCCTGATGCTCCCTAGGTCCCCGGCTGGGGACTGGGGAGGGAGAACGCCCAATGCCTGAGCCAAGGTCTACCCACATTTGAAATTTAATAAAGTTGTGGCCAATTTAATCCCATAGCACGTTGTCTTGAGTCGTTATTCCACATGACGGGGGGACCGCGCGGGATCTGGGGACTCCGCCTGTCCACGCAAAGCACTGAAATGTATATTACACTGCCTTGCATTTTTTTTAAATTAACCTACTTAGAAAGTTATATTAAGTGGTATATGAAGTGATTTATTTCATTTCATTAAATAGCTATATAGCAGGCATGTCCAACAGGTAGATCATTGGATGTCTTTGGCTCAACATCTTTGACCTGAACCACCAAAAACAGGGTTTTCCTTCCTACTCCCTAAAAAAGCTCAACAACTTTGACCTGAAACCCAAAAAAGGGGGTAGATCACTGCCTGTTTTTAGCTCTGTGAGTAGATTGCAGTCTCTTGGAAGTTGGCCACCCTGCTATATAGCATCCAAGGAAGACCTTTTCTTAAAATTGGGTGCCATATATACATTATAAATAATATCCTCACAACTAGTAATATCAACAATACTTTCTTGCAATTTTGTTTCTGAGCTTCATCTAAATTAAATCTAGAAACATCAAGTTTTTTCCTGAATGACGTCCATTTTATGCCTGCAGTGGAAACTGAGGCAGAGTGGCAGGGGAATGTAGTGGGGGAGCTTCAAGCTCCGAGGGAGGGGAGCAAGTGGGAACATTGCTGGCACGCATCCCAGGGGCATGGCACGCTGCCCATAGAGGCGTGGCGCACATCCTGGGGGCGTGGCGCACTGCCCACAGGGGCGTGGCGTGCATCCTGGGGGTGTGGCACCCAGCGGGGGGGGGGTAGGCAGCTGCGATGGCACCCCACCGGGATTATGCCTCTGGGGGCGGTGCGCTCCCCCCACACCCCTCTTCCTCCATCAGTGGGGGAATGAAAGCTTTTATAACACACAGCTGCGTCATAATTTTGCTAGGCATATTGTGAGTAGCTTTAGCATGTGAGGGCAGAAACATCAGCCTAATCTCTCTGGTCAGGCTGCTGGATGGCAGCTCAGCTCACATGTTTGGCAAATCATGTTGTGGTTACATCCTATATCCAGTTGCAGGACTGGTTCAAAGCACCCACCGCTGACATCGGCTCTTAGTTAAAGCTGAGACTCTAACTGAAAGAGGTCAGCAGTTGTGATAGTAGGTAAAGCAATATCACAGAAAACCAGACCAAGGAGGAACTGAGATGGCTATGAAGAAAATGAAAAGTTTGGGCTGTGTGGTTTCAGCTGGACACCTTGGCCAAAAACAATGGGAATATGTCCCACAGAATGTGCTCGACTTTCTTTGATTATGACACATCGTGTTGAAGAGAAAAATAGTGAAGCCCTGGTCTCAGCAGAAGAAGCAACCACCCAGCAGATACGTAAGCCATTGAGGAGTTTTTCTTAAGAGTTTTCCAGATTTATTGGCTTTCTAGATGAAAACAGCAACAAAAGAAATTCAGAAAACGGGATGGCTTCTGTAAATCCCTGGAAAATAGGAGCACTTAGAGGGTCTGAGACACAGCTTACAGCGTGCCCCAGGCATCCCAACCCTTTGTAAGTATTAAGAAGCATTTCAGCTCAAACAATCAGCAAAAGTGATTTCTAGAAATGCAACTGTTCTGTGCTTTCAAATAGAACTACCTCATTGGTTTTTACCTGCAGTAATTGACAAATTGTACTCCACGTGCTTTTTTTAGTTTAGTTGGTGTTTGATTTTTAATTTCTGGATTCAAATCCAAGTTAGAGGTCTGCTGCCCAATCACTTTAGAGAATTAGGATCCTGTTCAATATGAGAATACAGCAGCTAAACATCAACCACTAAATTCAGAGTATATTTCAATTTGCAGTTAATTTTTTGATTGCATTTTAAAGGGGGTGGGGGGATTTCAGATAGGGAGTTCCATAATTCTATAAAGAAGAGAAGCAAGTTTATTCTATAAAGCATGGTTACAAGATAGCACATCCTTATACAACCGGTTTGGTGCATCAAGACCCCAGATAAAATCCGTATGTTGCCATTCAGGAATATTCTTATAGAAAACTAAATGAGGGATTCAAGGGAGCAGCCGTTCAATAGCCTCTGTGGTTACAATAATATCATGTCCACCACTCCACACAGCAGTTGGCACAGTAATGTCTTCTATCTTATAAAATGGGGGTGTACTCTGTTGAGGAAAAGATCAGAAACATGAAAATGAGGTTCACCTTTCACATCTTTTTCTCATTTTTAAGACATCATTTGGGTCTTCAAATGTATTGGATGTCTAACATCTGTCCCTTGTAAATCATTCTTTAACTGTCAGTTCAGTATCTAATTCTGTTCTCTGGACCAGCAAAATTATTTTTTTAAAAAAATTAAGTTGGAATCATATAGTAATTTACATAGCACTAAATCCTGGTAGGCTTACTTTTTAGTAGAGCTGGATTAATCTGTCATTTATGGTTTCTCCTAGTTTTTCATTTTTCCAGTTTGCTCCATTTCTGCAACAATTTGCATTGGGTTTTTTGTATACATTTGCCTGCATATGTCATCTATTACGTCATCTATTACGTCTATTGCTGCATGCAATTTTGCCCAATACATATTTCTGTTCTTCAGTTTCAAGTAATATACATATTTCTGCAAACATTTTTTTTTTTTTTTGTAATATAATACAGGCAGCTCCCCACTTACACAGCAGTTACTGTATATTCCAGGCTTCCGCATGCATAAGGGAAATGCCCATAAGTGGGGAGCACCTTCAAAAGTTATTCTAGCTCATGAGGATGACATGATCTTCAGGCTCTGGGATGGGTAGCACTGGAGAGGCAACCACTTCCTCATTTATCAGCAAAGCACTGCTTTGCCCTCAGCAAAGCGCTGCTGCACATCCAGCTCTGGGGAAAGTCTCCTCACAAGCATGAGACTTGTTGAGGCTGCTCAGCCAATATGCAGAAGAGTTCCCTCATGCATCAGCTGAACAAGCTCAACGAAGTCCCGCTGCACATGTGTCTCAGATAGAGACCTTCAACTGAGCCCCAAAGGCAAAATTTAGAGGGGAGTGGTAGCTCACTGGCAGAGCATCTGGTTTGTGTGAAGGTCCTAGGTCCCCCAGGTTCTCCAGATAGGGCTTGGAATCAGAGCAGCTGCCAATCAGTATAGACAGAGTTGAAATAGATGGATCAATAGTCTGCCTTGGCATAAGGCAGTTTTCTATGTTCCTACTCATTATAAATACCTGCCATAGACAAAACCATAATTTCAACCAGTTCTGTGTCTTTGGTATTATCCCACTCTATCCCAAAGGAGAACTCAGAAATCATAACACGGTTCACATTGAATGTCTAACCTGCAACCAAAATGTCTCATTTGAATCCAAACCACTTACCAGCTTTGTTCTTTGATCCATAATCAAAATACTTAAATTGGTTGGTTTTAGCAAACTAAAAATATGGAAAAGACAATATGAAATTTGGAGAGTCACAAGAAAATTCAAACTCTAGGGATCTTGGTTATCAGAATTCCCACCCATCCACCCTGGCCAATAAAAGCAGCAAAAGGTCAGATTCAGTAAAAGACAGCTTCCTGAGTTCTTTCCACAAGATCTGAAGAATTGTTACAGCTCATGCTTGAATATTGAAGTATCTAGAACAGTGATGGCCAAACGTGGCCCTCCAGCTGTTTTGGGACTACAACTCCCATCATCCCTAGCTAATAGGACCAGTGGTCAGGGATGATGGGAATTGTAGTCCTAAAACAGCTGGAGGGCCACGTTTGGCCATCACTGATCTAGAATATAACTTTTGAGTGGTCTGGTCATCTTGAAAATGACACTTTTACATGAGTAACTAAACAGGCAACTCGAAATGTCAGACTTTTAACTTCCAAGTTTTGAAATGCTGAGAAGATATTAGAACATATCTGACTCCAGTGTGCAATAGTTTTTACAGAAGTAAAATCAGGGTAAATTCCAAGATACACATCTACTCGACACTGGAAGAATGATAGGAAAGAAAATGCTTTTTATAATCACATTCTTGAAGAGTTTTCAAGCAACACCCACATTCACAAGGTCATGGCAATCAAGGCAGTACAGCATACAGACACTTTCATGCTACACAAGGAAGCAGCTTTCTGATGAAGAGGTGTCTGGGTACCTAGATGGGAATCCCCCACCCATAGCACACTTCCCAGCCAGGCCGCTGCGCCAGATCGCACCCCCCCCCAGCCCGGCTGGATTGCACCCCCTGGCCTGGGGGTCATGCTCCCCATCCCATCCCTCCCTATGGGAAGTTCACTACACCCGTATGGGTGGTTCGTGCCACCCCAGGTGCCGGAGAGGCTTCCTCTGCCACTGAAGGTGGGAAGAAATATTGTCATTAGGAACAAGTGGGGATGGAAGATCTACACCAGGAACAATGTGGGGAATCAATTTGATTACCCTTTGCATATGGCAGAGGGAAGGGCATTCCACAGTGCAGGGGCAAGAGGAGAAAATGGATGTTTTCTTGTCACTACTCTCTAATATTCTGTACAGTGTGTTTCGAGGCTGAATCTGCTAACCCTGTGGAACCTGTCACAGAAGGTGGTTGCCTCCCCTTCCCTCACAGATGGGACGGATCTTGATGTATTAATGATGCATAGGTTCGTCTCTGAAACACATTCCAATATGTTTTCTCTTTTACTCAGCTTTCAGTGCATGCAATCTGCCCTTTAAACATACCCTTTCTACTGCAGGTCAAGCCTACCTCTCTTCTAATTCTCTAGGAAAAGAAATATTTCCTTGAAGTATTTTGTGGTTCTTGTGATACCGTTGTTCTCTTATTTAAGCTGGTTTAGGCTCTAACCGTTCTGCTTCAAGGCAGGAGAAAGTAAAATGATTAAGGACTCAAGGTAGATGCTTACAATATGGGGCTGGATATAAACACATCTATGAAGCATTTCAGTTAAACGCACTGTGAACTCATACAGGGAAATCCAGTTGGGAAAGAAAGGACTCCACAGCGCCATCTGGTGTCACAATGTTATATCACATATACAACGCCTATAAAAGCTTTTTCTTTACCAATCTAGCTGAGTCCTGGGAAAGTTCTCAGGAAAAGCATCCCTTCCATCCAAGCAACAATAGCCCCTTGTACTTACCTGAAATTCCAAAATTCTTCTTGGTCTATTGAGAAGTGCTGATGTCTTCTAGACCAAGTGGTCCCCCTGTTATTTAATATCCAGACATCATAATCAGCATCTGCAAGAACAAATCCCAGACTATTGTTGCTGGGAAGATTTGAAATCAAGCTCCTGCCTTCACAAACGACACCGGGTACCAATAACGCAACTGACTTAGGCCCTGGAAAACAAAGACAATATTAGATAGAGAATGGGCACTCACAGAGCACCAACATTTCCCACTGGTATCTAGCCCAAGGCCAAGCAGAGTAGGGTGCAGGGGGTACAAAGGAGATGAGCCAGACATTTCCTAGGACCTCAGAAAATGTTTCCATAGATTGTGTGAAGACTAGCAACAATGTTTTGTGTAAGCCTACATAAAACGCCGTGACACTTCTTTCCCCGCCCACTTTCTCTTCTGCCAACATGTCCCCGCCTACTTTTCCCAAGCAATCCAGAGAGGCGGTGCTGAAGCATTGGCAAAAGGTAGCAGAAGTAGGTGAGGCGAGAAGGTGGGTGGACCTTGCCTCTCCTGTGGGTGAAACGCTGTGCCTCTGAGGTGACTGCCATCTGCCACTGAAGTTATCCGCCATACACTTTGATCAGAGTAGGGTGAAGCAGCTCATTGCCACCATTATCAACATGAACAGATGAAGAACTGGCTACGTCTGATAAAATTATCCTTGTGAGGCGATTTGCAACGCTCTCCCTGCCACAATGTGAAGGCAGTCCCATGACAGGGCAAGGATCTGGGATAAGAGTTCACCACCACTTTACTGATTTCAGATGTAGGTGGACTTTGGTTCTGGCACTGAGTATTTATCCATCCCGGCCTCCAGCTGGAGGGCTGATATTTTAAACAGGTTTGTTCTACCAAGGTGGCCATTCCAAAAGCACTGCTGGAAGCTCTATGAATTCTCTGCCCCACACTTGCCTTCTGGACAGAGATTTCCACCTAGATCCCTCCAATGGGATACCCTATAAGTGCTAGGCACAGTCAGCTTTTATCCTTAGCTGGCGGACCAGAATGAGATCTTCCATGTGCAAGTCCGCCAGCCAGACACAGCCTCACAGGCTGCCCAAGTTTGGGGACTTTAAATTTTTAGACTTGGTGGGCTATCCTGTACTGCCGTGTAGTCGGCTTGGGAATTTACAACAGCCAGATGCTGGGAGGGCAGCTCATGAGGGGCCACAATAGCTGCCCACCCAGTGGCCATTTCCAAACAACTCTCCTAACAGTTTATCTAGCCAAGAGAGTATTGTTTCAAACACGATCAGATTAATTTGCCAGTTTGAAATAACTCCTGCCAAGCATGGGGTTTCCTCCTGGAAATGCATGTGCTCTTGAAAACTGTTTTAAAAGGAAATTACAAGGATCCTGGTCCACTGTTTTCAAGGCCATCTGAATTATTAACTTACAATAGTCAGAAATTGTTGTGGATTGAGATGTCTTCTACTGCTGAATTCTTCAGAAGTTTGGGGTGTATGGTATCAAACTGGACACCCTGGTCAAAGATAATGGGGAATTTATTTGGAGTATGTCCCAAAGAACTTGCTGGAACTTTCTTTGAGTATGCATGCATAGAGTCAGACAAAAGATCAGAGGAGAAATTAATGATTATAAGGAATAGTGTTGAAGAGAAAAAGCAGAGTGGAGCCTCAAACTCAACAGGACTAATAATAATAATAATAATAATAATAATAATAATAATAATAATAAATTATTTATACCCTGCCCATCTGGCTATGTTTCCCCAGCCACTCTTGGCAGCTCCCAACGGAATATTAAAAACACGATAAAACATCAAACGTTAAAATTTTAATTTTATAAAATTAAAATTAAATTAAAATAAAATGTAGTTTAATATTTTGTTGGGGAAGCCCAGCCACATGGGTTGGGTATAAATAATAAATTCTTCTTCTTCTTCTTCTTCTTCTTCTTCTTCTTCTTCTTCTTCTTCTTATTATTATTATTATTATTATTATTATTATTATTATTAAAACTTCCCTAAACAGGGCTGCCTTCAGATGACCACAAGTGACCATAAGAAACACCCAGCAAATAAAAAATGACAGGTAAGCCATTGAGGAATTTTAATGAGTTCCCCAGATTATTGGCTTTCTATCTGAAAACAACAGCAACATAAAATTAAGCTAGAGATAAAGAATCACATTAACCTGTGGAAAGCCCTCCCATCAGATGTCAAGGAAATAAACAACTATCTAGCTATTAGAAGACATCTAAAGGCAACCCACTGTCCACATTATTCACTGGGGAACTGCATTACAACATTTTAAGAAGTGTGAATTTCAAATGATGGCTGCGATTGTTTTCATATACTGTTTTGGGAAGTGCAATGTGTATCAAGTCACATTTAAACATGAACTAAATTGAAGTGCTACCCCATATTTGGGGGAGGGACATAATGACAATGTTGGTAGGGAAGGATATTCAGTAAGAGAGATGTTTCCATAGGAAACGATATTTCAGTACATGAATATCAAAGCTAGGCTGTGACAGTCTCTAAGGCCAAATCCTCAGCATTTCCATGGCTATTGTCCTTTGAGATATGGGAACATATTGTTCTTTCGAAGCAGTATTACTCACTGCATGAGGTGAGATTTCCCCACACTATACTTGACATTAGGAACTACTTTGTCTGGTCAAAGGCAAAAGCAAAGCCAGTCCTTCGTTACGTTAGATTCGCTGTGTGTTCCTGGGCTTGATTCAACCTTGGTATCGCTCTGTAAACTGTCCAAACTTGCTAGAATGCTTGGCATGCAGAAGATGATAAAACACACTTTAACTTGGTCCACATGAGGCTGGATTGCAGGAAAGAATTGAAAGCGATACAGCCAGAAATGAAAGAGCCGGCTTCACCGACTCTGATCTCTGAGAACCACAGATAACATCTAGGCTGTGGCTGAAAGATGAGGCCTTTGCAGAGAGAAATATGCTCTTTGCAATGCAAGGTCAATTAATTATACTGTCAGTTGTGTCAGTGCAGACAGGTAGTTTTAATCTGACGATGAGCAAGAGGTAATAATAATAATAATAATAATAATAATAATAATAATAAAACTCAGATAATTGATCATAAATACAAGTCATACAGACCCAATGCAGTGTCTACACAGTCACTGTTTAGGGTTCCCATATTCCCCAAAGTGGACATCCAGAGAAAGTAATTGGCCTTTTGGGGGATTTATAAAGCATTTTATTTTATTTTAAAAATTGCCCTAGTTGCCATACGGCTGGGTTTCCCGGACATTTTGCCGATTCAATGAAAATCCACCTGGACTCCATTTTGACAGTCCGATTCCCGGATGTATCAAGAAAACTCGGACATATGGATGCATATATGCAGTTAGTGGTGTTAATATGACTTTTTTGTACTTCTGCATAAGATGAAATATAACAGGGAATAGTTTCTTCAGAGCACTGATGCTGAGCACGTGTGGTTTCATATTTTAAAATGCCCTTAACACATAGAGCCATCATGACTAGAAGAAGAAGAGTTTGGATTTGATATCCCGCTTTATCACTACCCAAAGGAGTCTCAAAGCAGCTAACATTCTCCTTTCCCTTCCTCCCCCACAACAAGCACTCTGTGAGGTGAGTGGGGCTGAGAGACTTCAAAGAAGTGTGACTAGCCCAAGGTCACCCAGCAGCTGCATGTGGAGGAGCGGGGACGCGAACCTGGATCACCAGATTACAAGACTACCGCTCTTAACCACTACACCACACTGGCTCTCTACAGGAATAAAACTACATTTACATGGGAATAAGCAACATTCTGCTGGGGGTGGGGAGTTAAAACCTTTTAAAGTAAAAAATAAGTAAAAAAACTAAGCATCTGTAACCACCATAAAAAAAAAAACATTAAGGAAGGTGACTGAGTCTGGAGATGTGGGAATTCCTGTTTCTGATGCTGGGAAATAGGGACGGCAACAGCTCGTGATTCAATCCATTAAACTGTGTGGGCTTAGCTAAACTGTTTCCAATATATTTTAAAATGGCACAATGCAATTTAAACTTGCATTGGCAAGGTGTACTATTATTTACAATGGGATGGAAGTCTGCTTAAGTTTTACAGGATTGTGCTTCATTACAGTAACGTATAACGTTGTTAAATGTAAAACTTAAGAATGCAAGCTATTAAAATACATAACTGAAGACAGGTCACCCCCCAAAAAACATAATTTAAAAGATACATGGAAGAAAATATTTTTAACTTACCTGTTCCTGTTCATCAGTGGTGACCAGATCTCAACTACACACTGCCTATATATACCTGTATAGGTTATTATAAGTTATAATAAACTTCAGATAATAAGATCAATTTCATCATACTGTATAATTATGCATCATGTCTCTTTATAGACGCATTTTAAATATTGGAACACATATAGAGTAACTAAAATGGTTAAGAAATAATAAGAATTATACACCCAGCATATGCCTAATGGCAAGGCAGGTCTGTACAAAGAATTACATTGTATATTGCACTTCATTCCGTTAAAAAGATTTGTAACCCAAGGTTTATTGTTATATTAAGTGGTATAGAAATTGACCACATATGGCATAACTGCACACCTGGCATTACAGGCAGCACAGCTTAGTAGTTAGAGCAGAGTACTAACTTCCCTGTATATTCCTGCATTGTAGGGGGTTGGACTAGAATGGTCCTTGGGATCCCCTTCAACTATAAAATATGCTGGGAGATTGGGCTAGATGACCAGGGGCTTCTCTCGACTTTAACTATATTCTTTAGGAAAGTACAGAGAGTCAATCACTACGTTTGCGGTGTGTTTACATGGGTGGACATGGGTGTATGTGCATGTGTGTGCTTACATGTGTGCAGGTGTGTATGTATAGTGTTGGTTATGCGAGTTTGCTGCGAATTTATTATGCAGGTTTCTGTGCCTTTTGAGGTTGGGCTAGAGGACCCAGGGCCCCTTCCAACCTTAATGTGGTAATATTACAAGAGGATACTGATTTCTTAAGCTGTTTCTATACATAGGGATATAGCCATGCACACACATGCGGGTACACATATGTATTGTTTAGTTGTATTACTTATGCTTAAGACATGGGAATTATGGTACACTTGGATCACTTGTATGGTACACTTGTATCATATATGTGGATGTATGTGTATACATATTCTCATATATGTTATACACACACATGATTTTGGAATAGCAATACTGTTGTGTAAGCACATGCATGGAATTTTTGAATAATATAGTTAATATGTTTTCCTCCTCAACTAATGAGCTGCTTAATTTTCAGGTGCTGCACAGTCAATTGTGGGCGAAGTGTGGCCTGTTGGCATTGCCTTTGTATACTATGTCCTAGTTCAGTGGTGGTGAACCTATGGCAAGCATGCCAGTACGTGCGCCATTGCCCCATCAGGGCCATAGCTTCCATGCTGGGGGTAGGGGAGAAGGAGGAGAGGAGGGCTCACGTGCAAGCAGGCAGGGAGGCGGGGATCTCTCAGAAGTGGAGTGGAGGCTTCATGCCAAGAGATCCCTGCATCCACTCCTGATTGCACGCAAGTAGGAGCGGGATTGGGCAGCTCAGTTGAGGAGTGCCTGGCTGCCTTCAGGTGGTGCAGGGGCTCTCAGATGCAGCTTCTGGGCTGCCTCCACCTTCCCCAACACGAGCAACTATTCAGCCTGGCTGCCTTCAGGTGGTGCAGGGGCTCTGATGTGGAGGTGGGGGCTCCTTTAAACTTCTTCCTTGAGGGGAGTGCAGCCGCGAACCCCTCAGTGGAAAGTGTGATAGAGCCTGCACCTCCCCAGATGAGCAGCCCCAATCCAGCTCCTGTTCCCGGGCAAGCAGCAACACTGCCTAGTGGAGCAGCTCGATCCTGCTCTTACTTGCCTGCAAGCAGGAGCAGGCTGGGGGGGGCAACATCCCTTGCCTGCTCGCTTGCCCCCCCCCAGCCTTCCCTCACTCAGTTCTGGGGCTGCCAGAGCTGGAGGAGGGGGTGGTTGCTGTGGCAGAAGCACCCAGCACTGGAGGGCGGCAGTGCTCACTAGGAAAACGGAAGTGTGGCACTCAAAACGGAAGTTATACTCAGAACGGAGCACATTCGGCTTCCAAAAACAGTTCCAAAACCGGAAAACTCCTTTCTGGGTTTGAAGTGTTCAGGTTCCAAGTAGTTTAAAAACTAAGCTATTTGAAAACTGAGGTACCACTGTATTTATTTTTCCCAATTTGAACTGTATTTATCCCCCCCCCACTGGGTCAGGAGGTCCTACACACGACTAGGAGTCTGGCAGGGACACATACCTGACTGGCAATGTTCTCTCCCTTCTGGTGAGTTGTACAGGAGATTCAAAATCTTTCTCCATCCCAAACATCACAGCGACTGATACCTCAGAGGCATCAGCACACTTCAAGATCAGCAAAGTATAGGCAGTCAGTGTACAGACTCAGTAGTGCAGCATTTGGCTAAACTACGTTTATTTACATATACACACTTGGAGCATCGTAACTCAGCTCCTTCCTCTTCAACATCAGACAGCAAAGAGAAAGAACAAAGGACAAATGTCCTACCTCATGGAAACACAGTAATACAAGCATCCTGTCTCCTTCACTTCCCACAATGTGGAATGAAAACATACACCATCATGTGATAAAAACAATCCCATGACTGCAACACGGGAAAAGAATCCTAACACACACCCCTGGTGGTGATTTTCTTGAGTCAAAATGAGAGTACCCCTAAACATTTTTTAAGAAAAAAAGCACTGAGTTATACCATAAAGTTATATATCAGTGGAAAGATAATTAAATGAAGAATGTAATGCAATAACGTTTATGAAGGATTATTTATTACAACAGCAGTCATAAAGAAGAAACGTGAAACACACAGAAAAAAATGAGATATATAGGTTAAATTGCCGTGTTGGCACTTTGCGATAAATAAGTGGGTTTGGGGTTGCAGTTTGGGCACCCAGTCTCCAGAAGGTTCACCATCACTGCCCTAGTTGGTTTTGTTCCACAGTTTGTGATCTCATCTCTTCTAGCACACGCCTGTACTTTAGTCCAATTAAGATCCAATTACAGTGGTACCTCTAGATACGCACACCTCTAGTTGTGCATATTTCAGGATGTGAACACAGCAAACCCGGAAGTATTTTTCTGAGTTTCACCGTGCGCGCATGCGCAGAAGCGCTCTATACACCATGCTCGTGCGTAGAAGCATTAAACTGCGCCACACACATGCGCAGAATTCCCGTTGCAAATTCCTTGGGATGCGGCCAGAGCTCTGGAATGGATCCCATTCACAACCAGAGGTACCACTGTATATGGAGAACCTCTGCTTCTTAATGGTGGCTTTGGAGGGTTATCGGCAGGCCTCCCTGCCCCCCTCCCCACCATTCCATGCTGGAGCAAGAGCCAGGTACCAAGACAAACTGCAAATAACTGGACCTCAAAACTGGACCAACAAACACTGCCTAACTTGCCCCAGATGAGCCGCAAAGTCTCAACAGTAATAGGCTCCCTTGTGTCTGGCAAAGCCAGGTGTACACAATGCCAGCCAGCGATTAGCTTCTTTTACGTGGAAGGTATTACAGGGGTCAAGCAGTTGAAAACATTTGCTAAAATAAGAGACAGCCGCCCTATGGAGGCTCATGGTCTTGATAGCCAAACCTGAGCGATGTGTGACATTTCCCTCACTGACCTCTGGTTGCATGGGTTAGTCGGAATTGGAGTACCTTCTGCTGGAATACAAAAAGTTATTCCAAGCTGCATATTCTTTGGCCTTTTGGGGGTCCCTTCGTATTGGCAAAGAATTCCATGATTCATTGAAGAAAAGAAGCAAGTTTATTCTATAATGCATGGTTACACAATATAATATGAATATATATTATAATAATAATAAGTAGTACTAGAGGCTGTGCCCCTGCATGTTGTTACATTTTTACCATCAATTTTGTTGTGTGTTTTTCTTCCGTAGATCCTTTTGTTATTGCTAGCCAACCTTTAATATTATTTGCGACAGAAAAGAAGAACATAAGTACAGAAAACAATCAATGTAAAACTTTTTAAAAATGTGTCTGCATTAATATCAGGTATATAGTTTGCCCCTCATATTAAGACATTATTTGAACTTTTGCAGCAGAGAAAGCATATCCTTAAACAACTGGTCTGGTGCATCAAGACCCCAGATAAAATCCGAATGTTGCCATTCAGGAATATTCTTATAGAAAACTAAATGAGGGATTCGAGGGAGCAGCCGTTCAATAGCCTTTTTGGTTACAACAATGTCGTTCCCACCACTCCACACAGCTGTTGGCACAGTAATGTCTTCTATCTTATAAAATGGGGGTGTACTCTGTTGAGAAAAAGAACAGAAAGATGAAAATTAGGTTCACTTTTATTTATTTTCCTCTTTTTAATTTTTTATTAATTTTTTTATTAAATTTTCCAACATACATTTATAGTATCCAGTCTAAATATATCACATATTTTCTCTTTTAGACTTCCTTCAACCTCTCTGACAATCATCCATTATTCAAATTTTTAAATACGCATTTCCTAATTTTATATTGCATTTTATAAACCTTCACACACTTAGTTTTCATCAATACAATAGTCCTCTATCATTTACAGAACTTCTTGAAATCCCACTAGCGTTATTTGCTCATCACATACACATTTCAGGTAGTCTGAAAATTTTCCCCAGTCTTCAATGAACTTTTGATCTCGTATATATCTGATCTTTCCTGTTAGTTTGCCCAGTTCAGCATACTCCATCAGTTTCATTCTCCATTCTTCGAGCGTCGGCAGTTGTTCCTGTTTCCATTTTTGGGCCAATAATATTCTCGCTGCTGTTACTGCATATTTTCCTCTTTTTAAAGACATCTTTTGGATCTTCAGATACATTGAAGGTCTAACATCTGTCCCTTGAAAATCATTCTTTAACTATCTATTAAGTATCCAACTCCTTACTCTGGAGCAGTAAGAATAGCAAAAGGAATGAGAGCCCTCATGGCTCATGAGGAGGACGTGCTCTTCAGGACAGAGGTAGGGTCTCCATTTGAGCCTGAGGGGCAGTAGGGCTTTGATGATGTCGCTCAGCCTCCCCCCCCCCCAACAGCTGAAAGGTGGAGTAACATAGCAGAGGCAGCCACTTCCGCACATATCAGCAGACTAGTCTCAGCTAAGCCCCACTGCCCATCTGGCCTGGAAGGAGGCTCTCAATGGATCCCAAAAGGCAAAATCTAGAGGGGAGTGGTAGCTCACTGGTAGAGCATCTGGTTTGTGTGTAGAAGGTCATAGGTCCCTCAGGTTTTCTAGTAGGGCTTAGAATCAGAGCTGCTGCCAATCAGTATAGACAGATAGGTGGAACAATAGTCTGACTTGGGATAAGGAAATTTTCTATGCCTTACTCATTAAATGCATGCACTTTCATAGATAAACACATAATTACAACCAGTTCTTTGGTGTCTTTGGTGTTATCTCACCCAAAGTAATTATATAAGAACTCAGAAATCGCAACATGGTTCACATTAACATTTAACCTACCGCCAAAATCTCTCATTAGAATCCAAAACACTTACCATGTTGTAGACAGCTTTGTTCTTTGATCCATAATCAAAATACTTAAATTGGTTGGTTTTAGCAACCTAAAAAGATGGAAAAGACTTATACACAATTTGAAATTTGGTGCACGTTCAAAAAACAAAATCCTCTTGAAAGATGGAGGCCCACAAGAAAATTCAAAATCAAGAGATCTTGGTTACAGTCAAACTTCGGTTGTCGAACTCAAAGAGAAGCCACGTCGGATGTTCAGCTTCATAAAAGCATTCAAAAATGGGAACTTTTACTTCCAGGTTTTTGGCATTCGGGAGCCAAGGCGCTCCAAAATGGAGCTGTTCAGGAACCGAGGTTTGACAGTATCAGAATTCCCACCATCCACCCTGGCCAATGATAGGACCATAAGCTCTGCTTAAAACAGTGGTGTCTCTAGAAAGTCAGGTAGAAGGTTATTAACATATCTATCATCCTCATTTCTGAGAAAATAGTAAAAAACTGAGTCCGGCCCCTCAAGATTGAGGGGGTTCAGCCCCATTCGGGCATATGTTGGTAGGGAGGAGCTATCCTCACCCCATAGAATTGGTGCCTGTGCCCACAATATTGACCTCTTCTTTTGCCCAGCCTTCACTAATCTTCAGCTGTCAAGACCACTGCAATATGTTTCACCTTCTGCGTAATGTGAGGATTCCCGGCACCAGTGAATGTTAGTGCACTCGGGTGCATGGGGCAGTACCCCACCAACCTCCATCTTCCCTCCTCCACCCACTGCTTGCCTGTCAGCTTTCTACTCCTTAGTCTCATTGTTTCCCTTGTAGAACTCAGCAGCAAGGAGAATAAGCAATGGCAAAAGAACATAAGGAAGAATTATAATGTCAAAATTAAATATTCAGGAAGAGCCATAGATCAGTGATAGAGTCTCTGCCTTGCACTCAGAGGGTTCCGGATTTAATTCCTTGCAACTCCAGGTAGGGCTGGGAGATACTACAATTTGCAACCCTGGACAGCTGCTCCCAGTGAGAGTAGACAATACTGAACTGAAAGGAGCAATGGGCAGTAAAGGGCAGCTTCCTGTGTTCTTCCCATGAGATCCAAAGAGTTGTTAGTTCATGTTTGAATATTGAAGTATCTAGAATATAACTTTTGAGTGGTCCGGTAATCTGGAAAACTACACTTTTATAAAATGAAATGGAAACCTTAGTACCAAAACAGAAACATGAGAAACTAAACAGGCAAGTCGAAACGTCAGACTTTTGATTCCCGTTTTTTGAGATGCTGAGAAGGTATTTGTTAGAATGTACCTGACTCCAGTGTGCAATAGTTTTTACAGAAGTAAAATCAGGGTAAATTCCAAGATACACATCTGCTCGACTCTGGAAGAATAATAGAAAAGAAAATGCTTTTTATATTCACATTCTTGAAAAATTTTCAAGGAACATATTTATTTACAAAGCGATAGGTCATGGCAATCAAGGTAGTGCAGCATACAGACACTTTCATGCAGCACAAGGAAGCAGCTTTCTGATGAAGAGGTGTCTGGGTACCTAGATGTGTATCCCCCACCCATAGTGAATCCAGCTGATAAAGAATAAAGAAGGAAGAACAGGGGCCTTGACGTTGCCTCACAACAGTGAGCACCTGGACAGCACATGGAGCAGGCACAGAGGTCACCTGGTCACAGCCTGCCCTACAGTAGTAATTCCTTCTAAATTTGCATCTGGAAATTAGCATAAGCAGTTAAAATTAGTCACTCTGAAACTTCTTTGGTTTTTGTAGTGCTGTGCATTTCCTCTTCTATGGTCATGCGTCAATGACCAACTACCAACTAGACGTGAAGATAATTTTGAAAATAAATTTTAAAAGATAGATCAACATTTATTAAAAGAGGCCTCTAGAATTTCACCATGGAAGAACTGTGTAAAGGAACTCAAAATTATGGCAAATACTCTATTTTGTTTGATTGATTTTCTTTTGTTGTTTTGTATATGTACACAGCAAGATCGTTCAAAAAGAAATAAATGAATAAATGATAGAGAATAAAACTACCTACCACATTTAGGTTTTTCTCATTGCGTCCTTGGAATAAGGACATGATTTGGAGACAAAGTTTGTCAATCCCTCGATAGCTGCACCACTTGGCATTGATGGCTGTTAGTTCATTAAAGAAATAGCAGTATTCTTTATTGCCGCATATAAGCTGTAAAATAAATAAATAAATCTGAAGCATTACTAAATAATTGTCCTTTCTTGGAAGGAAACATTGAGGTTCCTGTTAGGAACAGATCTCCTTTATGTTACAGTTATATACCACTTTTCTTCAAGCATGCTCAAGGTGAGATGCCTGGGCATTCTAGGCAATTTTGCTGCCAGGTTCTGATGTGGCCTGGCTCTGGATAGCTGAGGAGAGATTTCTAAGGGGGTGCGCTCCAACAACCTCTTCCCACACAACCTCTCAGGTGTTAAAATTGGCAGATGGGGCCTTCTTGATAGTTCCTTAAAAGTTTGGGAGTAGGGTCCTGGAAAAGGGCATTCTCAATAGTGGACAGTAAGATGAATAACAGAATATTTGGCAGAAGCTGAACAGCAGCAGAATGCAAATGATACTGGTTGTGTCGCATGCAGGTTGGAATGTCAATCATTCCATTCTAGCATCCCTGACTGTGATAGAGTTTTCATCCTGTCTGGGAGCAGCCACCAAAAAGCACTGTGGAAGGACATGTGGATCTAGAATTGGCCTCCACAGTCACTTAGGGACTCACTGTTAAGACCGTGTTCTTGGAAGACAATCTTACTTGGCTACGAGTAATCGCCAAAGAAGAAGAAGAATTTCCATTAACCATTTCTCTTTTCTGTGAAAGGCTTCCAGTGTTGAGATCCATAAGGGTATATTCACGTATAACTTATGTTTATATATATTCCAGATTCTCAATATAATATGTCTGATGAAATTGTTTCTAAAGTCCACGGTGACTCTGACCTTATCATGCTACAAATGTTCATGTGATCCAAACCTTCTAATTCTTCAAGCTCACACTCAACATAAAGAAATGAAGCGGATGGCAGGAAGACTAACTCTCCATAAAGATGCAGAAGAAAAATATATATTAGAATTATGGGCCTTGAATAATACCTACTCTTATCAATTCTTGAGGAAGGCGTAGAATTAAGGAAAGGAGTCCTTTCATGCCATCCAATGTGTAGGCAGGAGCCAGGCCCATGAAGAGTTTAACCTTTTGAGCAAGCTGTGGCATGGTTGAAAAGGCAATAAAACCTGGAAAAAAGAAACAATTCTAAACATAGCACTTGCAAACAAACAAACAAACAAACAAATAAAAGATTTAAAAAAACCTGTGGCTCTCCAGGTGTTGCAGGAGCTGGAGCCCACCAGCCATGCTTGCTGGGGCTGATGGGAGCTGGAGTCTCAAATATCTGCAAGGGCAAAAGTTTCCCATTTCTCTTCTTTTGAAATGCCTGTCATTCAACAAATTTATTTGCACCACAAATGGACATTCTTCATGGCTGTGGAACTGATAACAGCTGTGTACGCTGCCTGATCCTGTATACTGGAGTCCTGATCCTGAAAAGACTTTCTCATGGAACGTATGTGAACTCTGCTTTTTATTTTCTTTTTTAAAAGCTATGCTTTAATCTGTCTTTTTCTTTTCTGAACTAGTCTTCCCAATAGTCCTGAGACTGGACCACACCCCCAATAAGTCCCTGATAATGCAAAAAGGCAAGAAAATAAAAGGTATTTCATTCTTTTCTTATTAACTTACCCATTGTACCTCCCTGGGAATGGCCAATATAATACAAGCTTTTTTGCTTAGTTTTCTGCAGAATAAAGTCTATGGCTGCTGGAATATCATAAATTGCCATTTCATGAAAGCTGAAAGAAAAACACAGAATATAGGTGAATTTTTGCCTGTCTGCAATTGCATACAGTTGTGGACATTAATGTATAAATGCAAACAGTACCATACATTACATATGATACCCTTACATTTGGAGGATAACGTTGTAAGTTTATTGTCCTATGGAAAGTGTAAGGAGAGAAAGAGTAAATATATATTTATGATTTATTTAAATATTTACATCACCCTTAAACTAGCCCAATAGGTTCTCAGATATGTACATTGTCCACATGTTAAAGGATAATTTTAAAGAATTATATTAAATTATATGAAATCGCTCAACTGCGTTAAATTTAAATCGTAGTTCAGAAGTCCCTTTACACAGTCTAAAAGGTATACATCCTGGAACGTCTGGGCAAAATGGTGTGTCTTCACAATATGCCTGGAGGAACTAACAGATCTGTACAAGAGCGGACCATTTATCAGGTAATCTAAATGCCAAATTGTTCATGGCCTTATATGCTAGTTGTATTAGGACTGGCCTAAGATATTCTGGCACTGGAGGTGAACCACAAAATTGGGCCACTTCCCTCCAGGGAGGAAGCAGTGAGTGAAGATCTACACCCAGGACAAAGTGGCAATAAATGTCTTCATTACAACCAAGTGGAGAATGAAGATCTACATCAGGAACGATGTGCGGAATCACACTGATGATGCTTTTCATATGGAAGATGGAAGGGCATTCCACAGTGCAGGGGCAAGAGCAGGAAATGCCTTTTGGGGGGTCACTACCCTCTGATATTATGTGGAGTGTGGTGCCATGCTTAAAATTCCCCCAAATTAAATTAAAATTCTGCTCTGGGTGACTGAACTGATATTACCCTTGCTGGTATCTTTCCCGGGAAAATCAGAGGCTCACTATGTCAGGTTCCTACTGGAAGACCAGAAAAACGCTAGAACATTAGCAGTGGCAAAGTTTTTATTGGTGGTTGCAAGAATCAATGATCCCTATCCTTAAGTCTGAACAAAATAATAATAGTAATAATAATAATGATAATTTATTATTTATACCCCGACCATCTGGCTGGGCTGGTTTAAGAACAGTCCTGTTTACGAACGATTCGGTTTACGAACACTGCAAAACCGGAAGTAGTGTCCCAGTTTGCGAACTTTATCTCGGTCTAAGAATGGAATCCGAACAGTGGAAGGGCACCGGTGGCTGGAGGCCTCATTAGGGAAAGCGCACCTTGGTTTAAGAACGGTTTCGGTTTAAGAATGGACTTCTGGAACGGATTAAGTTCGTAAACCGAGGTACCACTGTAATGATATCTTCTGATTATTTGAGCTGTACTGAAATATAAAAGGATCTTTCTTCTTATCTGCATTGTAGCATAAACAATGAGGTTCTAATCCAATCTGCTTTCTTATCTCTGACCATCTTCTATGCTTGTTTGTTTGTTTGTTTGTTTGTTTATTGTGATGGGAGTCTAAGACCAAAAGGGCTTAAATGCAAAAATTACCAGAGCACTCCACTCCACCCCTATCTCACCTTCCATACTCTTTTTTGACCTCACAGGCTACAGCTCAAGGCATAAAATGGTAGTGGATAATAATAATAATAATAATAATAATAATAATAATAATAATAATTGTTATTATTATTGTTGTTATTATTGTTGTTGTTGTTGTTGTTGTTATTATTATTATTATTATTATTATTATTATTATTATTATTATTTATTATTTGTATGCCACCCATCTGGCTGGGCCTCCCCAGCCACTCTGGCCGGCTTCCAAAAATATATATATATAAATACTCTAATGCATCAAACATTAAAAGCTTCCCTAAACAGGGCTGCCTTCAGATGTCTTCTAAAAGTCTGGTAGTTGTTGCTCTCTTTGACATCTGGTGGGAGGGTGTTCCACAGGGAGGGCGCCACTACTGAGAAGGCCCTCTGCCTGGTTCCCTGTAACTTGGCTTCTCGCAGTGAGGGAACCGCCAGAAGGCCCTGGGCACTGGACCTCAGTGTCCGGGTAGAACAATGGGGGTGGAGATGCTCCCGTTTAACCTGGAGGTAGGCTGTCTGAATTGTGTATTGCTTTATAATGATTTGTTGGGTCTCTGGGCAATAATAAAGACTGATGATGATGATGATAAAAATAAATACATCTATGAAGCATTTCAGTTAAACGCATTGTAAAATCATATAGAGAAATCTATAGTTGAGAAAGACAGAACTCTAGAGTGCCATCTGGTTTCATAGTGTTATATTGCCTATACAATGCATCTAAAATGCTTTTTCAGTCCTGGGAAAGTTCTCAGGAAAAGCATCCCTTCCATCCAAGCAACAATAGCCCCTTGTACTTACCTGAAATTCCAAAATTCTTCTTGGTCTATTGAGAAGTGCTGATGTCTTCTAGACCAAGTGGTCCCCCTGTTATTTAATATCCAGACATCATAATCAGCATCTGCAAGAACAAATCCCAGACTATTGCTGGGAAGATTTGAAATCAAGCTCCTGCCTTCACAAACGACACCGGGTACCAATAACGCAACTGTCTTAGGCCCTGGAAAACAAAGACAATATTAGATAGAGAATGGGCACTCACAGAGCACCAACATTTCCCACTGGTATCTAGCCCAAGGCCAAGCAGAGTAGGGTGCAGGAGGTACAAAGGAGATGAGCCAGACATTTCCTAGGACCTCAGAAAATGTTTCCATAGATTGTGTGAAGACTAGCAACGATGTTTTGTGTAAGCCTACATAAAACGCTGTGACACTTCTTTCCCCGCCCACTTTCTCTTCTGCCAACATGTCCCCGCCTACTTTTCCCAAGCAATCCAGAGAGGCGGTGCTGAAGCATTGGCAAAAGGTAGCAGAAGTAGGTGAGGCGAGAAGGTGGGTGGACCTTGCCTCTCCTGTGGGTGAAACGCTGTGCCTCTGAGGTGACTGCCATCTGCCACTGAAGTTATCCGCCATACACTTTGATCAGAGTAGGGTGAAGCAGCTCATTGCCACCATTATCAACATGAACCGATGAAGAACTGGCTACGTCTGATAAAATTATCCTTGTGAGGCGATTTGCAACGCTCTCCCTGCCACAATGTGAAGGCAGTCCCATGACAGGGCAAGGACCTTGCCTCTCCTGTGGGTGAAACGCTGTGTCTCTGAGGCGATTGCTGCCTGCCACTGAAGAGGGGCCACAACTGCTGCGGCTGTTTCTAAACAACTCTCCTAAGAATCAGGAGATAGTTAATATTTGCACTGATTTTTGAAACGACATAAAAAAGTCACTCAACCAAACCCCACGCCACTTAAGATATTTCATAGTGTTCTGCTATGAATAGAAGTCTGGATAATTATTCTAACTGTTGATAATTTGGAATTATTGATTAATCTGGGGAACCTTGTTGCTCAGATATAATGAAGAAGGAATCATCAAGTGTGTTTACAACTGAGCACAACTGAAGTGATTTCAGCCAACTTGCAACAATTTCTTCCAAATAAAGTTGAATGAAAGAAAAAAATAGTGAAGTCTGGGTAACATTTTTAAAGTTGAACATAGGGATATCAGCCATTGCAAGTGGCATTTTAATGCATTTACTGCTAAATTTCAAAATTACCTGTCTTCCCAGAACTATGTATTCCATGTGGAATTCTGTTTGCCTGCAGGTAATAGCCATCCTCTGTCAGGATTGTATACTCTTCACTGGGGTATCCCCAGTACTGAATAACTTCGGGCTGTGAGTGGAGAAGGATGGAAATAGAAATGCTAGATTAAAAAATAAATAAATCTGATCATTCAATTTCTGGGACAATGGCTTGAATATCCCAAAAAAACAAAAACTTCCGAGGGACAAGATTATTGTGAAGTGACTTTGCTAGTCCTACACCAGGAATGGGAAATCTGTGGCTATAGCTGGGCTCCAGCTCCAGCTCCCAGCCAGCATGGCCAAGGGTCAAGGATTATGGGAGTTGTAGTCCAACAACACCACATCCCTCCCCTAAACTCTCATAATGTACACATGATTGTATGCAAGTTTGCCCAAAACACACCCTTTTTTTTGCCTAATAAAATGATTTTTTTGTATTCTATTTTCATTTGTATATGCATTTTTAAAAACACTTTACTCTGGTATATACATTTCTATTTCCATTACTTGGCTGGAGAACAGTATGCAAAAATTGAAGACATGCCAGTTTTCAAGGATGGTTTTGTTCTGGTTTGTGTATTGTTCCAGAAAATGCAAATTGTGTAGATTCAGCATGAAATGCGAACTGAATCAAATTTATTCCCCCTTTCCCCCATCTGGGTATATTTGTGTGAAGTGTACATAACCACAGAGAGATTGTGGTTTTCTCCATTCCACAACCAAAAGACAAAAAGGAAATCTGTACTGATATGATGCAGAACACCAAATCTGTATTGTAAGCAACTACAAAGAAATCTCTCACCATGAGAAATATAATGAATCTGCTGCCTAAGGCTTCAGCTAATGCCTGTGTAGCAAATGTCAACATTTACACTGAGGAGCCAGGCTCCTAAACCTCTGCTCCGAGAAGGAGTTATCAAAGCTAACTGTGTCTTCTAGATCAGATAATCTAGCCAAGAGAGTATTGTTTCAAACACGATCAGATTAACTTGCAGTTTGAAATAACTCCTGTCAAGCATGGAGTTTCTTCCTGGAAATGCATGTGCTCTTGAAAACTGTTTTAAAAATGAAATTATAAGGAACATGGTCCACTGTTTTCAAGGCCATCTGAATTATTAACTTACAATAGTCATAAATTGTTGTGGATTCAGATGTCTTCTACTGCTGAATTCTTCAGATGTCAGAGCCTGTTGGACTAAGCAGGCCACTCCCCAAAACAGCCACATCTTGGACCTGTGTATAAAACAGAACTACAGGATCTCTAGTCTGAAAACATGAGTCCCTAATGAAAAAGATTTCAGGGGGGAAACTCAATATATTGAAGAATGATCTTGAGGAGACATGATGGGTGTTGAAAGGTGAGATAAAAGGGCGAGATGAACCTTTGGCCTGATCCAGCAGTGTTCTTCTTATACTAGCAGCAGGGAGGACTGCTGTAGAGAACCTGTGGCATTACCCTAGAACAACACTGGTTGTTGTTGCTCAATATGCTCCAATTGCTTCCCAGGGGATTTTGATCCTTGAAGCCGAGCCCAAATGCCCTGGCCCCCATCCCAAAACATGTCCTCAGATTCTCTTTCTTGTATGTAAGGAAATGGTATAGACTCGGTACAAGGAAAAGAGCTATTTCAGTCTCAGAGTCCCACAGGACAAAGGGTTGACTGGGATGGGTCTGATCTATGAAGAGTGGCCAAGGTGCCTGGGTTCAGTTTCCATTACATTAACCTCAAGACTGCTGAGTAGTTGTTTCAACCACTTCTCCGTGCCCACTCATCCAGCTAAAAGCCATCATGAGTGCAGCCCTTACTCATGAGAGTCTCTGTTCTGTTGGGATACTGCCAGGGAGACAAAGTCCATCACGCCCCCACACCGATGCCGGACGATCCATCGATCTCCCATAGATACAGTATCAATCAATTAGCGACACGAAGCCTCAGAAATAGCATGCCACATTCCAAGGCTGGTGCACGCTCTTTCAGCAGAGTTCGCACAGCGAAAGATGCACTCAGGAGAGCATATTTACAAGTTTATTCAGCGTTGGTCAGAACAAAGAAAAAAACATGACTGCCTGCTTCAGTGTCTCAGGCACAGAGAGAGAAACGAAAGCATAGACAAAACATAAACTTCCTGTGAACAGGAAATACGCAGACTCTGTGACTCACAAAGCCTGCTCCCTTTTAAGGTGGAACGGAAATATCCTAACATGTTGCTGGGTGAACCTGCAGGCATATGCTGTGTCTAAGCAGGCATATATTGTCCCTTCTCATGGTGTTGTAGGAGAGAGTGCTGTACCCACCTCCTCCCTACCCAGCCTGCTTTGCCGCCCCAAGTTCTGACAATACTCTCTCCCCCCTCTGGAAGGAACGGAGCTGGAAGTCCTATCTCCACACAGAGCCAGGTGGGGTTGAGGTGGGGCCAGCCTACCACTTCCTTTTTTTTTTTTTTTTGACATACAATCCTTAAAAGTGTTCAAACATACTTACACTCAATACCACAAATAATTCCTTTTCCCATCACCATCCACCACCCCTCACCCCACCTTTGTGTTAGACTTCCAATCTACTCAATTGCAATTTCTTTCCACTTCTATTACTTTCTTTCACACACCTTTAGCCTAATTTCACACTTCTTTTTCTATTACACATTGTTATCCATCTTATTCAGTATTTCAGTGTTTGAAACAGAACTTGTTTATTCTAATAGGAGTTCTGATTTTTCGATATGGTCTTGCAAGTATCTTTTAAACACCTTCCAGTCCCTATCTATCTTCTCTTTTGAGATCCTTCCAATTTCTCCCATTGTTTTGGATATATTGTAGTACTCCACTAATTTGGCAAGCCACTCTATTTTTGTCGGTACAATACCACTTTTCCAGTTTTTCGCAATCAATAGCCTTGCGGCTACTGTTGCATATAAATATAAGGTCTTGTCTTCTTCCTTTAGGCTTCCTGGTACTATTCCCAATAGAAAACCTTCTAGTGTTTTCCTAAATGAATATCTGAACATTTTTTTCATTTCGTTATAAATTATTTCCCAAAATTGTTTGATATTTAAACAGTTCCACCAAATATGTATCATAGTCCCTTTTCCAGTGTTGCATCGCCAGCAGACATCACTACAATTTTTATTCATTTTTGCTATTCTTTCAGGTGTTAAATACCATCTATGTTGCATTTTGAGGCAATTTTCTTTCAATATATAACACATAGTGAATTTCATATCTTCTTTCCACAATTTTCCCCATTGTTCAAACATAATATTTTTCCCAATATCTTGCACCCATTTAATCATTGACGCTTTAACCAATTCATCCTTTGTTTCCCACTCTAAAATCAGATTGTACAATTTAGATATATTTTTTGATTTTTCTTGTATTAAGTATTTATCGAATTTTTATATTTCTTTTTCAAATCCTAACTTTTTGTATTTTGCTAATTTATACTTAATTTGAATATATTGGAACCAATCACTAATATGAGCTTTAATTTCTGTATAATCCTTTAATTCCGATTCTCCGTTTTCTTCCTTTAATAGAATTTTATAGGTAGCCCAATTTTCTTTCATATTTAATTTTTTCACTGCAACAATTTCTGCCGGCGATGCCCACCAGGGAGTTTTCGGTTCTAGGAGTCTTTTATATTTCTCCCATATTTTATATATAGACTTTCTAACTATATGCCCTAGGAAGCCTTTATGTACTTTGACTTTTTCATCTATTAGATAGGCATGCCATCCGAATTTCGTCTCTACTCCCTCTAAATCCAATACATCCGAGTCATCTAATTTGATCCATTCTTTTAGCCAGCTCAGACCCACCGCATCAAGATATAACTCCATGTCAGGGAGACCAAATCCTCCTCTTTCCTCCTTATCTATCATTATTTTGTGTTTTATTCTTGGCTTTTCCCCTGACCATACGAATTTGGCTAAATCTCTTTTCCAATTATTAAGACATTTATCTCCTCCTAGTATTGGGATACTTTGAAATAAAAACATCATCCTTGGTAATATGTTCATCTTTATTACCGATATTTTCCCTAGTAAAGAAAGATTTAATTTCCCCCATACTTGCAAATCATTTTTTATTTCATTCCATGTTTTCCCATAGTTCTCATTACTTAAATCTGTAGTGTTTGTTGTTAAATTTATTCCAAAATAACTTATTTTCTTTTTAATTTCCAATCCTGTAATTTCTTGTAATTTCACTTTATCTTTTTCTTCCATATTTTTCACTAATATTTTAGTTTTCCCATAGTTTAATTTGAATCTTGCTAATCTGCCATATTCGTTTATGTATTCCAGTATTCTAGGTGTACATTGTAGGGGATTTTCTGTTGTGATCATAACATCGTCTGCAAACTTGTATCTTTTTTCACCAACTACTATTCCTCTTATTTGGTTGTCCTGCCTTATTTTCTTTAATAGAACCTCTAATACTATTATAAATAACATTTGGGATAGGGGGCATCCTTGTCTTGTACGTTTAAAAATATTGATTTCTTCTCCAAACTCTCCATTAATAATAATTTTTGCTTTCTGTTGGTTATATATTGCATTTATACCTTTTTGGAATTTTTCACCTAGACACAATTCTTTTAATAGTTTTTTCATAAATTCCCATGAGATTTTATCGAAAGCCTTCTCCGCATCGATTGAAATCAGGGCTGCTTGTTTATCTCTTCTTACTTGTAGATATTCCATTATGTCTATTATATTTCTAATATTATCCTTTATTTGTCTGCCTTCCACAAATCCAGCCTGATTTTTATGTACTATTTTTCCTATAATTTTTTTTCAACCTGTTAGCCAATAATCCTGCATAAATTTTATAATCCAAATTTAACAATGAAATGGGTCTATAATTTGAGACAGATTCAAAGTCCGTACCTTGTTTTGGCAGGAGCGTTATATACGCTTGAGTCCAAGAGTCTGGAATATTCCCCTTCTCTACCGCTTCCTCTATTACTTCTTTTAGTGGGTTGATTAATTCATTTAACATTTCTTTGTAGTATTCTGCTGGTATGCCGTCTGGACCTGGGGATTTCCCTATTTTTAATTTTTGAATTGATTCCTTAATTTCTACGGTTGATATTGGTTCATTTAATAATTTATGGTCTTCTTCTGCTATCTCTATTAATTTATTTTTCTTTATATATTCCTCTATTTCTTCTATTGGCACTTCATCTTTTTGATATAATTTTTTGTAATATTTTTCAAATTCTTTTTTAATTTCTGTCATATCCCTTATTGTCCTCTCTTCTACTTTTATTTTATTTATTAATTTTTCATTTCTTTGTTTCTTTAATTGCCAGGCAAGGATCTTGCCTCGTTTATTTGCCCATTCAAAATTTTTATATTTCCAAAATTTGATTTGTTGTTCTACCTCCTGTTCTATAATATTATTATATTCTACTCTCAGTAATTTAATTTCTTGATTTAATCTCTCTTTATTTTTGCTTGCATAGGCCAATTTTTCCTTCCTTTTAATTTCTTCTAAGAGTTCCCTTTTCTTTTTTCTTTATTCTTATATGCTATTGAGTTTTGTTGTATGAAATATCCCCTAACAACTGCCTTCCCAGCATCCCACACTGTTTTAACATCTGTCCCTTTCCTCCAATTGTTTTCAAAATACTCCTTCATCAACAAAATACTCCTTGTATTACTTTTTCATTTTTTAATAAGAAAACATTCATTCTCCACCTTTTTTTCCCTTTCTCCTCTTCTCCTTTAAGAGTTAATGATACTGGATTGTGATCTGTAAGTGTTTTTGGTAATATTTCGGCATTCTCTGCTTCAATTGTCATATCCTTAGTAATCCATATACTGTCGATTCGACTATACAAATTTTTTGCTTCTGAGAAATATGTGAACTCCTTTTCGACAGGATATTTATATCTCCATATATCCACTAAATCAAAAATCTTTACCATTTCCATAAAGCTTTTTGGCAACTTCCCTTCATTTCCCCCCCTCTTCTTCTGCGATCTATCCAATTCTGGTTCCATTACTCCATTTAAATCCCCTAACACAATAATTCTCATATCTATATATTCCACTAATAATGATCTTACTTTAACATAGAATTCTGATTTTCTTTTATTTGATCCATAGATTCCCGCTACCACAATTGGTTCCCCCTCTAGTGATATTTTGACTATTACAATACTCCCCTCTTTATCTTCATATAACAATTCTGGTTCATATTTGCTTTTAACATACATTACAACCCCCCTCTTTTTTCTTACATCAGATGCGATGAATTCTTCCCCTAACTTTGGTTTTACCAATAGTCTTTTATGCTTAGTATTGATGTGGGTTTCTTGTAAACAAACAAGGTCCCACTTCTGCCTCTCTAAGATACGTTCTATTTTCTGCCTCTTCCTCCTATTATTTAAACCATTTACGTTCCAAGATAACAAATTAAATTCCATTCTATATTAGTTGAAAAATTATAAAGTTAGTGGAAAGAGTTTAAATTATCTGCAGTGGTAAAGGAGAAGGGTTTTGTGATAGTTATTGGTCTGATTCTTTACCACTGGCGTAGTTCTTTATCCTTCCACCCTTTGCTGAGCTCTTTCTTCTTCTTCCGCCTCATCCGATAGCTCTCCCTTTCTTCCTTCCTCATTTCTTGCTTCTCTTTTCCCGCCTCCTAATTCTCTTTTTTTTAAAGAAATATTTATTAAGATTTTACAAAGACAAATATACAAAAACACATAATAAAAAAACAAAAAATGAGAATAAACATACAGAAAAAATAAGAAAAATTAAAAACAATTCTTTTTCATAACTTAAAACTCATTTGCTTGTTTCTTTGACTTCTTCACACCTCCCCTTCTTGTATTCCCATTTACATAATCAAATCAGCAAATCCTTACCCTCTTTCATTTATCTTATCTCTATAACTTAACATTTTATAACTCAATATTTTCATCCATTATCAATTCATTTTTGCATATTCTTATTAACTTTGTTGCTAATACCACTTATTTCCAATCCAACATCATTTTAATTATTTTTTTTTTACCTATTTATACCCTTCTTCCATATTCTTAAAGCATTACAGCTGGAAACCACTTAATTTCTATCCAACATCATTCTAACATTCATTAATTTTACAATATTTCTGTAGATAGTCTTTAAATTTCTTCCAATCTTCTTCCACCGTCTCTTCTCCCTGGTCTCGGATTCTGCCAGTCATTTCTGCCAATCCCATATAGTCCATCACCTTCATCTGCCATTCTTCCAAAGTGGGTAAATCTTGTGTCTTCCAATACTTTGCAATAAGTATTCTTGCTGCTGTTGTAGTGTACATAAAAAAGTTCTGTCCTTCTTTGGCACCAATTGGCTGACAATGCCCAGAAGGAAGGCCTCTGGTTTCTTCAGGAAGGTATATTTAAATACCTTTTTCATTTCATTATAGATCATTTCCCAGAAAGCCTTAATCTTTGGGCACGTCCACCAAAGGTGAAAGAATGTACCTTCAGTTTCTTTACATTTCCAACATTTATTATCGGGCAAATGATAAATTTTTGCAAGCTTGACTGGTGTCATGTACCACCTGTACATCATTTTCATAATATTCTCTCTTAAGGCATTACATGCCGTAAATTTCATACCTGTGGTCCACAACTGTTCCCAGTCAGCAAACATAATGTTATAACCAATATCTTGTGCCCATTTAATCATAGCAGATTTCACCGTTTCATCCTGTGTATTCCATTTCAACAGCAAGTTGTACATCCTTGACAAAATCTTAGTTTTGGGTTCTAACAGTTCTGTTTCTAATTTTGATTTTTCCACCTGGAAGCCAGTTTTCTTGTCCAAATTATATGCCTCCATTATCTGATAGTAATGAAGCCAATCTCGCACTTTGTTTTTTAGTTTCTCAAAACTCTGCAGTTTTAGTCTATCTCCCTCTTGTTCCAAAATTTCCTAATATTTTGGCCATTTGGCCTCCATATTGAGCTTTTTCTGGGCTTTTGCTTCCATTGGTGACAGCCACCTTGGGGTTTTATTTTCCAATAAATCCTTATATCTTATCCAAACATTGAACAAAGCTTTCCTGACAATATGGTTCTTAAATACTTTATGTGCTTTAACCTTGTCGTACCACAAATATGCATGCCACCCGAAGACATTGTTAAAACCTTCTAAGTCCAAAATGTCTGTGTTCTCAAGAAGCAGCCAGTCTTTCAACCAGCAGAATGCTGCTGATTCATAGTAAAGTTTAAAGTCTGGCAGGGCAAATCCACCCCTTTCCTTTGCATCAGTTAATATCTTGAATTTTATTCTGGGCTTCTTGCCCTGCCAGACAAATCTAGATATATCTTTCTGCCACTTCTTGAAACAATCCATCTTGTCCACAATTTGCAGTTTGAAACAAAAACAGCATTCTAGGCAATACATTCATCTTTATAGCTGCAATTCGACCCAACAAGGAAAGCTTCAAATTTGACCAAATTTCTTTGGTCTTTTTTCACTTCCGTCCAACATTTTTCATAATTATCTTTAAATAAGTTCCCATTTTTTGCTGTCATGTTAATCCCCAAGTATTTCACTTTCTTAACCACAGTCAGACCTGTCTCATTCTGAAACCTCTCTCTTTCAATCGGTGTTAAATTTTTCTCTAAAACCTTAGTCTTTGACTTGTTCAATTTGAATCCTGCCACTTGACCAAATTCTTGAATTAGTTCTAAAACCCTTTTAGTACTAGATTCTGGCTCCTGTAACGTCAATACTAAATCATCTGCAAATGCTCTCAATTTATACTGTTTAGCTCCGACCTATATACCTTTAACCTCCTAATTCTCCTCGATACTTCCTCCAAAACATATCTGCTTCCTCAAATGTCTCATATCGTCTTCTTTTTCCTTTGAAGTTGAAGGAAATTCCCACTGGGTATTCCCATCTGAAGGATATTGATTTGGCCTTTAGTGCTTTTGTTAGAAATTAGAATTGCTGTCTCTTTTTTAACAGCCTAGGTGGGACTTCTCGTAAAATTATTATTTCCTTTCCATCTATGGTTAATTTGTTCTTACTCTTTACTTGGAGGATCTTATCTTTCATCCAGTTCGATGTGAATACAATGATGCAGTCTGCCGGCCATTTGTTCATTTTTGCTTTCCTTGAGTTCACTCTGAAGATTTTCTCTGTCTGTTCTATTATGTCTTTTTCCTGTAAATGTAGCCACTTTGCTAAAGTTTCAGTCATCTTCTTCCAAATATCCTCCTTCTCCTCTTCTGGCACATTCCTGAATCTCAAGGTCTTCTCTTTAATCTGCATCTGCATCATTGCTAGTGCATCCCCAGTAGCTTCCTTGATTGCTTTTTGTTCCTCCATCTCCTTTTTCAATTTGTCCATTTCTTTTCTTTGTTCCCTTTGTTCTTTGCTAATTTTCTTCACCATCTCATCCATTTGTTGATTCTTATTCTTAATTTCTTGTACTTTCTTATCTGTCTCTTTCATTCCTTCTAAGACTTCTGTTAATTTTTCCTTTATTTCTTCATTTTCTTTTTCATTTTTTTCATTGTGTTTTCTAATTTTTCTAATTTCCCATCAATTGTATTGATTTTTTCTTCCAGCTCTCTTCTCAATCCTCCCACGTCCAGTTTCAAACTAATAATAAGCTCCCTCAAATCCATTTCTTCAAGGCCTGAGTTTCTTCTTAATTGTTGCTGTTGACTTCCAGTTCCAGTCTGTTTTTTAATTGCATGAGACATTTTGCGTTCTCTTTTTCGACCACCAGATGTCCTTCTATTGTTCCAATTTTCCTTTATTACTGCTTTTCCTACTTTGTCCGTTGGGTGTCACTGTGTTCTTATTTGCTCTGCTTGCTAGCTTCTGCCCTCCTTTAATCTTCTCTTTCACTATTTTGTCTTCGTCACTTCCTCCTTCTTCCTCTTTGATGATTACTCAGTGTCTTCAGACCTTTGACGCCATCTTATCTTATTTGTGAAATTCCCCTCCTTTTCCCCACAGCATTCCTTATTCCTTTGTCGTTATCTTTCCTTCAAGGACATTCAGTTTCAAAGCAGCTGCTTTCCTCCACCCAGCTCCAACAACAGGCAGCCTGTCCCGCTTTGCACTTTGTAGTAAGTCCGTTTCAGATAGTGTGCTTTTCAAATAGTTTAATTGCAATCTGAGTGACTTCTTTACACTCTCTCCATATTTTTTTCTGTTCTTCTGTCTTCCCTTTACTTTTGTGGTAGCATTACTTCTCCTCCGCTATTTTTACTCTTTATCTTGTTTTGGGTTTACTCGCTCCGTGAGGGATTTCCCCCCCCCCCGAGTTCCTTCCCCCCCCCTGTCTAATTTCCTTTTAGGTTTTGTTACTGCTGCTACCACTTTATGTTTATTTTAATATAGAAATAGAGATTTTACCATCTTGTCGCTGCTTCAGTGATGTGAGGCTTTTCACCGGTCTGTTTGCTGTTCTTCTCTGTGCCTGGATTCCCCCCCCCCCTCAGCTGTTTTTTCTTCAGCGAGGGGTGCCGGGACTCTAAAAGGACACTGCCGAAGTTCCTTTGACTTGAGCTTCCTTCCAAGCCTTTTCAGGGGTCGTTTAGCCTAACGTTGCCCCTCACAGTACTGGTGTATGCTCCGACCTGCTTACTGCAGTCAGAGCTCACACTGTTGCAGCTGTGGTAAAAGCAGAAGTCGACTGGGGGCCAGCCTATCACTTCCATTCCTTCTCATCTTCCTCCAGTATCTGCAATGCTAGAGCTAGACCCAACAGCGCCGAGTGAGTCATGACACCAGACAGCATTCCCTCCTAACCCCAGTACTTTTTAAAAGTCTTACTGCACCCTTCAGACACCAATTCTAGCTGGGAACAGACCATTATTTTTAGCAAGTCTGCTAAAAAATTATAGATTGTACTTCAGCAGTGTATAACACTGTTAAATGAACAACTTAAGAATGCAAGCTATTAAAATGCAAGACCAAAGCTATGTCACCGAAAAATAAATCAAAAAGAGACATGGAAGAAAGTATTTTTGCTTACCTGTTGCTGTGCATCAGTAGCGACCAGTTTTCAAATAGACACAGCAGAAGACCTTTGTGTCAGGGAGTGAGCAGAGGAGTGGTGGAGACCGCCTCCGCCTCCTGACCTGATGGGAGAGGCGGAGCAACACCTTGCTGACCTGTTCTTAGAGAACATTCCAGACCTTCCATTTCCCAGAACCTAGCGAGCCTTAAAAGTAGGAGAGAAAGAACTCAAAGACAGAGGGCACTTAGCACCCCCCGTATAGCAGGTGATGATGATGGCGAATGAGGAAGTGGGAGAGAAGGGGGGTGCAGATTGAGGACAAGAGGCTGGGGTCTAGAGCCTCTCTGTGTTTGAAATGAAAAAGGACTGTAAGAAACTTTCCTTGTCTTTATACGTTCCAGGGCAACTAGCCAGGAGCTTCTGGAAACTATAAAAACAGTTGAGAAAGAAAGCATCATCACACACCCAACATTTGCCTAATGATAAGTCTGTACAAAGCATTATAATGTATATTGTTGTTTCTCCTTTTTCCTTGTTGTTGTTTTAATGTAACCCACTTAGAGGTTTATTTTTATATTAATTGGCATATAAATTGTATATCAGCATTTTAAAATGTGGTTTTAACTGAGAATGTGGTTTTCAGTGATTAATAGGGCTGCCATACACCCAGGAAATCCTGACCATCTGGGGGGATTTTTTTCATTTTGAACCAAAAGTCAAAAGGAAGAGGCAATTTATCTTGTCCCTGGACACAGGACCAAGTTCCCCTATTGGTCAGTTGGTTCCCTGCCCAAGGGAATGCCTGAGACCTCCTACCGCCATAGGCCAATATGTGGCAGCAGATCATCTGGCCTGCCATTAGCTGGTTAGCTAGAGCGGCTCAGAGCCCATCTGCAAAACCACCTGCCTAGGAGGGCAAATGGACCTCTCAAACTTAAAACTTATTTTCTATGAAATGCAGGGGGAGAGGGAGGTATTCATACAAAGACCATAGATAGTTTATCCTCCCCAGCTTTGGTAACAGAAATGTAAAGCCTCTCAAAATCTGCATAAACCCCAGCACAGTAGGTCCTCAGAATTCCCAACCATGGACCGCTTGAAAATTGTTGAGGTTTCTGGTGGACCATTTAATTATCTTTTTCCTGCCTCTGACGGCAATTGTACTGTGCTGTGATAGTGATATATTTTGATGGCTTCGTTTATTCCTTATATTGCAGTTTCATGTATTACAGTTGCATGCCATAGAATTCTGTAGAAATCAATTGATATAGTGTTCTAGTCTGCTGCAGACCACCTAAATAAAGCTCATAGACCACAGGTTGAGAGAATCCTTGCCAAGGGGATAGATTATTTTCATTTTCTCATTTTCTCATTCTCAGTTTCTTTTTTTTTAAATAATTTTTTATTAAAGGTTTTTATAACAACAACAAACATATAACAAATACATAAACAGACAAAAACAAAAACAAAACAAAAAACATGTACCATTTCATATCTTAATTTCTTATACCTTTCTTCCCCGACTTCCTCATGCCTCCCTTTTCTGTATTCCAAATTCTTATCAAATACTCAGCAAATCTTCCCTTACTTTAATTTGAATTTAATCTAATCTTCCTTATTCTCCTTGTCTTAACCATTGCTAATAGTAACCATTTACTTTCCAGTCCAACATCATTCTAACTTTCATTAATTTTGTAATATTTCTTTAGGTAATCCTTAAACTTTTTCCATTCTTCTTGCGCTGCTTCTCTTCCCTGGTTTCGGATTCTGCTCGTCATTTCTGCCAAACCCATGTAGTCTATCACCTTCGTCTGCCATTCTTCCAGTGTGGGTAATTCTTGCGTCTTCCAGTACTTCGCAATAAGTATTCTAGCTGCTGTTGTGGCGTACAAAAAGAAAGTTATATCCATCTTTAACACCCCCTGTCCGACAATACCCAAGAGAAAGGCCTCTGGTTTCTTAGGGAAAGTATATTTAAATACCTTTTTTAGTTCATTATAGATCATTTCCCAGAATGCCTTAATCTTCGGGCACGTCCACCAAAGGTGAAAAAATGTACCTTCCTTTTCTTTACATTTCCAACATTTATTATCAGGCAAGTGGTAAATCTTTGCAAGCTTGACTGGGGTTATGTACCACCTATATATCATTTTCATAATATTTTCTCTTAAGGCGTTACATGCCGTAAATTTTATCCCGGTGGTCCACAACTTTTCCCAATCAGCAAACAAAATATTATGACCAATGTCCTGAGCCCATTTAATCATAGCTGATTTAACCGTTTCATCTTGTGTATTCCATTTCAGCAGCAAATTGTACATTTTTGACAAATTCTTAGTACTGGGTTCTAACAATTCTGTTTCCAATTTTGATTTTTCCACCTGGAAGCCAATTTTACTGTCCAATTTAAACGCTTCATTTATTTGATGATAGTGCAGCCAATCTCTCACCTTCCCTTTTAATTTCTCAAAACTCTGCAATCTCAGTTTGTCCCCTTCCTTTTCCAAAATTTCCCAGTATCTTGGCCACTTCGACTCCATGTTTAACTTTTTAACTGCCTTAGCTTCCATTGGCGACAGCCACCTTGGAGTTTTATTTTCCAGCAAATCTTTATATCTGATCCAAACATTTAATAGTGCCTTTCTGACAATATGGTTTTTGAAACTTTTATGTGCTTTAACCTTGTCATACCACAAATATGCATGCCACCCAAAAATGTTATTAAAACCTTCCAAATCCAAAATGTCTGTGTTTTCAAGAAGCAGCCATTCTTTCAGCCAGCAGAAAGCTGCCGCTTCATAGTAGAGTTTAAAGTCTGGCAGGGCAAACCCCCCTCTTTCCTTTGAATCCGTTAATATCTTAAATTTAATTCTGGGCTTCTTGCCCTGCCAGACAAATTTAGATATATCTTTTTGCCACTTCTTGAAACAGTCCATTTTCTCCATTATTTGCAATGCTTGGAACAAAAACAACATTCTTGGCAATACATTCATTTTTATAACTGCAATTCGACCTAACAAGGAAAGCTTTAAGTTTGACCAGATCTCCAAATCTTTTTTCACTTCTGTCCAAGTTTTTTCATAATTGTCTTTAAATAGGTTCACATTCTTAGCTGTCATGTTTATACCCAAATATTTCACTTTTTTAACCACGGTCAACCCTGTCTCATTCGGAAACCTTTCTTTTTCAATCTGTGTTAAATTTTTCTCCAATACCTTTGTCTTTAACTTATTCAATTTAAATCCTGCCAATTGACCAAACTCTTGAATTATTTCCAAAACTCTTTTCGTACTAGCTTCTGGCTCTTGCAATGTAAGTACTAAGTCATCTGCAAATGCTCTCAATTTGTATTGTTTAGCTCCGACCTGAATCCCTTTAACCAACTGGTCCCTCCTAATCATATTAAGCAAAACCTCCAGGACCGTCTCATTCTCAGTTTCAGTTCTCCACATTTGTTTGCATTAAAAAAAAATGCTCCTGAACATTCTTCAGTGATTTAGTGTCAATTTGACCTGACATGTTTCTATGCAATTTTGCCTAACTAGGGGGCTCTGCCCCCCTGCTCACCCTACTCATTCTAATCACCAACCACCTCCCCTCACATTAACCTCCTAGTGCTTCTTTTTAGCACCCTGTGCAACTTCTAAGCTCACACCTGGCCTTCCCAACGTTTTCTTTTTGAAGCCACTTATGTCTTCTATTCTGCACCCATTTTCACCTACACACACCGGTCCTACATCCCCGCCTTTTGTACAATCCCCTTACACACACAACTCCTGCATGGCCACCTGGTGATAGCAGAATAAATGATGTAAAGAGGGAGCTACAGCCCAAGATAGGTAAAGAGGTAGTAAGGGAACAGCTAGCTACTTTGTTGTTGCTTAGTTGTTTAGTTATGTCTGACTCTTTGTGACTCTCCATGGACAATAACATAGCTACTTTAAATAAATTCAAATCTCCAGGCCCTGATGAACTGCATCCAAGGGTACACAATAAGATTTGGATGTAATCTCAGAGTTGCTGGAGGAAATTGTGTGCCACCTCCCACCCCTAGCCTCATTATCTCCTTGTCAGGACAATGATTCACAGCAGGGGTTCTTGACCATGGACCCCTAGGCCATGGTCCCCTAGGCTTCCATGCATGAACTTTAGGGGCCCCATAAACCAGGCACCAAAAATTATTCTCCCTTCCTTTATTTCCTTCTTGTGCCTTAGAAAATTGTCTTTGTGAAAAGAATTCTGCAAAGGGGCTCCACTGCTTTCATCAGATTCTAAAAAGGGCCTATGAGCACTGTGCTCAAAGGTTAAGAACAAGGAGCAACAAGAAACATCTATGCTGTGGCTAAAAGATGAGGCCCTTGCAGAGAGAAGTATACTTTTGCAATGCAAGGTCAATGAATTCCACTACCAATTGTATCAATGCCAAAAGGTAGATTTTATTAGATGACGAGCAATAGGTAATAGAAACAAAAAGCAGTTAAGAAATTGACCATAAATATAAGTCATACAGACCCAATGCAATGTCTACAATCACAGGGAATATAAGCAGTTAGTGACTTTCATAACATTTTATTTGTACTTCTGCATAAGATAGAATATATCAGGGTATAGTTTCTTTGGAGGATCCAGACCCCATAAAAAATCGCCATGCTGCCATTCAGGTATATGCTTATGGAAAACTAAATTAGAGATTCGAGGAAGCAACAGCTGGATGTCCTTTCTGTTTATTACAATATTATGTCCACCATGCCACACAGCAGTTGGCACAACCATGTCTTCGATTTGATAGAATGGAGGAGTGGTCTGTGGATGAAAATATCAGAATGATTAAAGCGGTCTTCATCTGCCAATCTTAGATTTTACCTGTTTTCCTAGCCATATGATGGTGATGCAGGACCATCAAAACTCTGGGATGTGTGACCTATGTTTCTGGAAAATGCTTCCTTGAGCATTAGTATCAGATTTTCTCCTCCATTGTATTAATGAATCTGTCACGTATTAATTGTTTACTGTGCATTCTTGATTTATGTGTAGGACAACTGCTTGACTGGCTTGACTGGACTGACTGGATTGAACATCGGATATACCAACATTGTGGGATGTACAATGACATTGAGGATCTGTATCAGGATTAATGTGCATGTCTGCTAAAGTGAGCAATAGTTCAGCTTGGCACATTTAGGCTCTGGACTTAATCATCTTTCAGGTAGCAGTGAGCAGGCTTTAGAAAGCTGCCCATATGACTTCAGTTTTGAAGTTCTCAGAATATTTCTTTCCTACTGCCATTGCATGGCTTCACAGCAGTTTGCTTCTGCTGCTCTGAGGTTAAACACATCTCCTTGGGAATAAGCAGCATTCTGATGTAAGAAAAGGATAATATGATTTCAAAGTAAAAGAAAAGAAAAGAAGATCTCTAACCACATAAATGCCAGGGTGGTCACCCCTGACTAAAAAATCTTCGTTGGAATACTGCATGCTGGCCATGGTGCTGGAGTCAGGCTGGTTTGTCACTGCCAGTGCTATCTGGTGCTCTTTAGGTGATCATTTGGGCTGTGGAATCTGGGCCCTCAGCCATGTGGTCCAGGCATGGCTGCACAAGGAATAGTGGGAAGCATCAAGGGTTTACCAGGAGAGGGATGGGATCTAGGTTTACAATGTTGGTATCCATCTGTCTTGGGAGAGAATGGAGTGCGTTTCCAGGGGTGAAGTCCAACCACTGCACTAGCAGCACCAAAATGACCTGGGCTACCCAGACAATAAGACCACCATCTCGGCTGCACTGATGTGGTCCAAAGGAAGTAGAGCAATGCATTTGGCACCAGCTTGGCTGCAGAAGGCGCTGGAAGGAGGCATACAAGGCCCCACCCAACTGTCTCCGAATTTGTGCCTGGTTTACTCCTGAAACTTTACTTTTCTTTAACTCTTTACCGTATTGTATATAGCTTTGTTCTTACTGCCATAGTCAAAATATTTCAGTTCTCTTGATTTAAAAACCTATAAAATAAAAGGGAAAGTACAGAATTTTCAAATTTTTAATGCAGGCATCTTTATAACATACAGAAAGAACCCTGTCCCTAATCCCCGCAAAAATTGTGAAAACTTTTCTTTAAATAGATAGTTTTAATATATCTGTTTTTTTCAAATACAATCTGTTTTTAGCAATATTTTGCATACTTTGCAAATTAAAAGGTAAATGATTTTGGAACCCTTATACAATAATTTCAAAAATCAATCCTTAATGTTCTCTATCCTAGTAATGGCCAAACTGTGTAAGCTAATGAGAAACTGCAATGTGCAAATTAAAACTTAACTATCACTTCAGATATATTGAATAAAAAATCACTTGATGTTTGAAGTTTAAGAACTACTCTTTAGGCAACAAAATTGAAAAGTTTCTCTTTATTTCTTCTTTTGCATCACCCTATTTAAGAATATTTTCTTTTGGTTTCATTGTCATATTATGATTCTCAGTTTCTACACCTGTAGACGCATATCGCATGTAACCGGGCAACTACACCAGCAGTAACTCAGAGCGACAAAGATCCTGTGAGTGGCAGCTTGTCATATACCATTTATTGCTATATTGTTTTTCATTTACTGTAACTTTCCTGTCACCTTCTGAAAATTTAAAAAAGAAAACCCTTAAATATTCACACACATTAAACATTCACTTGAACATTAAATGGCCTCTAAATTTTGAAATAAGGAAAAATATGCATTAAAGCTCACCTGGGCCAAGTGGATCATGTTTTTTACAGAACCATAATCAGGAATAATTCCAAAATACCCATCTATTCGGGTCTGTGGGGGGAAATAAGTATGGAAATGTTTTTAAGAATCATCTCCTATCATTCAGAGGGAGGAATGGATGAATTGAACTAGCAAAAAGATCACAAGCATTAGAGCAATACAATATCCAAATACCTTGAGAAATTTAAAGGGATATTGCATAGGAAAACATACATCTCAGGAAAGATGTGGTTGTGAGTTTCATACCAATTTGCATTTTTTAAAAAATATATATATACTATTTTAAGCATCATTCCGTGGTCAATAAGCGCAGGACACTGTTGCCCAGCAGCGCTATGGCTCACAGATTGCGGAAAAACTTTGCTCAGTATCTTGTTTGTGTGGTGGGCTCATGGGGAAAAACTGTCCCATGAGCCCTTGCAAAGAAGAGTGGAAAGCCTATATAAGGCTGCTGCCTATGATACTCAAGGCCAATTTGCCATGAAAGCTTCCCACCCACCCACACTGGGGTTAGAGCATTCACTGAGCAATTTCGGTCACTGGTTGAGAGGGCAAGGAAATAATTTTAAATAACTCAACCTGAATGGCACTTGCTTTACCTCTGTGAAATTATGGCCTTCCTTTATTAGCTGAAGAATGTTGTTTGTATGAGGGCATGAATGCCACTAGGCAGAATCAACACAGTATGGGGGGGGGGGTGATAAGGGACCTGAGGTGATGATTGATCATGGCACCCACAAGCTTTTTGTTGGGGTATCTGCCCAGAAGGAATCTGCACCCTGGTCGCCCAGAGAGACCTTACTTGCCTAGCTTGCACCTCAGGAAGAATCTGAACCACACTGAGCAGTTGATAGGTTTATAGGTTTATAGTTCTTTGATTACAACATCATGTTGCAAGCACAAATATACAGCTCTCCGCAAGGAGGGCAGATGGCTACTCTGAATCCTTCTTCCAACTTCCACAGCATTCAAGGCACCAACGGGAAGTTCCTCCCCCTCTCTGCCTCCTTTGCTCTCTGATACATTCAAACCTCCGAGTCCATGGGGGGTGGTCCCCCACACTCTCAATTGATGTCTTGACTAGCTGTCCCCTCCCTTCTGGTTCCCTTGTCATTATTTCACAACTGGGTAACTCCTCCCTAAGCTGTTCAGCTTCTGTCTCTCTCTCTGCTTCTGAACACACTGTGGACAAGGGGAATGACTCTTCCGCCTCCAGCTCTCCATTAGAGAAAAGCTGGTCTGTCATAGAATGCATCCCACAGCCCTCATCTTCAGACCATTCCCTGACTCTAGACTACAAGAGCAACTTGCCGCCATGTTCTGCCTCCATGGACAGAGGCAATAAAGCTTCTGAACGCAAGTTGCTCTTGAGCTTAGGTCCTGCTTAAGGGTTTAGCCACCTGACTGGCTACTGTGAGAACAGGGCACTGGACTAGCTGGGCCATTGACCTGATCCAGCAGGCTCTTAACTGCCCTCATCCCTGACCCTTCGACAGGCAAACTGAGATGAATGGGAGTTGGAATCCAACAACATCTGAAGGGCCACCAGTTTTCTACCCCGTGAGATATCAACAGATAGAGAAAACAACAAAAGCCATATAGTTTATCCCTTCCGTAATATACCAGGGTCTCTTCCACAAAGATTCTTCTCCATTCTGGCTCAAACATGTACAGACATGGTCACCCAGTTACACATTTAGGTCTCCAATTCTATACACGCATAACTTGAAGCATGTACTATTGAACTCCATCATGTTAGTTACTCAGTATGCAATCCAAAGCATGGTTAATTTATCTTTAAATATTAGAATATCTTCGTGTAGATTCATTGCTTTATTGTTTGGCGCCCAGCCACGCTCCCCTGCAAGTCTCTGCAGCTTCTGTTTACGCAGTGTGGCTTTGGAGCGGTCGTAAAGCAATTAGCAGAATTGCACAGCGTCTGTGTGTGAAAGGGCAGTAAAAAAGGTCCAGACATTTCTTCTATCCTAATACCTCTTTATTGGAAACAAAACAGCATATTTACAATCCATAACAGCCATCAGAGTGTAGCTGCATTTTCTCTGCGCCCTTCTCTCTCAGCTTGCAGCGACGCAACAGAACAGCTTTCGCTTTCCACTCAGCTCACAGCATTCCAAGCTGCCTTCGTCACATCCTGGCGTACTTCCCTTGTACGCGCCTCCTCTCAGGCTTGAGGCACAGAAGGTTAACCCTTCACTACACCCAACACCCCCTCTTGTCTCTCGCCTGAGGGGAGAATCGACCCTTGGTCGTCCCAAACCCAGACCTTCGCAAAACTCTCCATGTCTTTGGAAGGAGAGTGGCTTCGTGAACCCATCAGCTAGGTTCTTGGCAGAGGGACAGTACTTCAGCGCAACTAATCCCTCCTGAACACTCTGGCACACATTCCGAAAGCGAATGTCTAGGTGTTTAGTTCTAGCCTTGAACTGACCTGACTCTGCCAAACTCAGGCGTGGTTGATTGTCCTCGAAAACACGTATCGGTTGACAATCCACTTCGCAGAGTTCCTGCGCTAAGCAAGCATAGAACTCTACTTCTCTGCACACCTCTGAAAGAGCACTGAACTCAGCCTCAGTGGATGAGAGCGCTATAAGACTTTGCTTCTTGGACCTCCATCCAACTCCTGAGTTCCCAAACTTCACCACTAGGCCAGACACAGACTTGCGATCCTCAAGATTAGCCCAATCTGAGTCCACAGAGCAAGTCAGTTTGACTTCTCCTTGTGCTGGCAACCTAAGACAAAAGTCTTTGGTTTCCTACAAATACCTCAGAACTCTGTTGATGCCATTCCAGGCTTGCACACTAGGGTTTGAAGCTTCCCTGCTGAGCAGATTGACAGCAAATGCTATATCAGGTCTGCTCCACTGCGACAAGTACAACAAACTCCCTAGGGCTGACTGAAACACTTCAGTATTTTCGAACGCAGCGCGTTCTACTTGCTGGCTGTCCTTCACAAAACTAGTCTCCATAGGACTTCTCACTCCTGCACAATCACTCATCCTCATTTTCTGAAGCAATTGCTCGATTTTGCCTTTCTGGCTGAGCAAGAAACTTCCATCCTGTGCACGCTCAACACTGACACCTAGATAGGTTTTTGACAGCACCAAGCTGTTTGAGCTTGAAGCGTTTACCTAGCTCTTTGGCAAACTTCTCTGCCTGTTCTTTCGTCTCTGAAAAGAACAACAAGTCATCAACCCAAATCTGTAAATACTCTTGTGTTGCACCTGAACCTCTCAAATAAAAGCAACTATCAGCAACACTTCTCCTGAAACCTAGCTCTTCTAAGGCTTTATTCAGGCACAAGTTCCAGTTTCTGGCAGATTGACGTAATCCGTAGATGGATTTGTGCAATCTCCACACAACATCCTGCCTCAAGTTCTCAAACCCCGGAGGAGGAATCATGTATAGCTCCTCCTGGAGATCTGAGTTAAGGTAGGCAACATCCACATCAAAGTGGTTTACCTTCCAGCCTCTCTGTGCTGCACAAGCTAAAAGCGTTCTCAGAGTCTCCGCTCGTGACGTTGGCGAATACACCTCCGTGAAGTGTATTCCCTTTCTCTGAGTGAATCCTCGAGCAACTAACCTGGCTTTATACTGTGGATCTCCAGCGTCAGTGGGTTTCAAGCGGTAAACCCACCTGCAACTCACAGCCTGCTTTCCTGGTGGCAACTCTGTGAGTGAGAACACACCTAGGTCTTCCATGGACTTCATCTCTTTGTCCATTGCCCTGTGCCACTTATCTGCTTCTTCCTCAGGTAAACTCTGAATATCCTCGAAGGATTCAGGTTCACATCTGGCTGAACCTACCCAGACGCCTGAAGCGTCATATCGATCAGGAGGCCTCCTTGTCCTTGCTGATCTCCTCAGTGTGACTCCTGGTGACCCTGCTGCTTCACTGGGTCCAGCTAAATCTTCCTCAACTTCAGTGTCTCCCCCCTCTGACCTGCTGCGCCTCTTGGGCCTTACAGCTGGTCCAGCAGGTGAAGAAGGCTCACTCTTTGGCTCAAACTTGACACTTGCCTGAGGAGGTGTTCTAGGTTCCCCCCTCTGAGTGATCCTGAGCTGTCCCTGCCTTGGTCTCTGTGGTGGACCTTGTTGCTCTGGACCGTGGTCCCCAGCAATAAGTTCCTCTTCCTCCTCAACGTCTGAGTCATAGAACGGCTGTGGAATCACGTCTGGATTAGCGTGCAGACGCTTCTAACCAGCTTGCTCACAGAACTCAGTGCTATTGCTGATAACCAACCTTGACTGGTTTCCACCTGGGTACGCAAACCGCCAGGCCTTTGAGCCAGACTCATACCCTACAAAGATCATTCTTTTAGATCTTGGCTCACCTTTCTTGCGTAGAGCCTTTGGAATAAGCACCCAAGCCTCACAACCAAACACACGAAGATAGTGTACCTTGGGTTTCTTTCCATGCAACAAGAAATACGGGGTATTTCCTACACTAGAGTTGTACACTCTGTTCTGCGTATGGACCACAAATCTTGTAGCTTCAGACCAATATTTCTGGGGTAGCCCTGCATCCCACAGGATCGCAGACACAGCTTCCTGCACCGTCCTGTTCTTTCTCTCTGCGACCCCATTCTGTTGCGGAGAGTAAGGAGTGGTCAGTCTGTGGCTAATCCCCTTCTCCCTAAAGAAATCCTGTAAAGCAGAACCAGTGAACTCGGAACCTCTATCACTTTGAAAACCACGCACTTTGGTGGAAAAGGTTGCCTCAACTGCGGTGATCCAATCCCTGATCATTTTAGCCACCTCCCCTTTAGTTTTCAGGGCAAAGGTTCAAGCAGATCTCGAGAAATCATCAATCAGGAGCAGAGAATACTTCGATCCTCCCAATGACTCAACTGACATGGGTCCACACAGATCTGCATGAAATAATTCAAAGGGTTGTGTGGTCTGCCTCTCTGACTTTGGATAGGAGCATGTCACAATCTTTGCCTGCTTACATGCATTGCAATCTAAAAAATTGTCACAAACATTAAATTTGCACCCTTGTGTCAGCTCTGGTGCTTTCTGAAGATATCTCCAATTCAAATGGGCGAAGCGTCGGTGCCAAATATGTGAACAACCATGGTGAGGCACTACATTCACACATTGGCCCTTTGCTTCTTCGGTGTCATCCTCTCCTGTAGAAAAAGGCACATTTACAGCAAACAAATTGCCTTGAGACTGCACTGTGTACACGTGTTTCCCATCCTTGGAAAACTCACATTTTGTACCTGCAAAAGAGACATGATAACCATCAGTGAGTAAATCATGCACACTTAACAAACAGTTAGTTAAACCGGGCACTGCATAAGCTTTGACTTCATGCTTAAGAAAGGGACAGAAGAAAAAGCCTGTCTCTGTTAGTCTTTTTCTGCTTCCATCTGCAATCGTCACAAATTTCTCAATTTCTACTGTCCTGCAATTTCTCAAAAGACCAGGAGATGGCACCAGCGTATTTGTGGCTCCTGAGTTGATTATTACAGTGAGAAAGTCTTGTTGTTTACATTCCTGGGTTGCCATGGCAACAATCTTCTCACTGCCCCCCTCCTTGGGGCCTCTGCAGATGTCCTCTCTGGTTGTCACGGCAACAAACTCCCCCCGGCAGGGAGACTTGCCCACGACCTTCACAGCTTCCGTAGATGCAACTCTCTCAGTTGCCTTGGAGACCGGACTTTTCTCAGCGTTCCCACACAACTCCACAGCTCTTATCTCTACTTGCTGCAGGTGGCCGGCCTTGAAGCCTCCAGCACAGCTAGGCTTCAGCTCTTGGCATAAACAACTCTTGGCAGCTTTTGGAGAAAGAGGCGTCTCTGAGCTTTCACTGCTCACTGCCCCCCCACTACTCATGGGGCTCCCAGGATGTTTTCCCGCACCCCCTCTGGTGGGTAAAGGGCTCCCAACACTTGACCTCTCTCCAGGCTCCTCACACAGGCACGTTGCAGCATCCATACAGCTCCCAGGCTCAGCAAAAGCACCAGCAGCATTGCCAGCAACAGTCCCTTCGCCCCCCTGTGGGGGCTCCCAGCTCCTCCCAGCTGTGTGTCGGCTCTCAAGAATGTGGCCGGCGCCATCTTGCCTCTCCCCTTCGGATGCAGCCACGTCTCGGCCCTTGCTTCCCACCCCAGCTCCACAAGCTTCTTGGAGTGCTAGCCAAGCGGCCTCTGGCCTTCCTGCACCCAGGACAACTGGCACTAGATGAGCATCCACATTCTCTGCCAAAAAAGCAAGCACACGCTTCTCAGCTCCACTTTGCTCTGCAGCCCTTTCAGCCTCTGCTTTCCCAGCTGCGTTCTGTGGTGGCTGGACTACGTCCCAAAGCTGCTGCCCCACTAGCAAAAGCTCCACTTGAAAGCTCCACTGCAGCCAATTTTGGCTACCCAGTTTCTGACATGGCAGCTTAAGCTCAAAGCCATGTTCTCGGGGTTGAGCCATTGCCTCCCTTCTGTTGGCCTTTGCAAAAGTACTCACTCAGCAGCCAAACCAGGCACTCCGGACGATGTGGCTCTCAGCTCCCTCTCCGTCAGCCTCCTCCGATCTGCCCTCTGCTCTCTTTGAAGCCTTGGCAGTCGCTCAAGCTGACATTCAGTCTTTTGAAGTCTTCCAAAGCCCTTTCTCACACGCTTCGTGTCGACCCATAACCTCTTCGTGTAGATTTATTGCTTTATTGTTTGGCGCCGAGCCACGCTCCCCTGCGAGTCTCTGCAGCTTCTGTTTACGCAGTGTGGCTTTGGAGCGGTCGTAAAGCAATTAGCAGAATTGCACAGCGTCTGTGTGTGAAAGGGCAGTAAAAAAGGTCCAGACGTTTCTTCTATCCTAATACCTCTTTATTGGAAACAAAACAGCGTATTTACAATCCATTTCAGCCATCAGAGTGTAGCTGCATTTTCTCTGTGCCCTTCTCTCTCAGCTTGCAGCGACGCAACAGAACAGCTTTCATTTTGCCCTCAGCTCACAGCATTCCAAGCTGCTTTTGTCACATCCTGGCGTACTTCCCTTGTACGCGCCTCCTCTCAAGCTCGAGGCACAGAAGGTTAACCCTTCACTACACCCAACAGAATAAAATATATTGCTTTTGTGGGGACTGGAGTATGGTATTTTGCCAATATGTTTAGCAAAATAAAGAGTCAACATACCACATTTAAGTTATTTGGATTGCGTCCGGAGCCAAGGAACATAAACTGGATGCAAATCTCGTCCATTACTGGATAGCTACAAAACTTGGCCATCAGTCTTTTCAATTTGTTACTTAAAAAGACAAATTCTTTCTTCCCCCATATCAGCTGTAAAATTAAACACACAGAGAGATCTTGGTGATTCTCTTTAGAATTAATTTCCAAGCATTTAGAAATTAAATCCTCTTAATTAAACCAGGTATAGCATGACCCTCCCACCATTGTATAAGCTTGAGGGTTGAACTGCCCATATCACTAAATTGATTATGCTAGAAGACTGCATTAACGCACTCGGGAGTGCCCAACTTCGGCACGCACTACACTAATGATTCCTCTGCCCCCTGTCTCCATGCATCACCCCAGCCCCTTCTGGGAACCACCCAATATGGCCGTTTCCACAGTCTCCATGCACCACATCCTGTTGGCTCCGCACTTCACCCACAACTGGACCAGGCCTGAACCCCAGAGGAAAGGCAGTGGGTGGGACAATGGAGCCAGTCACAACTGCAGCAGGCCCTGTGGGGCCTTTGAGAGAGTGCATGGGCCTCCCAGGAGCCCCGTGGTGCTGCTACAACTGTGTCGGACTGCTTCATGCCATCCCACTACTGCAGGCCAAAGCAGGCAGCACGCAGAGGTGGCTAACCACCACAGCGGGCAGAGGTGGTCTCAGAGGCAGTGGGTGGCAGTGAGGACCCCAGGGGCCCATGGGTTTGGCGCCTATGAAGACACTACAAAAACCTATGAGAAATACCTACTTTCATTAATCCATCAGGAAGATTGAGAATTAGCACTGCAGGTCCACTGGTGCCCACAAATGTGTAGATAGGAGCCAAAGTCATGAAGAGCTTAACTTTCTGAGCAAGCTGTGGCCTGAGTGAAAAGGCAATTAAACCTGCCAAAGAGAAAGGATTCCAGAATTCAGCAGCTTTTCCAGATATACCAGAGTCAATATGCACACTCAGTCTTTGGGTCTCTCATACTGGGGAATGGTCTTATCCTAGTGGAAGAGCGCATTCATATGTGTTCAACCCAGGTGTCTCAAGGTAGAGCTGGGAAAGACCCAGGAAAGCTGATGCCAGTCAGTGTTGACAATGTTGAGCTACAGGAAGCACCTGTTTGACTTGGTACTACAGCTCTCTATCTTCCTATATGCTTATCTGCAACCAGTTTGCAGAGGCCTCAAAACCAATACCAAAAACAGCATTTCTGTCCCTGCTTGTTGTTCCTTCAATCTGAATTATTAGATTGGAACTATACCTGTGATGCAAATTTTGGATTGTAAGAAGGTTTTAAAATTAAGGGCTCAGGCAGTAAATGGATTCCATTCATTTCATATTACTTATCAAGTGTCCCACCCTGAGAGTAGCCGATAAAATACAATCCTTCTTGCTTAGTTTTGCGCAGGATAAAATTTATTGTTGCTGGAATATCATATATCGCAATTTCATGGAAGCTATAGAACATTACAGAAACAAAATGCAGGTGAAGTTTTCTCCCCTTAGCCTCATGTTGCATTAGTAGGGCACACTATTAGAGGTGTGTATGGACTCTGCCCCAAATAATGAGGTGAATTGGGATTATTTGGGCTGTGATCTCCCATTCCTAAATGGGATTGTGCCTTTAAAAAGAATGTTAAGAGAGTTAAAGGTGTGGTTGTCCACCCACCGCTGCCCCATTGACATCTTTGTATTGCTCCAGGTGAACCCAGACCCAGGCAATCTAGAGCTTCATCTACACATTCCCAGCAAATCCCAGATTGGCCTGATTTAGTTCAGAATCTAGGATTCATCCAGAGTGAATGCACATTCCTAGCTATTATCCTTATCTATATCTCAGAGCTCCACCAATTCAGCCTGCAAGAATATGGAGAAAGTCATGAATTTTGTCATGTTGATGTAGGCTCTAAAAATAACAAGAAAAGGAACCATAGTCTACCATTTCCCTTTTTGGGAAGTTTTTGCAGGACTGAAGCACTTCTGACACAACAGAAGGAAAAAAGATATGTTGGTATCAGTTATACTTCAGAGACAGTAATTATTACAATTATCTCAACTATCCAAGCTACAAGTTGTGCTTTATACCTGAAATTCCAAAATTCTTCTTGGTCAATTGACAGAGTCTTGTGTCTTCTAGACCACCTGTTCCCTCTAGTATTTATTATCCAAACATCATAGCCAGCATCTGCTAGAGCAAATCCCAGGCTATTCTTGGGAGGATTTATAATCCAGGTCCTACCTTCACCCAAAACACCATGTACCAGTAAAACAACTGGCCTAGGACCTGGTGGGAGGGGAACAGAAACAAAATGGGCATTAGATAATATTGTTCTCAGTAGGAGTTGTTGTTAGCCACTTAATATAATAATACATATACTGCTTAATAGATCTCTAAGTAGTTTACAAAATGCAAAAACCCAATACACATATTAGCATCCATCATTAAAATATCCAGCAAAACAATTCATTAAAATAATGCAGCAAGTAAAATAGGACACTCAGATCAAGACCTCACAGTAATGCCTGTGTAGACAAGTCATTCCTTTGCTTTTCAAGAAAGATTCCATAGCTTGCAAAGGGCTGTTAAAAAAAAAGGAACTAATTCTAGATCAAGTTGAACATGACCAAAAAGGAACTAATTCCAGTTCACATTTGTCCACTTACAAAAGGAACTGTTTCATGTTCAGTTCAGATTTTAGTTCAAATTATCCCCGACAATTTTTTATCAGCATTCAGAATGTTACAAGCTGCTGTGCTGATGTATAAAATATAGGTAAATAAACATTAAAACACACACAGTTGGATGTGACTTATTTTCTGCAACAATTAGGAACTTTAAACTTAAGAACTTCTAGGCTATGCTGAATCCTTTCAGTACACTTCCTTAAAAAAAACACCAACCAGTTACATTCCAGAATTACCTGTCTTCCCAGAACTGTGCATTCCATAAGGAATTCTGTTTGCTTGCAAGTAGTAGCCATCCTCTGTCAAAATCTCATGCTCTTCACTGGGGTATCCCCAATATTGAATGATTTCATTCTGCAAGAATAAAGAAAGGCTCGGCAGACTGAGACTTCTATTCTAAATCTAGATGTGCTACAGGGGATTTTAGTTACAATGGTGCTGAGGAGAAGAGAAAAAAGTCCCAGATTCTGCCTTTGTCCCCTGCTGGCTGTAATGAACAAAAGCAGAGGAGGTGCAATCAATACACTATGTATTAATCATTAAACAAAATATGTCATTTGGCCTTGGAGTCAGCTATATCCATCCATTGCAATCTATCAAGCCCTCTTTGGAGTAACTCAGGCAGGCTTGGAAATGCTTCTGTGAAAAGCAAATGCTTTGGAATATCACTTAAAAGAAAGATGTACAAATTATTTTGTCCTAGCAATAGCCTGTTGTTTTCAAATGCATCTGAACAAGCAACTCACAATAGTCATGAATTCTTGGGGATTCAAGTGCCGTTTCCTTAGGAATTCTTCTGACTCGATTGTCTGTTGGATTAAACACGCCACTGCCAAAAACAGCCACATTCTTGAGGTGGTTCGGACAGGTAATGGCCCCAGTTTGCACCTCATGAGTAAGGATTTTCCCACCGTATGTGAGTTGCTTCATATCACTCCAAGCTCCAAGTTGCTTCACAGCATGATTAAGGTACTGGCTCATACCTGGCTGTAAATTATAGGGCATGTCCCACTGAACATGGAGAATCTCTTGCTGAGCTTTTGTTCGGTGGAAGGATTACTTGAACAAAGTTGCCCAACTTACTGGAGGCTGAAGGAGCAACACAGTCTGAATAACACTTCCAGAAAGACTCCATGAAATACAAACAAAATGCTTACTGCAACCAGTGCTCTTTTCTGGTCGGAGCACACTGGAATGTGGTTCTAGCACGTCTCAGATAAGAACTTACTGTCGCAACTTCATGGTGAGTTCTGACACCTTTTTTGGGGGGGGAGCCCTATGGCAAAGGCTCACAGAACTTAAACCTATTAAAGTGAAATGGCTAGCCCCTCACCTGAAAGGCTGAGTCCCAAACTGAAGGAGAGCAGCAATTGTGCAAATGAAGCAATGTCACAGCAAACCAGCTCAGATGGAAAATGAGATGGCTATGAAGAAAATGAAAATTTGGGCTGTATGGTATCAACTGGACACCTAAACCAAAGATAATGGGGATTTATTGGAAATATGCCCCACAGAACTTGTTGGGACTTGCTTTGAATAAGCAGGCATGGAAGAAGACAATCAATCAGATGAGGAATTAACGATACAAAATAGCATGCTGGGAAATTGTTATGTACTGAAGTTCTCACCCTGGGCCAGCAGGGAGATACTGTAGATAGTTTTCACTCAGGTCCACATATGCAAATAAGGGATTGAAAGTGACGTTCAGTGATTGGATAGTTACAGAAAGTGTTACAGTTGCGTTGTAGTGGAGCTCTATATAAGCAGGCTGGCTGAACCCTTCAGTTCAGTTCTGTTCTGGCCTGTGAATAAACAAGAGCTGTTTGAAGAATCGCTGTGTCGTCTGATATGTTCACCCACAACTTAACAAAAATAGAGTTCTCATTGGAGTCTGTAGATGCTGGGAATTCCTGTCCCCTGGACTATTGTCACAGATGAGTCTGTTGCTGCTGGGATACTGTGAAATGGGGTCTGCAGCACTCCATGACTCAATCAATTAAACTGTGTGGGCCTGGCTAACATGTTTGCAATTTATTTTAAAATGGTACAATACACTTTAAACTTGCATTGGTAGTGTGTAAAACCTACTATTATATACAATGGGATGCAAGTCTGTTCATTTTTTACTTGATTTTACTTCAATACTGTAATGCAGAACCCTGTTAAATGTACAACTTAAGACTGCAAGCCAATAAAATGCAAGACAAAAGTTATGTCAGCAAAATATAAATTTAAAAGAGACATGGAAGAAAGTATTTTTGCTTACCTGTTCCTGTTCATCAGTAGCAACGAGGTCTCAAACAGACACTGCAGAAGGCCTAGGTTGTAATCAGCTACAGAGAACAATATCTGTTTCATCGTACACTATTGGAGCAGATGCAGAGCAACAGAAAAGGTTTCAAAAAAATGTCATCACACACTGAGCATTTGCCTAGTGATAAGGCAGGACTGTACAAAGCACTGAAATGCATATTGCAATTCCTTGTTTTATTAAAAAAAAATGTAGCCCACTTAGATTTTTAGATTAAGTCATATTTATATTTATATTGTAGAGGAATTGCAATAAATTTGGGTTGCCGAAGAAAGGAGTGGTTAGAAGGATATAAACTTGATCTCATATTCTTATTGGTCAATTTAGGTAATAGTGCAAGTTTAACTATGATTCACTTGTATGGGGCATTAATAGAGAGCTCTGCTCAAAATACAAGCTAACCTTAAATACAGTATTTAAAAGTTGCTGCAACAGGAAAAAATACACCACCGAAAGCCGACTGAAGGTTTTTGCTTACCTGCTCCTCTCCAACAGAGTCTGAATTTCAGCTGGATGCTGCAGAAGTGTTGAAGGGAATTTAGCTGCATATGTTTTGTGAATAATTATGGTGGCATGCAGTACCCTGGACACCATTACACATTCAACCTCTGAAATATGTAGGTTAAGCACCTGATCTATGAGGCCTACATGGATTTTGTAATCGATTGATTGTGGGTGTACTCCTACACACATTTAACTGGTAATAAGCCACCCTAATCCACTTGATCCTACTTTGGGGTTGGCATTCATATGATCGTTGTGTTAGGATATTTCCGTTCCACCTTAAAAAGGGGACAGGCTGTTGTGAGTCACAGCCTACGTATTTCCTGCTCACAGGAAGTTTCTGTTTTTGTATATAGCTGTTGTCTCTCTCTGTGTCTCGACACGCAGGCAGCAGTCATGTTTTCTTTGTTCTGACCAACGCTGAATAAAGTTGTAAATAATGCTCTCCTGAGTGCATCTTTCGTTGTGCGAACTCTGCAAAGGGCGTGCACAAGTCCTTGGAATGTGGGCAGATGTTTCTGAGGCTGGTGTCACTAATTGACTGATACTGCGTTTCTACGGGAGGTTGATGGATCATCCGGAAACGACGTGGAGGCATGATGGCCTTTGTCTCCGGGACTTTCGGTCGGCGCCAGCGTTTAATGGCAGTCTCCCGCTGAGCTCCGCTCAGGGAGACTGCTCCACGAGTTCGGGTCTGACCGCTACGGCGAAGCGGGGAACCCTAAAATCACAGGCGCGGAAGCCTGTGAACACGGAGACTCAGTGGGCACCTTAAGCGCCCCCCTTACTGCAAAGGAGCCTTTTTAAAGGCTCCAGAGCGGCATCGGGTGAGCGCGGTGCTGAGAGTCGCTACCCAGCCCGTGGAGTGAAGCCGCGTCGCCATAGACGGAGAGCGACGATTCCTTCCTGACATTTGGAACTTAATTGGATTATCCGTGAGTAAGACTGAACAACAACTTCAAAATAATTCCTGAAATTTGGCTGAAAACGGGGAAGGTAAAAAGTAAGGAAGTCTGCCTTCCCCGGACTGCATGACAGCTAAAGCAACGAAATACAAAGCTGCAATTTGACAGAAAATAGCCTTAAAACTGACTGACTCGGACATTGGATCTGAACCTCCCCCTCAGCAAGCAGGAGCCGGGGGGGGGAGATTTTAATTTGTATTACCTGCATGAAAGAAGTAAAGAAGCGGAGTTTTCTACCGTTTTAAATCCTTGGGAGGGACTGCCTGGAAAGTAAGTCACCGGGACTGAGAACTGCCATTAGAGACTTGTTACAAAGTTGCTGCTTTGCCTATTTACTATAAAGTGGGGACTTTATTTGTTATAAGTTTGGGACTCTGGAGAAGTTACTAATTGACAGTTCTACTATTGGAAATATATTGGAAAATTTGTTGCCATTTTTGAAGGGAATCCTTGTTTCTTTGTATTCTGAACTTTGGACTGCTCCCTCTAGAGGGTTGTAGGGAAACAGTTACTAACTACACTGTGAAGAGCAAGCTGGTGGAGTTTTCCATCTGAAAGTAATTCCCGTGGGAAAGACCTTGGGACATGAGTGGCCCAGCAGAAGAGATAACAACAAGAGCTAAAAGTAAAGCTGCACAGAGGAAAAGGGGCTCAATATCAGGTTCAGCTGCAGCAGGCGCAGTTACAACTATACCTATGGAGCCAGTGACACAGGCATTAGTCAAAATAAATGAGGCCTTGGAAGCTCTGACAAAGCAGAGCACAGAGAATTCCAAACAGCTGACAGAACTGTCAACAAAATTTGATTTAAATACTAAAAGTGTCACATCCAATACAGAGACAATAAATAAATAAATTGAAGAAAATGCTGTAACCCGAAAGATTGCTGAGGAGGCAAAAATTTCTGCAGAAACTACACAGGAAAAGTTAGTACCAGTCTGCAAAAAGCTGGATGAGCACAAGGCGGCCCTGTCTTTATTGGAACTGCAGAGAAAAGACAGGAATTTGAGACTGAGATTGGTTCCAGAAAGTGAAAAGGATAATTTGATAGACTTTCTTACAAAAGAGTTTTTGGAATTTTGGCAGGAAAATTTGAAAGAGGAGGAATTCAAGATAGCAACCGCCTTTAGACTGGGCAGGAGACAAAATAGAAAGAGTCCAAGGGACTGTTTGATAACTTTAAGATCTAAGGAGGAGAGGGAAAAAATATTAAACTTACATTTTCAAAGAACTTTGGAGATTGAAGATTCCTATGTGCAGATATACAAAGACATCCCTAAATATATTTTGGAAGTGAGAGCTCATTACAAGGACTTGGTCACTCTGCTGAGAAAGAATAATATACTATTTAGATGGGAGTTTCCACAAGGCTTGTCTTTTAACTACAAAGGAAAGAAAACTAAAATAAAAACAGTGCAAGATAAAGAACAATTTCTGGAAAGGAACGAGGAGGACCTTTTGAAGGAAGTGGTGGAACCTACAAATGTAAAGGAAGTGACAGATATTTCAAATTTATCTTTCGGGCTTAAAACACCAACAGAGGAAGAACAACTGCTTGGAGCAGTTGGGGGAACAATTAAGTAAATAACAAGATGGCTCTGCAATTTCTAAGTTGAAATTGTAATGGACTGAATCTTCCCAGAAAAAGGCGTGAGGTTTTTCATATTCTAAAAAGAGAACAATTGGATTTGATTTGTTTGCAAGAAACCCACGTGACCAGAGTACATCGAAAATTACTTATTAACAAAAGATTAGGACAGGAATTTATTTCATCAGATAAAGTGAAGAAAAGAGGAGTGGTGATCTATGCAAAGGAAAAGTTGGCCCCTAAGTTAATTTTTAAAGATGAACAAGGAAGATATTTGGCAATTGAAATACAAGTTCAAGGAGAAAAATTATTGATAATAGGAATTTATGCTCCAAATGAAGGGAAGTCAGAATTCTTCAAGAAATTGCATGAGATATTAATGGACTATCTGGATTACAATGTAATTATGATGGGAGACATGAATGGTGTGGTCTCAACAAATATGGATAAAGCACAAAGACAGGTGGTTTCCAAGGATGGGAGACTACCAAAGACTTTCTTTGAAATGACAGATAATATGGACCTGATTGACATTTGGAGAACAAGGAACCCTCTTGAGAGGGAGGGAACTTTCTTTTCTGAAGCAAAAATGACCTGGACTAGAATTGACCAAATTTGTGTTACTAGTGGGATGGCACCAAAGATAAAGAAAGTGGAAATCTGCCCAAAGACTTGCTCCGACCATAATGCTGTAAAGATGGAGATGAACTTAACAACAGCTGGCTCCTTCAGATGGAGGGTGAATGACTCCCTATTTAGAGATGAAGAGGTGTACAAAAAGGCCCAGAAAGCGGTGAAAGATTACTTTGAGATAAATCTGAGAACAGAGGTGGAGAAAAGAGTAATTTGGGACGCAAGTAAAGCCGTCATGCGAGGATTTTTGATTCAGCAGAATGCTATAAAAAGGAAGAGACAGAATGAGAAGAAGGACAAGATTCTGGAAAGGATAAAAGAAGGAGAAAAAAAACTGAGATCAAAGCCAAAGTCACATGAAATTTTGAGAGAAATTAAGTTTTATCAGAGGCAATATATGGAACTGATGAATCAGGAGATAGAATGGAAGATAAAACAAATGAGACAAAGGACATTTGAATCGGCAGATAAATGTGGGAAACTTCTGGCATGGCAATTGAAGAAGAGACAAAAACTGAATATGGTTACAAGCCTAGAAGTTGAAGGAAGGAATATTTATAAACCAAATGAGATTAGAAACTGTTTTCAGAGTTATTTCAGGAGACTTTACGCACAAGGGCCAGTGAATGAAAAAGAGATAGAAGAATTTCTTTAAAAATATGGATTACAAAAAATTTCTGAACAAAGTAAAGCGATTTTGAACCAGAAGATAACTGAGCAAGAAATTGAGGGAGCCATTCAAAATATGCAATTGGGAAAATCTCCAGGACCAGATGGATTGACTTCCAGATACTACAAAGCTTTGAAAGAATGGCTTGTACAACCGCTGAAGGAGGTCTGTAATGAAATTTTAGAGGGGAAGAAGGCACCCGAATCGTGGAAAGAAGCGTATATTACACTTATACCAAAATCGGAGACTGAGAAGAACCAGATTAAGAACTACCACCCTATATCATTACTTAATGTGGATTACAAAATTTTTGCAGACATTTTGGCAAAAAGACTGAAGAGAGTTTTGGTGGGAGAGATTCATAAAGACCAGGCGGGCTTTCTTCCAGGAAGACATTTATCTGACAATGTGAGAAACATAATAGATATTATGGAATTATTAGAAGCCAATATTAATACTAAGGCAGTATTAATATTTGTGGACGCGGAGAAAGCCTTTGACAATATCTCTTGGGGCTTTATGAAAAAGAATCTCGAAGGGATGGGGGTAGGCCAAGGTTTTGAGAATGGTATAGGTGCAATTTATTCTGAACAAAAAGCAAAACTAATTGTAAATAACGTGGTTACCGAAGAATTTGCTATTGAAAAAGGGACACGACAGGGGTGCCCAATATCCCCATTACTTTTTATATCTGTCTTGGAGGTTTTATTAAACATGATCAGAGGGGACCAGCTGGTTAAAGGGATTCAGGTCGGAGCTAAACAATACAAATTGAGAGCGTTTGCAGATGACCTAGTATTAACTTTACAAGAGCCAGACACTAGTACGAAAAGAGTTTTAGAGCTAATACAAGTATTTGGTCAAGTAGCAGGTTTTAAGCTGAATAAACAGAAAACGAAAGTACTGGATAAAAATCTAACAGTTGCTGAAAGAGAGAGGTTTCATAGTGAAACTGGTTTAATGGTAGCAAAGAAAGTGAAATACCTGGGGATTAATTTGACATCTAAGAATGTGAACTTATTTAAAGACAATTATGAGAAATGTTGGACAGAAGTTAAGAAAGATTTAGAAATATGGTCAAATTTGAGATTTTCCTTGTTAGGCCGAATTGCTGTTATTAAGATGAATGTTTTGCCGAGAATGTTGTTTTTGTTTCAAACATTGCAGATTGTGGATAAAATGGATTGTTTCAAGAGGTGGCAGAAAGACATATCTAGATTTGTCTGGCAGGGCAAAAAGCCCAGAATAAAATTTAAGATATTAACTGATGCAAAAGAAAGAGGGGGGTTTGCCCTGCCGGACTTAAAATTGTATTATGAATCAGCGGCTTTTTGCTGGCTGAAAAATTGGCTGCTTCTTGAAAACACAGACATTTTGGATCTGGAAGGGTTCAATAATAGGTTTGGCTGGCATGCATATATATGGTATGACAAGGTTAAAATTCACCAAGGTTTCAAAAACCATATTGTTAGGAAAGCACTATATAATGTTTGGATTCGGTATAAAGATCTGTTGGAAAACAAAACCCCTAGGTGGCTGTCACCAATGGAAGCTAAGGAAGTGAAAAAACTTAATATGGAATCTAAATGGCCAAAATACTGGGAAATTATGGAACAAGAGGAGGGAAAAGTGAAATTGCAGAGCTATGAGAAATTGAAGTCTAAAGTAAGAGACTGGCTTCATTATTACCAGATAAATGAAGTTTTCAAACAGGACAGGAAAATTGGCTTCCAGGTGGAGAGATCAAAATTAGAAACAGAATTGTTGGAACCCAATACTAAGAATTTGTCAAGAATGTATAACTTGCTGTTGAAATGGAATACACAGGATGAGATGGTTAAATCAGCTATGATTAAATAGGCACAAGACATTGGTCATGACATTATGTTTGCTGACTGGGAACAGTTATGGACTACCGGTATAAAGTTTACGGCATGTAATGCCTTAAGAGAGAACATTATGAAAATGATTTATAGGTGGTACATGACCCCAGTCAAGCTTGCAAAAATCTATCATACGCCCAATAATAAATGCTGGAAATGTAAGGAAACTGAACGTACTTTCTACCACCTCTGGTGGACGTGCCCAAGGATTAGGCCTTCTGGGAAATGATCTATAATGAAATTAAGAAGGTCCTTAAGTGTACCTTTCATAAGAAACCAGAGGCCTTTCTCCTGGGCATGGTAGGCCAATTGGTGTCAAGGAAAGATAGGACGTTCTTTATGTATGCTACAACAGCAGCAAGAGTTCTTTTAGCAAAGTATTGGAAGACACAAGAACTACCCACGCTGGAAGAGTGGCAGACGAAGGTGATAGACTATATGGGACTGGCCGAGATGACTGGCAGAATCCGCGACCAAGGAAAAGAGACGGTGGAAGAAGATTGGAAGAAATTTAAAGTTTATCTTAAGAACTGTTGTAAAATTAATGAGTGCTAAAATGTCATGGGTAATGTAAAACAGAATTGCAGTGACAAATAATTGGGTAAGAGAAAAAGGATTAAAGAAAGTGAATTATAAGTAATTGAAATTAGGGGTTGCTGGAAAAGTTTAAAACAGGGATGCAGAAAAGGGAGGTATGGGGAAGTCGTTGAAATAAGGTTTAAGAAAAAGGGGTTATGAAATTATACGTGTTTATATGTTTGTTTGTTTATGTATTGTCAGTTGTATTGTGTCTTAATATATGTTGGAAAATTAATAAAAATTTATATAAAAAAAAATAAAAAATGATGGCCTTTGTCTCCCTGGCAGTATCCCAACAACAGGTTTCGGGCCCAGATTCACGGCACTTAGAGGAGAGTAAGACTGCGAGAGACTGTGAGGTATGTGGGGAAAAGCAAAAGCAAGGCTTTTCTGTTGCCACGGCAGAGACTTTGACGTCCGGCAGGCTAATTAGCCTGGGAGTCGAGCGAAGCTAGGCTTCAAGTTTTATGAGTTGCTGAGATAAGGAGGCATAAAGACTCAAGGCTCAAGTGAAGAGCTGGAATGGAGTTTTCACAAGCCTCAGATGATGGCACTCAGTGCCTAAAGTTAAATCGGCACAATTATGAGACCTGGACAGTGTGGTGTGAGAGCTTACTGCGACAGTTTGGAGTGTGGCATACTGTAATAATAATAATAATAATTTATTATTTATACCCCGCCCATCTGGCTGGGCCTCCCCAGCCACTCTGGGCGGCTTCCATAAAAACCAAAAATACAGTAAAATATCACACGTTAAAAACTTCCCTGAACAGGGCTGCCTTAAGATGTCTTCTGAATGTCAGGTAGTTGTTTATCCCTTTGACATCTGCTGGAAGGGCGTTCCACAGGGCGGGCGCCACTACCGAGAAGGCCCTCTGCCTGGTTCCCTGTAGCTTTGCTTCTCGCAATGAGGGAACCGCCAGAAGGCCCTCGGCGCTGGACCTCAGCGTCCGGGCAGAATGATGGGGGTGGAGACGCTCCTTCAGGTATACTGGACCGAGGCCGTTTAGGGATTTAAAGGTCAGCAGCAACACTTTGAATTGTGCTCGGAAACGTACTGGGAGCCAATGTAGGTCTTTCAAGACCGGTGTTATATGGTCTCGGCAGCTGCCCCCAGTCACCAGTCTAGCTGCCGCATTCTGGATTAGTTGTAGTTTCCGAGTCACCTTCAAAGGTAGCCCCACGTAGAGTGCGTTGCAGTAGTCCAAGCGGGAGATAACCAGAGCATGCACCACTCTGGCGAGACAGTCCGCAGGCAGATAGGGTCTCAGCCTACGTACCAGATGGAGCTGGTAAACAGCTGCCCTGGACACAGATTTGACCTGTGCCTCCATGGACAGCTGTGAGTCCAAAATGACTCCCAGGCTGCGCACCTGGTCCTTCAGGGGCACAGTTACCCCATTCAGGACCAGGGAATCCTCCACACCTGCCCACCTCCTGTCCCCCAAAAACAGTACTTCTGTCTTGTCAGGATTCAACCTCAATCTGTTAGCCGCCATCCATCCTCCAACCGCTTCCAGACACTCACACAGGACCTTCACCGCCCTCACTGGTTCTGATTTAAAAGAGAGGTAGAGCTGGGTATCATCCGCATACTGATGAACACCCAGCCCAAACCTCCTGATGATCTCTCCCAGCGGCTGCATGTAAATGTTGAAAAGCATGGGGGAGAGGACAGAACCCTGAGGCACCCCACAAGTGAGAGCCCAGGGGTCTGAACACTCATCCCCCACCACCACTTTCTGAACACGGCCCAGGAGGAAGGAGCGGAACCACTGTATGACAGTGCCTCCAGCTCCCAGCCCCTGAAGACGGTCCAGAAGGATGTTATGGTCGATGGTATCAAACGCCACTGAGAGATCCAGCAGGACTAGGAAACAGCTCTCACCTTTGTCCCTAGCCCGCCGGAGATCATCAACCAGTGCGACCAAGGCAGTTTCAGTCCCATGATGAGGGATCCCATGACTGCCCACCTCCTGTCCCATGACTGGAAGGGATCCAAATGGTCCGCTTCTTCCAGGCGTGCCTGGAGTTGTTCGGCAACCGCTCGCTCAATCACCTTGCCCAAGAATGGAAGATTTGAGACTGGGCGATAGTTGGCCATCGTGGCCGCATCTAAAGATGGTTTTTTAAGAAGCGGTTTAATAACCGCCTCTTTCAGCGGGTCTGGGAAGGCTCCCTCATATATATATATGAGATTTAGAGGTATACTGGAGCTTTGGGAGGAAGATTTTAAAAAAAGATTGGCAAAGGAATTGGCATCTTTTTTACAACTACAACCAGAGATAATGGAGAATTCAATAGACAGAGCTTATATAATTACTGGTCAATCATCATATCTGAAAGCTAAGAAACTCCCAGGGGACTTTGGTGCAATTTTCTTCAAGAGCAATGAGAGATTTAAAAATTGCAAACTCATTTTCAAAACAATCTAAGCATAGAAGATCAAAGGATCATAATTCTTAAGGAAATCCCAAATAAAAGAAAGGAATACAGATTTTTGGTTGAGGCATTATAGAAACAGAAGATGCCATTTAGATGGGAATACCCAGAGGGACTGAGTTCCACTTACAAAGTTGAAAGTCATAGATGTACAGATCTGCAAAGAGCACAAGATTTCTGGGAGGGGGGAAAAAGTGGAGGTAATAGAAGTATAACAACAAGACGAGTTGGAGGAATAACAGTGAGACACAAAGGAATCACACAGTTATATGAGAAACGGACTTTAGAAGGATTATAAATGAATCTGATCCAGAACAATTATGAGGTTGTGTAGAGTAAGATTAAGCAAGACAAAGAAAGATGGAATAGGATGAGACTCTCCTTTCTGAGCAGTGGTATAGATGAATATTTCAGACAATTCTGGTGAGCTGCTTTAAACAATGGCAAAGGGAGATAGTTACATTTATCTGGCAGGGGAAAGGCCAAGGATTAAATATAAAAATTTAATAGATGTAAAAGATAGAGGTGGATTCCCACTGCCAGATCTAAAATTATACTATGAAACAGTGTGTATTAGTTGGTTAAAGAAATAGATATTACGAAAGAATGCAAAAGTGTTGGATTTAGAAGGATAAGGGAATAGTTTTGGGTGGCATGCTTACCTATGGTATGACAAAGGATTTTCTAAATCATTGCGTAAGGAGAAGTTTATATGGTGTTTTGAGCTATGAAGCTTCTTGACATGTTTTGGGAGCACGGAAGTAAGATGGCCCCTACTGAAGGCTTGGTTGCCAAGGTAGCTGGGGTTAAAGTGGGATAGTTGAGACCAAATGTCTTGGGGCACCCCAAGGAAATTGAGTGGGGAGTCATGCATCTTTACATACTATGACCTATAACCTTTCTTGCTGTATGTAGAAGGATGTTTTTAAGTTTTATGTCTCTTTGTGTGCTGTGTTCGAAACTGCTATATATGCTTTGTTCTAATGTGACTTGTGGCAGTCTTTTCTAACCAGCACGTCTGCTGGTTAGTGAGGTTGTCCTGTTGCATTAGCTTTAATAAACTGGGTTCCTGCTGGATCTGTTAAGCTTGCTGTTGGTGATAACAATTATTTCCAATTGTTCCAATTGTTCAAGAGCTTTTGGGGTTTTTTAAGGTAAATGGCGTATACAGGTAATAAGAGTGCTGCAGCTGATTCTTCTTCTGAAACATCCTAAGGAACAGATACTTAATACTTTCTATGTTATAACATAGACAGTCCTATGCCTTGGTTTCTGAATCTTAATCAGAGAAGGTCTGCAACCTGTGCTAATTGTTCCTAGGCCACATTTCCTGTGATCCCTGACAGTTGGCCATGCTGGCTGGGGCTGATGTCCAACAAGTGGTGGGAAACAGGTTGCTCATCTCTGGACGTGTCCTGGGATGAGCTCACTTGAAAACAGCAACAAAAGAAAATCAGAAAATGGGATGGCTTCTGTAAATTCCTGGAAAATAGGAATTGAAGGGTCTGAGACATAGTTTACAGCATGGCCCAGGCTTCCCAACCCTTTGTAAGTATTAAGAAGCATTTAATCTCAAACAATCAGCAAATGTGATTTCTAGAAATGCAGCTGTTCTGTGGTTTCAAATAGAACTACCTCGTTGGTTTTTTCTGCAGTAATTGACAAATTGTACTCACGTGCTTTTTTAGTTTAGTTGGTGTTTGATTTTTAATTTAGAGTTAGAAGTCTGCTGCCCAATCACTTTAGAGAATTAAGATCCTGTTCAATATGAGAATACAGCAGCTAAACATCAACCACTAAATTCAGAGTATATTTCAATTTGCAGTTAATTTTTTGATTACATTTTAAAGGGGGTGGGGGGATTTCAGATAGGGAGTTCCATAATTCTATACAGAAGAGAAGCAAGTTTATTCTATAAAGCATGGTTACAAAATATAAAATGAAATATAATAATAAGTAGTACTAGAGGCTGCACTCCTGCTTATTGTTACATTTTTACCATCCATTTTGTTATGTATTTTTCTTTAGATCCTTTTTGCTATTTATGCTACTTTTGCTATTTATGCCACCTTCATTTTTTTTGCGACAGAATAAAAGAATATAAATGAATATGTTGATTTATGTAAGATTTCTTTAAAATATGAGTCTGCATTAATATCAGATATATAGCTTGGACCTTACATTAAGACTTTATTTGAACTTTTGCATCAGACAAAGCATATCCTTATACAACCGCTTTGGTGCATCAAGACCCCAGATAAAATCCGTATGTTGCCATTCAGGAATATTCTTATAGAAAACTAAATGAGGGATTCGAGGGAGCAGCCATTCAATAGCCTCTGTGGTTACAATAATATCATGTCCACCACTCCACACAGCAGTTGGCACAGTAATGTCTTCTATCTTATAAAATGGGGGTGTACTTTGTTGAGGAAAAGATCAGAAACATGAAAATGAGGTTCACCTTTCACATCTTTTTCTCATTTTTAAGACATCATTTGGGTCTTCAAATGTATTGGATGTCTAACATCTGTCCCTTGCAAATCATTCTTTAACTTTCTGTTCAATATCTAATTCTGTTCTCTGGACCAGCAAAATTAATTTTTTTAAAAAAATTAAGTTGGACTCATAGTCATTTACATAGCACTAAATCCTGGTAGGCTTACTTTTTAGTAGAGCTGGATTAATCTGTCATTTATGGTTTCTCCTAGTTTTTCATTTTTCCAGTTTGCTCCATTTCTGCAACAATTTGCATTGGGTTTTTTGTATACATTTGCCTGCATATGTCATCTATTACGTCATCTATGACATCTATTGCTGCATGCAATTTTGCCCAATACATATTTCTGTTCTTCAGTTTCAAGTAATATACATATTTCTGCAAACATATATATATATATATTTGTAATATAATACAGGCAGCTCCCCACTTACACAGCAGTTACCGTATATTCCAGGCTTCCACATGCATAAGGGAAATGCCCATAAGTGGGGAGCACCTTCAAAAGTTATTCTAGCTCATGAGGATGACATGATCTTCAGGCTCTGGGACGGGTAGCACTGGAGAGGCAACCACTTCCTCATTTATCAGCAAAGCGCTGCTGCACATCCAGCTCTGGGGAAAGTCTCCTCACAAGCATGAGACTTGTTGAGGCTGCTCAGCCAATATGCAGAAGAGTTCCCTCATGCATCAGCTGAACAAGCTCAACGAAGTCCCGCACATGTGTCTCAGATAGAGACCTTCAACTGAGCCCCAAAGCCAAAATCTAGAGGGGAGTGGTAGCTCACTGGTAGAGCATCTGGTTTGTGTGAAGGTCCTCGGTCTCCCAGGTTCTCCAAATAGGGCTTGGAATCAGAGCTGCTGCCAATCAGTATAGACAGAGTTGAAATAGATGGATCAATAGTCTGACTTGGCATAAGGCAGTTTTCTATGTTCCTACTCATTAAATACCTGCCATAGACAAAACCATAATTTCAACCAGTTCTGTGTCTTTGGTATTATCCCACTCTTTCCCAAAGGAGAACTCAGAAATCATAACACGGTTCACATTGAATGTCTAACCTGCAACCAAAATGTCTCATTTGAATCCAAACCACTTACCATGTTGTAGACAGCTTTGTTCTTTGATCCATAATCAAAATACTTAAATTGGTTGGTTTTAGCAAACTAAAAATATGGAAAAGACAATATGAAATTTGGTGCGAGTTCAAAACACAAAATCCTCTAAAAAATGGAGAGTCACAAGAAAATTCAAACGCTGGGGATCTTGATTATCAGAATTCCCACCCATCTACCCTGGCCAATAAAAGCAGCAAAAGGTCAGATTCAGTAAAGGGCAGCTTCCTGAGTTCTTTCCACAAGATCCAAAGAACTGTTACAGCTCATGTTTGAATATTGAAGTATCTAGAACAGTCATGGCCAAACTTGGCCCTCCAGCTGTTTTGGGACTACAACTCCCATCATCCCTAGCTAACAGAACCAGTGGTCAGGGATGATGGGAACTATAGTCCCAAAACAGCTGAAGGGCCAAGTTCGGCCATCACTGATCTAGAATATAACTTTTGAGTGGTCTGGTAATCTTCATTTTATAAAATGAAATGGAAACCTTAGTACCAAAACACAAACATGAGAAACTAAACAGGCAAGTCGAAACGTCAGACTTTTGACTCCCATGTTTTGAAATGCTGAGAAGATATTTGTTAGAACGCACCTGACTCCAGTGTGCAATATTTTTTACAGAAGTAAAATCGGGGAAAATTCCAAGATACACATCTACTCGACTCTGGAAGAATGATAGGAAAGAAAATGCTTTTTAAAATCACATTCTTGAAGAGTTTTCAAGCAACACCCGCATTCACAAGGTCATGGCATTCAAGGCAGTACAGCATACAGACACTTTCATGCAGCACAAGGAAGCAGCTTTCTGATGAAGAGGTGTCTGGGTACCTAGATGTGTATCCCCCACCCATAGTGAATCCAGCTGATAAAGAGCCATAAGAAGGAAGAACAGGGGCCTTGAAGTTGCCTCTCAACAGTGAGCACCTGAACAGCACATGAAGCAGGCAGAAAGTTCACCTCATCACAGTCCGCCCCACTATAGGAATTCTTTCTGTCTTTGCACCTGGAGTTTAGCATAAGCAATTAAAATAAGCCACTCTGAGACTTCTTTGATATTTGGAGTGTGGTGCATTTCCTCCTCTATGGCGACGAGTAAGTGACCAACTACCTACTAGACGTGAAGTTAATTTTGAAAATAAAATTTAAAAGAAAGATTAGCATTTATTGGAATAGGCCGCTAGAATTTCACCATGGAAGAGAAGTGTAAAGGAACTCAAAATTACGCCAAATACTATATTTTGTTTGATTGATTTTCTTTTGTTGTTTTGTATATGTACACAGCAAGTTCTTTCAAAAAGAAATAAATGATAGAGAATAAAACTACCTACCACATTTAGGTTTTTCTCCTTGTGTCCTTGAAATAAGGACATGATTTGGAGACAAATTTTGTCAATCCCTGGATAGCTGCACAGCTTGGCATCAATGGCTGTTAGTTCATTAAAGAAAAAGCAGTATTCTTTATTGCCACATATAAGCTGTAAAAATAAAATAAAATCTGAAGCATTACTAAATAATCATCCTTTCTTGGAAGGAAACATTGAGGTTCCTGTTAGGAACGGATCTCCTTTATGTTACAGTTATATACCACTTTTCTTCAAGCAAGCTCAATATGATACGCCTAGGCTTTCTAGGCAATTTTGTCTCCAGGTTCTGATGTGGCCTGGCTCTGGATAGGTGAAGAGACATTTCTTGAACAACCACCTCCTTCTCACACAACCTTTCAGATGCTAAGTTCCTAAAATATTTGGGAGTGTGGTCCTGGGAAAGGGCATTCTCTGTTAATTTATCTTTAATAGTGGACAGGGTTCAGCACAGTCAACTTTTCTAGGCTAGGGGCGAACCGGAGTGAAGCCTGCTCCACTTTGGTCCATGCCCAAGCCCTGTCTACCCAGTGTCAGGGACTGGCTGGATGAGGAGTGGTGGCAGCCAGTTGCCCAGGAAGTCCCTAGGAATGATACTGGGGGAGAAGATTTTGATCCTGATTCAGACTGGTGAGACAGGACAGAAGGAACCAGCTGGGAGTTATTAGATACAGAGAGTTAAGATGATGGTGGGGAGGCAGAAGGGGGAAGTCATTTGAGGATGGAGGTGGAGAGGCTCAGTGTGAGCGCAGATGCTGGCCGAGAAGAAGCAGAAGTTGCATCTCCTGTTCTGCAGAGAGACAGTCCTTTCCCCACCTCCTCTCACAGTCCGAGCAAGGAGTGCCATGAACAAAGCAGAGCAAAGAATGAGGCAGGCACCTGCCCTGTGGAATGCCCTCCCATCAGATGTCAAAGAGAAAAACAACTACCAGACTTTTAGAAGACATCTGAAGGCAGCCCTGTTTAGGAAAGCTTTTAATGTTGAATAGACTATTGTATTTTAATATTCTGTTGGAAGCCGCCCAGAGTGGCTGGGGAAACCCAGCCAGGTGGGCGGGGTATAAATAATAAATTATTATTATTATTATTATTATTATTATTATTATTATTATTATCATCATCATCATCATCATCATCATCATCATCTTCATCATTAGGTGATGGCTGCTGGGAAGGAATCTGAAGTGAGGGGAGGAGGGGGCAGAGACTTAATCTCTGCAATGTCTTTATCCTCAGAGACATATCTTCTGGATCTCTGTGTGTCTGTGATCTGAGCAATAAAAGCTAATTGTTCGTCAAGTCTCTTGCCTGCTTCTGAACTGCAGTGGCTGGCTGGCTAATCTGACAGCCTTAACACCCTGGATTGGCTGGAATTCAAAAATCAGGAGGTGGGAAAGCCAGGAGATTCCCCAAATGCTGCCACCTAGCCTAGCATTGTTTGCCAGGGGGACAGAGCCCGCTGCGACAGGGCCTCAACAGGTGCCCACACCAAGACTGGATAAGTAGCCATTTTTGCAAAGACATGTTCATCATCTGTACACACCTGTATTTCAATGTCTGTCTTTTTTTGTTCTATACTGAAAGGCTATACTCTGTAAGTTGTAAGTAGGAAAACCATTGGAGACTGTGACCTTCCTGTGCTAGTTGTTCCCTTGTTCTAACTTTAAAGTCTTATTGGTAGACCTATAATAATTCATGGTACATTAGCCGTTTCTCTTTCCCTATCACACTTTTAGTGTTAAGGGTATTTTCACATGTAACCTAGGTTCATATATATTCAAGATTCTCATTGTAGTATGTCTAATGAAATGGTTTTTAAGGCCTATGTTGACTCTGACCTTATCATAGCACAGATGTCCATGCCATTCAAACCTTAAGTCATGACCTTCTAATCCTTCAAGCTCACACTCAGTGTTGAGATAAAAAAAACGGAGTGAATGGCAGGAAGAGTAACTTTCAGTAAAGGTGAATATATGTATGTATGTATGTATGTATGTATGTATGTATGTATGTACATATAAATAATGGGTCTGTACAATGGCAATCACTTGAGTAATACCTACTCTTATCAATTCTTTAGGAAGGTGTAGAATGATTGAAAAGAGTCCTTTGTGTGGCCAGGAGCCAGGCCCATGAAGAGTTTAACCTTTTGACCAAGCTGTGGCATAGTTGAAAAGGCAATTAAACCTGGGGGGGGGAAGAAAGAATTTTAAACATTACACTTGCAAACAAACGAACAAATAAGCAATAAGAAACCTGCGACTCCCCAGTTGTTGCTGGACAACAACTTCCATCAGCCAGGCTTGCTGGGGCTGGTGGGATCTGCAGTCCAAAAGCACCTGGAGGGTCAAAGGTTTCTCATCTCTCTTCTTTTGAAATGCCTGTCATTCAACAAATTCAGGGTAGTTTGCTTTTTGGATGTTGGGTGTCCACCTGTCTTAAATTAGGCGCTGGAGTTTTCAATAAAATGCGTCACATGTAAATTCTGAGCAGGATCCACTTTTTTCATGCCTGCTGGTCTTTGCTGCCTCGCACCACAAATGGAGATTATTCATGACTGTGGAACTGATAAGAGCTGTATACTGAAGTCCTGATCCTGAAAAGACTTTCTCATGGAACCTTAAAAAAAAACAAATATGCTTTAATCTTTTGTTATTATCCATGGAGTTTTCTTGGCAGGGATACTGGAGTGGCTTGTCAGTTCCTTCTCCAGGTGGATCACGTTTAGTCTAAACTCTTGGCTATGACCTGTTCTTCTTGGGTGGCCCTGCATGGCATAGCTCATGGCTTCTCTGAGTTATTCAAGCCCCTTCGCCATGACAAGGCAGTGATCCATGAAGGCAGTGATCCACGATCACAGCTCCATGATCACTGCAGATGGTGACAGCAGTCACGAAATTAAAAGATGACTGTTTCTTAGGAGAAAAGCAATGACAAACCTAGACAGTATCTCAAAAAGCAGACACATCACTTTGTCAACAAAGATCTGTATAGTTAAAGCTATGGTTTCCCCAAAAGTGATATATGGAAGTGAGAGCTGGACCACAAAGAAGGCTGATCGCCGGAGAATTGATGCTTTTGAATTGTGGTGCTGTAGGAGACTCTTGAGAGTCCCATGGACTGCATAAAGATCAAACCTATCCATTCTTCAGGAAATCAGCCGAGTGCTCACTGGAAGGACAGATCCTGAAGCTGAGGTTCAAATACTTTGGCCACCTCATCAGACAGGAAGACTCTCTGGAAAAAACTCTGATGTTGGGTAAGATTGAGGGCACAAGGAGAAGGGGATGACAGAGGGCAAGATGGTTGGACAGTGTTCTAGAAGTGGCCAACATGAATTTGACGAAACTCCGGGAGGCAGTGGGAAACAGGAGTGCCTGGCGTGCTCTGGTCCATGGGGTCACAAAGAGTCGGCCACGACTAATTGACTAAACATCAACATGCTTTAATCTGTCTTTTTCTTTTCTGAACTTCCCAATAGTCCTGAGACTGAACCATATCCTCAGTAAGTCCCTGATAATACAAGAAGGCGAGAAAATAAAAGGCATTTCATTCTCTTCTTCTTAACTTACCCGTTGTACTTCCCTGGGAATGGCCAATATAATACAAGCTTTTTTGCTTAGTTTTCTGAAAAATAAAGTTTATGGTTGCTGGAATATCATAAATTGCCATTTCATGAAAGCTGAAAGGCAAACACAGAATATAGCTGAAATTTTGCCTGTCTGCAATTGCATACAATTGTGGACATTAATGTATAAATACATAAAATATAATACATCAGGTATGATAACCTGACATCTGGAGAATTATGTTGTAAGTTTATTCTCCCATGGAAGGAGTAAGGAAAGAAAAAGTACATATATCTTTATGATTTATTTAAATATTTCTATGTCCCTTAAACTAGCCCCAATCGATTCTCAAATATATACATCGTCTACAGGTCAAAGGGTAATTTTAAAGAATTATATAAAATTATATGTAGAAATTATTATATAAAAAATATTATCAAAATACTCAACTGTGTTAAATTTAAATGGTAATTCAGAAGTCCCTTTCCACAGTCTAAGATTTGGAAAGCCTGGGCAAAAAGGTACCGTATTTACCTGAATGTAATGCACATTTGCTTTTGGCCAAATTAGGTCACGAAAATAGGGGTGTGCATTAGATTTGATGACACATTTACAATTGCTGGCAAATGCTTTTTTGGTTTCAAGGTTTTGAAATTGAGGCGCACATTAGATTTGATGATGCATTAGAGTCATGTAAATACAGTAAGTCTTCACAGGGAGGAAGCACTGAGTGAAGATCTATGCCAGGAACAAGGTGGGCAGAGACGGAGCAAGGTAGGTGTGGTGGGTGCGGTCCACCCTGGGTACCATCCCTGAGGGGGATGTGACAAAATCTGGTGGGCCCGATCGCGGTCATACCAGAGCACACTCCCCAGCCAGGCCACTGCGCCAGATCTCACCCCCCTGGCCTGGTTGCCGGGCCAGATTGCACCCCCTAGCCTGGCTGCCATGCTCCCCATCCCATCCCTCCCTATGGGAAGTTCACTACACCCGTATGGGTGGTTCGTGCCACCCCAGGTGCCGGAGAGGCTTCCTCTGCCACTGAAGGTGGGAAGAAATATTGTCATTAGGAACAAGTGGGGATGGAAGATCTACACCAGGAACAATGTGGGGAATCAATTTGATTACCCTTTACATATGGCAGAGGGAAGGGCATTCCACAGTGCAGGGGCAAGAGCAGAAAATGGATGTTTTGTTGTCACTACTCTCTAATATTCTGTACAGTGTGTTTCGAGGCTGAATCTGCTAACCCTGTGGAGCCTGTCACAGAAGGTGGTTGCCTCACCTTCCCTCAAAGATGGGACAGATCTTGACGTATTAGAGTAATGATGCATAGGTTCGTCTCTGAAACACATTCCAATATGTTTTCTCTTTTACTCAGCTTTCAGTGCATGCAATCTGCCCTTTAAACATGCCCTTTCTACTGCAGGTCAAGCCTACCTCTCTTCTAATTCTCTAGGAAAAGAAATATTTCCTTGAAGTATTTTGTGGTTCTTGTGATACTGTTGTTCTCTTATTTAAGCTGGTTTAGGCTCTAACCGTTCTGCTTCAAGGCAGGAGAAAGTAAAATGATTAAGGACTCAAGGTAGATGCTCACAATATGGGGCTGGTTATAAACACATCTATGAAGCATTTCAGTTAAATGCACTGTGAACTCATACAGGGAAATCCAGTTGGGAAAGAAAGGACTCCACAGCGCCATCTGGTGTCACAGTGTTATATCGCATATACAACGCCTATAAAAGCTTTTTCTTTACGAATCTAGCTGAGTCCTGGGAAAGTTCTCAGGAAAAGCATCCCTTCCTTCCATCCAAGCAACAATAGCCCCTTGTACTTACCTGAAATTCCAAAATTCTTCTTGGTCTATTGAGAAGTGCTGATGTCTTCTAGACCAGGTGGTCCCCCTGTTATTTAATATCCAGACATCATAATCAGCATCTGCAAGAACAAATCCCAGACTATTGCTGGGAAGATTTGAAATCCAGCTCCTGCCTTCACAAAAGTTACCAAGTACCAATAACGCAACTGACTTAGGCCCTGGAAAACAAAGACAACATTAGATAGAGAATGGGCACTCACAGAGCACCAACATTTCCCACTGGTATCTAGCCCAAGGCCAAGCAGAGTAGGGTGCAGGGGTACAAAGGAGGTGAGCCAGACATTTCCTAGGACCTCAGAAAATGTTTTCATTGATTGTGTGAAGACTAGCAACAATGTTTTGTGTAAGCCTACATAAAATGCTGTGACACTTCTTTCCCCGCCCGCTTTCTCTTCTGCCAACATGTCCCTGCCTACGTTTCCCAAGTAATCCAGAGAGGCAGTGCTGAAGCATTGGCAAAAGGTAGCAGAAGTAGGTGAGGTGAGAAGGTGGGCAGGTCTTGCCTCTCCTGTGGGTGAAACGCTGTGTCTCTGAGGTGACTGCCATCTGCCGCTGAAGTTATCCACCATACACTTTGATCAGAGGAGGGTGAAGCAGCTCATTGCCACCATTATCAACATGAACAGATGAAGAACTGGCTACATCTGATAAAATTATCATTGTGGGGCTATTTGCAACACTCTCCCTGCCACAATGTGAAGGTGATCCCATGACAGGAGAAGGATCTGGGATAAGAGTTCACTACCACTTTATTGATTTCAGATGTAGGTAGACTTTGGTTCTGGCATTGGGTATATATCCATCCCGGCCTCCAGTTGGCGGGCTGAAATTTTAAACAGGGTCGTTCTACCAAGGTGGCCATTCCAAAACCACTGCTGGAAGCTCTATGAATTCTCTGCCCCACACTTGCCTTCTGGACAGAGATTTCCACCTAGATCCCTCTAATGGGGTACCATATAAGCGCTATGCACAGTCAGCTTTTATCCTTAGCTGGCGGACCAGAATGAGATCTTCCATGCGCAAGTCCGACAGCCAGACACAGCCTCACAGGCTGCCCAAGTTTGGGGAATTTAATTTTTTAAAATTTTTAGACTTGGGGGGCTATCCTGTACTGCCGTGTAGTCAGCTGGGGAATTTACAACAGCCAGATCCTGCCCAGTGGCCATTTCCAAACAACTCTCCTAAGAATAAGGAGATAGTTAATATCTGCATTGATTCAATTAATTTCTGAAAAGGCATAAAAAACCCCATTAGACTAATCCCCGTATGACTTAAGATGTTTCATAGTGTCTCATTTTATTAATACTCTGAATAGAAGACTGGATAATTATGCATCCCTGTGTATTCTAATGGTCGATAATTTGGGATTATTGTTGCTTGTTGCTCAGATATAATGAACAACTGAGCACAACTCAAGCAATTTTAGCCACCTTGCAACAATTTCTACCTTTATTTATAAGACTGCTACCACATAAAGTTGAATGAAAGAAAAAATAGTGAAGCATGGATAACATTTTAAAAGTTGAACACAGGAATATCAGTTATGGCATGTGGCATTTTACAACATTTACTACTAAATTTCAAAACTACCTGTCTTCCCAGAACTATGTATTCCATGTGGAATTCTGTTTGCCTGCAGGTAATAGCCATCCTCTGTCAGGATTGTATACTCTTCACTGGGGTGTCCCCAATACCCGATGATTTCAGGCTGTGAGTGGAGAAGGATGGAAATAGAAACACTAGATTTTTTAAAAAGAATCTGATCATTCGATTTCTGGGACAATGGCTTGAATATCTCAAAGAACAAAAACTTCCAAGGGCCAAGATTATTGTGAAGTAACTTTACTAGTCCTACACCAGGCATGGGAAATCTGTGGCTATAGCTGGACTCCAGCTCCTATCAGTCCCAGCCAGCATGGCCAAGGGTCAAGGATTATGGGAGTTGTAGTCCAACAACACCTGGAGGGCCTTAGGTTCCCTATCCCTCCCCTAAACTCTCATAATGTACACATGGTTGTATGCAAGTTTGCCAAACAGACCCCTTTCTGCACACACACCCCCCCTTTTTTTTTTTTTGCCTAATAAAATGATTTTTTGGTATGCTATTTTCACTCGTGTATGCATTTTTAAAAACATGTTACCCTGGTATATGCATTTATATTGGTACTACTTGGCTGGAAAACAGCACACAAAAATTGGAGACGTGCCAGTTTTGAAGGATGGCTTTGTTCTGGTTTGTGTATTGTTCCAGAAAATGCAAATCATGTAGATTCAACTTGAAATGCAAACTGAATCAAATTTGTTCCCCCTTTCCCCCATCTGGGTATATTTGTGTGAAGTGTACATAACCACAGAGAGATTGTGGTTTTCTCCATTCCACAACCAAAAGACAAAAAGGAAATCTGTACTGATATGATGCAGAACACCAAATCTGTATGGTAAGCAACTACAAAGAAATGTCTCACCATGAGAAATATAATGAATCTGCTGCCTAAGGCTTCAGCTAATGCCTGTGTAGCAAATGTCAACATTTACACTGAGGAGCCAGGCTCCTAAACCTCTGCTCCGAGAAGGAGTTATCAAAGCTAACTGTGTCTTCTAGATCAGATAATCAGCCAAGAGAGTATTGTTTCAAACACGATCAGATTAATTTGCAGTTTGAAATAACTCCTGCCAAGCATGGGGTTTCTTCCTGGAAATGCATGTGCTCTTGAAAACTGTTTTAAAAATGAAATTATAAGGATCATGGTCCACTGTTTTCAAGGCCATCTGAATTATTAACTTACAATAGTCATAAATTCTTGAGGATTGATATGTCTTCTGCTGCTGAATTCTTCAGATGTCAGAGCCTGTTGGACTAAGCAGGCCACTCCCCAAAACACATCTTGTACCTGAGCTTAAAAAAGAACTACAGTATCATCCTGCTTGGCCTCCCCAGATTCTGACAATATTCTCCCTCTGGAAGAAACGGAGCTGGAAGTCCTATCTCCACACAGAGCCAGGTGGGGTTGAGGTGGGGCCAGCCTCCCTCTTTCATTCCTCCTCATCTTCCTCCAGTATCTGCCATGCTAGAGCTAGACCCAGCAGTGTCAAGCGAGTTTTGACACCAAATGGGGTCTGCAACACCTCATGACTCGATCCATTAAACTATGTGGGCTTAGCTAACATGTTTGCTTTGGTAATTTGCAAAACAGACCATTATATACAATGGGATGCAAGTCTGCCGATTTTTTTCTTGATTGTACTTCAATACCGTAACATATAACACTGTTTAATGTACACAGCTTTGGAATGCAAGCTATTAAAATGCAAGACCAAAGATATGTCACTAAAAAATAACAATTTTTAAAAATACATGGAATAAAGTATTTTTGCTAACCTGTACCTGTTCATCGGGATGCAGGTGGCGCTGTGGGTTAAACCACAGAGCCTAGGATTTGCCGATCAGAAGGTTGGCTGTTCGAATCCCCGCAATGGGGTGAGCTCCCGTTACTCGGTCCCTGCTCCTGCCAACCTAGCAGTTCGAAAGCACGTCAAAGTGCAAGTAGATAAATAGGTACCGCTCCGGCGGGAAGATAAACGGCGTTTCTGTGCGCTGCTCTGGTTCGCCAGAAGCGGCTTCGTCATGCTGGCCACATGACCCGGAAGCTGTACGCCGGCTCCCTCGGCCAATAAAGCGAGATGAGCGCCGCAACCCCAGAGTCGGTCACGACTGGACCTAATGGGCAGGGGTCCCTTTACCTTTACCTTACCTGTTCATCAGTGGCTACTAGATAGACACTGCAGAAAACCCAGGTTGTAATAAATTTCAGAGAATAACATCTGTTTCATCATGCACTATTGGATCAACAAAAATGGTTTAGAAAAAAGTATCACCACACACTGAGCATTTGCCTAGTGACAAGGCTAGTCTGTATAAAACATTGAATTGTATATTTCACTCCCTTGGTTTTTTTTAAAATGTAGCCCACTTAGACATTTATTTTTATATTATGTGGTATATAAATTGTACATATAAAGTTTTAAAATGTGGTTTTAATTGAGAATGTGGTTTTCAGTGATTAATTTCATTTCAATAAATAGCTATTTATTTAATAATACCATCATTGCTTCCTTGCAATTTCCATTCTGGGCTTCAACTAGATTAAATCTAGAGACATCAAACTTTTTCTTTTTCTAAATGACCTCCATTTTTTTCCTACAGTGGGGAGGGAATGAAAGCCAATACACAGAGCTGGGTCTTAATTTTGCAAGGCACATTCTGAGCATTTTAGCATGAGAGGGCAGAAACATTTTGTTGTGTTTTTATTCTGTTGTTGGGAGCTGCCCAGAATAGCTGTGGCAACACAATCAGATAGGTAGCATATATAGATAATAAAACTATTATTAAAAATAATTATCAGCCTAATCTCCCCAGTCTTAGTTCACATGGTTGGCAAATCTTGTTGTGCTTATAGCCTAAACCAGTGGTAGGACTGGTTTAAAGTTATGAAAGCTATCAAGCACTCTTAATCAAAGTTCATTAAAGGTTTATGGTGGGTACCAAGAGCCCCTCACCCAAAAGTCTGATTCCCTAACTAAAGGAGAGCACCAACTGTGCAAATAAAGCAATGCCACAGCAAACCAGCTTTGGAGGGAAACTGAGATGGCTATGAAAGAAATTACATGTTTGGGGTGTATGGCATCAAACTGGACACCCTGGTCAAAGATAATGGAGAATTTATTTGGAATATGTCCCAAAGAACTTGCTGGAACTTTCTTTGAGTATGCATGCATAGAGTCAGACAAAAGATCTGAGGAGAAATTAATGATTATAAAGAGTAGCATTGAAGAGAAAAAGCAGAGTGGAGCATCAAACTCAACAGAACTAATAATAATAATAATAATAATAATAATAATAATAATAATAAATTATTTATAGCCTGCCCATCTGGCTGGGTTTCCCCAGCCATTCTTGGCAGCTCCCAACATAATATTAAAAACACGATAAAACATCAAACGTTAAAATTTTAATTTTATAAAATAAAAATAAAAATAAAATAAAATGTAGTTTAATATTTAGCCCTCCCAGTAGTGATGTATGGAAGTGAAAGCTGGACCATAAAGAAGGCTGATTGCCAAAGAATTGGCTTTTGAATTATGGTGCTGGAGGAGACTCTTGAGAGTCCCATTGACTGCAAGAAGATTAAACCTATCCATTCTTAAGGAAATCAGCCCTGAGTGCTCACTGGAAGGACAGATCCTGAAGCTGAGGCTCCAATACTTTGGCCACCTCATGAGAAGAGAAGACTCCCTGGAAAAGACCCTGATGTTGGGAAAGATGGAGGGCACAAGGAGAAGGGGACAACAGAGGACGAGATGGTTGGATAGTGTTTTCGAAGCTACCAGCATGAGTTTGACCAAACTGCGGGAGGCAGTGGAAGACAGGAGTGCCTGGCGTGCTCTGGTCCATGGGGTCACAAAGAGTCGGACACGACTAAACGACTAAACAACAACAACAAAGGAGTCTCAAAGCGGCTAACATTCTTTCTCCTTTCCCTTCCTCCCCCACAACAGACACCCTGTGAGGTGAGTGGGGCTGAGAGACTTCAGAGAAGTGTGACTGGCCCAAGGTCACCCAGCAGCTGCATGTGGAGGAGCGGAGACGCGAACCCGGTTCCCCAGATTACAAGACTCTCTACAGGAATAAAACTACATTTACATGGGAATAAGCAACATTCTGCTGGGGGTGGGGAGTTAAAACCTTTTAAAGTAAAAAATAAGTAAAAAAACTAAGCATCTGTAACCACCATAAAAAAAAAAACCATTAAGGAAGGTGACTGAGTCTGGAGATGTGGGAATTCCTGTTTCTGATGCTGGGAAATAGGGACTGCAACAGCTCGTGATTCAGTCCATTAAACTGTGTGGGCTTAGCTAAACTGTTTCCAATATATATTAAAATGGCACAATGCAATTTAAACTTGCATTGGCAAGGTGTACTATTATTTACAATGGGATGGAAGTCTGCTTAAGTTTTACAGGATTGTGCTTCATTACAGTAACGTATAACGTTGTTAAATGTAAAACTTAAGAATGCAAGCTATTAAAATACATAACTGAAGACAGGTCACCCCCCAAAAAACATAATTTAAAAGATACATGGAAGAAAATATTTTTAACTTACCTGTTCCTGTTCATCAGTGGTGACCAGATCTCAACTACACACTGCCTATATATACCTGTATAGGTTATTATAGGTTATAATAAACTTCAGATAATAAGATCAATTTCATCATACTGTATAATTATGCATCATGTCTCTTTATAGACACATTTTAAATATTGGAACACATATAGAGTAACTAAAATGATTAAGAAATAATAAGAATTATACACCCAGCATATGCCTAATGTCAAGGCAGGTCTGTACAAAGAATTACATTGTATATTGCACTTCATTCTGTTAAAAAGATTTGTAACCCAAGGTTTATTGTTATATTAAGTGGTATAGAAATTGACCACATATGGCATAACTGCACACCTGGCATTACAGGCAGCACGGCTTAGTAGTTAGAGCAGAGTACTAACTTCCCTGTATATTCCTGCATTGTAGGGGGTTGGACTAGAATGGTCCTTGGGATCCCCTTCAACTATAAAATATGCTGGGAGATTGGGCTAGATGACCAGGGGCTTCTCTCGACTTTAACTATATTCTTTAGGAAAGTACAGAGAATCAATCACTACGTTTGCGGTGTGTTTACATGGGTGGACATGGGTGTATGTGCATGTGTGTGCTTACATGTGTGCAGGTGTGTATGTATAGTGTTGGTTATGCGAGTTTGCTGCGAATTTATTATGCAGGTTTCTGTGCCTTTTGAGGTTGGGCTAGATGACCCAGGGCCCCTTCCAACCTTAATGTGGTAATATTACAAGAGGATACTGATTTCTTAAGCTGTTTCTATACATAGGGATATAGCCATGCACACACATGCGGGTACACATATGTATTGTTTAGTTGTATTACTTATGCTTAAGGCATGGGAATTATGGTACACTTGGATCACTTGTATGGTACACTTGTATCATATATGTGGATGTATGTGTATACATATTCTCATATATGTTATACACACACATGATTTTGGAATAGCAATACTGTTGTGTAAGCACATGCATGGAATTTTTGAATAATATAGTTAATATGTTTTCCTCCTCAACTAATGAGCTGCTTAATTTTCAGGTGCTGCGCAGTCAATTGTGGACGAAGTGTGGCCTGTTGGCATTGCCTTTGTATACTATGTCCTAGTTCAGTGGTGGTGAACCTATGGCAAGCATGCCAGTACGTGCGCCATTGCCCCATCAGGGCCATAGCTTCCATGCTGGGGGTAGGGGAGGAGGAGGAGAGGAGGGCTCACGTGCAAGCAGGCAGGGAGGCGGGGATCTCTCAGAAGTGGAGTGGAGGCTTCATGCCAAGAGATCCCTGCCTCCACTCCTGATTGCACGCAAGTAGGAGCGGGATTGGGCAGCTCAGTTGAGGAGTGCCTGGCTGCCTTCAGGTGGTGCAGGGGCTCTCAGATGCAGCTTCTGGGCTGCCTCCACCTTCCCCAACCCCAGCAACTATTCAGCCTGGCTGCCTTCAGGTGGTGCAGGGGCTCTGATGTGGAGGTGGGGGCTCGTTTAAACTTCTTCCTTGAGGGGAGTGCAGCCGCGAACCCCTCAGTGGAAAGTGTGATAGAGCCTGCACCTCCCCAGATGAGCAGCCCCAATCCAGCTCCTGTTCCCGGGCAAGCAGCAACACTGCCTAGTGGAGCAGCTCGATCCTGCTCTTACTTGCCTGCAAGCAGGAGCAGGCTGGGGGGGGCAACATCCCTTGCCTGCTCGCTTGCCCCCCCCAGCCTTCCCTCACTCAGTTCTGGGGCTGCCAGAGCTGGAGGAGGGGGTGGTTGCTGTGGCAGAAGCACCCAGCACTGGAGGGCGGCAGTGCTCACTAGGAAAACGGAAGTGTGGCACTCAAAACGGAAGTTATACTCAGAACGGAGCACATTTGGCTTCCAAAAACAGTTCCAAAACCGGAAAACTCCTTTCTGGGTTTGAAGTGTTCAGGTTCCAAGTAGTTTAAAAACTAAGCTATTTGAAAACTGAGGTACCACTGTATTTATTTTTCCCAATTTGAACTGTATTTATCCCCCCCCCCACTGGGTCAGGAGGTCCTACACACGACTAGGAGTCTGGCAGGGACACATACCTGACTGGCAATGTTCTCTCCCTTCTGGTGAGTTGTACAGGAGATTCAAAATCTTTCTCCATCCCAAACATCACAGCGACTGATACCTCAGAGGCATCAGCACACTTCAAGATCAGCAAAGTATAGGCAGTCAGTGTACAGACTCAGTAGTGCAGCATTTGGCTAAACTATGTTTATTTACATATACACACTTGGAGCATCGTAACTCAGCTCCTTCCTCTTCAACATCAGACAGCAAAGAGAAAGAACAAAGGACAAATGTCCTACCTCACGGAAACACAGTAATACAAGCATCCTGTCTCCTTCACTTCCCACAATGTGGAATGAAAACATACACCATCATGTGATAAAAACAATCCCATGACTGCAACACAGGAAAAGAATCCTAACACACACCCCTGGTGGTGATTTTCTTGAGTCAAAATGAGAGTACCCCTAAACATTTTTTAAGAAAAAAAGCACTGAGTTATACCATAAAATTATATATCAGTGGAAAGATAATTAAATGAAGAATGTAATGCAATAACGTTTATGAAGGATTATTTATTACAACAGCAGTCATAAAGAAGAAACGTGAAACACACAGAAAAAAATGAGATATATAGGTTAAATTGCCGTGTTGGCACTTTGCGATAAATAAGTGGGTTTGGGGTTGCAGTTTGGGCACCCGGTCTCCGGAAGGTTCACCATCACTGCCCTAGTTGGTTTTGTTCCACAGTTTGTGATCTCATCTCTTCTAGCACATGCCTGTACTTTAGTCCAATTAAGATCTAATTACAGTGGTACCTCTAGATACGCACACCTCTAGTTGTGCATATTTCAGCCTTCCGGTTAGCGCCAGCGCGTAATGGTGGATCTCCCCCGGAGCTCCGGGAGAGATCTGCTTCGTGGGTTCGGGTCCTGCCAGCTACGGCGGAGCGGGGACCCTCAAAAATCACAGGCACGTAGCCTGTGAACCGGAGACTCGGCGGGCACCTTTGCTCCCCCCCGACGCTGTGAAATAGCCTTTTTAAAGGCTGTGGATCAGTGGAGGGTGTGTGGAGCGGTGCCGAGAGTCGTTTCCACCCAGCCTGCGAAGCGAAGCCGCGTCGCCATTTGTGGAGAGCGCTGATTTCTTCCGGTGAATTCGGACTAAAAAGAACAACTATCCGTGAGTAGGATTGACCTCTAAAATATAATTGGACACTAAAATTAAAGAAATTGGGCACCGAGACGGACAAGCATCAAAAAGGAAGTCTGCTTTCCGTTCTGTAGCAAGATCAAAGCGAAAGACATTTAAGCTGTAACTGCTTGAAAAGAGAGCTGTGGGAACTAAGAAATCCAACACCAAGCAAAGAACTCCCTCCCCGAAGGCAGGAGGGAGGGGGGGAGAAGATTTTAAAGTGTTTGCCTGCCAATTCAAAAGAAATTGAGCTATTTACCGCTGCTTCTATACCTGGGGATCGGACTGCCGGAGAAAAGGAACCGGCTAAGGACTGTTGCTATAAGAAGGTAAAAAAGTATCTTTAATTGACTTTGGTTACTCTCAACCTGAAGTATTTACTTTGTTACATAGTAAAGTTACTTGCAGGAGATTATTGATCTGGATCCTTCAGAAAGAGAAAAGAATAATTGAAAAGAACTAGGAGGACTTTTGTTCTCTTTTCTGGAGAGTGTGGGAATAATTTGAAGGTAAAGAGTTGACTTTACGCCCTCTAGAGGATTTATAAATTGTTTCAGCAACAAGTGGAATTTAAAGCTTGAGAACTTTTGTCTGACAGCTTAAGAGTGTGGGAATGACCTTGAATAAAAGACTTTGTTATGGCAGATGGTAAGGAGAAAGAGGATTCACAAGAAACAACCTTGAGATCTGGCAGACAATACAAAGTGGATCCTTCCATGCAAAGAAGGGCTTCTGTAATAGGAGCCTCTGGAACTACAGTTGTTGCAAAGGCAAAAGTGAAAACAATGTCTTCAGAAGAATCATTTGCTAAGGTACTGGCGAGGATAAATGACTCTTTGGAGGAATTAAAAAAGCAAGGCGCAGAAACTAAAGTACAAGTTGCTGAAACAAATAAGAAAATTGAAGAAATCTCTGGGAAAATTGACTTAAACACAAAAAGTATAACTGACCTTGGGAACAAAGTGAACTCAAATGCAGAAGCAATTGGGAAACTACTGGAAGATTCATCTACAACACGAAAGATAGCTGAGGAAGCTAAAGAAATTGCAACTGCTGCTGAGGAAAAGTTTCCACCAGTGTACAAGAAGCTGGATGAGTATGAGCTGGCACTCTCTATGCAGGATATGCAACGTAAGGAGAGGAACCTAAGGATTAGACTTGTGCCAGAAAAGGAAGGAGACAACCTGGTGGACTACCTGACAAAAGAATTTTCTGACTTTTGGAAGCAGGAGCTGGACAAAGAAGAATTTAAGATAGAAAGCGCATTCAGATTGGGAGCAAGGCAGAGGAAGAACAGACCCAGAGACTGCTTAATAACTCTAAGATCAAAGGAGGAGCGAGACAAAATATTGAACCTGCACTACCAAACAACCCTTCGAATTGAAGATTTTCATATTGAGATTTTTAAAGACATTCCCAAAAGTATTTTGGACGCAAGAGGATTCTACAAAGACTTGGTGACACTGCTGAAAAGGAACTACATACCATTCAGGTGGGAATTTCCCCAAGGCTTGTCTTTCAAATACAAGGGGAAGAAAAGAAGAATAAGGACAGTGAGTGATAAAGACAAGTTCTTGGGAGAACACGAAGAAGACCTACAGAAAGAGACGTTTCCAGGACAAGGGCATCCTTCATTAGATACGGATACGGAACCACCGACAAACGAAGAACAAAAACTGGGAGCTGTAGGAGGAAAGAGTAAATAACCCCATCATGGCTCTGCAACTTCTAACCTGGAATTGTAACGGTTTGAATATTCCCAGGAAAAGAAAAAATATATTTCATGCCTTAAAGAAAGACCAATTGGACTTGATTTGTTTACAAGAGACCCATGTGACAAGAGCACATAGGAAATTATTAATAAATAAAAGATTGGGACAAGAATTTATATCTTCAGACAGAGTAAAAAAGAGAGGAGTGGTGACTTATGCAAAGGAAAAGTTGCAACCGAAACAAATTTTTAAAGATGACCAAGGAAGATATTTGGCAATTGAAATTCAACTCCAAGGAGAAAAGTATCTGATAGTGGGAATCTATGCACCAAATGAAGGGAAAGCGGAATTTTTTAAGAAGTTGCATGAGAATTTGATGGACCATATGGATTACAATTTAATCATGATGGGAGATATGAATGGAGTAGTTTCAACAAATATGGACAAAGCACAAAGACAGGTAGTGACAAAAGATGGAAGACTCCCAAAGACCTTCTTTGAAATGACTGACAATATGGACTTGATTGACATCTGGAGAACAAAACACCCATTAGAAAGAGAGGGAACCTTCTTTTCTGAAGCCAAAATGACATGGACAAGGATTGACCAAATTTGGGTGACTAGCAGTATGGCGCCGAACATAAGGAAAGTGGAAATCTGCCCAAAAACCTTTTCCGACCACAACGCAGTAAAGATGGTGATGAGGCAAACAACAACTGGTTCCTTCAGATGGAGAATGAATGACATCTTATTCAGAGACGAGGAGATTTGTAAGAAGGCCCAAAAAACTTTGAAAGACTATTTTGAAATTAACTTAAGGACTAAAGTAGAAAAAAGAATAGTATGGGACGCAAGTAAAGCCGTGATGAGAGGGTTCTTGATACAACAAAATACATTAAAGAAAAGAAAGCAAAATGAAAGGAAGGAAAAAATCCTGGAAAAGATAAAAGAGGGGGAAAAGAAATTAAGATTGAAGCCAAAATCGCAAGAGATTCTAAGAGAAATTAAATTTCATCAAACACAATATATGGAACTGACGAATCAAGAAGTAGAGTGGAAAATTAAGCAAATGAAACAAAAGACCTTTGAATCTGCGGATAAATGTGGCAAGTTACTGGCTTGGCAAATAAAGAAGAGACAAAAACTCAACACGGTAACAAATATAGAAGTGGAAGGAAAGAACATAAGCAACCCAGCGGAAATTAGGAATTGTTTTCAGAACTACTTTAGACAACTTTACACACAAGGGCCGCAGAAAGAAATGGACATACAACAGTTCCTCGAGGAAAATGGGCTGAAAAAGGTTTCGCAAGAAAGTAAGACAATATTGAACCAGGAGATATCAGCACAAGAAATAGAAGATGCCATTCAAGGCATGGAGCTGGGCAAATCCCCCGGACCGGATGGACTGACTTCCAAATATTACAAAGTTTTGAAGGAAGGGTTGATACAACCTCTGAAGGAAGTCTGCAATGAGATTATGGAGGGGAAAAGGGCACCCGATACGTGGAGAGAGGCCTACATTACACTTATACCAAAGACAGAGACTGAAAAGACCCAACTTAAAAACTACCAACCCATCTCGTTATTGAATGTGGATTACAAAATCTTTGCTGACATTTTAGCAAAGAGACTGAAAAGAGTTTTGATGGAGGAGATTCACGGGGACCAAGCGGGCTTTCTCCCAAAAAGGCATTTGTCGGATAACGTAAGGAATATAATTGACATTTTGGAAAAGCTGGAAGTGAATATAAACACTAAGGCTGTTTTGATATTTGTGGATGCCGAGAAAGCCTTTGATAACATTTCTTGGAGTTTTATGTTGAAGAACCTCCGGGGGATGGGGGTAGGCCAAGGGTTTGAGAATGGTATAGGTGCAATATACTCTGAACAGAAAGCAAAACTAATTGTAAATAATGTGGTTACAGAAGAGTTCAAGATTGAAAAAGGGACACGTCAGGGGTGCCCTATCTCCCCACTACTTTTTATATCGGTCCTGGAGGTTTTGCTTAATATGATTAGGAGGGACCAGTTGGTTAAAGGGATTCAGGTCGGAGCTAAACAATACAAATTGAGAGCATTTGCAGATGACTTAGTACTTACATTGCAAGAGCCAGAAGCTAGTACGAAAAGAGTTTTGGAAATAATCCAAGAGTTTGGTCAATTGGCAGGATTTAAATTGAATAAGTTAAAGACAAAGGTATTGGAGAAAAATTTAACACAGATTGAAAAAGAAAGGTTTCAGAATGAGACAGGGTTGACCGTGGTTAAAAAAGTGAAATATTTGGGTATAAATATGACAGCTAAGAATGTGAACCTATTTAAAGACAATTATGAAAAAACTTGGACAGAAGTGAAAAAAGATTTGGAGATTTGGTCAAACTTAAAGCTTTCCTTGTTAGGTCGAATTGCAGTTATAAAAATGAATGTATTGCCAAGAATGTTGTTTTTGTTTCAAGCATTGCAAATAATGGAAAAAATGGACTGTTTCAAGAAGTGGCAAAAAGATATATCTAAATTTGTCTGGCAGGGCAAGAAGCCCAGAATTAAATTTAAGATATTAACGGATTCAAAGGAAAGAGGGGGGTTTGCCCTGCCAGACCTTAAACTCTACTATGAAGCGGCAGCTTTCTGCTGGCTGAAAGAATGGCTGCTTCTTGAAAACACAGACATTTTGGATTTGGAAGGTTTTAATAACATTTTTGGGTGGCATGCATATTTGTGGTATGACAAGGTTAAAGCACACAAAAGTTTCAAAAACCATATTGTCAGAAAAGCACTATTAAATGTTTGGATCAGATATAAAGATTTGCTGGAAAATAAAACTCCAAGGTGGCTGTCGCCAATGGAAGCTAAGGCAGTTAAAAAGTTAAACATGGAGTCGAAGTGGCCAAGATACTGGGAAATTTTGGAAAAGGAAGGGGATAAATTGAGATTGCAGAGTTTTGAGAAATTAAAAGGGAAGGTGAGAGATTGGTTGCACTATCATCAAATAAATGAAGCGTTTAAATTGGACAGTAAAATTGGCTTCCAGGTGGAAAAATCAAAATTGGAGACAGAATTGTTAGAACCCAGTACTAAGAACTTGTCAAAAATGTACAATTTGCTGCTGAAATGGAATACACAAGATGAAACGGTTAAATCAGCTATGATTAAATGGGCTCAGGACATTGGTCATAATATTCTGTTTGCTGATTGGGAAAAGTTGTGGACCACCGGGATGAAATTTACGGCATGTAATGCTCTAAGAGAAAACATCATGAAAATGATATATAGGTGGTACATAACCCCAGTCAAGCTTGCAAAGATTTACCATTTGCCTGATAATAAATGTTGGAAATGTAAAGAAAAGGAGGGTACATTCTTTCACCTTTGGTGGACGTGCCCGAAGATTAAGGCATTCTGGGAAATGATCTATAATGAACTTAAAAAGGTATTTAAATATACTTTCCCTAAGAAACCAGAGGCCTTTCTCTTGGGCATTGTCGGACAGGGGGTGTTAAAGATGGATATAACTTTCTTTTTGTACGCTACAACAGCAGCTAGAATACTTATTGCAAAGTACTGGAAGACACAAGAACTACCCACACTGGAAGAATGGCAGATGAAGGTGATAGACTACATGGGCCTGGCAGAAATGACGAGCAGAATCCGAAACCAGGGAAGAGAAGCAGCGCAAGAAGAATGGAAAAAGTTCAAGGACTATTTAAAGAAATATTACAAAATTAACGAAAGTTAGAATGATGTTGGACTGGAAAGTAAATGGTTACTATTAGCAAGGGTTAAGACAAGGAGAATAAGGAAGATTAGATTAATTTCAAATTAAAATAAGGGAAGATTTGCTGAGTAATTGATAAGAATTTGGAATACAGAAAAGGGAGGCATGAGGAAGTCGGGGAAGAAAGGTACAAGAAATTAAGATATGAAATGGTACATGTTTTTTGTTTTGTTTTTGTTTTTGTATGTTTATGTATTTGTTATATGTCTGTTGTTGTTATAAAAACCTTTAATAAAAAATTATTTAAAAAAAAATAGTTGTGCATATTTCAGGATATGAACACAGCAAACCCGGAAGTATTTTTCTGAGTTTCACCGTGCGCGCATGCGCAGAAGCGCTCTATACACCACGCTCGTGCATAGAAGCATTAAACTGCGCCGCGCACATGCGCAGAATTCCCGTTGCTAATTCCTCGGGATGCGGCCAGAGCTCCGGAATGGATCCTGTTCACAACTGGAGGTACCACTGTATATGGAGAACCTCTGCTTCTTAATGGTGGCTTTGGAGGGTTATCGGCAGGCCTCCCTGCCCCCCCCCCCATTCCATGCTGGAGCAAGAGCCACGTACTGAGACAAACTGCAAATAACTGGACCTCAAAACTGGACCAACAAACACTGCCTAACTTGCCCCAGATCAGCCGCAAAGTCTCAACAGTAATAGGCTCCCTTGTGTCTGGCAAAGCCAGGTGTACACAATGCCAGCCAGCGATTAGCTTCTTTTACGTGGAAGGTATTACAGGGGTCAAGCAGTTGAAAACATTTGCTAAAATAAGAGACAGCCGCCCTATGGAGGCTCATGGTCCTGATAGCCAAACCTGAGCGATGTGTGACATTTCCCTCACTGACCTCTGGCTGCATGGGTTAGTCGGAATTGGAGTACCTTCTGCTGGAATACAAAAAGTTATTCCAAGCTGCATATTCTTTGGCCTTTTGGGGGTCCCTTCGTATTGGCAAAGAATTCCATGATTCATTGAAGAACAGAAGCAAGTTTATTCTATAATGCATGGTTACACAATATAATATATTATAATAATAAGTAGTACTAGAGGCTGTGCCCCTGCATGTTGTTACATTTTTACCATCGATTTTGTTGTGTGTTTTTCTTCCGTAGATCCTTTTGTTATTGCTAGCCAACCTTTAATATTATTTGCGACAGAAAAGAAGAACATAAGTACAGAAAACAATAAATGTAAAACTTTTAAAAAATGTGTCTGCATTAATATCAGGTATATAGTTTGCCCCTCATATTAAGACATTATTTGAACTTTTGCATCAGAGAAAGCATATCCTTAAACAACTGGTCTGGTGCATCAAGACCCCAGATGAAATCCGAATGTTGCCATTCAGGAATATTCTTATAGAAAACTAAATGAGGGATTCGAGGGAGCAGCCGTTCAGTAGCCTTTTTGGTTACAACAATGTCGTTCCCACCACTCCACACAGCTGTTGGCACAGTAATGTCTTCTATCTTATAAAATGGGGGTGTACTCTGTTGAGAAAAAGAACAGAAAGATGAAAATTAGGTTCACTTTTATTTATTTTCCTCTTTTTAATTTTTTATTAATTTTTTTTATTAAATTTTCCAACGTACATTTATAGTATCCAGTCTAAATTTATCACATATTTTCTCTTTTAGACTTCCTTCAACCTCTCTGACAATCATCCATTATTCAAATTTTTAAATACGCATTTCCTAATTTTATATTGCATTTTATAAACCTTCACACACTTAGTTTTCATCAATACAATAGTCCTCTATCATTTACAGAACTTCTTGAAATCCCACTAGCGTTATTTGCTCATCACATACACATTTCAGGTAGTCTGAAAATTTTCCCCAGTCTTCAATGAACTTTTGATCTCGTATATATCTGATCTTTCCTGTTAGTTTGCCCAGTTCAGCATACTCCATCAGTTTCATTCTCCATTCTTCGAGCGTCGGCAGTTGTTCCTGTTTCCATTTTTGGGCCAATAATATTCTCGCTGCTGTTACTGCATATTTTCCTCTTTTTAAAGACATCTTTTGGATCTTCAGATACATTGAAGGTCTAACATCTGTCCCTTGAAAATCATTCTTTAACTGTCTATTAAGTATCCAACTCCTTACTCTGGAGCAGTAAGAATAGCAAAAGGAATGAGAGCCCTCATGGCTCATGAGGAGGACGTGCTCTTCAGGACAGAGGTAGGGTCTCCATTTGAGCCTGAGGGGCAGTAGGGCTTTGATGATGTCGCTCAGCCTCCCCCCCCCCCAACAGCTGAAAGGTGGAGTAACATAGCAGAGGCAGCCACTTCCGCACATATCAGCAGACTAGTTTCAGCTAAGCCCCGCTGCCCATCTGGCCTGGAAGGAGGCTCTCAGTGGATCCCAAAAGGCAAAATCTAGAGGGGAGTGGTAGCTCACTGGTAGAGCATCTGGTTTGTGTGTAGAAGGTCATAGGTCCCTCAGGTTTTCTAGTAGGGCTTAGAATCAGAGCTGCTGCCAATCAGTATAGACAGATAGGTGGAACAATAGTCTGACTTGGGATAAGGAAATTTTCTATGCCTTACTCATTAAATGCATGCACTTTCATAGATAAACACATAATTACAACCAGTTCTTTGGTGTCTTTGGTGTTATCTCACCCAAAGGAATTATATAAGAACTCAGAAATCGCAACATGGTTCACATTAACGTTTAACCTACCGCCAAAATCTCTCATTAGAATCCAAAACACTTACCATGTTGTAGACAGCTTTGTTCTTTGATCCATAATCAAAATACTTAAATTGGTTCGTTTTATCAACCTAAAAAGATGGAAAAGACTTATACACAATTTGAAATTTGGTGCACGTTCAAAAAACAAAATCCTCTTGAAAGATGGAGAGCCACAAGAAAATTCAAACTCTAGAGATCTTGGTTACAGTCAAACTTCGGTTGTCGAACTCAAAGAGAAGCCACGTCGGATGTTCAGCCTCATAAAAACATTCAAAAATGGGAACTTTTACTTCCAGGTTTTTGGCATTCGGGAGCCAAGGCGTTCCAAAATGGAGCTGTTCAGGAACCGAGGTTTGACAGTATCAGAATTCCCACCATCCACCCTGGCCAATGATAGGACCATAAGCTCTGCTTAAAACAGTGGTGTCTCTAGAAAGTCAGGTAGAAAGTTATTAACATATCTATCATCCTCATTTCTGAGAAAATAGTAAAAAACTGAGCCCGGCCCCTCAAGATTGAGGGGGTTCAGCCCTATTCGGGCATATGTTGGTAGGGAGGAGCTATCCTTACCCCATAGAATTGGTGCCTGTGCCCACAATATTGACCTCTTCTTTTGCCCAGCCTTCACTAATCTTCAGCTGTCAAGACCACTGCAATATGTTTCACCTTCTGCGTAATGTGAGGATTCCCAGCACCAGTGGATGTTAGTGCACTCTGGTGCATGGGGCAGTACCCCACCAACCTCCATCTTCCCTCCTCCACCCACTGCTTGCCTGTCAGCTTTCTACTCCTCATTGTTTCCCTTGTAGAACTCAGCAGCAAGGAGAATAAGCAATGGCGAAAGAGCATAAGGAAGAATTATAATGTCAAAATTAAATATTCAGGAAGAGCCATAGATCAGTGATAGAGTCTCTGCCTTGCACTCAGAGGGTTCCGGATTTAATTCCTTGCAACTCCAGGTAGGGCTGGGAGATACTACAAATTGCAACCCTGGACAGCTGCTCCCAGTGAGAGTAGACAATACTGAACTGAAAGGAGCAATGGGCAGTAAAGGGCAGCTTCCTGTGTTCTTCCCATGAGATCCAAAGAGTTGTTACAGTTCATGTTTGAATATTGAAGTATCTAGAATATAACTTTTGAGTGGTCCGGTAATCTGGAAAACTACACTTTTATAAAATGAAATGGAAACCTTAGTACCAAAACAGAAACATGAGAAACTAAACAGGCAAGTCGAAACGTCAGACTTTTCACTCCCATTTTTTTTGAGATGCTGAGAAGGTATTTGTTAGAATGTACCTGACTCCAGTGTGCAATAGTTTTTGCAGAAGTAAAATCAGGGTAAATTCCAAGATACACATCTGCTCGACTCTGGAAGAATAATAGAAAAGAAAATGCTTTTTATATTCACATTCTCGAAAAATTTTCAAGGAACACATTTATTTACAAAGCGATAGGTCATGGCAATCAAGGTAGTGCAGCATACAGACACTTTCATGCAGCACAAGGAAGCAGGTTTCTGATGAAGAGGTGTCTGGGTACCTAGATGTGTATCCCCCACCCATAGTGAATCCAGCTGATAAAGAATAAAGAAGGAAGAACAGGGGCCTTGAAGTTGCCTCACAATAGTGAGCACCTGGACAGCACATGGAGCAGGCACAGAGGTCACCTGGTCACAGCCTGCCCTATAGTAGTAATTCCTTCTAAATTTGCATCTGGAAATTAGCATAAGCAGTTAAAATTAGTCACTCTGAAACTTCTTTGGTTTTTGTAGTGCTGTGCATTTCCTCTTCTATGGTCATGCGTCAATGACCAACTACCAACTAGACGAGAAGTTAATTTTGAAAATAAATTTTAAAAGATAGATCAACATTTATTAAAAGAGGCCTCTAGAATTTCACCATGGAACAACTATGTAAAGGAACTCAAAATTATGGCAAATGCTCTATTTTGTTTGTTTGATTTTCTTTCAAGTTCTTTCTTTCTTTTCTTGAAGTTCTTTCAAAAAGAAATAAATGAATAAATGATAGAGAATAAAACTACCTACCACATTTAGGTTTTTCTCATTGCGTCCTTGGAATAAGGACATGATTTGGAGACAAAGTTTGTCAATCCCTGGATAGCTGCACCACTTGGCATTGTTGGCTTTTAGTTTGTTATAGAAAAAGCAGAGTTCATTACTGCCGCACATAAGCTGTAAAAATAAAATTTAAAAAATCTGAAGCATTACTAAATAATCATCCCTTCTTGGAAGGAAACATTGAGGTTCCTGTTAGGAACAGATCTCCTTTATGTTACAGTTATATACCACTTTTCTTCAAGCATGCTCAAGGTGAGATGCCTGGGCTGTCTAGTCAATTTTGCTTCCAGGTCCTGATGTAGGCCTGGCTCTGGATAGCTGAGGAGAGATTTCTAAGGGGGTGCTCTCCAACAACCACCTTCTTCCCACACAACCTCTCAGGTATTAAGATTGGCAGATGGGGCCTTCTTGATAGTTCCTTAAAAGTTTGGGAGTGGGGTCCTGGAAAAGGGCATTCTCAATAGTGGACAGTAAGATGAACAACAGAGTATTTGGCAGAAGTTGAACAGCAGCAGAATTCAAATGGTACTGGTTGTGTCACATGCAGGTAGGAATGTCAATCATTCCTTTCTAGCATCCCTGACTGTGACAGAGTCTTAATCCTGTCTGGGAGCAGCCACCGAAAAGCATTGTGGAAGGATGTGTGGATCTAGAATTGGCCTCCACAGTCACTTAGGGACTCACTGTTAAGACCATGTTCTTGGAAGACAATCTTACTTGGCTACGAGTAATCGCCAAAGAAGAAGAAGAATTTCCATTAACCATTTCTCTTTTCTTTGAAAGACTTCCAGTGTTGAGATCCATAAGGGTATATTCACGTATAACTTATGTTTATATATATTCCAGATTCTCAATATAATATGTCTGATGAAATTGTTTCTAAAGTCCACGGTGACTCTGACCTTATCATACTACAAATGTTCATGTGATCCAAACCTTCTAATTCTTCAAGCTCACACTCAACATAAAGAAATGAAGCGGATGGCAGGAAGACTAACTCTCCATAAAGATGCAGAAGAAAAATATATATTAGAATTATGGGCCTTGAATAATACCTACTCTTATCAATTCTTGAGGAAGGCGTAGAATTAAGGAAAAGACTCCTTTCATGCCATCCAATGTGTAGGCAGGAGCCAGGCCCATGAAGAGTTTAACCTTTTGAGCAAGCTGTGGCATGGTTGAAAAGGCAATAAAACCTGGAAAAAAGAAACAATTCTAAACATAGCACTTGCAAACAAACAAACAAACAAACAAGAGATTTAAAAAAAAACCTGTGGCTCTCCAGGTGTTGCAGGAGCTGGAGCCCATCAGCCATGCTTGATAATGCAGAAAGGCAAGAAAATAAAAGGTATTTCATTCTTTTCTTATTAACTTACCCGTTGTACCTCCCTGGGAATGGCCAATATAATACAAGTTTTTTTGCTTAGTTTTCTGCAGAATAAAGTCTATGGCTGCTGGATTATCATAAATTGCCATTTCATGAAAGCTGAAAGACAAACACAGAATATAGGTGAAATTTTGCCTGTCTGCAATTGCATACAGTTGTGGACATTAATGTCTAAATACAAAAGGTACCATACATTACATATGATACCCTTACTTTTGGAGGATAACATTGTAAGCTTATTGTCCTATGGAAAGAGTAAGGAGAGAAAGAGTAAATATATATTTATGATTTATTTAAATATTTATATCACCCTTAAACTTGCCCAATAGGTTCTCAGATATGTACATTGTCCACATGTTAAAGGATAATTTTAAAGAATTATATTAAATTATATAAAATCGCTCAACTGCGTTAAATTTAAATGGTAGTTCAGAAGTCCCTTTACACATCCTAAAAGGTGTACATCCTGGAATGTCTGGGCAAAATGGTGTGTCTTCACAATATGCCTGGAGGAACTAACAAATCTGTACAATAGCGGACCCTTTATCAGGTAATCTAAATGCCAAATTGTTCGTGGTCTTATATGCTAGTTGTATTAGGACTGGCCTAAGATATTCTGGCACTGGAGGTGAACCACAAAATTGGACCACTTCCCTCCAGGGAGGAAGCAGTGAGTGAAGATCTACACCAATGACCAAGTGGCAATAAATGTCTTCATTACAACCAAGTGGAGAATGAAGATCTACATCAGGAACGATGTGCGGAATCACACTGATGATGCTTTTCATATGGAAGATGGAAGGGCATTCCACAGTGAAGGGGCAAGAGCAGGAAATGCCTTTTGGGGGGTCACTACCCTCTGATATTATGTGGAGTGTGGTGCCATGCTAAAAATTCCCCACAATTAAATTAAAATTCTGCTCTGGTTGGCTGAACTGATATTACCCTTGCTGGTACCTTTCCCAGGAAAATCAAAGGCTCACTATGTCAGGTTCCTACTGGAAGACCGGACAAACGCTAGAACATTAGCAGTGGCAAAGTTTTTATTGGTGGTTGCAAGAACCAATGATCCCTATCCTTAAGTCTGAACAAAAGAATAATAGTAATAATAATAATGATAATTTATTATTTATACCCTGACCATCTGGCTGGGCTTCCCCAGCCACTCTGGGCGGCTTCCAACTAAATATTAAAATACAAGAATACATCAAACATTAAATGCTTCCCTAAACAGGGCTGCCTTCAGATGTCGTCTAAAAGTTTGGTAGTTGTTGTTCTCTTTGACATCTGGTGGGAGTGCGTTCCACAGGGCGGGCACCACTACCGAGAAGGCCTTCCGCCTGGTTCCCTGTAACTTGGCTTCTCGCAGTGAGGGAACTGTCAGAAGGCCCTGGGCGCTGGACCTCAGTATCGGGGTAGAACGATGGGGGTGGAGATGCTCCTGTTTAACCTGGAGGTAGGCTGTCTGAATTGTGCATTGCTTTGTAATGATTTGTTGGGTCTCGACCATAATAAAGATTGATGATGATGATGATGATGATGATGATAAAAATAAATACATCTATGAAGCATCTCAGTTAAACGCATTTGTCAGGGGCTCAGGAGCAGGAGCACAGGGGAGAGAGGAAATGGAGAGCGAAGGGGAAGAATCCGAGGGCAGCGTAGGGGAGTATGACAGTGGCCCGAGAGATTCCATGAGCTTCTCCAGCGAACCAGAAGATTCCCAGAAGGGGGCGCCGATGGTCAGGGCAAGGGGGGGTCCCAGGGGGGACGCACCAGAAACAAGGAGCCAGCGGGGAACCCTGAAGCAGCAGCGGGGGATCAGGACCAGTTTCCCCACCAGAGCGTAGTGGGGGGGAAGAGTCACATGTGTCAGGGCCAGCGTCTCCTCCAGCGGGGAGAGAAAGTGAGTCAGGGCTGACCACGCCTCCAACGGAGGGGAGGTCAGTTGCAGCTAGCCTCCCCGAAGGGGGAAGCAGTGACAGCAGCAGGGAAACGGTCAGGAGGAAAGTTGCTGGCTGGGCGCGCACGCCAAGTTCAAATGTACAGGCGCGGGGGACAGCAGGAGACCCGGATGGGGAACCAGCTCCTAAAGCCCACCGGAGGGAGGGGGAAGGCTCAGGGGATTCAGCGTCAGAAGAGTCTAGAAAGGGCGAGACCCCAACGGACAGGCGGAACCAGAGGCGGAAAGAACAGAGGAAGAGGTGGAGTAAGGCTAGAGTCTTAAACTGGTGCCTGGGGGGAGGAGACTCAGACGGAGCATCAGCGGTCTGAAGTTTGAGACGTAGAGCTGCACGCTGCGGCTCTGGAAGTGAAACTGAACTTCAATAAAGACTTTTGTACTTAACAACGAAGCAGCGTTGGTCCTTTGTGAGCTGGGATCTCGGGCAGCTCTGACAGTATGCTCCGTCTCAGTTAAAATTTAAACCTCGCAGCGTGAGTTGGCGCAGCGAGGGGCAAGACTTGGTGTTTTGCGAGCTCACGAAGATAGGCAAAGATGACTACAGAGGACAAGGTGACAGAACTGCAAAACGCAGTCACGAGGCTGTATGCAGAAGTAGAAGCATCCAGGAAAAGAGAAGAAGAAGCAGTAGCGCTCTGCCGGGATCTGCAGACCAGGTGGGAACGTTGGGGCAAAGAGGGGCTGCCAGGACCCAAGCCGGAGGGAGTTGGCCTCAGGAAGAGGGGGGGCAGCATAGTAGCCCACTTCGACGGGAACCTGCAGCAGTACCCTAACTTCAGAGCCGACATAGTTTACGCGCTCAATTTGCTTCGGAAAGACTTTAGAGATGAGGAAGAGAAAGTGGGATTCATAATTACTCATCTGCATGGGGAAGCTAAATCGTGGCTGCGGAATTTATGGCGCGAAAATGATCCCGCCCTCCAAGATGCCGACGCATTTATCAAAGCTATGGACGCTTGTTTTAAATCAACGGTAGATGTGGATGTGGCCAGGAGGGAAATGCATGGGCTGCAGCAGGGGAAAGCCACGGTGAGACACTATCACTCACGCTTTTTTGCGTTAGTGAATGTGCTGGGCTGGCAGAAGGACTCCGTTGCTGTCAGGGACCTGTTCTGGGAGGGACTGAATGGGGCCGTGAAAGATGAGCTGGGAAGGGGAGAAAGACCTAAAAGCACCACAGAAGTCGTTCAAAGAGCTCTGGCGATAGGGGTGCGCCTGGAAGACCGCCCTTGGAGCAGAGAGGAGGGACGTAGGGCAAGCACACCAGCCAGAACAACTCCCTTCCTACCCAAAGAGACAGGGCGCGTGCTATCCACGCCTCCACTGGGGAGGGGAGAAGAGCCGATGGAGATAGGTGGTGCCAGGGCTCAGACAGCAAGCAGAGCCCAAACACCAGGAGCAGTCAAGGCGAAGGCTCCTAGAGGGAGCAGGAAGTGTTACATCTGCGACAGTGCACAGCACATGGCCAAAGAGTGTCCCCAGAGGATCCAGAAGCACACTGCAGCCTCAGCAACAGTAAAGGGAGCAGTTCAGCAGCAAGAACAGCTGCAGGGAAAAGAAGAAGCCTGGTTGGAAACGGAAGCACTGGGGCCCAGCCAGGCGAGTCAGTAAAGCAGTCCCCAGAGATTTTACAGCCCACAGACCCCCTCCCACCCAAACCAGTGGTGCAACTCACCGCATCGCTCCAGCTGCCCAATGGGTTCACCCTGGAAGTCCCAATTACCATTGACTCTGGGAGCAACGCAAACTTTGTAGGAGTGGACTTCATCAAGCAACATCGCATAGCCCTCCTACCAGCCACGATGCCCCTAAACGTCGTCACGGTCGATGGCAGGAAGATACTGGGAGGAGAGGTGGTACAGCAAACACCGCCTATGGTAATGCAAATTGGAAACCACCGGGAAGTCAATAGCTTCAACGTCACCCACCTGTCGGACACGCCCATAGTGTTGGGCATGAGTTGGCTGGATAGGCACAGCCCGGCATTAGCATGGTACCAGCGGCAGTTAACCTTCTGCTCTTCCTACTGCGCAGAACACTGCATCCGGACTTGCCAGGAAGAGGAGGGGCAAGAGGATGAACCGCAGCTACACCTAGGCATGGTGCAAGCGGTACCCAACAAGTACAAGGAGTTTTTGGAGGTCTTCTGCGAGAGGGAAGCGGATAAGCTGCCTCCCCACAGGCCTTACGACTGCAAGATTGACCTCCTGCCGGGGGCGACGCTGCCGACTGGAAAACTGTATTCCATGTCTGAGGACGAACTGCAAGAACTCAGGGAGTTCATAGATCACAACTTGAAGCGGGGATTCATCCAAGAATCCAAAGCAGTGGGGGGCAGTCCCGTGTTTTTCGTGAAGAAAGACATGCCCCAACGCAGGCTCGTAGTTGATTATAGGATCATCAATTCCAGGACGAAGCCCACAGCATTCCCCATGCCCAAGATCGACGACCTGCTCGCGACGGTGAGGAAGGGACGACTCTTCACCAAGTTGGATCTACGAGGGGCGTACAACCTTATACGCATGTGGGAGGGCGATGAGTGGAAGACGGCCATGTTACACCTTTAGGCACCTATGAATATCGCGTAATGCCATTTGGTCTGCAAAATGGCTCCCATACCTTCCAAGCTTTCATGCATCACGTGTTGGCGGGACTCCTCTACAAGAAGTGCATCTGCTTCCTGGACGACATCCTGATCTTCTCGGAATTGCAGGAGGCTCACGAGGGGGACGTCAAGGAGGTCCTGCAGAGGCTACAGGAGCACAGACTTTACGCCAAACTAGAGAAGTGCCAGTTCGACATGACGGAGGTGGATTTCCTGGGCTACAAGCTGTCCGACAAGGGACTCGCCATGGACAGCACCAAGGTCCGCGCGGTGTTGGACTGGAAGAGCCCGCGCAATCGGAAGGAGGTCCAGAAGTTCGTCGGCTTCGCCAACTTTTATCGCAAGTTCATCAAGGGGTTCGCGAAGGAGACGGCGGCCATCACGGACACACTCAGCTCCAAGAAGAAGAAGTTCACCTGGACGGACCAGGCGGAGCAGTCCTTTAGGAATTCAAGCCTTAGTCAGAGGAATTGGCCACTCTCCAGGTGCCCGGCTTGAGTTCCTTGTTGATCTCCCCCGTCAGTGGCTCCCGGCAAGACAAGGCCAGATCTCTTATCGGCGATCCTTCTCAAACGTGAGAAGAACACAACCACTCCCCCCTTCCATCCCCAGGGAGGGGAGAGAGACAGACAGAAATGTATTTACATGCCTTTATTTCTGTCTTTCCAGCAGTGCAGAGAAAACGTGTCTGCACTCTCTCAACACCAACAGCAGAGAGAGAATAACTCCTCCCATGTACTTCCAGTACAGGGTCATGTGACACTCTGAGCTAACATCCGGTGCTCAGTGCACAGAATAGACTGTCCCTTTGTTCCCACGGTACAGTCCCAAAACATCAACATCCTGTTTGGCTTTCCAGCCATCTGGAGCACTCTTCAGCATTGCTCCTTTTTCGTAACATCCTCCCCCAAAAGAATCAATGCGTGTTGCGGCAAGCAAAGCGTGATCCAGAGAAGAAAACAAACAGTTGTTATACACATAACACTCCCCTGTTGTTTCAGTTCCACCCTTGGAACTACCCGTCACTGGTTTCCCCAGTGTACCTCTCTGGTTATCTGGCTTCCAAGGAATGAGTGCATCTGCATTACCTTGGCTAGCAACTCTCTGTTGTGTCTTTGTCTCTGACTCAGACACAGCTCCAACCTGTCCCCAGTTGTGCACAACAGCAACACATGCAACAGCTAAGTTAGCAAACTCTTCTGAGTACCTTTTGGGTGGTTCACCCTTTGTAACTCTCTCAGACCTGCGTAAGAGGTCTGATCCTCTCTGCTCACTGGTTCTGTCTCAGGACTCTTAGGAGAACCAGTTCCAATAGTAAACAGTGGTTCATCCTTCACCTGTGAAGGTCTATCCATTGTGTGAGATTTCCTCTCAATGACTGTGACAACTGAGCTCTCTGAGCTATCACTGTCGCTCTCAGTACCACTGTAATCTGTAAAATCTTCATCATCATCTGAATTGTCCTCTGTGGGAAATGTGTGTTCTATCACTCTCTCCTGTTCAGGAGAACTCTCTAGAAATTTTGTGAGAATCACCTGACCAGATTCAGACAAAATTACTCTGTAGAGACCCTTTTCATATCCCACAAAAATGCCTCTGGCATTCTTTACTCCACCTGGAGCTTCTGTCCTCACATGAGACCAAAAACCCTGAAATGGGCAACAGAAGGTTTTCTCTGGAACAGTTTCTCAAAAGGAGAACTTCCCAACTCTTTTGAAACCTTTCTCACCCACGCATGACAAAACGACATGAGTGACTCCGCCCAAAACTCATGTGGCAGATGTGAACTAAGCAATTGCGCATTCATCCCCTTTTGCAATTCTTTGTTCACCCGTACACAGACACCCCTGTTCCACGCTTCCGCTGAAACAGCAACCTTGTGTCTTATCCCTTTCTTCTGCAGGAACTCCTGAAAATCCTGTAAAAGAAAAATTTGCTTCTCATCTGTTAAAAGACAATCAATGTTAGCATCATGCATATTTTTAACCTTGTCACAAAACTCCTGAAACCTTTCCAAGGCTTCCTGTGGCCTCTGTAACACATAAATCCAGACAAAGTTAGAGAAATGATCCACACACACAAGATAAAATCTTGCATTGCCTCTAGATGGTTCTAGAGGACCAATCACATCAGCATACACCCGCTGAAACGCTCTGTCGACCCTGGCCATCTTCTTGGCGCTCGTTTTGGTCACACCTGCGAGAGAAATCAAGTTAGACTCAGAATTACATTCCATGTAATCACTTTGGTCAAAAGTCAACAAATACAGTCCATCTTTCTCTCTGGCAGAAAGATACAACTCTCCATCTTTGAAGATCTTGCAGCTCTCAGCATCATAGGACAGTTTCAGTCCTTTCTTTGCAATCTGCGAAACACTCAGCAGATTGAACTTCAATTCAGGAACCAAGTAAACATTGTGTATAGTCAGGTTCAGACTCTTAAGATACACAGTTCCTATCCCGGTCGCGTCCAGCTCCTGACCGTTGGCTTGTTTCACAGCGAAGCTTTGCTTCTTAAACGTTGAAAAGAGTCCTTTGTGTGGGGACATATGACAAGTACAGCCCGTATCGATCACAAACGAGCTTCCAACATCTGGCGTAGTTCCTTTCGCCATCAAAGCCTTTGCAGGTTTCACCGAAGACTTGGTATGACCTTTGCCTGCTGCCTCAGGCTTTGCTGAGCGGCCCTTAGCTCCTTTTGGCTGGTGTGGCTTCTTGCAGTTCCGCTGAAGATGCCCAGCCTGTCCACAATTGTAACATCGGACAACGTTCAAAGCTACAGCATTCTCTCCAGTAGCAACATCAGTGGGGGAATTAGAACTCCGTTCCTCCCTCCCCCTGTCCTTCACCTCCAGTGCAGCAAGGCGGTCGTGTTCATTCAAAACAACGGCACACACCCTCTCCGCGGTCAAATCTTGCGCCGGAAGGGAACCAAGCTGACTGGCAACGGTTTTGTAAGTCCGATTTAGGCTGTTTATCATCATGAAGCAGAACACTTCCTCCTGTAGACGGAAATTGCGTTCCACCATCTGTTGGCGCAGATATTTCATTTCCGTCAGGTGCGCTTGAACATCTCCATCAGGCGCAAGCCTCAGATTGGTCAGCTTCTCAAAATACAGCAACGCTGAAGAACCAGCATCCCTCTGATGTGTTCTACGCAGCGTCTCCCAAATCTCTTGCGCGTATTCCAAATCCTGAATATGCACAAGTTGGTCATCCGAGACACACAGAATTATAGCCGTCCTGGCCTTCACATTCTGTGATTCCCAACCTCGCGTTGGTGCTTGAGGGATGGGGTTCTCAATCACTCCAAAAATCCTCTGATTCTGCAGCAGGGCCTTCATCTTTACAGACCAAGATGAATAATTGCCATTAGTCAGGGGAGGCGGGTAAGGCAAGCCTTCCCCCTTCTTGGCATCCATTTTGAATCCAAGTCTCAGCTCTCACTCTTGAGCCAGTAAAATCCAAAAGTCTCTTTTGGGTTGTTTACTGCCTTCACTGGCAGGCAAACTGCAAGCTGTCTCAAAGTCAAAACAACTTTTGAGTTCCCAGGCTCTCACTGAGCCAGCCCCACGTGTCAGTAACTTTCCACTGTACTGACTGTCGTTGCCTAGCAACTGTGCATACCTTTCTTCAGATAGGATTTCTTATCTAGCCACAAGTATGCCTGGTATGCAAGCCTTTGCTCTCAGAGCTGTTTTTCCAAACGCAGCTCCTGTGAACCAGAGAATGAATCAATCTGCGTTCACACTTCTAGCCCGATATTCAGCATACCTTTTTGGGCTCCGTTGCTTAGAAAACACCCCCTCTCGGTGTCCAGCCGTCTGTTCAGCTTCTGGCTGCAATGCAGACGTTATCTTCTTTCCTTGGTGCAGAGGATGGCACACGATCCATCAACCTCTCACCTCTCATGCTGATTCCCATGGATCAGATAACCACCGGCGTCTGCTACCAGTTGTCGGAATTCAAGCCTTAGTCAGAGGAATTGGCCACTCTCCAGGTGCCCGGCTTGAGTTCCTTGTTGATCTCCCCCGTCAGCGGCTCCCGGCAAGACAAGGCCAGATCTCTTATCGGCGATCCTTCTCAAACGTGAGAAGAACACAACCACTCCCCCCTTCCATCCCCAGGGAGGGGAGAGAGACAGACAGAAATGTATTTACATGCCTTTATTTCTGTCTTTCCAGCAGTGCAGAGAAAACGTGTCTGCACTCTCTCAACACCAACAGCAGAGAGAGAATAACTCCTCCCATGTACTTCCAGTACAGGGTCATGTGACACTCTGAGCTAACATCCGGTGCTCAGTGCACAGAATAGACTGTCCCTTTGTTCCCACGGTACAGTCCCAAAACATCAACATCCTGTTTGGCTTTCCAGCCATCTGGAGCACTCTTCAGCATTGCTCCTTTTTCGTAACAGACTCAAGCGTCTCTTCGCGTCCAAAGAACAGCTGTTACACGTGAACCCCAGCAAGCCAATGAGGGTGGAGACGGACACCTCGGACAGAGTGGTGGGGGCGGTCCTGTTGAAGCAAGATCCGCAAGGGGACTGGAGGCCGTGCGAAGTCTACTCCAGGAAACTCAGCAAGTCAGAACAGAACTACACCATCTGGGACAGGGAGTTGCTGGCCATTCATGCAGCCTTCAAGGCGTGGCGGCACTTCCTCGTCGGAGCCAGACACACAGTGCAGGTTCGCACGGACCATAAGAACCTGGAGTATTGGCGCATGGCGCAGGTCCTAAACCAGAGACACATCCGCTGGGCGGAGTTCTTTGCGGATTTCGATTTCCGGATAGAATACGTCCCAGGAGACACCAACGTCATGGCGGATGCACTATCCAGGAAGCCGCAGTATCTCGAGGAAGCGGCACCGGTGGCGGCCAAACACATTTTCGCACCGAAAGCGTGGGCGTGCGCTTCAGCCGCCGTGGACCTGGACGCGGTGCGTCGAGCGCTGCAGACAGATTCGTTCGCACAATCCAAGATGGAGGAGGTGCGAAGAGGCACAGCGAACGACGACGAGTTCCAGATTTGAGACGGACTGCTCATCCGCAAAGGCGCTCTCTACGTACCTGGAGACGACCTCCGCGCGAAAGTCCTGCAGCAGTTACACGACGCGCCCAGCACTGGGCACTTCGGCAAGGACAAGACGGCGGAATTGGTAACCAGAGACTTTGGGTGGCCCAAGATGAGAGGAGAAGTCGCGGATTACGTCTCCAGGTGTGACACCTGCCAAAGGGCCAAGCCAGTACACAGGAAGCCGTCAGGTCTGCTAGAACCCCTACAGACGCCGTTCGAACCGTGGGAGAGAGTGGCCCTGGACTTTGTCACAGATCTGCCCAGCTCGCGAGGCAAAACAGCTGTACTCGTGGTCATAGACATGTTCACCAAGATGGCGCCCTCCATTCCTTGCGCGAAGGTGGCCACAGCGGAACAGACCGCCAAGCTGTTCATAGACCACGTGTTCAAGGCTCACGGCTTGCCGCGGTCCATCCTGTCCGACCGGGGTCGCCAATTCATCTCGAGCTTCTGGCAGAAGCTGCTGGGCATCCTGAACGTCAAGATCAACTTAGCGTCGGCACGACACCCGCTGACCAACGGACAAGCGGAGAGGGTCAACGCCATCATGCAGCAGTACCTGCGATGCTACGCGAATCAACAACCCTCGACCTGGGTGGACTACCTACCGCTAGCCGAGTTTGCCTACAACAACACGAAGCACGCGTCTACGGGGGTGACACCGTTCTTCGCCAACAATGGGCGGCATCCCAGAACCTTCCCGGGGTTAGAGACGAAGGGGGAGGGGGAGCCACGGGGAGCAGAGCACTTAGCAGCAGAGTTACAGGAGGTCCACGAGCAACTCCAAAGGCACTTGGAACTGGCGAAACATGCCTACAAAATGCAGGCAGACAAGCACAGGAGAGTTGGGGAAGACATCCAGGTGGGGGACTGGGTCTGGTTAGCAGCCCAGGCAGTGCCGGCCAGGACGTTAGCTAAGAGGAAGCTCAAACACAAGCAGCTGGGACCTTACCAGGTCGCGGCACAAATCAATCCAGTGGCCTTCCGGTTGACACTCCTGGAGGGCTCCAGAATGCATCCAGTCTTTCATAGGTCCGTGCTCACACCCTACAGGGCACCCCACAGGTTTCAGGCGCCAAGGGAACGCGCCAGACCCACTTAACAAATCTCCAACGAGGGAGGGGTCACGGAGGGCGATGCCACTCAACGAGGTCACGGAGATTTTGGACTCGAGGTGGGGAAAAGAGGGAGTGGAATATCTCCTCACCAGGGAAGGTACCCCAGCCAGCACCAACAGATGGGTACTGTGCTATGCCGTGGAGGAGCACTACCTCAAAGACGAGTTCCATGCACTCTTCCCACACAGACCTATGCCGGCAGAGTATTTCGACGACTGGCTTTTCACACCCACACTTTCAGCCAGTACGTTCCAGGGTTTTTCATCAGCTGAAGAGACGACGCCGGAAACAAGCTCCCCGGAGGGGTCACTCTCGGGGTTTGCCACAGGCTGCTCCTATTTGTGGGACACTCAACCGGAGGTGGGGTGGCGCAGGGAACTGCTGCGGGGACCCTTACACGCAGTCTCACTCGAGGTACCCGGGGGAGGGAACGACATGGACGTGTTGGGGGAAGATCCTGGATTCGAGCACAACAGCAGAGAGCTGGAAGCAGAAGAGATCGACGTCGACGAGCCCATTGCGGTTTGGCCGGATCCCGCTGGCCGGCTGCACACCGGGGGGAAGAATGGTATCCCGCACTCACACCCACAGCACTGGAGCACCCGGAACCCACACCCAAAGAGGGGGAGGGGGGAAGGGGGGCTTCGAGGGGGGGATGGATGTCAGGGACTCAGGAGCAGGAGCACAGGGGAGAGAGGAAATGGAGAGCGAAGGGGAAGAATCCGAGGGCAGCGTAGGGGAGTATGACAGTGGCCCGAGAGATTCCATGAGCTTCTCCAGCGAATCAGAAGATTCCCAGAAGGGGGCGCCGATGGTCAGGGCAAGGGGGGTCCCAGGGGGGACGCACCAGAAACAAGGAGCCAGCGGGGAACCCTGAAGCAGCAGCGGGGGATCAGGACCAGTTTCCCCACCAGAGCGTAGTGGGGGGGAAGAGTCACATGTGTCAGGGCCAGCGTCTCCTCCAGCGGGGAGAGAAAGTGAGTCAGGGCTGACCACGCCTCCAACGGAGGGGAGGTCAGTTGCAGCTAGCCTCCCCGAAGGGGGAAGCAGTGACAGCAGCAGGGAAATGGTCAGGAGGAAAGTTGCTGGCTGGGTGCGCGCGCGAAGTTCAAATGTACAGGCGCGGGGGACAGCAGGAGACCCGGATGGGGAACTAGCTCCTAAAGCCCCCCGGAGGGAGGGGGAAGGCTCAGGGGATTCAGCGTCAGAAGAGTCTAGAAAGGGCGAGACCCCAACGGACAGGCAGAACCAGAGGCGGAAAGAACAGAGGAAGAGGTGGAGTAAGGCTAGAGTCTTAAACTGGTGCCTGGGGGGAGGAGACTCAGACGGAGCATCAGCGGTCTGAAGTTTGAGACACAGAGCTGCACGCTGCGGCTCTGGAAGTGAAACTGAACTTCAATAAAGACTTTTGTACTTAACAATGAAGCAGTGTTGGTCCTTTGTGAGCTGGGATCTCGGGCAGCTCTGACAGCATTGTAAAATCATATAGGGAAATCCAGTTGGGAAAGACAGAACTCCACAGTGCCATCTGGTTTCGTAGTGTTATATTGCCTATACAATGCATCTAAAATGCTTTTTTCTTTACTAATCTAGCTGGGTCCTGGGAAAGTTTTTAGGAAAAGCATCCCTTCCATCCAAGCAACAATAGCCCCTTGTACTTACCTGAAATTCCAAAATTCTTCTTGGTCTACTGAGAAGTGCTGATGTCTTCTAGACCAGGTGGTCCCCCTGTTATTTATTATCCAGACATCATAGTCAGCATCTGCTAGAACAAATCCCAGACTATTGCTAGGAAGATTTGAAATCCAGCTCCTGCCTTCACAAAGGTTACCAGGTACCAATAACACAACTGACTTAGGCCCTGGAAAACAAAGACAACATTAGATAGAGAATGGGCACTCACAGAGCACCAACATTTCCCACTGGTATCTAGCCCAAGGCCAAGCAGAGTAGGGTGCAGGGGGTACAAAGGAGATGAGCCAGACATTTCCTAGGACCTCAGAAAATGTTTCCATAGATTGTGTGAAGACTAGCAACATTGTTTTGTGTAAGCCTACATAAAATGCTGTGACACTTCTTTCCCCGCCCGCTTTCTCTTCTGCCAACATGTCCCCGCCTACGTTTCCCAAGTAATCCAGAGAGGCAGTGCTGAAGCATTGGCAAAAGGTAGCAGAAGTAGGTGAGGTGAGAAGGTAGGTGGACCTTTCCTCTCCTGTGGGTGAAACGCTGTGTCTCTGAGGTGATTGCTGCCTGCAGCTGAAGAGGGGCCACAACTGCTGCGGCTGTTTCTAAACAACTCTCCTAAGAATCAGGAGATAGTTAATATTTGCACTGATTTTTGAAAAGGCATAAAAAAGCCACTCAACCAAACCCCACGCCACTTAAGATATTTCATAGTGTTCTGCTATGAATAGAAGACTGGACAATTATTCTAACTGTTGATAATTTGGAATTATTGATTAATCTGGGAAGCCTTGTTGCTCAGATATAATGAACAAGGAATCATCAAGTGTGTTTACAACTGAGCGCAACTCAAGTGATTTCAGCCAACTTGCAACAATTTCTTGAATGAAAGAAAAAAATAGTGAAGTCTGGGTAACATTTTTAAAGTTGAACATAGGGATATCAGGCATGGCATGTGGCATTTTAATGCATTTACTGCTAAATTTCAAAATTACCTGTCTTCCCAGAACTATGTCTTCCATGTGGAATTCTGTTTGCCTGCAGGTAATAGCCATCCCCTGTCAGGATTGTATACTCTTCACTGGGGTATCCCCAATACTGGATAACTTCAGGCTGTGAGTGGAGAAGGATGGAAATAGAAATGCTAGATTAAAAAATAAATAAATCTGATCATTTGATTTCTGGGACAATTGCTTTAATATCTCAAAGAACAAAAACTTCCGACGGCCAATTTTATTGTGAAGTAACTTTAGCAGCCCTAAACCAGGAATGGGAAATCTATAGCTATAGCTGGGCTCCAGCTATAGCTATAGATTTCCTACACCAGGAATGGGAAATCTATAGGCTATAGCTGGGCTCCAGCTCCTATCAGTCCCAGCCAGCATGGCCAAGGGTCAAGGATTATGGGAGTTGCAGTCCAACAACACCCCATCCCTACCCTAAATTCTCATAATGTACACATGATTGTATGCAAGTTTGCCCAAAACACACCCTTTTTTTTTGCCTAATAAAATGATTTTTTTTTTTGTATTCTATTTTCACTTGTATATACATTTTTAAAAACACTTTACTCTGGTATATACATTTCTATTTCCATTACTTGGCTGGAGAACAGTACGCAAGGAAGACTTTGTTCCAGTTTGTGTATTGTTCCAGAAAATACAAATCATGTAGAATCAGCTTGAAATGCAAACTGATTCAAATTTATTCCCCCTTTTCCCCATCTGGGTATATATGTGTGAAGTGTACATAACCACAGATTGATTGTGTTTTTCTGCATTCCACAACAAAAAGACAAAAAGGAAATCTATACTGATCTAATGCAAAACACCAAGTCTGTATGGTAAGCAACTGCAAAGAAATCTCACCATGAGAAATATTGCTACAACAGCAGCTAGAATACTCATTGCGAAGTACTGGAAGACGCAAGAACTACCCACACTGGAAGAATGGCAGATGAAGGTGATAGACTATATGGGCTTGGCAGAAATGACGAGCAGAATCCGAAACCAGGGAAGAGAAACAGCGCAAGAAGAATGGAAAAAATTCAAGGACTATTTAAAGAAATATTACAAAGTTAATGAAAGTTAGAATGATGTTGGACTGGAAAGTAAATGGTTACTATTAGTAATGGTTAAGACAAGGAGAATAAGGAAGAATAGTCTAAATTTAAATTAAAATAAGGGAAGATTTGCTGAACAATCGATAAGAATTTGGAATACAGAAAGGGGAGGCATGAGGAAGTCGGGGAAGATAGGATATGAAATTAGGATATGAAATGATACATGTTTTTTTGTTTTGTTTTTGTCTTTGTATGTTTATGTTTGTTGTGTTGTGTCTATATGGAAAAATAAAAATATTATAAAAAAAAAAAGAAATCTCACCATGAGAAATATAATGAATCTGCTGCCTAAGGCTTCAGCTAATGCATGTGCAGCAAATGTCAACATTTACACTGAGGAGCCAGTGTAAAACTCTGCTCCGAGAAGGAGTTATCAAAGCTAACTGTGTCTTCTAGATCAGTTTATCTAGCCAAGAGAGTATTGTTTCAAACACGATCAGATTAACTTGCAGTTTGAAATAACTCCTGCCAAGCATGGAGTTTCTTCCTGGAAATGCATGTGCTCTTGAAAACTGTTTTAAAAATGAAATTATAAGGATCATGGTCCACTGTTTTCAAGGCCATCTGAATTATTAACTTACAATAGTCATAAATTCTTGAGGATTCTGATGTCTTCTACTGCTGAATTCTTCAGATGTCAGAGCCTGTTGGACTAAGCAGGCCACTCCCCAAAATAGCCACATCTTGGACCTGTGTATAAAACAGAACTACAGGATCTCTAGTCTGAAAACATGAGTCCTTAATGAAAAAGATTTCAGGGGGGAAACTCAATATATTGAAGAATGATCTTGAGGAGACATGATGGGTGTTGAAAGGTGAGATAAAAGGGTGAGATGAACCTTTGGCCTGATCCAGCAGTGTTCTCTCTCCCTCTGGAAGGAACGGAGCTGGAAGTCCTATCTCCACACAGAGCCAGGTGGGGTTGAGGTGGGGCCAGCCTACCACTTCCATTCCTTCTCATCTTCCTCCAGTATCTGCCATGCTAGTGCTAGACCCAACAGTGCCAAGTGAGTCATGAAACCAAACAACATTCCCTCCTAACCCCTGTACTTTTTAAAAGTCTTACTGCACCCTTCAGACACCAATTCTAGCTGGGAAATAGAGTTGTCTCCCAGTTTAAAATATTGAGTCTGGAGGTGCTGAGAATTCCTCTTCCCAGGACCACTGGCTCAGAACGTGCAGTTGCTGACTGGGATACTGGGAAATGGGGTCTGCAACACCTCATGACTCAATCCATTAAACTCAATCCATTAAACTTAGCTAACATGTTTGCTTTGGTAATTTGTAGAACAAACCATTATTTACAATGGGATGCAAGTCTGCTAAAAAATTATTGATTGTACTTCAGCAGTGTATAACATTGTTAAATGAACAACTTAAGAATGCAAGCTATTAAAATGCAAGACCAAAGCTATGTCACTGAAAAATAAATTAAAAAAGAGACATGGAAGAAAGTAATTTTGCTTACCTGTTGTTGTGCATCAGTAGCGACCAGATCTCAAATAGACACAGCAGAAGACCTTTGTGTCAAGGAGTGAGCAGAGGAGTGGTGGAGACTGCCTGCACCTCCTGACCTTTCCAGGGAGGAGGAAGTGGAAGATAGTATCGAATTACAACAGGGGTTTGAGGGAGGTAGCAGCTCAGAGGCAGGTGAGGGGGAAAGTTGGAAAATAATGGGAGAGGAGGAGCAACACCTTGCTGACCTGTTCTTAAAAAACATTCCAGACCTTCCATTTCCCAGAACCCAGCGAGCCTTAAAAGTAGGAGAGAAAGAACTCAAAGACAGAGGGCACTTAGCAGCCCCCGTACAGCAGGTGATGATGATGGCGAATGAGGAAGTGGGAGAGAAGGGGGGTGCAGATTAACTGAGGACAACACCATTATCCAAGAGGCTGGGGTCTAGAGCCTCTCTGTGTTCGAAATGAAAAAGGACTGTAAGAAACTTTTCCTTGTCTTTATACTTTCCTGGGCAACCAGCCAAGAGCTTCTGGAAACTATGAAAACAGTTGAGAAAGAAAGCATTATCACACACCCAGCATTTGCCTAATGATAAGTCTGTACAAAGCATTATAATGTATATTGTTGTTTCTCCTTTTTCCTTGTTGTTGTTTTAATGTAACCCACTTAGAGGTTTATTTTTATATTAAGTGGTATATAAATAGTATATCAACATTTTAAAATGTGGTTTTAACTGAGAATGTGGTTTTCAGTGATCAATAGGGCTGCCATAAACCCAGGAAATCCTGGCCATCTGGGGGGTTTTTTTTCATTTTGAACCAAAAGTCAAAAGGAATAGGCAGTTCATCCTGTCCCTGGACACAGGGCCACGTACCCCTATTGGTCAGTTGGTTCCCTGCCCAAGGGAATGCCTGAGACCTCCTGCCGCCATAGGCCAATATGTGGCAGGCAGAATATCTGGCCTGCCATTCACTGGTTACCTAGGGTGGCTCAGAGCCCATCTGCAAAACCGCCTGCCTAGGAGGGCAGATGGACCTCTCAAACTTAAAACTTATTTTCTATGAAATGCAGGGGGAGAGAACTGTGTCAATGCCAAAAGGTAGATTTTATTAGATGACGAGCAATAGGTAATAGAAACAAAAAGCAGTTAAGAAATTGACCATAAATACAAGTCATACAGACCCAATGCAATGTCTACAATCGCAGGGAATATAAGCAGTTAGTGACTTTCATAACATTTTATTTGTACTTCTGCATAAGATAGAATATATCAGGGTATAGTTTCTTTGGAGGATCCAGACCCCATAAAAAATCGCCATGCTGCCATTCAGGAATATGCTTATGGAAAACTAAATTAGAGATTCGAGGAAGCAACAGCTGAATGTCCTTTCTGTTTATTACAATATCATGTCCACCATACCACACAGCAGTTGGCACAACCATGTCTTCGATTTGATAGAATGGAGGAGTGGTCTGTGGATGAAAATATCAGAATGATTAAAACAGTCTTCATCTGCCAGTCTTAGATTTTACCTGTTTTCTTAGATGTCTGATGGTTCATATGCAGGACCATCAAAACTCTGGGATGTGTGACCTATGTATCTGGAAAATGCTTCCTTGAGCATTAGTATCAGATTTTCTTCTCCATTGTATTAATGAATCTGTCACGTATTAATTGTTTACTGTGCATTCTTGATTTATGTGTAGGACAACTGCTTGACTAGATATACCAACATTGTGGGATGTACAATGACATTGAGGATGTGTATCAGGATTAATGTGCATGTCTGCTAAAATGAGCAATGGTTCAGCTTGGCACATTTAGGCTCTGGACTTAATCGTCTTTCAGGTAGCAGTGAGCAGGCTTTAGAAAGCTGCCCATATGACTTCAGTTTTGAAGTTCTCCGAATATCTCTTTCCTACTGCCATTGCATGGCTTCACTGCTGCTTCTACATTCATGCTTCTACAAACAAGATAACAGTTTTGAAACCATATATATACATACACAAACACACACATGCTGAACATGTGCAGCTTTATATATTTAAAGCATTTCAAACGTAGCACCACCATGACTATAGGAATAAAACTGAGTTTGCTTCTGCTGCTCTGAGGTTAAACACATCTCCTTGGGAATAAGCAACATTCTGATGTAAGAAAAGGATAATATGATTTCAAAGTAAAAGAAAAGAAAAGAAGATCTCTAACCACATAAATGCTAGGGTGGTCACCCCTGACTATAAAATCTTATAAATTTAATAAGCAAGGGAAAATGCTGTGGGAACCAGCATCAGCTTTGTTGGAATACTGCATGCTGGCCGAGGTGCTGGAGTCCGGTTGGTCTGCCACTGCCAGCTCTATCTGGTGCTCTTTAGGTGATCATTTGGGCTGTGGAATCCGGGACCTCAGCCATGTGTCCAGGCATGGCTGCACAAGGAATAGTGGGAAGCATCAAGGGTTTTCCAGGAAAGGGATGGGATCTAGGTTTACAGTGTTGGTATCCATCTGTCTTGGGAGAGAATGTAGTGCGTTTCCAGGGGTAAAGTCCAACCACTGCATTACCAGCACCAAAGTGACCTCCTTGAGGCGCAGGCTTGGGCAGTGGGTATGGGGGTCCTGGGCTGCCCAGACAATAAGACCACCATCTCGGCTGCACTGATGTGGACCAAAGGAAGTAGAGCAATGCATTTGGCACCAGCTTGGCTGCAGAAGGCGCTGGAAGGAGGCATACAAGGCCCCACCCAATCGTCTCTGAATTTGTGCCTGGTTTACTCCTGAAACTTTTCTTTTCTTTAACTCTTTACCGTATTGTATATAGCTTTGTTCTTACTGCCATAGTCAAAATATTTCAGTTCTCTTGATTTAAAAACCTATAAAATAAAGGGGAAAGTACAGAATTTTCAAATTTTCAATACAGGCATCTTTATAACATGCACAAAGAACCCTGTCCCTAATCCCTGCAAAAATTGTGAAAACTTTTCTTTAAATAGATAGATGTGAACTTTTATTCTTGTGATTACTGTATTTTGGCTGTGATTATATTGGTTGTATTTCATGGCTATAGATAGTCATCCTAGGCTCCTACAAGAGGAAGGATAATAATAATAATATTGTATTATATGATATAATATGATTATATAGTCAACAAAGATCTTGCTATAAGTTTCGAGCAATTGATATGTAAATAAACTATATTGTTGTGTATTTCTTTGTACACTTAAAGAGTGCAACCAATCAAGGTAGTCTACAATGGATTCCTAGACTGTTTTCATAAATTTGTGTGTGGTTTCGTAAAAATATATGATTATTTTATCTTGAAACATTTTCATATTTTTCAGTTTTTTTCAAATACAATCTGTTTTCACCAATATTTTGCATACTTTGCAAATTAATAAGTAAATGATATTGGAACCCTTATACAATCATTTCAAAAATCAATCCTTAATGTTCGCTATCCTAGTAATGGCCAAACTGTGTAAGCTAATGAGAAACTGCAATGTGCACATTAAAACTTAACTATCATTTCAGATATAATGAATAAAAAATCATTTGATGTTTGAAGTTTAAAAACTACTCTTTAGGCAACGAAATTGAAAAGTTTCTCTTTATTTCTTCTTTTGCATGACCCTATTTAAGAATATTTTCTTTTGGTTTCATTGGCACATTATGATCCTCAGTTTCTACACCTGTAGACACATATCGCATGTAACCGGGCAACTACACCAGCAGTAACTCAGAGCGACAAAGCTCCTGTGAATGGCAGCTTGTCATATACCATTTATTGCTATATTGTTTTTCATTTACTGTAACTTTCCTGCCACCTTCTGAAAATTAAAAAAAATCCACACACGTTAAACATTCATTTGAACATCAAATGGCCTCTAAATTTTGAAATAAGGAAAAATATGCATTAAAGCTCACCTGGGCCAAGTGGATCATGTTTTTTACAGAACCATAATCAGGAATAATTCCAAAATACGCATCTATTCGGGTCTGTGGGGGGGAAATAAGTATGGAAATGTTTTTAAGAATTGAACTAGCAAAAAGATCACAAGCATTAGAGCAATACAATATCCAAATACCTTGAGAAATTGAAATGGATATTGCATAGGAAAACATACATCTCAGGAAAGATGTGGTTGTGAGTTTCATACCGATTTGCATTTTTTTAAAAAAATATATACTATTTTAAGCATCATTCCGTGATCAATAAGCACAGGAAACCTTTGCCCAGCAGCGCTGTGGCCCACAGACTGCGGAAAAACTTTTCCCAGTATCTTGTTTGTGTGGTGGGCTCATGGGACAGTTTTTCCCCATGCAAAGAAGAGTGGAAAGCCTATATAAGGCTGCTGCCTATGATACTCAAGGCCAATTTGCCATGAAAGCTTCCTACCCACCCACACTGGGGTTAGAGCATTCACTGAGCAATTTGGGTCACTGGTTGAGAGGGCAAGGAAATAACCTTAAATAACCTGATTGGCACTTGCTTTACCTCTGTGAAATTATGGCCTTCCTTTGTTAGGTGAAGAATGTTGTTTGTATGAGGGCATGAATGTCACTGGGCAGAATCAACACAGTATAAGGGTGGGGCGATAAGGGACCTGAGGTGATGATTGATCATGGCACCCACAAGCTTAGTGTTGGGGTATCTGCCCAGTAGGAATCTGCACCCTGGTTGCCCAGAGAGACCTTACTTGCCTAGCTTGCACCTCAGGAAGAATCTGAACCACACTGGCTGACTCTCATGTAACAGGTTTGGGGCGGTCCAAACGCAGCAGATCCATTCTATCAACATGGGGCTTGTGGAATATCCTGGGATCCAATGCCATGCCAACCCGTACCCTGTCTGCTGCTGTCTGATTTTATCCCATCACCATTGTACAATCTTGTTATTTTGCTGCTATCTATGGGTCACATAGTTCAGACATTATTATTTTTTTGTTGCTTGAGACCCATCTTGTGAATTTCTTGAAATTAAAAGATGGGCTATAAAGATTACAAATAAATAACAAGTTAAGTTGTAATGTCCTATTTTTCATCTGTTACAATTAAAGCTACAAGATCACTGTGTTCTGATGTATAGGGAGTGGCTGCTTTGTACAGCTCCAAACACTGCTAGATGTCAGGCACAGAATGTCCTCCCCTCCCTTCGGGAACTTCACAGATAATAATTAATGAGCAGTTGATAGGTTTATAGTCCTTTGATTACAGCATCATGTTGCAAGCACAAATATACAGCTCTCTGCAAGGAGGGCAGTTGGCTATTCTGAATCCTCCTTCCAGCTTCCACAGCATTCAAGGCACCAACGGGAAGATCCTCCCCCTCTCTGCCTCCTTTGCTCTCTGATACATTCAAACCTCCGAGTCCATGGGGGGTCCCCCACACTCTCAATTGATGTCTTGACTAGCTGTCCCCTCCCTTCTGGTTCCCTTGTCATTATTTCACAACTGGGTAACTCCTCCCTAAGCTGTTCAGCTTCTGTCTCTCTCTCTGCTTCTGAACACACTGTGGACAAGGGGAGTGACTCTTCCGCCTCCAACTCTCCATCAGAGAAAAGCTGGTCTGCCATAGAATGCATCCCACAGTCCTCGTCTTCAGACCATTCCCTGACTCTAGACTACAAGAGCAACTTGCAACCATGTTCTGCCTCCATGGACAGAGGCAATAAAGCTTCTGAATGCAAGTTGCTCTTGAGCTCAGGTCCTGATTGAGGGTTTGTCCATCTGACTGGCTACTGTGAGAACAGGGCACTGGACTAGCTGGGCCATTGACCTGATCCAGCAGGTTCTTCTTAGGCTCTTAACTGCCCTCATCCCTGACCCTTCGACAGGCAAACTGAGATGAATGGGAGTTGGAATCTGACATCATCTGAAGGGCCACCAGTTTTCTACCCCGTGAGATATCAACAGATAAAGAAAACAACAAAAGCCATATAGTTTATCCCTTCTGTAATATACCAGGGTCTCTTCCACAAAGATTCTTCTCCATTCTGGCTCAAACATGTACAGACATGGTCACTCAGTTACACATTTAGGTCTCCAATGCTATACATGCATAGCTTGAAGCATGTACTATTGAACTCCATCATGTTAGTTACTCAATATGCAATCCAAACCATGGTTAATTTATCTTTAAATATTAGAATAAAATATATTGCTGTTGTGGGGACTGGAGTATGGTATTTTGCCAATATGTTTAGCAAAATAAAGAGTCAACATACCACATTTAAGTTATTTGGATTGCGTCCGGAGCCAAGGAACATAAATTGGATGCAAATCTCGTCCATTACTGGATAGCTACAAAACTTGGCCATCAGTCTTTTCAATTTGTTACTTAAAAAGACAAATTCTTTCTTCCCCCATATCAGCTGTAAAATTAAACACACAGAGAGATCTTGGTGATTCTCTTTAGAATTAATTTCCAAGCATTTAGAAATTAAATCCTCTTAATTAAACCAGGTATAGCATGACCCCCCCCACACACCAGTGTATAAGCTTGAGGGTTAAACTGCCCATATCACTAAACTGGTTATGCTAGAAGACTGCATTAACACACTCGGGAGTGCCCAACTTCAGCACACACTACACTAATGATGCCTCTGCCCCCTGTCTCCATGCATCACCCCAGCCCCCTCTGGGCACCACCCAATACAGCCGCTTCCACAGTCTCCATGCACCACATCCTGTTGGCTCCGCACTTCACCCACAACTGGACCAGGCCTGAACTCCAGAGGAAAGGCAGTGGGTGGGACAATGGAGCCAGTCACAACTGCAGCAGGCCCTGTGGGGCCTTTTAGAGAGTGCCTGGGCCTCCCAGGAGCCCCGCGGTGCCTGCTACAACTGTGTTGGACTGCTTCACGCCATCCCACTGCTGCTGGCCAAGGCTGGCAGCACGCAGAGGTGGCTACTACCACAGCGGTCTCAGAGGCAGTGGCTTAGCAGTGAGAACCCCAGGGTCCCATGGGTTTGGCGCCTATGAAGACACTACAAAAACCTATGAGAAATACCTACTTTCATTAATCCATCAGGAAGATTGAGAATTAGCACTGCAGGTCCACTGGTGCCCACAAATGTGTAGATAGGAGCCAAAGTCATGAAGAGCTTGACTTTCTGAGCAACCTGTGGCCTGAGTGAAAAGGCAATTAAACCTGCCAAAGAGAAAGGATTCCAGAATTCAGCAGCTTTTCCAGATAAACCAGAGTCAATATGCACACTCAGTCTTTGGGTCTCTCATACTGGGGAATGGTCTTATCCTAGTGGAAGAGCGCATTCTTATGTGTTCAACCCAGGTGTCTCAAGGTAGAGCTGGGAAAGACCCAGGAAAGCTGATGTCAGTCAGTGTTGACAATGTTGAGCTACAGGAACCACCTGTTTGACTTGGTACTACAGCTCTCTATCTTCCTATATGCTTGTCTGCAACCAGTTTGGAGAGGCCTCAAAACCAGAGGCATCAAGACCAATGCCAAAAAACAGCACTTCAATCCCTGCTTGTTCTTTCAATCTGAATTATTAGATCGGAACTATATCTGTGATGCAAATTTTGGATTGTAAGAAGGTTTTAAAATTAAGGGCTCAGGCAGTAAATGGATTCCATTCATTTCATATTACTTACCAAGTGTCCCACCCTGAGAGTAGCCGATAAAATACAATCCTTCTTGCTTAGTTTTCTGCAGGATAAAATTTATTGTTGCTGGAATATCATCTATCGCAATTTCATGGAAGCTATAGAACATTACAGGGAAAAAATGCAGGTGAAGTTTTCTCCCCTTAGCCTATTCTTGCATTAGTAGAGTACACTATTAGAGGTGTGTATGGACTCTGCCCCAAATAATGAGGTGAATTGGGATGATTTGGGCTGTGATCTCCCATTCCTAAAAGGGTTTGTACCTTTAAAAGAATGTTAAGTGAGTTAAAGGTGTGGTTGTCCACCCACCGCTGCCCCATTGACATCTTTGTATTGCTCCAGGTGAACCCAGACCCAGACAATCTAGAGCTTCATCTACACATTCCCAGCAAATCCCTGGGATTAATGAATATAGAGAATGTCATGCATTTTGTCATGTTGATGTAGGCTCTAAAAATAACAAGAAAAGGAACCATAATCCACCATTTCCCATTTTTTGGAAGTCTTTCCAGGACTGAAGCACTTCTGACACAACGGAAGGAAAAAATATATGTTGGTATCAGTTATACTTCAGAGACAGTAATTATTACAATTATCTCAACTATCCAAGCTACAAATTGTGCTTTATACCTGAAATTCCAAAATGCTTCTTGGTCAATTGACAGAGTCTTGTGTCTTCTAGACCAGCTGTTCCCTCTAGTATTTATTATCCAAACATCATAGCCAGCATCTGCTAGAGCAAATCCCAGGCTATTCTTGGGAGGATTTATAATCCAGGTCCTACCTTCACCCAAAACACCATGTACCAGTAAAACAACTGGCCTGGGACCTGGTGGGAGGGGAACAGAAACAAAATGGGCATTAGATAATATTGTTCTCAGTAGGAGTTGTTGTTAGCCACTTAATATAATAATACATATACTGCTTAATGCTAGATAGGTCTCTAAGTAGTTTACAAAATACAAAAACCCAATACACATATAAGCATCCATCATTAAAATATCCAGCAAAACAATTCATTAAAATAATGCAGCAAGTAAAATAGGACACTCAGATCAAGACCTCACAGTAATGCCTGTGTAGACAAGTCATTCCTTTGATTTTCAAGAAAGATTCCATAGCTTGCAAAGGGCTGTTAGAAAAGGAACTAATTCTAGATCAAGTTGAACATGACCAAAAAGGAACTAATTCCAGTTCACATTTGTCCACTTACAAAATGAACTGTTTCATGTTCAGTTCAGATTTTAGTTCAAATTATCCCCGACAATTTTTTATCAGCATTCAGAATGTTACAAGCTGCTGTGCTGATGTATAAAATATAGGCAAATAAACATTAAAACACATGCAGTTGGATGTGACTTATTTTCTGCAACAATTAGGAACTTTAAGCTTAAGAACTTCTAGGCTATGCTGAATCCTTTCAGTACACTTCCTTAAAAAAAACACCAACCAGTTACATTCCAGAATTACCTGTCTTCCCAGAACTGTGCATTCCATAAGGAATTCTGTTTGCTTGCAAGTAGTAGCCATCCTCTGTCAAAATCTCATGCTCTTCACTGGGGTATCCCCAATATTGAATGATTTCATTCTGCAAGAATAAAGAAAGGCTCGGCAGACTGAGACTTCTATTCTAAATCTAGATGTGCTACAGGGGATTTTAGTTACAATGGTGCTGAGGAGAAGAGAAAAAAGTTCCAGATTCTGCCTTTGTCCCCTGCTGGCTGTAATGAACAAAAGCAGAGGAGGTGCAATCAATACACTATGTATTAATCATTAAACAAAATATGTCATTTGGCCTTGGAGTCAGCTATATCCATCCATTGCAATCTATCAAGCCCTCTTTGGAGTAACTCAGGCAGGCTTGGAAATGCTTCTGTGAAAAGCAAATGCTTTGGAATATCACTTAAAAGAAAGATGTACAAATTATTTTGTCCTAGCAATAGCCTGTTGTTTTCAAATGCATCTGAACAAGCAACTCACAATAGTCATGAATTCTTGGGGATTCAAGTGCCGTTTCCTTAGGAATTCTTCTGACTCGATTGTCTGTTGGATTAAACACGCCACTGCCAAAAACAGCCACATTCTTGAGGTGGTTCGGACAGGTAATGGCCCCAGTTTGCACCTCATGAGTAAGGATTTTCCCACCGTATGTGAGTTGCTTCATATCACTCCAAGCTCCAAGTTGCTTCACAGCATGATTAAGGTACTGGCTCATACCTGGCTGTAAATTACAGGGCATCTCCCACTGAACATGGAGAATCTCTTGCTGAGCTTTTGTTCGGTGGAAGGATTACTTGAACAAAGTTGCCCAACTTACTGGAGGCTGAAGGAGCAACACAGTCTGAATAACACTTCCAGAAAGACTCCATGAAATGCAAACAAAATGCTTACTACAACCAGTGCTCTTTTCTGGTCGGAGCACACTGGAATGTGGTTCTAGCACGTCTCAGATAAGAACTTACTGTCACAACTTCATGGTGAGTTCTGACACATTTATTTTTTTTGGGGGGGGGGGAAGCACTATGGCAAAGGCTCACAGAACTTAAACCTATTAAAGTGAAATGGCTAGCCCCTCACCTGAAAGGCTGAGTCCCAAACTGAAGGAGAGCAGCAATTGTGCAAATGAAGCAATGTCACAGCAAACCAGCTCAGATGGAAAATGAGATGGCTATGAAGAAAATGAAAATTTGGGCTGTATGGTATCAACTGGACACCTGAACCAAAGATCATGGGGATTTATTGGAAATATGCCCCACAGAACTTGTTGGGACTTTCTTTGAATAAGCAGGCATGGAAGCAGACAATCAATCAGATGAGGAATTAATGACACCAAATGGCATGCTGGGAAATTGTTATGTACTGAAGTTCTCACCCTGGGCCAGCAGGGGGATACTGTAGATAGTTTTCACTCAGGTCCACATATGCAAATAAGGGATTGAAAGTGACGTTCAATGATTGGATAGTTACAGAAAGTGTTACAGTTGCGTTGTAGTGGAGCTCTATATAAGCAGGCTGGCTGAACGCTTCAGTTCAGTTCTGTTCTGGCCTGTGAATAAACAAAAGCTGTTTGAAGAATCGCTGTGTCGTCTGATATGTTCACCCACAACTTAACAAAAATAGAGTTCTCATTGGAGTCTGAAGATGCTGGGAATTCCTGTTCCCTGGACTATTCTCACAGATGAGTCTGTTGCTGCTGGGATACTGGGAAATGGGGTCTGCAGCACTCCACGACTCAATCAGTTAAACTGTGTGGGCCTGGCTAACATGTTTGCAATTTATTTTAAAATGGTACAATACACTTTAAACTTGCATTGGTAGTGTGTAAAACCTACTATTATATACAATGGGATGCAAGTCTGTTCATTTTTTACTTGATTTTACTTCAATACTGTAATGCAGAACCCTGTTAAATGTACAACTTAAGACTGCAAGCCAATAAAATGCAAGACAAAAGTTATGTCAGCAAAATATAAATTTAAAAGAGACATGGAAGAAAGTATTTTTGCTTACCTGTTCCTGTTCATCAGTAGCAACCAGGTCTCAAACAGACACTGCAGAAGGCCTAGGTTGTAATCAGCTACAGAGAACAATATCTGTTTCATCATACACTATTGGAGCAGATGCAGAGCATCTTGTAGAGGAATTGCAATAAATTTGGGTTGCCGAAGAAAGGAGTGGTTAGAAGGATATAAACTTGATCTCATATTCTTATTGTTCAGTTTAGGAAATAGTGCAAGTTTAACTATGATTCACTTGTATGGGGCATTAATAGAGAGCTCTGCTCAAAATACAAGCTATGCTTACATACAGTTTTTTAAAAGTTGCTGCAACAGGAAAACATACACCACCGAAAGCAGACTGAAGGTTTTTGCTTACCTGCTCCTCTCCAACAGAGTCTGAATTTCAGCTGGATGCTGCAGAAGTGTTGAAGGGAATTTAGCTGCATATGTTTTGTGAATAATTATGGTGGCATGCAGTACCCTGGACACCATTACACATTCAACCTCTGAAATATGTAGGTTAAGCACCTGATCTATGAGGCCTACGTGGATTTTGTAAGCAATTGATTGCGGGTGTAATCCTACACACATTTACCTGGTAATAAGCCACCCTAATCCACTTGATCTTACTTTGGGGTTGGCATTCATATGATCGCTCTGTGTGTGTGTGCTTTAATTCACTCTTGTTCCTTTCTAGATTCAAATTAAATGAGACTTAGAGGTACAAAGGCCTTGTAAATTATATGGTTTTGAAGAATTGTAGATTCTACACAACATGAGTATGCACTTGGCTAGACCAAGCAGAGCATTTCCCCCAATAATTCAAAGTGTGAGAGGAAATTCTCCCTTCCAGCTTTCATGAATTCTTCCCCAGTGACTCAATCTCCTGGCCCCCATGAAACACGCTTTTAATCCTACTTGACTCAAGTTTACATTTAGGGAAAACAAAATGCAGTTATAGATACTGTTTGTGTTTTCCTATAGACCAGGCACCCCCAAACTCGGCCCTCCAGATGTTTCGGGACTACAATTCCCATCATCCCTGACCACTGGTCCTGTTAGCTAAGGATGATGGGAGTTGTAGTCCCAAAACATCTGGATAGCCATGTTTGGGGATGCCTGCTGTAGACTATGTGATTTAAAATTTGCTGTCCTTTTTCAAGCACATTTTTTAAAGGGCAACTCCATGAGGAATTTAAAGGGGGCTGTGACAGCACTGTGTCCCCAATCTCCCCAGCGGGTACCAGGGCTGTGTAGAGAGCCCAAGCCAGAAAGAGAGCCTCTCCCTATTGTGAGTGGTACCACCGTAGGACAACATTCAAGATGGGTAGAAGGAGCGATGTAGGGACTCCATTTCTGATTCCTCAGGAGTAGCCGTGCTAGGCTGCTTGAAAAGCGGCTGTCTTTCCTCTTCTATCCCATTAAATTTGGATGATAAAACCACAGAAACACCGTGAGGAGGGCAACCCATTTAAAATGGTAAACAACAAGCAGCAAAACAAATCTGTGTACTGGCTTTAAATTACTTTGCCAAGCAACATCTTGCCACTTTAAGTAATAAGGGGATGGCGAATGACGCAGGAAGGTTTACTCCAAGAATAACTGGTAAGACAATCTCAACCTTAATTTCCTTTGTGGATTAAAATTATACCAAAAGGTACTTGACTATTAAAATGGATTGTATGTTGATTTAAGAGATTTTTTTTCTGTGAGGGGGACTTTGGTTTGCTGAAGAAAGGAGTAGATAGAGAAATGTGAAATAGAAGGACATAAATTAATAATTCAATAAAGGACGGTTTCTACCACAATTATTTTCTATTTATAGTTGTAGCCAATGGACTCTGTTGGATACAATATAAATACTTGAATTTGGTGCAATGAGCCCCCAGGGATCCTTTGCTGAGTTCCAAAGGTTTGAGGATTGGGACTATGGGAAAAGAGCATCTTGGAATGTAAATAGGTATACACTTTAAGAAAATACCATCTTGTGGCAAAATAAGGTCATGACAAGAGAAGATAGGTGTGGAAAGCAATAAAGCTATTTTTGAAGGTATACTACCAACTGTTGGAGGAAAAGGGATATGACAAATGGTGAAGGCTCGTGGCAGTAAAGCGTCACTGACAGCTGAAGGTGATTTCAGTGAGATTTTGATGTGAATTCATTTATCTGTAGAACAAAATTCTTCAGCATTGGCTGAGTTATTGAAGAACATTAAGGATTGTACCAGTGACATTAAAAATTTGGCGAAAAGGACAACACCATTGGAAGGGTCAGTTTAAAAACTTTCTGAAGGGAGCCAAGATACCAAAAAAGAAGAAGAAGTGTATAGTAGAAGTTCAAGGTCAGGTGTCAGCTCTGCAAGCTGAGAAATAAACCTTAGAGGACAAGATTGCAGTCTCGGGGAGATATATATATATATATATGAGATTTAGAGGTATACTGGAGCTTTGGGAGGAAGATTTTAAAAAAAGATTGGCAAAGGAATTGGCATCTTTTTCACAACTACAACCAGAGATAATGGAGAATTCAATAGACAGAGCTTATATAATTACTGGTCAATCATCATATCTGAAAGCTAAGAAACTCCCAGGGGACTTTTTGGTACAATTTTCTTCAAGAGCAATGAGAGATAAAAAATTGCAAACTCATTTTCAAAACAATTTAAGCATAGAAGATCAAAGGATTATAATTCTTAAGGAAATCCCAAATAAAATAAAAAATACAGATTTTTGGTTGAGGCATTAAAGAAACAGAAGATACCATTTAGATGGGAATACCCAGAGGGACTGAGTTCCACTTACAAAGTTGAAAGTCATAGATGTACAGATCTGCAAAGAGCACAAGATTTCTGGGAGGGGAAAAAAGTGGAGGTAATAGAAGTATAACAACAAGACGAGTTGGAGGAATAACAGTGAGACACAAAGGAATCACACAGTTATATGAGAAACGAACTTTATAAGGATTATAAATGAATCTGATCCAGAACAATTATGAGGTTGTGTGGAGTAAGATTAAGCAAGACAAAGAAAGATGGAATAGGATGAGACTCCCCTTTCTGGGCAGTGGTATAGATGAATATTTCAGACAATTCCGGTGAGCTGCTTTAAACAATGGCAAAGAGAGATAGTTACATTTATCCGGCAAGGGAAAAGCCAAGGATTAAATATAAAATTTTAATAGATGTAAAAGAAAGAGGCGGATTCTCACTGCCAGATCTAAAATATACTATGAAACAGCGTGTATTAGTTGATTAAAGAAATGGCTATTACTAAAGAATACAAGAGTGTTTGATTTAGAAGGATAAGGAAATAGTTTTGGGTGGCATGCTTACCTATGGTATGACAAGGGATTTTCTGAATCATTGCGTAAGGAGAAGTTTATATGGTGTTTTCAGCTATGAAGCTTCTTGACATGTTTTGGGAGCACGGAAGTAAGATGGCCCCTACTGAAGGCTTGATTGCCAAGGTAGCTGGGGTTAAAGTGGGATAGTTGAGACCAAATGTCTTGGGGCACCCCAAGGAAATTGATACCAGTGGGGAGTCATGCATCTTTACATACTATGACCTATAACCTTTCTTGCTGTATGTAGAAGGATGTTTTTAAGTTTTATGTCTCTTTGTGTGCTGTGTTTGAAACTGCTATATATGCTTTGTTCTAATGTGACTTGTGGCAGTCTTTTCTAACCAGCACGTCTGCTGGTTAGTGAGGTTGTCCTGTTGCACTAGCTTTAATAAACTGGGTTCCTGCTGGATCTGTTGAGCTTGCTGTTGGTGATAACAATTATTTCCAATTGTTCCAATTGTTCAAGAGCTTTTGGGGTTTTTTAAGGTAAATGGCGTATACAGGTAATAAGAGTGCTGCAGCTGATTCTTCTTCTGAAACATCCTAAGGAACAGATACTTAATACTTTCTATGTTATAACATAGACAGTCCTATGCCTTGGTTTCTGAATCTTAATCAGAGAAGGTCTGCAACCTGTGCTAATTGTTCCTAGGCCACATTTCCTGTGATCCCTGACAGTTGGCCATGCTGGCTGGGGCTGATGTCCAACAAGTGGTGGGAAACAGGTTGCTCATCCCTGGACGTGTCCTGGGCTGTGCCTGAAACCAGAACCCAAACGTGAACCACTTTCCAGCTGTTACTGTGACTTGGAAGAGAACACTTCTGGTTGGATTGGTGGATTGGTGAGATTAGTATGAGCACAAAGTTGGAAAAAAGCACCCTACTTCTGGCGCTTCCATGGGTGCAAAGCTCAGGAGTTGCTGGAAGAAATGGTGTACATTCTCCTACCTCTGGCATCATGATCTCTTTGTCAGGACAATGATCCACAGCAGGGTTCTTGATCTGGGGACCATTGACCCCTAGGCTTCCATGTGTGAACTTCAGGGGGCCCATAAACCAGGCACCAAAAATTATTTCAACCAATGAAACCAACGTTGCTCAGAATGATGCTCCTTCCTTCTACCTCATAGTCCTCAGACTCCTCCTGCCATCTACGGTGGCTTCTAAGGAAATCCCTTTGTGTCTGTTTAGCTTTCTGCTTTGAGACCCAAAGGCCACGCCTGGGGGAAGGAGGGGGCTCTAGTATACTCTCCAGAGACACCATGCCACTTGCCTGCTGTATGGTTTCTAATACATCTGATCCTTGTCTCTGTTCAGGGCTGGAGCACCTGCTATCTCACTCCTTCATCACTCATTATTTCCAAGCTCCTTTCTTCTTCTGGGGTGTGTTCAGTTTCAGATCACCATGGTCTTGGTTTCATACTCCTTTCCTCTTCTCCCTCTCTGTAAGCCACTTACACTGGCAGTTCCCACCACTCCTCCTCATCTGCCAAGTCCCTGACAGTGGCCCATCTAGTTCATCATCCTGTTCTGACAGTGGCCAAACAGATGCCTGTGGGATGCATGTAAAAATCTTATCTTATTTCCTTCTTGTGCCATAGAAAATTGTCTTTGTGAGAAGAATTCTGCAAGGGGGAATCATTTCTTCCATCAGATTCTCAAAAGGGCCTATGATCCCCTCCGCTCAAAGGTTAAGACCTCTAATCTACAAGGATCTCCGTCAAATGAGAACAGGTAATATCTATTTTGTGACTAAAAGATGAGGCCTTTGCAGAGAGAAATGTGCTTTTGCAATGCATGATCAAGCAATTCTACCATCAATTGTGTCAGTACAAACAGGTAGATTTAATTTGATGGCAAACAATAAGTAATAGAAACAAAACTCAGTTAACAAATTGATCATATATACATGTTATACAGACGTATTGCAGCATCTACAGTCACATGGAATTAGGGCTGGCATATTTCCAACAGTGAAAATCCAGACAGAAAAGTTGTTGAGCTTTTTTTCGCAAATTCACATAAATAGCTAAGGTATTTTTAAGGAAAATTGCCAAAAATGACACCTCCAACATGGGTTGTCATAAGTCCTAATGGAATATATGCAGTATATATGACTTTTGTAACATTTTATTTGTACTTCAGCATCAGCTTAAATATATCAGGGAAAAGTTTCTTTGGAGCATCCAAACCCCATGGAAAATCGGCATGCTGCCATTCAGGAATATACTTATGGAAAACCAAATTAGAGATTCGAGGATGCTGGATTAGGCCAGTGGCTGTCAGGAGCTTGCCTTCAACAGCTTACTGGCTAGCGATCTAGCGAAATCAGAGACCCGGAGAGCTTCTTTTAGTGTTGACCGCCTCTGCTCAAAGGTTAAGAACCTCTAATGTACAAAGATCTCCGTCAGATGAGAACAACAGGTAATATCTAAATTGTGCCTAAAAGATGAGGCGTTTGCAGAAAGAATTATGCTTTTGCAATGCATAATCAAGGAATTCTACTATCAGTTGTGTCACTGCAAACAGGTAGATTTAATTTGATGGTGAGAAACAAGTAATTAACAAATTGATCACATATACACATTGTACAGACCTATTGCAGCATCTACAGTCACATGGAATTGGGGTTGGCATATTTGTAACAGTTAAAATCCAGACAGAAAAGTTGTTGTGATTTTTTTTGGCAAATTTGCGAAAGAATTTTTAAGGAGAATCACCAGAAATGACAAGTCCGACATGGGTTGCCATACATCTGGATTTTCCTGGACATTTTAGCAATTTCTGCCTGGACACTACTTCTGACTGCAGTATTCCGGATAGGTCCAGCAAATTCCAGACATATGGCAACCCCAATGGAATATATGCAGTATATATGACTTTTGTAACATTTTATTTGTACTTCAGCATCAGATGAAATATGTCAGGGTATAGTTTGTTTGAAGCATCCAGACCCCATAAAAAATCAGCATGCTGCCATTCCGGAATATACTTGTGGAAAACCAAATTAGAGATTTGAGGAAGCAACAGCCGAATGTCCTTTCTGTTTTCTAAAATATCATGTCCACCATACCACACAGCAGTTGGCACAACCATGTCTTCGATTTGATAGATTGGAGGAGTGGTCTGTGGATGAAAATATCAGAATGATTAAAATGGGTTTCATCAACCAATCTGATGGTTCATAAGCAGTGTCATCAAAATTATGGGGAAATGGTTCCTTGAGCATTCGTTTCAACTTTTCTTTCCTAACGTATTAACGAATCTGTCATAAATTTGTGCAGGGTTTATTCCTAAACCTTTTCTTCATCTTTTTTTGTGACCCATTAAGTTCAATGAGAGTTAATCCTAAATAAATATGCAGCTTTAACACATTGAGATCTATGACAAATCCCAATCACAACAACCCTTATAATTACCGTGTTGTATATAGCTTTGTTCTTACTGCCATAGTCAAAATATTTCAGTTCTTTTGATTTAAAAACCTATAAAAGAAGGGAGAAAGTACTGAATTTTCAAATTTTAATGCTGATATATTTATAAAGTACACATAGATTAAAAATTGGCAATATGAATTGTCAGAACCCTGTCCCCAATGCCTACATAATATTAATAATAATAATAAGAAGAAGAATGTGGTATGGTAAAGGTAGAAAAGGTAAAGGACCCCTGGATGGTTAAGTCCAGTCAAAGGTGACTATGGGGTTGCGGCACTCATCTCGCTTTCAGGCCAAGGGAGCCGGCGTTTGTCCACAGATAGTTTTCCGGGTCATGTGGCCAGGATGACTAAACTGCTACTGGTGCACTGAGGACCGTGACGAGTGCCAGAGCGCACGAAAACGCCGTTTACCTTCCTGCCACTGAGGTACCTATTTATCTACTTGCATTGGCAAATATGGTATAATATGATTATATAGTCAACAAAGATCCTGCTATAAATTTCAAGCAATCAAAATATAAATTAACTATTTTGTCGTGAATTTCTTTGTACACATAAAGAGCACAACCAATCAAGGCAGTCTATGATGGATTACTAGATTGTTTTCACAAATTTGTGTGTGGTTTCGTAAGAATATATTATTGTTTTATCTGGAAACATTTTCATATTTATCTGGTTTTTAAAAAAATACAATCTGTTTTTACCAATATTTTGCATACATCACAAATGAATAAGAAAATGATATTGGAACTTGTATAAAATAATTTCAAAAATCAATCCTTAATGTTCACTATCCTAGTAATAGCCAAACTGTGTAAGGTAATGAGAAATTGCAGTGTGCAAATTCAAATTAATGATCACTTCAAATATAATGAATAAAAAATCACTTTAGGTTTGAAGTTTAAGAACTACTCTTTAGACAACGAAATAGAAAAGTTTCTCTTTATTTCTTCTTGTGCATGACCCTATTTAAGGATATTTACTTTTGCTTTCATTTGCATGTTATTATTGCCAATTTCTACATCTGTAGACACTTATATATCATATATCACATGTAACCGGGCAACTACTTTGGTGAAATTGACTGGCAGCTTCGCTTGCCCACGGAGCCTACACGCTTCCGCCTGCGTGTCTCTGTTCCCTCTGGGCACCTCCAAACTGCAGTGTAGCAGAGCTTAGCACAGCGACAGAAGCAGAGCCGATAATTGCCGTGTGTGCAGTAAATCAGTCAGACGCCCGGTGTCCTTCCTTATCTTACAAATAGCTTTAATCTCGTACAAAAACAACAGATCATAACTTTCCCGGTGACACGCAACTACACCAGCAACTACACCAGCAATAACTCAGGGCAAAAAAGCTCCTGTGAGTGGTAGCTTGTCATATACCGTTTATTGCTATATTGTTTTTCATTTACTGTAACTTTCCTGTCACCTTCTGTAAATTAAAAAAAGAAAACCCTTATATATTCACACACAACAAGCATTCATTTGTACATCAAATGAGCTCTGAATTTTGAAATAAGGAAAAATATGCATTAAACCCCACCTGGACCAAGTGGATCATGTTTTTTACAGAAGTAAAATCTGGAAGCATTCCAGTATACACATCTGCTCGACTCTGGATTGGAGGAAAATAATAATAATATAAATATCTTTTAGAATCATCTCTGATTATACTGAGGAAGGAGAGAGATGAATTGCACTATAAAAACATCACCAGCATCAGAGCAATACAACATACATATACCTTGAGAAAGGGAAAGGGATATTACATAGGAAAACATCCATCTCAGGAAAGATGTGATTGTGAGTTTCCTCCTCCTCTTCTTCCTACTCTTCACTGTTCTGTTCTGTTCTGTTCTGTTCTGTTCTACTTCTGTTTGTATGAGGGTAGAAATGGAATTCAGCAGGGTCAACACAATATAGGGGGTGTCCTGAGGGAATAATTAACCACAGCCACCTGCAAGCTCAGAGTTAGGTATCAGCCTGGTAGGAATCTGCACCATGGTTGCCCAGTGAGGCCTTGTTTGTTGGGCTTTCACCCCAGCAAAGTTAAACATGGGCTGACTCCAACCAAACAGGTTTGGGGTGGTCCAAACCCAGCAGACCCATTCCATCAATATGGGGCTTGTGCAATGATGAACTGATACTGGGACCCAAGGCCATTCCAACTCTTACCCTGTCTGCTGCTGTCAATAAAAATTTGGCTTGATTTTATACCATCACCATTGTACAGTCTTGTTATTTTACTGCACTCAAAACAAGAAAAACCAGAGAGAACAACAAAAACCATATAGTTTATCCATTAGGTAATGTACTAGGGTCTCTTCCACAAAGATTCTTCTCAATTCCTCTCAATTCTAGCTGCAACATATACAGACCTGGTCACTCAATTGCACATTTAAGGCTCCAATCCTATACATGCATAACCTTGAAGCATGTACTATTGAACTCCATCATATTAGTTACTCAATAGTCATGCTTTGGATTGCATGGTTAATTTATCTTTATCTATTAGAATAAAATATATTGCTGTTTTGTCAATATATTTAGCAACTTACCACGTTTAAGTTATTTAGATTGCATCCAGCGATTAGGAAAATACCCTGGATACAAAATTGATCTATTACAGGATAACTGCACAGCTTGGCATTCAGTTTTTTCAATTTATTATTAAGAGCGACAAATTCTTTCTTCCCCCATATCAGCTGTAAAATAAACACACAGAGAGATCTTGGTGAGTCTCTTTAGGATTAATTTCCTAAGGAAGTACCAGTTATTCATGCAAGACCCAAGGCAGTGATTCAACTTAAAGATTTTATTGAGGCTTCGGCAACAGACTGGGTAAAACATGGAAATGGGTCTGATTTATAATTTATATAGACTTCTGCTCCCCCCGCCCCCTAGTGCATGATTGGCTGTTTTGTGCCAGGCAGTGAATCACAATGCAGACCTCAAACGTCTGGCCTGCATGGTGATGCAGACTCAAGCTCAGAGCAGGAGACACCAAGGAACATACATAACATCTTGCACGACCCCCCCCCCCCCACGCTTGAGGAATGAAGTGCCCATATCACTGAGCTGATTATACACACAAGAAAAACCTATGAGAAATACCGACTCTGATAAATCCATCAGGAAGATTGCAAAATAGCGCCGCAGGTCCACTGGTGTCCACAAATGTGTAGGTAGGAGCCAAAGCCATGAAGAGCTTGACTTTCTGAGCAACCTGTGGCCTGAGTGAAAAGGCAATTAAACCTGCCAAAGAGAAAGAATTCCAGAATTCAGCAGCTTTTCCAGATATACCAGAGCCAATATGCACACTCAGTCTTTGGGTCTCTCATACTGGGGAATGGTCTTATCCTAGTGGAAGAGCACATTCACGTGTGCTCATTCCAGGTGTCTCAAGGTAGGGCTGAGAAAGACTCCCATCGGATACCCAGGAAAGCTGTTGCCAGTAAGTGTTGACAATGCTGAGCTGGAGGGACCAACCGTCTGACTTGGTACTACACCTCTCTATCTTCCTATATACTTGTCTGCCACTAGTCTGGAGAGGCCTCAAAACCAGAGACCTCAAAACCAACACCAAAAAAACAGCACTTCAGTTGCTGCTTGTTCTTTCAGTCTGAATTATTAGATCGGAACTGTATCTGTGATGTGAATTTTGGATTGTAAGAAGGTTTTAAAATTAAGGGCTCAGGCAGTAAATGGATTCCATTTGTTTCATATTACTTACCAAGTGTCCCACCCTGAGACACACCGAGAAAATACAACCCTTCTTGCTTGGTTTTCTGCAGGATGAAATTTATTGTTGCTGGAATATCATATATCACAGTTTCATGGAAGCTGTAAGACATTACACGAACAAAATGCAAGTGAAGTTTTCTCCCCTTAGCCTCATGTTGCATTAGTAGCGCACACTATTAGAGGTGTGTATGGACTCTGCCCCAAATAATGAGGTGAATTGGGGTGATTTGGGCTGTGATCTCCCATTCCTAAAAGGGTTTGTGCCTTTAAAGAGAATGTTAAGTGAGTTAAAGGTGTGGTTGTCCACCCACCGCTGCCCCATTGACATCTTTGTATTGCTCCAGGTGAACCCAGACCCAGGCAATCTAGAGCTTCATCTACACATTCCCAGCAAATCCCAGATTGGCCCGATTCAATTCAGGATCTAGGATTCATCCAGAGTGAATGCACAGTCCTAGCTATTATCCTTAGCTACATCTCAGAGCTCCACAAATTCAGCCTGCATGAATATAAAGTCATGCATTTTGTCATGTTGATGTAGGCTCTAAAAATAATAAGAAAAGGAACCATAATCCACCATGTCCCACCTTTTGGAAGTCTTTCCAGGACTGAAGCACTTCTGACTCAACAGAAGCAAAAAAGATATGTTGGTATCAGTTATACTGCAGAGACAGTAATTATTACAATTATCTCAACTATCCAAGCTACAAGTTGTGCTTTATACCTGAAATTCCAAAATGCTTCTTGGTCAATTGACAGAGTCTTGTGTCTTCTAGACCAGCTGGTCCCTCTAGTATTTATTATCCAAACATCATAGCCAGCATCTGCTAGAGCAAATCCTAGGCTATTGTTGGGAAGATTTGCAATCCAGATCCTACCTTCACTCAAAACACCATGTACCAGTAAAACAACTGGCCTGGGACCTGGGGGGAAACAAGAAAAAGGGTATTAGATAATATTGTAGACAATCTACCTTTTAGATAATTTCTGTTCACTTCATTAACATTGTGCATTGTGATGATCTTCTCTAGTCCAGAATAGATACAATTATGTATATGACAGAGATAATTGCTTCTAACTAGGTGATGTGCCATGGCTGTCCCACCTTTCGGCACTATTTAACAATAGTTTGGCTGGCCCTATTGATATGTAGAATGAGGCAGTTGCTTCAGGTAGCAGAGGATTTGGAGTGGGAAGTCGGAAGACAGAGCTTCATAATTACCATGTTACATGCCCTGTTGTTCCCAACCCTTATATCCTAAGATAAATGAATGATGTTGTCCCTTGGCTTATCTGAATTGCTTCTGTACATGGAATGGATTGGAGAGGGCTCCAATCCACCAAGCAGCGAAATGTCTTGATAGCAACTACTGTCAGTTGTAGTTAAAAGATTTTTGAACTAATTTAGTGAACTTCACTTAACTGAGCTAGTTAATTCTGAGATTTTAAGCAAATATTTGTTCTCTCCGGGCTATGTGCATTCCTAGAAAAATTACCTGTCTTCCCAGAACTGTGCATTCCATAGGGAATTCTGTTTGCTTGCAAGTAGTAGCCATCCTCTGTCAGGATTTCATGCTCTTCACTGGGGTATCCCCAATATTGGATTATTTCATTCTGCAAGAACAAAGAAATTCTCAGCAAATTGAGACCTTTATTCTAAATCTAGATGTGCTACATGGGATTTTAGGTACAATGGTGATGAGGAGAAGAGAAAAAAGTTCTGGATCCTGCCTTCCTCCCCTGCTGGCTGTAATGAACAGAAGCAACCAGGAGGAGCTTTCGGCAAACAATGTTTTAAGCATTAAACAGAAACTGTCATTTGGCCTTGGGGTCTGCTAAATTCATCCATTATAATCCATCAAGCCTCTTTGGGGTAACTCAGGCAGGCCTGGAAATCCTTCTGTGAAAAGCAAATGCTTTGGAATATCACTTAAAAGAAACATGTACAAATTATTTTTTTCTATCAATAGCCTGTTGTTTTCAAATGCATCTGAACAAGCAACTCACAATAGTCATGAATTCTTGGGGATTCAAGTGCCGTTTCCTTAGGAATTCTTCTGACTCTGTTGTCTGTTGGTTTAAGCACACCACTACCCAAAACAGCCACATCGCTGACCTGTGTAAAACAATATCTGTTGCTTCAAACTCCTTAGCAAAGATTGGAAGCCTTTCTTAAAATAGTTCTTTTAAAAGATCTGTGATTTTCTTCCAGCCAGGAACACAATGGAGGTGGTTTTGGCACCTCTCAGGTAACAGTAAGAACTTGCTGTCACAACTTCGTGGTGAGTTCTGGCCCCTATTTTCCTTGCGAAAAAAGCACTATGACAAAGGCTCACAGAACTTAAACTCACAGTTGTACACGGAAGTGCACGTTAACTCTGCGTCCAGGGCTGCTGTATACCAGCTCTGTTTGCTACACCAGCTGAAACACAACCTGGCTGTGCACTGTCTCTCCAGAGTGGTAAATGCTCTGCTTATCTCCCACTTGGACTACTAGTATGGCTCTACGTGGGGTACTTTTGAAGATGACTCAGAAATGATAACTAATCCAGAATCCAGCAGCCAGATTGGTAATTAGGAAAAGCCACCACAACCATATAAAACCAGTCCTACAGAATCTACCCTGACTCCCAGTACATTTCTGAGTACAATTCAAAGTGTTCGTACTGATCTTTAAAGCCCTAAACAGATTCAGCCATTGCTGGGAGAAGTGTAGTTACATGGAACCAGTATAAGGCTTGTATATAAGTATACATTTATTCAGTTTGTGATTCCCCCATGGTTGCATCAGTTCTTTGCCCGCAGATTTTGTGCAAGTAGCCTTAATTTCTGGATGTGTAACTCTGTTAAATGCAAGCTATTAAAATGTAAGACCAAAGTATGTCACCAAAAAAGAAATGAAAAAGATAAATGGAAGAAAAGATTTTTGCTTACCTGCTCCTGTTCATCAATAGCAACCACATCTCTAATACACACTGAAGAAGACCTAGTTTGTAATAAACTGCAGAGATTATGATAACTTTCATCAGCTACTATATAATTATGCAACACGTGTCTTTCTGCATTGTTAATTATGAAACAGACACAGAGCAAGCAAAAGGGTTATGACGAAAGGATTATCACACACCCATCATGGCAAGTCTGTACAAAACATTGAAATGTACATTGCATTTCCTTGCATTTTGTTTTTTAAAAATGTAATGCACCTGAAGATTTATTTTTAAATTAGTGATATATAATTTGTATATCTACATTTATTTATTTTTGTCCTGTGTGCATCGCCATCATTATTTTGTATCCATGTACACCTGTAAGTTGTACTCAAGGAGGCCCCATTAGCCGCCGCGCCGCCGGAGCACAATTTCTGTTCTTATCCTGAAGCAAAGTTCTTAACCTGAAGCACTATTTTTGGGTTAGCGGAGTGTGTAACCTGAAGCGTATGTAACCCGAGGTACCACTGTAATAACAAAAGCAAACTCCTTTTACACTAAACATATCAATAAGCATGACCCATTCACCAACCAAACCCCCAGGGTACTGAGAGAGCAAGGTGCTGCTCTTTATATACTATAAATAATGATGGCGATGCACACAGGACAAAAATAAATAAATGTAGATATACAAATTATATATCACTAATTTAAAAATAAATCTTCAGGTGCATTACATTTTTAAAAAACAAAATGCAAGGAAATGCAATGTACATTTCAATGTTTTGTACAGACTTGCCATGATGGGTGTGTGATAATCCTTTCGTCATAACCCTTTTGCTTGCTCTGTGTCTGTTTCATAATTAACAATGCAGAAAGACACGTGTTGCATAATTATATAGTAGCTGATGAAAGTTATCATAATCTCTGCAGTTTATTACAAACTAGGTCTTCTTCAGTGTGTATTAGAGATGTGGTTGCTATTGATGAACAGGAGCAGGTAAGCAAAAATCTTTTCTTCCATTTATCTTTTTCATTTCTTTTTTGGTGACATACTTTGGTCTTACATTTTAATAGCTTGCATTTAACAGAGTTACACATCCAGAAATTAAGGCTACTTGCACAAAATCTGCGGGCAAAGAACTGATGCAACCATGGGGGAATCACAAACTGAATAAATGTATACTTATATACAAGCCTTATACTGGTTCCTTGTAACTACACTTCTCCCAGCAATGGCTGAATCTGTTTAGGGCTTTAAAGATCAGCACGAACACTTTGAATTGTACTCAGAAATGTACTGGGAGTCAGGGTAGATTCTGTAGGACTGGTTTTATATGGTTGTGGTGGCTTTTCCTAATTACCAATCTGGCTGCTGGATTCTGGATTAGTTATCATTTCTGAGTCATCTTCAAAAGTACCCCACGTAGAGCCATACTAGTAGTCCAAGTGGGAGATAAGCAGAGCATTTACCACTCTGGAGAGACAGTGCACAGCCAGGTTGTGTTTCAGCTGGTGTAGCAAACAGAGCTGGTATACAGCAGCCCTGGACGCAGAGTTAACGTGCACTTCCGTGTACAACTGTGAGTTTAAGTTCTGTGAGCCTTTGTCATAGTGCTTTTTTCGCAAGGAAAATAGGGGCCAGAACTCACCACGAAGTTGTGACAGCAAGTTCTTACTGTTACCTGAGAGGTGCCAAAACCACCTCCATTGTGTTCCTGGCTGGAAGAAAATCACAGATCTTTTAAAAGAACTATTTTAAGAAAGGCTTCCAATCTTTGCTAAGGAGTTTGAAGCAACAGATATTGTTTTACACAGGTCAGCGATGTGGCTGTTTTGGGTAGTGGTGTGCTTAAACCAACAGACAACAGAGTCAGAAGAATTCCTAAGGAAACGGCACTTGAATCCCCAAGAATTCATGACTATTGTGAGTTGCTTGTTCAGATGCATTTGAAAACAACAGGCTATTGATAGAAAAAAATAATTTGTACATGTTTCTTTTAAGTGATATTCCAAAGCATTTGCTTTTCACAGAAGGATTTCCAGGCCTGCCTGAGTTACCCCAAAGAGGCTTGATGGATTATAATGGATGAATTTAGCAGACCCCAAGGCCAAATGACAGTTTCTGTTTAATGCTTAAAACATTGTTTGCCGAAAGCTCCTCCTGGTTGCTTCTGTTCATTACAGCCAGCAGGGGAGGAAGGCAGGATCCAGAACTTTTTTCTCTTCTCCTCATCACCATTGTACCTAAAATCCCATGTAGCACATCTAGATTTAGAATAAAGGTCTCAATTTGCTGAGAATTTCTTTGTTCTTGCAGAATGAAATAATCCAATATTGGGGATACCCCAGTGAAGAGCATGAAATCCTGACAGAGGATGGCTACTACTTGCAAGCAAACAGAATTCCCTATGGAATGCACAGTTCTGGGAAGACAGGTAATTTTTCTAGGAATGCACATAGCCCGGAGAGAACAAATATTTGCTTAAAATCTCAGAATTAACTAGCTCAGTTAAGTGAAGTTCACTAAATTAGTTCAAAAATCTTTTAACTACAACTGACAGTAGTTGCTATCAAGACATTTCGCTGCTTGGTGGATTGGAGCCCTCTCCAATCCATTCCATGTACAGAAGCAATTCAGATAAGCCAAGGGACAACATCATTCAATTATCTTAGGATATAAGGGTTGGGAACAACAGGGCATGTAACATGGTAATTATGAAGCTCTGTCTTCCGACTTCCCACTCCAAATCCTCTGCTACCTGAAGCAACTGCCTCATTCTACATATCAATAGGGCCAGCCAAACTATTGTTAAATAGTGCCGAAAGGTGGGACAGCCATGGCACATCACCTAGTTAGAAGCAATTATCTCTGTCATATACATAATTGTATCTATTCTGGACTAGAGAAGATCATCACAATGCACAATGTTAATGAAGTGAACAGAAATTATCTAAAAGGTAGATTGTCTACAATATTATCTAATACCCTTTTTCTTGTTTCCCCCCAGGTCCCAGGCCAGTTGTTTTACTGGTACATGGTGTTTTGAGTGAAGGTAGGATCTGGATTGCAAATCTTCCCAACAATAGCCTAGGATTTGCTCTAGCAGATGCTGGCTATGATGTTTGGATAATAAATACTAGAGGGACCAGCTGGTCTAGAAGACACAAGACTCTGTCAATTGACCAAGAAGCATTTTGGAATTTCAGGTATAAAGCACAACTTGTAGCTTGGATAGTTGAGATAATTGTAATAATTACTGTCTCTGCAGTATAACTGATACCAACATATCTTTTTTGCTTCTGTTGAGTCAGAAGTGCTTCAGTCCTGGAAAGACTTCCAAAAGGTGGGACATGGTGGATTATGGTTCCTTTTCTTATTATTTTTAGAGCCTACATCAACATGACAAAATGCATGACTTTATATTCATGCAGGCTGAATTTGTGGAGCTCTGAGATGTAGCTAAGGATAATAGCTAGGACTGTGCATTCACTCTGGATGAATCCTAGATCCTGAATTGAATCGGGCCAATCTGGGATTTGCTGGGAATGTGTAGATGAAGCTCTAGATTGCCTGGGTCTGGGTTCACCTGGAGCAATACAAAGATGTCAATGGGGCAGCGGTGGGTGGACAACCACACCTTTAACTCACTTAACATTCTCTTTAAAGGCACAAACCCTTTTAGGAATGGGAGATCACAGCCCAAATCACCCCAATTCACCTCATTATTTGGGGCAGAGTCCATACACACCTCTAATAGTGTGCGCTACTAATGCAACATGAGGCTAAGGGGAGAAAACTTCACTTGCATTTTGTTCGTGTAATGTCTTACAGCTTCCATGAAACTGTGATATATGATATTCCAGCAACAATAAATTTCATCCTGCAGAAAACCAAGCAAGAAGGGTTGTATTTTCTCGGTGTGTCTCAGGGTGGGACACTTGGTAAGTAATATGACACAAATGGAATCCATTTACTGCCTGAGCCCTTAATTTTAAAACCTTCTTACAATCCAAAATTCACATCACAGATACAGTTCCGATCTAATAATTCAGACTGAAAGAACAAGCAGCAACTGAAGTGCTGTTTTTTTGGTGTTGGTTTTGAGGTCTCTGGTTTTGAGGCCTCTCCAGACTAGTGGCAGACAAGTATATAGGAAGATAGAGAGGTGTAGTACCAAGTCAGACGGTTGGTCCCTCCAGCTCAGCATTGTCAACACTTACTGGCAACAGCTTTCCTGGGTATCCGATGGGAGTCTTTCTCAGCCCTACCTTGAGACACCTGGAATGAGCACACGTGAATGTGCTCTTCCACTAGGATAAGACCATTCCCCAGTATGAGAGACCCAAAGACTGAGTGTGCATATTGGCTCTGGTATATCTGGAAAAGCTGCTGAATTCTGGAATTCTTTCTCTTTGGCAGGTTTAATTGCCTTTTCACTCAGGCCACAGGTTGCTCAGAAAGTCAAGCTCTTCATGGCTTTGGCTCCTACCTACACATTTGTGGACACCAGTGGACCTGCGGCGCTATTTTGCAATCTTCCTGATGGATTTATCAGAGTCGGTATTTCTCATAGGTTTTTCTTGTGTGTATAATCAGCTCAGTGATATGGGCACTTCATTCCTCAAGCGTGGGGGGGGGGGTCGTGCAAGATGTTATGTATGTTCCTTGGTGTCTCCTGCTCTGAGCTTGAGTCTGCATCACCATGCAGGCCAGACGTTTGAGGTCTGCATTGTGATTCACTGCCTGGCACAAAACAGCCAATCATGCACTAGGGGGCGGGGGGAGCAGAAGTCTATATAAATTATAAATCAGACCCATTTCCATGTTTTACCCAGTCTGTTGCCGAAGCCTCAATAAAATCTTTAAGTTGAATCACTGCCTTGGGTCTTGCATGAATAACTGGTACTTCCTTAGGAAATTAATCCTAAAGAGACTCACCAAGATCTCTCTGTGTGTTTATTTTACAGCTGATATGGGGGAAGAAAGAATTTGTCGCTCTTAATAATAAATTGAAAAAACTGAATGCCAAGCTGTGCAGTTATCCTGTAATAGATCAATTTTGTATCCAGGGTATTTTCCTAATCGCTGGATGCAATCTAAATAACTTAAACGTGGTAAGTTGCTAAATATATTGACAAAACAGCAATATATTTTATTCTAATAGATAAAGATAAATTAACCATGCAATCCAAAGCATGACTATTGAGTAACTAATATGATGGAGTTCAATAGTACATGCTTCAAGGTTATGCATGTATAGGATTGGAGCCTTAAATGTGCAATTGAGTGACCAGGTCTGTATATGTTGCAGCTAGAATTGAGAGGAATTGAGAAGAATCTTTGTGGAAGAGACCCTAGTACATTACCTAATGGATAAACTATATGGTTTTTGTTGTTCTCTCTGGTTTTTCTTGTTTTGAGTGCAGTAAAATAACAAGACTGTACAATGGTGATGGTATAAAATCAAGCCAAATTTTTATTGACAGCAGCAGACAGGGTAAGAGTTGGAATGGCCTTGGGTCCCAGTATCAGTTCATCATTGCACAAGCCCCATATTGATGGAATGGGTCTGCTGGGTTTGGACCACCCCAAACCTGTTTGGTTGGAGTCAGCCCATGTTTAACTTTGCTGGGGTGAAAGCCCAACAAACAAGGCCTCACTGGGCAACCATGGTGCAGATTCCTACCAGGCTGATACCTAACTCTGAGCTTGCAGGTGGCTGTGGTTAATTATTCCCTCAGGACACCCCCTATATTGTGTTGACCCTGCTGAATTCCATTTCTACCCTCATACAAACAGAAGTAGAACAGAACAGAACAGAACAGAACAGAACAGTGAAGAGTAGGAAGAAGAGGAGGAGGAAACTCACAATCACATCTTTCCTGAGATGGATGTTTTCCTATGTAATATCCCTTTCCCTTTCTCAAGGTATATGTATGTTGTATTGCTCTGATGCTGGTGATGTTTTTATAGTGCAATTCATCTCTCTCCTTCCTCAGTATAATCAGAGATGATTCTAAAAGATATTTATATTATTATTATTTTCCTCCAATCCAGAGTCGAGCAGATGTGTATACTGGAATGCTTCCAGATTTTACTTCTGTAAAAAACATGATCCACTTGGTCCAGGTGGGGTTTAATGCATATTTTTCCTTATTTCAAAATTCAGAGCTCATTTGATGTACAAATGAATGCTTGTTGTGTGTGAATATATAAGGGTTTTCTTTTTTTAATTTACAGAAGGTGACAGGAAAGTTACAGTAAATGAAAAACAATATAGCAATAAACGGTATATGACAAGCTACCACTCACAGGAGCTTTTTTGCCCTGAGTTATTGCTGGTGTAGTTGCTGGTGTAGTTGCGTGTCACCGGGAAAGTTATGATCTGTTGTTTTTGTACGAGATTAAAGCTATTTGTAAGATAAGGAAGGACACCGGGCGTCTGACTGATTTACTGCACACACGGCAATTATCGGCTCTGCTTCTGTCGCTGTGCTAAGCTCTGCTACACTGCAGTTTGGAGGTGCCCAGAGGGAACAGAGACACGCAGGCGGAAGCGTGTAGGCTCCGTGGGCAAGCGAAGCTGCCAGTCAATTTCACCAAAGTAGTTGCCCGGTTACATGTGATATATGATATATAAGTGTCTACAGATGTAGAAATTGGCAATAATAACATGCAAATGAAAGCAAAAGTAAATATCCTTAAATAGGGTCATGCACAAGAAGAAATAAAGAGAAACTTTTCTATTTCGTTGTCTAAAGAGTAGTTCTTAAACTTCAAACCTAAAGTGATTTTTTATTCATTATATTTGAAGTGATCATTAATTTGAATTTGCACACTGCAATTTCTCATTACCTTACACAGTTTGGCTATTACTAGGATAGTGAACATTAAGGATTGATTTTTGAAATTATTTTATACAAGTTCCAATATCATTTTCTTATTCATTTGTGATGTATGCAAAATATTGGTAAAAACAGATTGTATTTTTTTAAAAACCAGATAAATATGAAAATGTTTCCAGATAAAACAATAATATATTCTTACGAAACCACACACAAATTTGTGAAAACAATCTAGTAATCCATCATAGACTGCCTTGATTGGTTGTGCTCTTTATGTGTACAAAGAAATTCACGACAAAATAGTTAATTTATATTTTGATTGCTTGAAATTTATAGCAGGATCTTTGTTGACTATATAATCATATTATACCATATTTGCCAATGCAAGTAGATAAATAGGTACCTCAGTGGCAGGAAGGTAAACGGCGTTTTCGTGCGCTCTGGCACTCGTCACGGTCCTCAGTGCACCAGTAGCAGTTTAGTCATCCTGGCCACATGACCCGGAAAACTATCTGTGGACAAACGCCGGCTCCCTTGGCCTGAAAGCGAGATGAGTGCCGCAACCCCATAGTCACCTTTGACTGGACTTAACCATCCAGGGGTCCTTTACCTTTTCTACCTTCACCATACCACATTCTTCTTATTATTATTATTATTAATATTATGTAGGCATTGGGGACAGGGTTCTGACAATTCATATTGCCAATTTTTAATCTATGTGTACTTTATAAATATATCAGCATTAAAATTTGAAAATTCAGTACTTTCTCCCTTCTTTTATAGGTTTTTAAATCAAAAGAACTGAAATATTTTGACTATGGCAGTAAGAACAAAGCTATATACAACACGGTAATTATAAGGGTTGTTGTGATTGGGATTTGTCATAGATCTCAATGTGTTAAAGCTGCATATTTATTTAGGATTAACTCTCATTGAACTTAATGGGTCACAAAAAAAGATGAAGAAAAGGTTTAGGAATAAACCCTGCACAAATTTATGACAGATTCGTTAATACGTTAGGAAAGAAAAGTTGAAACGAATGCTCAAGGAACCATTTCCCCATAATTTTGATGACACTGCTTATGAACCATCAGATTGGTTGATGAAACCCATTTTAATCATTCTGATATTTTCATCCACAGACCACTCCTCCAATCTATCAAATCGAAGACATGGTTGTGCCAACTGCTGTGTGGTATGGTGGACATGATATTTTAGAAAACAGAAAGGACATTCAGCTGTTGCTTCCTCGAATCTCTAATTTGGTTTTCCACAAGTATATTCCGGAATGGCAGCATGCTGATTTTTTATGGGGTCTGGATGCTTCAAACAAACTATACCCTGACATATTTCATCTGATGCTGAAGTACAAATAAAATGTTACAAAAGTCATATATACTGCATATATTCCATTGGGGTTGCCATATGTCTGGAATTTGCTGGACCTATCCGGAATACTGCAGTCAGAAGTAGTGTCCAGGCAGAAATTGCTAAAATGTCCAGGAAAATCCAGATGTATGGCAACCCATGTCGGACTTGTCATTTCTGGTGATTCTCCTTAAAAATTCTTTCGCAAATTTGCCAAAAAAAATCACAACAACTTTTCTGTCTGGATTTTAACTGTTACAAATATGCCAACCCCAATTCCATGTGACTGTAGATGCTGCAATAGGTCTGTACAATGTGTATATGTGATCAATTTGTTAATTACTTGTTTCTCACCATCAAATTAAATCTACCTGTTTGCAGTGACACAACTGATAGTAGAATTCCTTGATTATGCATTGCAAAAGCATAATTCTTTCTGCAAACGCCTCATCTTTTAGGCACAATTTAGATATTACCTGTTGTTCTCATCTGACGGAGATCTTTGTACATTAGAGGTTCTTAACCTTTGAGCAGAGGCGGTCAACACTAAAAGAAGCTCTCCGGGTCTCTGATTTCGCTAGATCGCTAGCCAGTAAGCTGTTGAAGGCAAGCTCCTGACAGCCACTGGCCTAATCCAGCATCCTCGAATCTCTAATTTGGTTTTCCATAAGTATATTCCTGAATGGCAGCATGCCGATTTTCCATGGGGTTTGGATGCTCCAAAGAAACTATTCCCTGATATATTTAAGCTGATGCTGAAGTACAAATAAAATGTTACAAAAGTCATATATACTGCATATATTCCATTAGGACTTATGACAACCCATGTTGGAGGTGTCATTTTTGGCAATTTTCCTTAAAAATACCTTAGCTATTTATATGAATTTGCGAAAAAAAGCTCAACAACTTTTCTGTCTGGATTTTCACTGTTGGAAATATGCCAGCCCTAATTCCATGTGACTGTAGATGCTGCAATACGTCTGTATAACATGTATATATGATTAATTTGTTAACTGAGTTTTGTTTCTATTACTTATTGTTTGCCATCAAATTAAACCTACCTGTTTGTACTGACACAATTGATGGTAGAATTGCTTGATCATGCATTGCAAAAGCACATTTCTCTCTGCAAAGGCCTCATCTTTTAGTCACAAAATAGATATTACCTGTTCTCATTTGACGGAGATCCTTGTAGATTAGAGGTCTTAACCTTTGAGCGGAGGGGATCATAGGCCCTTTTGAGAATCTGATGGAAGAAATGACTCCCCCTTGCAGAATTCTTCTCACAAAGACAATTTTCTATGGCACAAGAAGGAAATAAGATAAGATTTTTACATGCATCCCACAGGCATCTGTTTGGCCACTGTCAGAACAGGATGATGAACTAGATGGGCCACTGTCAGGGACTTGGCAGATGAGGAGGAGTGGTGGGAACTGCCAGTGTAAGTGGCTTACAGAGAGGGAGAAGAGGAAAGGAGTATGAAACCAAGACCATGGTGATCTGAAACTGAACACACCCCAGAAGAAGAAAGGAGCTTGGAAATAATGAGTGATGAAGGAGTGAGATAGCAGGTGCTCCAGCCCTGAACAGAGACAAGGATCAGATGTATTAGAAACCATACAGCAGGCAAGTGGCATGGTGTCTCTGGAGAGTATACTAGAGCCCCCTCCTTCCCCCAGGCGTGGCCTTTGGGTCTCAAAGCAGAAAGCTAAACAGACACAAAGGGATTTCCTTAGAAGCCACCGTAGATGGCAGGAGGAGTCTGAGGACTATGAGGTAGAAGGAAGGAGCATCATTCTGAGCAACGTTGGTTTCATTGGTTGAAATAATTTTTGGTGCCTGGTTTATGGGCCCCCTGAAGTTCACACATGGAAGCCTAGGGGTCAGTGGTCCCCAGATCAAGAACCCTGCTGTGGATCATTGTCCTGACAAAGAGATCATGATGCCAGAGGTAGGAGAATGTACACCATTTCTTCCAGCAACTCCTGAGCTTTGCACCCATGGAAGCGCCAGAAGTAGGGTGCTTTTTTCCAACTTTGTGCTCATACTAATCTCACCAATCCACCAATCCAACCAGAAGTGTTCTCTTCCAAGTCACAGTAACAGCTGGAAAGTGGTTCACGTTTGGGTTCTGGTTTCAGGCACAGCCCAGGACACGTCCAGGGATGAGCAACCTGTTTCCCACCACTTGTTGGACATCAGCCCCAGCCAGCATGGCCAACTGTCAGGGATCACAGGAAATGTGGCCTAGGAACAATTAGCACAGGTTGCAGACCTTCTCTGATTAAGATTCAGAAACCAAGGCATAGGACTGTCTATGTTATAACATAGAAAGTATTAAGTATCTGTTCCTTAGGATGTTTCAGAAGAAGAATCAGCTGCAGCACTCTTATTACCTGTATACGCCATTTACCTTAAAAAACCCCAAAAGCTCTTGAACAATTGGAACAATTGGAAATAATTGTTATCACCAACAGCAAGCTCAACAGATCCAGCAGGAACCCAGTTTATTAAAGCTAATGCAACAGGACAACCTCACTAACCAGCAGACGTGCTGGTTAGAAAAGACTGCCACAAGTCACATTAGAACAAAGCATATATAGCAGTTTCAAACACAGCACACAAAGAGACATAAAACTTAAAAACATCCTTCTACATACAGCAAGAAAGGTTATAGGTCATAGTATGTAAAGATGCATGACTCCCCACTGGTATCAATTTCCTTGGGGTGCCCCAAGACATTTGGTCTCAACTATCCCACTTTAACCCCAGCTACCTTGGCAATCAAGCCTTCAGTAGGGGCCATCTTACTTCCGTGCTCCCAAAACATGTCAAGAAGCTTCATAGCTGAAAACACCATATAAACTTCTCCTTACGCAATGATTCAGAAAATCCCTTGTCATACCATAGGTAAGCATGCCACCCAAAACTATTTCCTTATCCTTCTAAATCAAACACTCTTGTATTCTTTAGTAATAGCCATTTCTTTAATCAACTAATACACGCTGTTTCATAGTATATTTTAGATCTGGCAGTGAGAATCCGCCTCTTTCTTTTACATCTATTAAAATTTTATATTTAATCCTTGGCTTTTCCCTTGCCGGATAAATGTAACTATCTCTCTTTGCCATTGTTTAAAGCAGCTCACCGGAATTGTCTGAAATATTCATCTATACCACTGCCCAGAAAGGGGAGTCTCATCCTATTCCATCTTTCTTTGTCTTGCTTAATCTTACTCCACACAACCTCATAATTGTTCTGGATCAGATTCATTTATAATCCTTATAAAGTTCGTTTCTCATATAACTGTGTGATTCCTTTGTGTCTCACTGTTATTCCTCCAACTCGTCTTGTTGTTATACTTCTATTACCTCCACTTTTTTCCCCTCCCAGAAATCTTGTGCTCTTTGCAGATCTGTACATCTATGACTTTCAACTTTGTAAGTGGAACTCAGTCCCTCTGGGTATTCCCATCTAAATGGTATCTTCTGTTTCTTTAATGCCTCAACCAAAAATCTGTATTTTTTATTTTATTTGGGATTTCCTTAAGAATTATAATCCTTTGATCTTCTATGCTTAAATTGTTTTGAAAATGAGTTTGCAATTTTTTATCTCTCATTGCTCTTGAAGAAAATTGTACCAAAAAGTCCCCTGGGAGTTTCTTAGCTTTCAGATATGATGATTGACCAGTAATTATATAAGCTCTGTCTATTGAATTCTCCATTATCTCTGGTTGTAGTTGTGAAAAAGATGCCAATTCCTTTGCCAATCTTTTTTTAAAATCTTCCTCCCAAAGCTCCAGTATACCTCTAAATCTCATATATATATATATATATCTCCCCGAGACTGCAATCTTGTCATCTAAGGTTTATTTCTCAGCTTGCAGAGCTGACACCTGACCTTGAACTTCTACTATACACTTCTTCTTCTTTTTTGGTATCTTGGCTCCCTTCAGAAAGTTTTTAAACTGACCCTTCCAATGGTGTTGTCCTTTTCGCCAAATTTTTAATGTCACTGGTACAATCCTTAATGTTCTTCAATAACTCAGCCAATGCTGAAGAATTTTGTTCTACAGATAAATGAATTCACATCAAAATCTCACTGAAATCACCTTCAGCTGTCAGTGACGCTTTACTGCCACGAGCCTTCACCATTTGTCATATCCCTTTTCCTCCAACAGTTGGTAGTATACCTTCAAAAATAGCTTTATTGCTTTCCACACCTATCTTCTCTTGTCATGACCTTATTTTGCCACAAGATGGTATTTTCTTAAAGTGTATACCTATTTACATTCCAAGATGCTCTTTTCCCATAGTCCCAATCCTCAAACCTTTGGAACTCAGCAAAGGATCCCTGGGGGCTCATTGCACCAAATTCAAGTATTTATATTGTATCCAACAGAGTCCATTGGCTACAACTATAAATAGAAAATAATTGTGGTAGAAACCGTCCTTTATTGAATTATTAATTTATGTCCTTCTATTTCACATTTCTCTATCTACTCCTTTCTTCAGCAAACCAAAGTCCCCCTCACAGAAAAAAAATCTCTTAAATCAACATACAATCCATTTTAATAGTCAAGTACCTTTTGGTATAATTTTAATCCACAAAGGAAATTAAGGTTGAGATTGTCTTACCAGTTATTCTTGGAGTAAACCTTCCTGCGTCATTCGCCATCCCCTTATTACTTAAAGTGGCAAGATGTTGCTTGGCAAAGTAATTTAAAGCCAGTACACAGATTTGTTTTGCTGCTTGTTGTTTACCATTTTAAATGGGTTGCCCTCCTCACGGTGTTTCTGTGGTTTTATCATCCAAATTTAATGGGATAGAAGAGGAAAGACAGCCGCTTTTCAAGCAGCCTAGCACGGCTACTCCTGAGGAATCAGAAATGGAGTCCCTACATCGCTCCTTCTACCCATCTTGAATGTTGTCCTACGGTGGTACCACTCACAATAGGGAGAGGCTCTCTTTCTGGCTTGGGCTCTCTACACAGCCCTGGTACCCGCTGGGGAGATTGGGGACACAGTGCTGTCACAGCCCCCTTTAAATTCCTCATGGAGTTGCCCTTTAAAAAATGTGCTTGAAAAAGGACAGCAAATTTTAAATCACATAGTCTACAGCAGGCATCCCCAAACATGGCTATCCAGATGTTTTGGGACTACAACTCCCATCATCCTTAGCTAACAGGACCAGTGGTCAGGGATGATGGGAATTGTAGTCCCGAAACATCTGGAGGGCCGAGTTTGGGGGTGCCTGGTCTATAGGAAAACACAAACAGTATCTATAACTGCATTTTGTTTTCCCTAAATGTAAACTTGAGTCAAGTAGGATTAAAAGCGTGTTTCATGGGGGCCAGGAGATTGAGTCACTGGGGAAGAATTCATGAAAGCTGGAAGGGAGAATTTCCTCTCACACTTTGAATTATTGGGGGAAATGCTCTGCTTGGTCTAGCCAAGTGCATACTCATGTTGTGTAGAATCTACAATTCTTCAAAACCATATAATTTACAAGGCCTTTGTACCTCTAAGTCTCATTTAATTTGAATCTAGAAAGGAACAAGAGTGAATTAAAGCACACACACACACAGAGCGATCATATGAATGCCAACCCCAAAGTAAGATCAAGTGGATTAGGGTGGCTTATTACCAGGTAAATGTGTGTAGGATTACACCCGCAATCAATCGCTTACAAAATCCACGTAGGCCTCATAAATCAGGTGCTTAACCTACATATTTCAGAGGTTGAATGTGTAATGGTGTCCAGGGTACTGCATGCCACCATAATTATTCACAAAACATATGCAGCTAAATTCCCTTCAACACTTCTGCAGCATCCAGCTGAAATTCAGACTCTGTTGGAGAGGAGCAGGTAAGCAAAAACCTTCAGTCTGCTTTCGGTGGTGTATGTTTTCCTGTTGCAGCAACTTTTAAAAAACTGTATGTAAGCATAGCTTGTATTTTGAGCAGAGCTCTCTATTAATGCCCCATACAAGTGAATCATAGTTAAACTTGCACTATTTCCTAAACTGAACAATAAGAATATGAGATCAAGTTTATATCCTTCTAACCACTCCTTTCTTCGGCAACCCAAATTTATTGCAATTCCTCTACAATATAAATATAAATATGACTTAATCTAAAAATAAGTATCTAAGTGGGCTACATTTTTTTTTAATAAAACAAGGAATTGCAATATGCATTTCAGTGTTTTGTACAGTCCTGCCTTATCACTAGGCAAATGCTCAGTGTGTGATGATATTTTTTTGAAACCTTTTCTGTTGCTCTCCATCTGCTCCAATAGTGTACGATGAAGCAGATATTGTTCTCTGTAGCTGATTACAACCTAGGCCTTCTGCAGTGTCTATTTGAGACCTGGTCACTACTGATGAACAGGAACAGGTAAGCAAAAATACTTTCTTCCATGTCGCTTTTAAATTTATATTTTGCTGACATAACTTTTGTCTTGCATTTTATTGGCTTGCAGTCTTAAGTTGTACATTTAACAGGGTTCTGCATTACAGTATTGAAGTAAAATCAAGTAAAAAATGAACAGACTTGCATCCCATTGTATATAATAGTAGGTTTTACACACTACCAATGCAAGTTTAAAGTGTATTGCACCATTTTAAAATAAATTGCAAACATGTTAGCCAGGCCCACACAGTTTAACTGATTGAGTCGTGGAGTGCTGCAGACCCCATTTCACAGTATCCCAGCAGCAACAGACTCATCTGTGACAATAGTCCAGGGAACAGGAATTCCCAGCATCTACAGACTCCAATGAGAACTCTATTTTTTGTTAAGTTGTGGGTGAACATATCAGACGACACAGCGATTCTTCAAACAGCTCTTGTTTATAAAAAACAATTAAAAACAAATCAAACTTTTCATGTCTTATATTTCAATTACTCGTTTCCTGACCTCCTCACACCTCCCTTTTTTGTATTCCAGTTCACATAGTTAATTCAGCAAATCCTTTCCCTCTTGATTAAAATGAGTTTCACCTACCAATCTTAGATTTTTACATTTTCTTGACCTCCCGATGGTTCAAATGCAGTAGAATCAAAATTATGGGGAAATGGTTCCTTGAGCATTAGTTTGACTTATATGTGAAGGTTGACTGGCTTGAGTATAGGCTATACCAAAATTGTGGAATGTATCATTGAGGATCTATATCAGGATTGATGTGCATGTCCGCTAAAGTGGGCAATGGTTTAGCCTGGTACTTTTAGGCCCTGGATTTAAATAGCTTCTGGTGCAACAGAACATCACAACAGGATCCAGAGTGCACAGAAACACCCATTTACCTTCCCGCCGCAGTGGTACCTATTTATCCACTTGCACTGGAGTGCTTTCGAACTGTTAGGTTGACAAGAGCTGGGACAGAGCAACGGGAGCTCACTCCATTACACGGATTCAAACCGCCAACCTTCTGATCAGCAAGGCCAAGAGGTTCAGTGGTTTAGACCACAGCGCCACCCACGTCCTACACATGTATATACACATATGGACACACACAAACACATACATTCTGAGCATGAGCAGCTTTCCTTTCAAAAAAAAGCACTTGAAAAATAGAACCATCTAGACTAAAAGAAAGAATTGAGTTTGCTTCTGCTGATCTAGGGCTAAACATATTTACTTCCCATGCTGGCTGAGGTGCTGGAGTCAGGCTGGTTTGTCACTGCCAGTGCTATCTGGTGCTCTTTGGGTGATCATTTGGGCTATGGAATCCGGGACCTCAGCCATGTGTCCAGGCATGGCTGCACAAGGACTGGTGGGAAGCATAAAGGATTTGCCAGGAGAGGGATGGGATCTAGGTTTACAATGTTGGTATCCATCTGTCTTGAGAGACAATGGAGTCCAACCACTGCATTAGCAGTGCCAAAGTGACCTCCCTGGGGTGCAGGCCTGGGCGGTGGGTATGGGGATCCTGGGCTGCCCAGACAACAAAATCATCCTCTCGTCCTCACTGATGTGGTCCAAAGGAAGCAGAGCAATGCATTTGACACCAGCTTGCCTGCAGAAGTTGCTGGAAGGAGGCATACAAGGCCCCACCCAACCATCACCGGATTTGTGCAGAGTTTACTCCTAAACCTTTTCTTTTCTTTTTGGGGTGACCCACTAAGTTCAATGAGAGTTAGTCCCAAATAAATATGCAACTTTAGCACATTGAAATCCATGACAAATCCCAATCACAACCCTTATAATTACCGTATTGTATATAGCTTTGTTCTTACTGCCATAGTCAAAATATTTCAGTTCTTTTGATTTAAAAACCTATAGAAGAAGGGGGAAAGTACTGAATTTTCAAATTTTTATTGCTGACATATTTATAAAGTACACATAGATTAAAAATTGGCAATATGAATTGACAGAACCCTATCCCCAATCCCTACACAATAATAATATTAAATAATAATAATAATAATAATAATAATAATAATAATAATAATAATGTGATGTAATATGGTATGGTAAAGGTAAAAAAGGTAAAGGACCCCTGGATGGTTAAGTCCAGTCAAAGGTGACTATGGGGTTGTAGGGCTCATCTTGCTTTCAGGCCGGGTCATGTGGCCATTATGACTAAACCGCTACTGGAGCACAGAGGACCGTAACGAGTGCCAGAGTGCATGAAAACGCCGTTTACCTTCCTGCTGCTATTTATCTACTTGCACTGGCAAATATGGTATAATATGATTATAGTCAACAAAGATCTTGCTATAAATTTCAAGCAATCAAAATATTTTAACTATTTTGTCGTGAATTTCTTTGTACAAATAATGAGCACAACCAGTCAAGGCAGTCTGATTAATTTAGAAGTGGTTTCGTAAGAATATATTATTGTTTTATCTTGAAAAAACCTTTTCATATTTATCTGTTTTTAATAATACTATCTGTTTTTCCAATATTTTGCACACTTTGCAAATTACTAAGTATATATATATCATATATCACAAGTAACTGGACAACTACACCAGCAATAGCTCAGAGCAACAAAGCTCCTGTGAGTGGCAGCTTGTTAGTTACTATTTACTGCTATATTGTTTTTGATTTTATGAAATTTAAAAAAAGAAAACCCCTAAATATTCACACACATTAAGCATTCATTTGTACATCAAATGAACTCTGAATTTTGAAATAAGGAAAAATATGCATTGAACCCCACCTGGGCCAAATGGATCATGTTTTTTACAGAAGCAAAATCGGGAACAATTCCAGTATATACATCAGCTCTACTCTGGATTGGAGAGAAACAATAAGAATGTAAATATCTTTTAAAAGCATCTCTGAATATTCTGAGGAAGGAAATGGATGAATTGCACTAGCAAAAACATCACCAACATCAGAGCAATACAACATGCATATATCTTGAGAAAGGTAAAGGGTTATTACATAGGAAAACATCCTTCTCAGGTAAGATGTGGTTGTGAGTTTCGTGCCAATTTGCATTTTTTATTTTTATACAATTTTAAGCATCTGTGACAAATAAATATGGGACACCTTTGCCCAGTATCTGCTTGACAGTGCCTAAAAGGATCCCCCCCATCATTTTTATTTGCATTTTTAATACAAAGGCAGAAAAGAAAAACCCACATCTCCTCCCCTTCACATCCCAGTTGTACAACTTTCATATCAATCTCAACATACAACTAAATATCTGGTGACTTCCCTTCTACCTTTTTCCTGATTTCCTAATTTTCTATTAAATCCCATATTCCCCATTTTTAATCTTAGGATGTCTACCTCTGTTAAATTGTATTAACTTCTATTCTGCTGGATTTACTCAAGACCTGCTTGATTATTTACTTTTTATACTGGTTCTTAAAATATTCAATAAACACTTTCCAATCCTCCTTATATTCTATATCATCTTTTTCTCTTATCCTGTTCATCACTGCTGCCAATTCAGCGTATTCAAGCATTTTAAACTGCCACTCTTCCTTGGTGAGTACCATACTCATTCTCCACTTTTGTGTCAATAAGATTCATATAATTCAAACAGACTTTCCTCTAGATAGATATATGATCGATTTCTGTTCATTTGGAGCATGGTTGTTTGTATGAGGGCAGAAATGGCATTGGGCAAGGTCAACATAGTATAGGGGGTGCCCCATAAGTGGTCTGAGGGAAGAATTAGCCACAGCCACCTGCAAGCTCAGTGTTAGGTATCAGTCCCGTAGGAATCTGTACCATAGTTGCCCAGTGAGGCCTTGTTTGTTTGGATTTCACCCCAGAAAAGTTAAACACATGGAACAGGTTTGGGGTGGTTCAAACCCAGCAGACCCATTCCATCAATATGGGGCTCATGGAATGATGAACTGATACTGGGACCCAAGGCCTTTCCAACCCTTACCCCTTCTGCAGCTGTCAATAAAAATTTGGCTTGATTTTATCCCATCATCATTGTATAGTCTTGCTATTTTACTGAACTCAAAACAACAAAAACCAGAGAAAACAACAAAAAACATATAGTTTATACATTCTGTAATATACCAGGGTCTCTTCCACAAAGATTCTTCTAATTTCCTCTCAATTCTAGCTGCAACATGTACAGACTTGGTCACTCAATTGCACATTTAGGACTCCAATGCTATACATGCATAATTTGAATCATGTACTATTGAACTCAATAGTCATGCTTTGGATTGCATGGTTAATTTATCTTTATCTATTAGAATAAAATATATTGCTGTTGGGTGGACTGGAGTATGTTGTTTTGTCAATATATTTAGCAAAATAAAGAGTCATCATACCACGTTTAAGTTATTTGGATTGCATCCACTGGTTAGGAAAATAATTTGAATACAAATCTCATCTATTACGGGATAACTGCACAGCTTGGCATTCAGTCTTTTCTGTTTGTTACTAAAACCAACAAATTCTTTCTTCCCCCATATCAGCTGTAAAATAAACACACAGAGAGATCTTGGTAAGTCTCTTTAGGTTTAATTTCCTAAGGAAGTACCAGGTATTCAAGCAAGACCCAAGGCATTGACTCAACTTAAAGGTTTTATTGAGCAACCTGTGGCCTGAGTGAAAAGCCAATTAAACCTGCCAAAGAGAAAGAATTCCAGAATTCAGTAGCTATTCCAGATATACCAGAGCCGATATGCACACTGAGTCTTTTGGTCCCTCGTACTGGGGAATTGCCTTATCATAATAAAAGAGTACATTCATATGATCAGGGCCTCAGTACAGGTGACTGAAGTTAGGGCTGAGAAAGACTACTGTCGGATACTCAGGAAAGCTGCTGCCAGTCAGTGTTGACAATGCTGACTACATGAACCAATGGTCTGACTTGGTACTACAGATCTCTGTAGTCCTATATACTTATCTGGAACCAGCTGGCAAAAAGTCTCAAAGCCGATTAAAAAAAAAAGTGCTCTTAAATCCCTTGCTTGTTGTTGCTTCAATCTGATTAGATTTCAACTATATCTGTATTTTGAATTTTTGATAGTAAGAAGGCTTTTAAAAAGGGACATGGGCAGTAAATAAATTCCATTCATTTCACATTACTTACCAAGTGTCCCACCCTGAGACTGACCGATAAAATACAACCCTTCTTGCTTTGTTTTCTGCAGGATAAAAGTTATTGTTGCTGGAATATCATATATCGCAATTTCATGGAAGCTGTAAGACATTACACGAACAAAATGCAGGTGATATTTTTTCCACTTACTCTCATGTTGCATTAAGAGGTCACACTATTAGAAATGTGCATGGACTCATGCCCCAAATAATGAGGTGAACTAGGGTGATTTGAGCTGTGATCTCCCATTCCTAAATGGGATTATGCCTTTAAAAACATGCTAACAGAGTCCCCGACCTGCACCACTTAGTGATTATTGTAATCAAATTTTATGTACACTGTAAAAATAAGTAAGTAAGTGATTCCCAGTGTCTCTGTTGCCTATTGCTCAATATCCCAAAAACCAAAGCACTGCACCAACAAGCACAAAACAACCACTCTGCAGTGCCACAAATCCAACTTAATGGTGTAAAATTGGAAAATGTCAATCACTTTTCCTACCTGGGCAGTTGTCTTTCAGAAGTGCTGAGACTGATGCTGAAATCCAGCATCGCATAAGCTCTGTGAGTGCAGCTATCTCTCGACTGAAGCACAGAGTGTTTGATGACAAGGGCATTCACAGGGAAACCAAAATGCTTTTTATAAAGCTATTATACTACCAATTTTACTGTACATATGTAAAACATGGACTGTTTATAAACACCATCTCCAACTTTTTGAAAGATTCCATTAACAGTGTCTCCAAAAAATATTGCGTGGACAGCCGGAGTCCCCAGATCCCGAGCGGTCCCCCACCCCCCGTCATGTGGAATAATGACTCAAGACAACGTGCAATCGGATTAAATTGGCCACAACTTTATTAAATTTCAAATGTGGGTAGACCTTGGCTCAGGCATTGGGCGTTCTCCCTCTCCAGTCCCCAGCCGGGGACCTAGGGAGCTTCAGGGTTATCCAGTGTGGGGGGGGGATGGGCCGGCTCTGGAGAACATATGTTCAAGCAGAGATAGCCACCCCCGTTACGCCGCCGCCGCAGGGGAGAGCAATGATGACCTTTCGGCATACGGTCAAAGCCTCCCTTCAGAAAACCCCTTTAACGGGGAACCCTGGTATCGCCGCCACAAAGAGGAAGATGGACTAAAGGGTTCCGCCCAAGGCCTGATACCGCCAAAGTTGTGACATTTTGCTATGGGAAAGGCGAAACCTGCCAGTGCAGGAAAATTCCTTTCCGGCCCTTTAACAGCGACCTTAACGTAGCAGCACCCGCATACCTGTGAAGAATAGTTAACCTGCAAAACCTATGAAGAAAAGTTAACCTGCAAAAGAAGACATTAACTGAGGGTGGGTAGGGTGGGAGAAGCTCTGGAACCAAGTGAGGATTCCCAGGTAAGATCCTCCCTCTATTGTGTGGGCAGGTAATTCCTCCCCTACCTGGCCTGGTCTCCTTGGCAACGCTTCCCCCAGCTGGGATTGGACAACTGACTGAGGTAGGCAGAGACCTCCAGGTATCCCACCTGAGGGAAGGCAAAGCCAAGCCTACGCTGATGGGGCCGCTCCAGATCTAGGGCTGCGCGCGTCCATGCAAAGGGTGCCCCCCATTTTAAGCAGGGAGCGGTCATTCCACATCAGGTGGGAAAACAGGCAAATTAATGTCAGTGTACTGGAAGAAGCAAAGATCACCAGTGTTAAAGCAATGATTCTTCAACATCAGCTTTGTTGGACTGGTCATCTTGTTCAGATGCCTGATTATCATCTTCCAAAGCAACTACTCTCTTCCAAACTTAAGAATGGAAAGTGAAATACTGGTGGACAACAAAAGAGGTTTTAAAATGATCTCAAGGCAAATCTAAAAAAATGTAGTATAACCACCGATAACTGGGAAACTCTGGCCTGTGAGTGCTCCAGTTGCAGAAAAGCCTTTACGAAAGGTATCATGGACTTCAAAGAAGCACGAACTCATGGCAAAAAGGAGAAACCAGCTAAGAGGAAGGCACATTCGGCAAACCCTCACTGTGATCAACTCCCACCCAGAAACTCACTGGAAGGACCTCACCTGAAGCTGAGACTCCAATAATTTGGCCACCTCATGAGAAGAGAAGACTCCCTGGAAAAGACCCTGATGTTGGGAAAGATTGAGGGCACAAGGAGAAGGGGACGACAGAGGACGAGATGGCTGGACAGTGTTCTCGAAGCTACCAACATGAGTTTGACCAAACTGCGGGAGGCCGCGGAAGACAAGAGTGCCTGGTGTGCTCTGATCCATGGGGTCATGAAGAATCGGACATGACTAAATGACTAAACAACAAAAAATCCAAACTAGATGCTCCCAGAGAATAGACAACAGAAACTAGGCTTTGCCTGACCAGATGGAGGCACAGCTGGGCCACCTGGTGAAAGGCATTCTGTAGCACCATGGCCACCTGAACCTCAAGCAACTGCAAAGGATTCAGAAGTACCGCCATGCTATGTGCCCACTTCTTCAGAATGGGTATAACCCCATCAAGAGCAGTCTAGGAAACCACCCACTCCCAGTGCCTCCTTGGTTTAATTAAACACATTGTTGTCCACCCACCCAGCTCCCCTTTGACATCTTTGTATTGTTTCAGGTGGGCCCAGCCCCAGGCAATCTAGGGCTTTATCTACACATTCCCAGAAAATCCCAGATTGGCTTGATTCAGTTCAGGACCTAAGATTTGTCCAGAGAGAATGCACAGACCTAGTTATGATCTCAGAGCCCCACAAATTCAGTCTTCATGAATATAGAGAAAGTCTTCATGAATATAGAGAAAGTCATGCATTTTGACATGTTGATGGTTCTGGGTAGAAACATCACTTTGAGGAATATACCACAAGCTAGAGAAAGAAGTCTCTGAGCTTATAGTGTGAAGGACAAATAAGAAAGGGAACCACAATCCACCATGTCCCATCTTTGGGAAGTCTTTCTAGGAGTGAAGCACTTCTGACACAACACTAGGGAAAAAAAGATACTTCAGAGACAGTAATCATTGCAATTGTCTCAACTATCCAAGCTACAAGTTCTCCCTTTATACCTGAAATTCCAAAATTCTTCTTGGTCAATTGACAGGGTCTTGCGTCTTCTAGACCAGCTGGTCCCTCTAGTACTTATTATCCAAACATCATAACCAGCATCTGCTAGAGCAAATCCCAGGCTATTGTTGGGAGGATTTCCAATCCAGGTCCTACCTTCACTCAAAATACCATGTACCAGTAAAACAACTGGCCTAGGACCTGGGGGGAAACAAGATAAAGGGCATTAGAAAATATTGTAGTCAATCTAACTTTGAGGTAATTTCTGTTCACTTCATCAACGTAGTGCAATTAAATCACCATTTATGCACACATAATAGTTCGGTTCATGTTTGGTTAAGAGTTCAATTCACATTATCCTTGGCATTTTTTCTTAGCTTTCAGAAGGTTAGAAGCTGGTGTGCTGATATAAAAAATATAGTTAAGAAGACTAAGATCACATCAAAAAACACACAGTGGGATGTGACTTATTGTCTTCAACAATTCCAAACCCAGAAACTATGGTAATTCTGAGCTTTTATATGCACACATTTGTTTTCTCTGGGCTGTGTGGAATCCTGCCAGTACTTTTCCTTAAAAAAAAAACCCTATAAAGCCCAGTTACATTCCAAAATTACCTGTCTTCCCAGAACTCTGCATTCCATAAGGAATTCTGTTTGCTTGCAAGTAGTAGCCATCCTCTGTCAGGATTTCATGCTCTTCACTGGGGTATCCCCAATATTGAATTATTTCATTCTGCAAGAATAAAGAAATTCTCAACAAATTGAGACCTTTATTCTAAATCTAGAGTTGCTACAGGAGATTTTAGTTACTATGGTGCTGAGGAGAGGAGAAAAAAGTCCTGAATCCTGCCTCCCCCCCCCCCCTTGCTGGCTGTAATGAACAGAAGCAACCAGGAGGAGCTATCGGCAAACAATGTTTTAAGCATTAAACAGAAACTGTCATTTGGCCTTGGGGTCTGCAAAATTCATCCATTATAATCCATCAAGCCTCTTTGGGGTAACTCAGGCAGGCCTGGAAATCCTTCTGTGAAAAGCAAATGCTTTGGAATATCACTTAAAAGAAACATGTACAAATTATTTTTTTCTATCAATAGCCTGTTGTTTTCAAATGCATCTGAACAAGCAACTCACAATAGTCATGAATTCTTGGGGATTCAAGTGCCGTTTCCTTAGGAATTCTTCTGACTCTGTTGTCTGTTGGTTTAAGCACACCACTACCCAAAACAGCCACATCGCTGACCTGTGTAAAACAATATCTGTTGCTTCAAACTCCTTAGCAAAGATTGGAAGCCTTTCTTAAAATAGTTCTTTTAAAAGATCTGTGATTTTCTTCCAGCCAGGAACACAATGGAGGTGGTTTTGGCACCTCTCAGGTAACAGTAAGAACTTGCTGTCACAACTTCGTGGTGAGTTCTGGCCCCTATTTTCCTTGCGAAAAAAGCACTATGACAAAGGCTCACAGAACTTAAACTCACAGTTGTACACGGAAGTGCACGTTAACTCTGCGTCCAGGGCTGCTGTATACCAGCTCTGTTTGCTACACCAGCTGAAACACAACCTGGCTGTGCACTGTCTCTCCAGAGTGCTAAATGCTCTGCTTATCTCCCACTTGGACTACTGGTATGGCTCTACGTGGGGTACTTTTGAAGATGACTCAGAAATGATAACTAATCCAGAATCCAGCAGCCAGATTGGTAATTAGGAAAAGCCACCACGACCATATAAAACCAGTCCTACAGAATCTACCCTGACTCCCAGTACATTTCTGAGTACAATTCAAAGTGTTCGTGCTGATCTTTAAAGCCCTAAACAGATTCAGCCATTGCTGGGAGAAGTGTAGTTACAAGGAACCAGTATAAGGCTTGTATATAAGTATACATTTATTCAGTTTGTGATTCCCCCATGGTTGCATCAGTTCTTTGCCTGCAGATTTTTTTTTTTTATATAATATTTTTATTTTCCATATAAACACAATACAACGAACATAAACATACAAAAAACAGAAAACAAAACAAAAAACATGTATCATTTCATATCCTAATTTCATATCCCATCTTCCCCGACTTCCTCATGCCTCCCCTTTCTGTATTCCAAATTCTTATTGATTGTTCAGCAAATCTTCCCTTATTTTAATTTAAATTTAGACTATTCTTCCTTATTCTCCTTGTCTTAACCATTACTAATAGTAACCATTTACTTTCCAGTCCAACATCATTCTAACTTTCATTAACTTTGTAATATTTCTTTAAATAGTCCTTGAATTTTTTCCATTCTTCTGGCGCTGCTTCTCTTCCCTGGTTTCGGATTCTGCTCGTCATTTCTGCCAAGCCCATATAGTCTATCACCTTCATCTGCCATTCTTCCAGTGTGGGTAGTTCCTGCGTCTTCCAGTACTTCGCAATGAGTATTCTAGCTGCTGTTGTCGCATACATAAAGAAAGTTATATCCGTCTTTAACACCCCTTGGCCGACAATACCCAAGAGAAAGGCCTCTGGTTTCTTGGGGAAAGTATGTTTAAATACCTTTTTAAGTTCATTATAGATCATTTCCCAGAATGCCTTAATCTTCGGGCAAGTCCACCAAAGATGAAAAAATGTACCTTCAGTTTCTTTACATTTCCAACATTTGTTATCAGGCACATGGTAAATCTTTGCAAGCTTGACTGGGGTTATGTACCACCTATATATCATTTTCATAATGTTTTCTCTTAAGGCATTACATGCCGTAAATTTTATCCCGGTGGTCCACAACTTTTCCCAATCAGCAAACAAGATATTATGACCAATGTCCTGAGCCCATTTAATCATGACCGATTTAACCGTTTCATCTTGTGTATTCCATTTCAGCAGCAAATTGTACATTTTGGACAAATTCTTAGTACTGGGTTCTAACAGTTCTGTCCTTTGCCTGCAGATTTTGTGCAAGTAGCCTTAATTTCTGGATGTGTAACTCTGTTAAATGCAAGCTATTAAAATGTAAGACCAAAGTATGTCACCAAAAAAGAAATGAAAAAGATAAATGGAAGAAAAGATTTTTGCTTACCTGCTCCTGTTCATCAATAGCAACCACATCTCTAATACACACTGAAGAAGACCTAGTTTGTAATAAACTGCAGAGATTATGATAACTTTCATCAGCTACTACATAATTATGCAACACGTGTCTTTCTGCATTGTTAATTATGAAACAGACACAGAGCAAGCAAAAGGGTTATGACAAAAGTATTATCACACACCCATCATGGCAAGTCTGTACAAAACACTGAAATGTACATTGCATTTCCTTGCATTTTGTTTTTTTAAAATGTAATGCACCTGAAGATTTATTTTTAAATTAGTGATATATAATTTGTATATCTACATTTATTTATTTTTGTCCTGTGTGCGTCGCCATCATTATTTTGTATCCATGTGCACCTGTAAGTTGTACTCAAACTAAACCCATTGAAATGAAATGAAAGTTATTCGTACCCCTTAGTGGGTCTACTCTGAGATGCAGAGCAAACAAAATGGTTAAGACAGAAGGATTATCACATACCCATCATGGCAAGTCTCTACAAAGCATTGAAATGTACATAATACTGTTGAATGGTCTCTTTAAATTTGAAGGTTCATTATTGTTCCACAAGATGTGTATGTCTTTAAGGGACAGAGCAAATAACATGACCTAGTTTTACAGCTGTGAAGCAGTATAGCGGGTGCTGTTAAGGTGTTAATTAAGCTGTGTCAGCAATTGAGTATAGTATATAAAGAGCAGCACCTTGCTCTCTCAGTACCCTGGGGGTTGGGTTGGTGAATGGGTCATGCTTATTGATATGTTTAGTGTAAAAGGAGTTTGCTTTTGTTATTACAGTGGTACCTCGGGTTACATACGCTTCAGGTTACACACTCCGCTAACCCAAAAATAGTGCTTCAGGTTAAGAACTTTGCTTCAGGATAAGAACAGAAATTGTGCTCTGGCGGCGCGGCGGCAGCAGGAGGCCCCATTAGCTAAAGTGGTGCTTCAGGTTAAGAACAGACCTCCAGAACGAATTAAGTACTTAACCCGAGGTACCACTGTAAAACTTAGCTAAAGTTATTTTGCGTTCCTTGTAATGTGTGGCCTCCCCAGCAAGCTCTCTGCAGTGCAACTAATCTGCAAATAGCCAACAAATACTTCCTTGCATTTAAAAAAAAAATGTAACCCACCTGGAGATCTTTATATTAAGTGGTATATAATTTTATGTCTACATTTTTTTGTGTCCTTTGTGCATCGGCATCATTATTTTGTATCCACATAAGTTGTACACACACTAAACCCATTGAAATGAACAGGGCTAAGTTATTCGTACCCCTTAGTGGGTCTACTCTGAGTATAACTTGTCGGATTTGCGTTCGACCGAACAACTCCTCTGGTTGAGCCTTCCAAATCTCCTCCTCCGATGATTAACGACCTGAGCCTTTGATAAGGCTCCAGGCACATTCCCCATTATGCAGAGTATACAGCAGCATGCAGAAGGATGAGATAGTATGAGCTACATGGCTAAAGAGATTTATTACTAACTACACAGACAGAAAAGCAATATACATGCTCTCTCTGTGAAAGGCAGAAAGCAACTGAAACAAACAAAGGAACAGGAAACCAGTAACATCGCATCTGCCTACCATCTCCCGTGAGACTTCCAACAGTCTGGAAGGTCTCTGGAATGTAAACAGAGTCTTGTGACTCAAAACACTGCACAGTGGGAACACACAGAAATCTAACATAACTAACATGGATTCAATCTATAAATAACTTCTTCTTCTTCTTCTTGCTAATCTTCTCGGTGCAAGAGTGTAGAGTGTGGTGGTTAAAGGGTTAACCTTTCTGTGTCTCACATCTGAGGGAAGGGCTTCCACGGGAAGTCAGCCAGGATGTTGCGTCACAGCTCTTTGTTGTTTTGTGCTGTGAGACTTGTTTTTGTTTGTCAGTCGATCCCTGCTCCAAGAAGAAAGGAGTCAGAGAAAAATGACTCTGACTCCTTTCTTCTTGGAGCAGGGATCGACTGACAAACGGAAGCAAGTCTCACAGAGCAATTGAGCAACATGCCGGCACCAAATGAGTTACTTTTCATTCCAGCTGTGTATATGTATGTGCAATTGCAGTTAATTATTATTTTATTTACTGCATTTATATGCCCATGCTTTCTTCCAGGGAACTCCAGATGGCATACATGTTCTCCCTTTCCCCATTAAATCCCCACAACAACCCTGTGAGGAAGGTTAGGCTGAGAGAGGAAGTGGTCATGGTCACCCAGTGAGCTTCATGGCCCAGTGGGCATTTGAAGCTTCTTTCCTGCCCCTTGGGAAGCGAGGGGGGGAGGATGGTCAGAGCAGAGAGGAGGACAGTGGCAAGCCATCAGGGCTCCCAGATGAGGAACAGCGAGAAGAGTGGCAAACTCTGTGACTGCCCCTGGGCAACAAAAGCCCTAGCTATGCCACTGTCTGAGTCCACTGCAAAGACGGTCCATTCTCGTGTTGCCACCCTCCGGACCTCTCAGGGAGGAGGCACACGAAGGAGGGCCTCAGAAGATGACATCAGGGATCTGGTAGGTTCATATAGAAAGAGACGGTCCTTGAGGTATTGCAGTCCTGAACTGTTTAAGGTTTTATAGGTCAAAACAAGCACTTTGAATTGGGCCCAGAAACTAATTGGTAGCCAGTGCAGTCAGACCAGGATTGGTGTAATATGTTCAAACCGTCTTGCTCTGGTGAGCAACAAGGCCACTGAATTTGGCACTAGCTGAAGTTTCCGAACCATCTTCAGACCCATCTTGTCTAGGGAACCACCCACTAACAGTGCCTCAGTCTTATCTGGTTTGAGTTTCAGTTTGTTGGCTCTCATTCAGTCCATTACCGAGGCAAGACACTGGTCCAGCACTTCCACTGCCTCACCTGCAGATGTAAAGGAGAAATAGAGCTGAGTGTCATCAGCATACTGCTGACAACATACTTCAAACCTCCAGATAACCCCACCCAGCAGTTTCATGTAGATGTTACACAATGTGGGGGATAGGATTGAGCCCTGTGGGACCAAACATTGAAGGTTTCATGGGGCTGAAAAACATTCCCCAGGCAACACCCTCTGGGAATGACCATCCAATTAGGACTGGAACCACTGCAAAGCGCTTCAGAAGGATATCATAGCTGATGGTATCAAAAGCTGCTGAGAGGTCAAAAAAAATTAACAGGGGCATGTTTGCCTTGTCTCTCTCTCAACAGAGGTCATCATACAGGGCGACCAAATGAATTTCTGTGCCAAAATTGGGCCTAACCCCTGGTTGAAATGGACTGTGGTTATGTTGAAAGCCTTGGTAGAAATGTAAGAGTCAGCTGCACCCACTCCAGTCTTGAGGAAAGAACCCACAGTACTTGCTTATGCTCACAATTCCCCATTGAGCCATGGGCACATAGCCAAAATCCTGCCTCCTAGTGTAACCTCGAAATGGGACAGGGATGCCTGTATTTAATAAGAACATAATAAAAGCCTGCTGGATTAGGCCAGTGGCTGTCAGGAGCTTGCCTTCAACAGCTTACTGGCTAGCGATCTAGCGAAATCAGAGACCCGGAGAGCTTCTTTTAGTGTTGACCGCCTCTGCTCAAAGGTTAAGAACCTCTAATGTACAAAGATCTCCGTCAGATGAGAACAACAGGTAATATCTAAATTGTGCCTAAAAGATGAGGCGTTTGCAGAAAGAATTATGCTTTTGCAATGCATAATCAAGGAATTCTACTATCAGTTGTGTCACTGCAAACAGGTAGATTTAATTTGATGGTGAGAAACAAGTAATTAGCAAACTGATCACATATACACATTGTACAGACCTATTGCAGCATCTACAGTCACATGGAATTGGGGTTGGCATATTTGTAACAGTTAAAATCCAGACAGAAAAGTTGTTGTGATTTATTTTGGCAAATTTGCGAAAGAATTTTTAAGGCGAATCACCAAAAATGACAAGTCCGACATGGGTTGCCATACATCTGGATTTTCCTGGACATTTTAGCAATTTCTGCCTGGACACTACTTCTGACTGCAGTATTCCGGATAGGTCCAGCAAATTCCAGACATATGGCAACCCCAATGGAATATATGCAGTATATATGACTTTTGTAACATTTTATTTGTACTTCAGCATCAGATGAAATATGTCAGGGTATAGTTTCTTTGAAGCATCCAGACCCCATAAAAAATCAGCATGCTGCCATTCCGGAATATACTTGTGGAAAACCAAATTAGAGATTCGAGGAAGCAACAGCTGAATGTCCTTTCTATTTGACATAATATCATGTCCGGCATACCACACAGCAGTTGGCACAACCATGTCTTCGATTTGATAGAATGGAGGAGTGGTCTGTGGATGAAAATATCAGAATGATTAAAATGAGTTTCTTTCTTTTCTTTTTTTATAGATATTTATTGAGATTTTACAAACAAAGAAAATTACAATATAAGAAAAGAAAAATAAAAAAGACAAAGGAAAAAAATACAAAAATACAGAAAAAATACAAAATATGTAAAAAAAAAACAATTGAAAACAAATCAAACTTTTCATGTATTATATTTCAATTACTCGTTTCCTGACCTCCTCACACCTCCCTTTTTTGTATTCCAGTTCACATAGTTAATTCAGCAAATCCTTTCCCTCTTGATTAAAATGAGTTTCACCTACCAATCTTAGATTTTTACATTTTCTTGACCTCCCGATGGTTCAAATGCAGTAGAATCAAAATTATGGGGAAATGGTTCCTTGAGCATTAGTTTGACTTATGTGTGGAGGTTGACTGGCTTGAGTATAGGCTATACCAAAATTGTGGAATGTATCATTGAGGATCTATATCAGGATTAATGTGCATGTCTGCTAAAGTGGGCAATGGTTTAGCCTGGTACTTTTAGGCCCTGGATTTAATCGTCTTGCATGCAAGTTGTGAGCAGGGTTTTGAAAGCTGAACATATGACTTCAGCTTAAAAGCTCGCAGAATATTTCTTTCCCACTGCAATTGCATGGCCTCCCAAATGCCACACACACACACACACACAGACGGTCAAGTTCAGTCAAAGGCAAGTATGGGGTTGCGGCACTCATCTTGCTTTCAGGTCGAGGGAGCTGGGGTTTGCCACAGACAGCTTTCTGGGTCATGTGGTCAGCGTGACTAAATAGCTTCTGGTGCAACAGAACATCACAACAGGATCCAGAGCGCACAGAAACACCCATTTACCTTCCCGCTGCAGTGGTACCTATTTATCTACTTGCACTGGAGTGCTTTCGAACTGTTAGGTTGACAAGAGCTGGGACAGAGCAACGGGAGCTCACCCCATTACACGGATTCGAACCGCCAACCTTCTGATCAGCAAGGCCAAGAGGCTCAGTGGTTTAGACCACAGCGCCACCCACGTCCTACACATGTATATACACATATGGACACACACAAACACATACCTTCTGAGCATGAGCAGCTTTCCTTTCAAAAAAAGCACTTGAAAAATAGAACCATCTAGACTAAAAGAAAGAATTGAGTTTGCTTCTGCTGATCTAGGGCTAAACATATTTACTTCCCATGCTGGCTGAGGTGCTGGAGTCAGGCTGGTTTGTCACTGCCAGTGCTATCTGGTGCTCTTTAGGTGATCATTTGGGCTATGGAATCCGGGACCTCAGCCATGTGTCCAGGCATGGCTGCACAAGGACTGGTGGGAAGCATAAAGGATTTGCCAGGAGAGGGATGGGATCTAGGTTTACAATGTTGGTATCCATCTGTCTTGAGAGACAATGGAGTCCATCCACTGCATTAGCAGTGCCAAAGTGACCTCCCTGGGGTGCAGGCCTGGGCGGTGGGTATGGGGATCCTGGGCTGCCCAGACAACAAAATCATCCTCTCATCCTCACTGATGTGGTCCAAAGGAAGCAGAGCAATGCATTTGACACCAGCTTGCCTGCAGAAGTTGCTGGAAGGAGGCATACAAGGCCCCACCCAACCATCACCGGATTTGTGCAGAGTTTACTCCTAAACCTTTTCTTTTCTTTTTGGGGTGACCCACTAAGTTCAATGAGAGTTAGTCCCAAATAAATATGCAACTTTAGCACATTGAAATCCATGACAAATCCCAATCACAACCCTTATAATTACCGTATTGTATATAGCTTTGTTCTTACTGCCATAGTCAAAATATTTCAGTTCTTTTGATTTAAAAACCTATAGAAGAAGGGGGAAAGTACTGAATTTTCAAATTTTTAATGCTGACATATTTATAAAGTACACATAGATTAAAAACTGGCAATATGAATTGACAGAACCCTATCCCCAATCCCTACACAATAATAATAACAGTAAATAATAATAATAATAATAATAATAATAATAATAATAATAATAATAATAAATAATAATAATAATAGTAATAATGATAATGTGATGTAATATGGTATGGTAAAGGTAAAAAAGGTAAAGGACCCCTGGACGGTTAAGTCCAGTCAAAGGTGACTATGGGGTTGTAGGGCTCATCTTGCTTTCAGGCCGGGTCATGTGGCCATCATGACTAAACCGCTACTGGAGCACAGAGGACCGTGACGAGTGCCAGAGCGCACGAAAACGCCGTTTACCTTCCTGCTGCTATTTATCTACTTGCACTGGCAAATATGGTATAATATGATTATAGTCAACAAAGATCTTGCTATAGATTTCAAGCAATCAAAATATTTTAACTATTTTGTCGTGAATTTCTTTGTACAAATAATGAGCACAACCAGTCAAGGCAGTCTGATTAATTTAGATGTGGTTTCGTAAGAATATATTATTGTTTTATCTTGAAAAAACCTTTTCATATTTATCTGTTTTTAATAATACTATCTGTTTTTCCAATATTTTGCACACTTTGCAAATTACTAAGTATATATATCATATATCACAAGTAACTGGACAACTACACCAGCAATAACTCAGAGCAACAAAGCTCCTGTGAGTGGCAGCTTGTTACCGTAGTTACTATTTACTGCTATATTGTTTTTGATTTTATGTAACTTTCCTGTCACCTTCTGAAAATTAAAAAAAGAAAACCCCTAAATATTCACACACATTAAGCATTCATTTGTACATCAAATGAACTCTGAATTTTGAAATAAGGAAAAATATGCATTGAACCCCACCTGGGCCAAATGGATCATGTTTTTTACAGAAGCAAAATCGGGAACAATTCCAGTATATACATCAGCTCTACTCTGGATTGGAGAGAAACAATAAGAATGTAAATATCTTTTAAAAGCATCTCTGAATATTCTGAGGAAGGAAATGGATGAATTGCACTAGCAAAAACATCACCAACATCAGAGCAATACAACATGCATATATCTTGAGAAAGGTAAAGGGTTATTACATAGGAAAACATCCTTCTCAGGTAAGATGTGGTTGAGTTTCGTGCAAATTTGCATTTTTTATTTTTATACAATTTTAAGCATCTGTGACAAATAAATATGGGACACCTTTGCCCAGTATCTGCTTGACAGTGCCTAAAAGGATCCCCCCCCATCATTTTTATTTGCATTTTTAATACAAAGGCAGAAAAGAAAAACCCACATCTCCTCCCCTTCACATCCCAGTTGTACAACTTTCATATCAATCTCAACATACAACTAAATATCTGGTGACTTCAGTTCCACCTTTTTCCTGATTTCCTAATTTTCTATTAAATCCCGTATTCCCCATTTTTAATCTTAGGATGTCTACCTCTGTTAAATTGTATTAACTTCTATTCTGCTGGATTTACTCAAGACCTGCTTGATTATTTACTTTTTATACTGGTTCTTAAAATATTCAATAAACACTTTCCAATCCTCCTTATATTCTATATCATCTTTTTCTCTTATCCTGTTCATCACTGCTGCCAATTCAGCATATTCAAGCATTTTAAACTGCCACTCTTCCTTGGTGAGTACCATACTCATTCTCCACTTTTGTGTCAATAAGATTCATATAATTCAAACAGACTTTCCTCTAGATAGATATATGATCGATTTCTGTTCATTTGGAGCATGGTTGTTTGTATGAGGGCAGAAATGGCATTGGGCAAGGTCAACATAGTATAGGGGGTGCCCCATAAGTGGTCTGAGGGAAGAATTAGCCACAGCCACCTGCAAGCTCAGTGTTAGGTATCAGTCCCGTAGGAATCTGTACCATAGTTGCCCAGTGAGGCCTTGTTTGTTTGGCTTTCACCCCAGAAAAGTTAAACACATGGAACAGGTTTGGGGTGGTTCAAACCCAGCAGACCCATTCCATCAATATGGGGCTCATGGAATGATGAACTGATACTGGGACCCAAGGCCTTTCCAACCCTTACCCTTTCTGCTGCTGTCAATAAAAATTTGGCTTGATTTTATCCCATCATCATTGTATAGTCTTGCTATTTTACTGAACTCAAAACAACAAAAACCAGAGAAAACAACAAAAACCATATAGTTTATACATTCTGTAATATACCAGGGTCTCTTCCACAAAGATTCTTCTAATTTCCTCTCAATTCTAGCTGCAACATGTACAGACTTGGTCACTCAATTGCACATTTAGGACTCCAATGCTATACATGCATAATTTGAATCATGTACTATTGAACTCAATAGTCATGCTTTGGATTGCATGGTTAATTTATCTTTATCTATTAGAATAAAATATATTGCTGTTGGGTGGACTGGAGTATGGTGTTTTGTCAATATCTTTAGCAAAATTAAGAGTCATCATACCACGTTTAAGTTATTTGGATTGCATCCACTGGTTAGGAAAATAATTTGAATACAAATCTCATCTATTACGGGATAACTGCACAGCTTGGCATTCAGTCTTTTCTGTTTGTTACTAATACCAACAAATTCTTTCTTCCCCCATTTCAGCTGTAAAATAAACACACAGAGAGATCTTGGTAAGTCTCTGTAGGATTAATTTCCTAAGGAAGTACCAGGTATTCAAGCAAGACCCAAGGCATTGACTCAACTTAAAGGTTTTATTGAGGCTTCGGCAACAGACTGGGGAAAACATGGAAATGGGTCTGATTTATACACATTTCAGTGTCCCCCGCCCCTTGGCAATACCAGGTATCACCCAAGGCAGTGATTCAACTTAAAGGTTTTATTGGGGAAAACATGGAAATGGGTCTGATTTATATACACTTCACACACACACCCCGCAATAGCCGCCTAGTGCATGATTGGCTGCTTTGTGCCAGGCAGCGAATCACAATGCAGACCTCAAAAGTCTGGCCTGCATGGTGATGCGGACTCAAGCTCTGAGAAGGAGACACCAAGGAACGTACATAAAATTTTTCATGACTACCCCCCTCCCAAACCTTGAGGAATGAAGTGCCTATATCACTGAGCTGATTATACACACAAGAAAAACCTATGAGAAATACCGACTCTGATAAATCCATCAGGAAGATTGAAAAATAGCGCCGCAGGTCCACTGGTGTCCACAAATGTGTAGGTAGGAGCCAAAGCCATGAAGAGCTTGACTTTCTGAGCAACCTGTGGCCTGAGTGAAAAGCCAATTAAACCTGCCAAAGAGAAAGAATTCCAGAATTCAGCAGCTATTCCAGATATACCAGAGCCGATATGCACACTGAGTCTTTTGGTCCCTCGTACTGGGGAATTGCCTTATCATAATAAAAGAGTACATTCATATGATCAGGGCCTCAGTACAGGTGACTGAAGTTAGGGCTGAGAAAGACTACTGTCGGATACTCAGGAAAGCTGCTGCCAGTCAGTGTTGACAATGCTGAACTACATGAACCAATGGTCTGACTTGGTACTACAGATCTCTGTAGTCCTATATACTTATCTGGAACCAGCTGGCAAAAAGTCTCAAAGCCAATTAAAAAAAAAGTGCTCTTAAATCCCTTGCTTGTTGTTGCTTCAATCTGATTAGATTTCAACTATATCTGTATTTTGAATTTTTGATAGTAAGAAGGCTTTTAAAAAGGGACATGGGCAGTAAATAAATTCCATTCATTTCACATTACTTACCAAGTGTCCCACCCTGAGACTGACCGATAAAATACAACCCTTCTTGCTTTGTTTTCTGCAGGATAAAAGTTATTGTTGCTGGAATATCATATATCGCAATTTCATGGAAGCTGTAAGACATTACACGAACAAAATGCAGGTGATATTTTTTCCACTTACTCTCATGTTGCATTAAGAGGTCACACTATTAGAAATGTGCATGGACTCATGCCCCAAATAATGAGGTGAACTAGGGTAATTTGAGCTGTGATCTCCCATTCCTAAATGGGATTATGCCTTTAAAAACATGTTAACAGAGTCCCCGCCCTGCACCACTTAGTGATTATTGTAATCAAATTTTATGTACATTGTAAAAATAAGTAAGTAAGTGATTCCCAGTGTCTCTGTTGCCTATTGCTCAATATCCCAAAAACCAAAGCACTGCACCAACAAGTACAAAACAACCACTCTGCAGTGCCACAAATCCAACTTAATGGTGTAAAATTGGAAAATGTCAATCACTTTTCCTACCTGGGCAGTTGTCTTTCAGAAGTGCTGAGACTGATGCTGAAATCCAGCATTGCATAAGCTCTGTGAGTGCAGCTATCTCTCGACTGAAGCACAGAGTGTTTGATGACAAGGGCATTCACAGGGAAACCAGAATGGTTTTTATAAAGCTATTATACTACCAATTTTACTGTACATATGTAAAACATGGACTGTTTATAAACACCATCTCCAACTTTTTGAAAGATTCCATTAACGGTGTCTCCAAAAAATATTGCGTGGACAGGCGGAGTCCCCAGATCCCGAGCGGTCCCCCCCTCGTCATGTGGAATAACGACTCAAGACAACGTGCTATGGGATTAAATTGGCCACAACTTTATTAAATTTCAAATGTGGGTAGACCTTGGCTCAGGCATTGGGCGTTCTCCCTCCCCAGTCCCCAGCCGGGGACCTAGGGAGCTTCAGGGTTATCCAGTGTGGGGGGGGGGGATGGGCCGGCTCTGGAGAACATATGTTCAAGCAGAGATAGCCGCCCCCGTTACGCCGCCGCCGCAGGGGAGAGCAATGACGACCTTTTGGCGTACGGTCAAAGCCTCCCTTCAGAAACCCCTTTAACGGGGAACCCTGGTATCTCCGCCACAAAGAGGAAGATGGACTAAAGGGTTCCGCCCAAGTCCTGATACCACCAAAGTTGTGACGTTTTGCTACGGGAAAGGCAAAACCTGCCAATGCAGGAAAATTCCTTTCCGGCCCTTTAACAGCGACCTTAACGTAGCAGCACCCGCATACCTGTGAAGAAAAGTTAACCTGCAAAACCTATGAAGAAAAGTTAACCTGCTAAAGAAGACATTGACTGAGGGTGGGTAGGGTGGGAGAAGCTCTGGAACCAAGTGAGGATTCCCAGGTAAGATCCTCCCTCTATTGTGTGGGCAGGTAATTCCTCCCCTACCTGGCCTGGTCTCCTTGGCAACGCTTCCCCCAGCTGGGATTGGACAACTGACTGAGGTAGGCAGAGACCTCCAGGTATCCCACCTGAGGGAAGGCAAAGCCAAGCCTATGCTGATGGGGCCGCTCCAGATCTAGGGCTGCACGCGTCCACGCAAAGGGTGCCCCCCATTTTAAGCAGGGAACGGTCATTCCACATCAGGTGGGAAAACAGGCAAATTAATGTCAGTGTACTGGAAGAAGCAAAGATCACCAGTGTTAAAGCAATGATTCTTCAACATCAGCTTTGTTGGACTGGTCATCTTGTTCAGATGCCTGATTATCATCTTCCAAAGCAACTACTCTCTTCCAAACTTAAGAATGGAAAGCGAAATACTGGTGGACAACAAAAGAGGTTTAAAAATGATCTCAAGGCAAATCTAAAAAAAATGTAGTATAACCACCGATAACTGGGAAACTCTGGCCTGTGAGTGCTCCAGTTGCGGAAAAGCCTTTACGAAAGGTATCATGGACTTCAAAGAAGCACGAACTCATGGCAAAAAGGAGAAACCAGCTAAGAGGAAGGCACATTCGGCAAACCCTCACTGTGATCAACTCCCACCCAGAAACTCACTGGAAGGACCTCACCTGAAGCTGAGACTTGGCCACCTCATGAGAAGAGAAGACTCCCTGGAAAAGACCCTGATGTTGGGAAAGATTGAGGGCACAAGGAGAAGGGGACGACAGAGGACGAGATGGCTGGACAGTGTTCTCGAAGCTACCAACATGAGTTTGACCAAACTGCGGGAGGCAGCGGAAGACAAGAGTGCCTGGCGTGCTCTGGTCCATGGGGTCATGAAGAATCGGACATGACTAAATGACTAAACAACAAAAAATCCAAACTAGATGCTCCCAGAGAATAGACAACAGAAACTAGGCTTTGCCTGACCAGATAGAGGCACAGCTGGACCACCTGGTGAAAGGCATTCTGTAGCACCATGGCCACCTGAAGCTCAAGCAACTGCAAAGGATTCAGAAGTACCGCCATGCTATGTGCCCACTTCTTCAGAATGGGTATAACCCCATCAAGAGCAGTCTAGGAAACCACCCATTCCTAGTGCCTCCTTGGTTTAATTAAACACATTGTTGTCCACCCACCCAGCTCCCCTTTGACATCTTTGTATTGTTTCAGTTGGGCCCAGCCCCAGGCAATCTAGGGCTTCATCTACACATTCCCAGAAAATCCCAGATTGGCTTTATTCAGTTCAGGACCTAAGATTTGTCCAGAGAGAATGCACAGACCTAGTTATGATCTCAGAGCCCCACAAATTCAGTCTTCATGAATATAGAGAAAGTCTTCATGAATATAGAGAAAGTCATGCATTTTGACATGTTGATGGTTCTGGGTAGAAACATCACTTTGAGGAATATACCACAAGCTAGAGAAAGAAGTCTCTGAGCTTATAGTGTGAAGGACAAATAAGAAAGGGAACCACAATCCACCATGTCCCATCTTTGGGAAGTCTTTCTAGGAGTGAAGCACTTCTGACACAACACTAGGGAAAAAAAGATACTTCAGAGACAGTAATCATTGCAATTGTCTCAACTATCCAAGCTACAAGTTCTCCCTTTATACCTGAAATTCCAAAATTCTTCTTGGTCAATTGACAGGGTCTTGTGTCTTCTAGACCAGCTGGTCCCTCTAGTACTTATTATCCAAACATCATAACCAGCATCTGCTAGAGCAAATCCCAGGCTATTGTTGGGAGGATTTACAATCCAGGTCCTACCTTCACTCAAAATACCATGTACCAGTAAAACAACTGGCCTAGGACCTGGGGGGAAACAAGATAAAGGGCATTAGAAAATATTGTAGTCAATCTAACTTTGAGGTAATTTCTGTTCACTTCATCAGCGTAGTGCAATTAAATCACCATTTATGCACACACAATAGTTCGATTCACGTTTGGTTAAGAGTTCAATTCACATTATCCTTGGCATTTTTTCTTAGCTTTCAGAAGGTTAGAAGCTGGTGTGCTGATATAAAAAATATAGTTAAGAAGACTAAGATCACATCAAAACACACACAGTGGGATGTGACTTATTGTCTTCAACAATTCCAAACCCAGAAACTATGGTAATTCTGAGCTTTTATATGCACACATTTGTTTTCTCTGGGCTGTGTGGAATCCTGCCAGTACTTTTCCTTAAAAAAAAAAAAACCGATAAAGCCCAGTTACATTCCAAAATTACCTGTCTTCCCAGAACTCTGCATTCCATAAGGAATTCTGTTTGCTTGCAAGTAGTAGCCATCCTCTGTCAGGATTTCATGCTCTTCACTGGGGTATCCCCAATATTGAATTATTTCATTCTGCAAGAACAAAGAAATTCTCAACAAATTGAGACCTTTATTCTAAATCTAGAGTTGCTACAGGAGATTTTAGTTACTATGGTGCTGAGGAGAGGAGAAAAAAGTCCTGAATCCTGCCTCCCCCCCCCCCCCCCGCTGGCTGTAATGAACAGAAGCAACCAGGAGGAGCTATCGGCAGACAATGTATTAAGCATTAAACAGAACATGTCGTTTGGCCTTGGGGCTAGCTAAATCCATCCATTATAATCCATCAAGCCCTCTTTGGGGTATCTCAGGCAGGCCTGGAAATCCTTCTGTGAAAAGCAAATGCTTTGGAATATCACTTAAAAGAAATATGTACAAATCATAATAACCTGTTGTTTTCAAATGCATCTGAACAAGCAACTCACAATAGTCATAAATTCTTGGGGATTCAAGTGTCGTTTCCTTAGGAATTCTTCTGACTCTGTTGTCTGTTGGTTTAAGCACACCACTGCCCAAAACAGCCACATCGCTGACCTGTGTAAAACAATATCTGTTGCTTCAAACTCCTTAGCAAAGATGGGAAGTCTGTTTTAGAATGATTCTAGATGTGCTGAGGGCAGTGAGTGCAATTTTAGTTCTGATGGTGGTGTGCAGGGAAGAAATAATGGATTATTATCTCTCTTCTGAAAATATTAGTCACTGAGATGGATGCTTTGTGGGGAACCACTGAAAAAAGATCTGCCTCACGTGGAAAAGTCAGGGCTATCTCTGAAATAAGGGTAAGCATGCTGGATTCTGAGGGAAGCAGCTTCCTGGTCACTGAAAAAATAATATCCATTTTTGCTAGACATGGCATTCTTGAGGTGATTTGGACAGATAATGGCCTCAGTTTGCACCTCATGCATAAGAACTTTCCCATAGTATGTGAGTTTCTTCACATCACTTCAAGGCCCAAATAGCTTCAATTAAGTGGCTTCATGTAAGATGGAGCACAAAAAAGTGCAAGATTAAGGTAGTGGCTGTGGTAAATTATAGGGCATCTCCCACTGAACATGAAGAATCTCTTGCTGAGCTATTGCTTTGTGCAAGGATTACTTGAACAAGGTTGCCCAACTTACTGGACGCTGAAGGAACAACTACACTTCCAGAAAGACTCCATGAAGTATAAATAAAATTTGAAAGAATCCTGTGTAAAATTTTAATAATTGCAGGAATATTGTTTTTGTGTATGAACTTGTAAAATAATATTTATATTTATATTTATATTTATATTTATATTTATATTTATATTTATATTTATATTTATATTTATATTTATATTTATATTTATATTTATATTTTTATTTATTTATAGATAGATAGATAGATAGATAGATAGCTGGGCTGCAAGGAACAAGGACTGAAAAATTGTGGCCAGAGCAGAATGAGAAACTGTAGAAGCTGGATCATGTTGACAATATTTTTAAAAGCAAAATTAAACATTTGTTATTAGCTTGCAATTGTTTCCAGCTTTCTTCACTAATACGAGGAACAGCACTTATGCAACCCACCGCACAGCGAACCCCCCTCCACAAACCTGAGCTCACTCAGAGCCCCCGTCATGAACTAACTGTCCAACATTGAAACATACACACATACCTCTCAACACCGAGCTCCTTTCCCACACCCGCTGCCCCACAATGAAACCAAGCTAGAATTTCAAAACATAAGACATTCTTGTTGGTTATACCTGTTTTTAAATTAGTTTTTAAAAAATTCTTTAGATGTTTTTAACAGTTTTAAATGTTTTAAACATTTTTTAAAATCATATTTTCCTTATGGAGGAAGGGCAGGCTACAAATGCCATTCAGAAAGTAATGTATAAATAATTCTGTACACATTTATGCAGTTTGTGATTCCCCCACAGCTGAATCAGTTCTGTGCCAGCAGCCTTAATTTCTACTGGGCTGTAGGCTGTACTTTATGATAGCAATGTCTAACTTTGTTAAATGCAAGCTATTAAAATGTAAGACCAAGGTATGTCACCAGAAAATAAATGAAAAAGATATGGGGAAGAAAAGATTTTTGCTTACCTGTTCATCAATAGCAACCACATCTCTAATACACACTGAAGAAGACTTAGTTTGTAATAAACTGAAGAGAATAAGATCACTTTCATCAGCTACTGTATAATGTTGCAAAACGTGTCTTTCTGGGTGCATTGTTAATTATGGAACAGAAGCAAGGAAGATGGTTATGATAAAATTATCATGACGTACCCATCATATGCCTAGTGGCAAGGCAAGTCTGTAAAAAACATTTAAATGTAGATTACACTTCCTTGCATTTTTTTTAAAAAATATAACCTTCCTGGAGATTTAAATCCACCTGGTATATAAATTGTATTTCTACATTTTTATTTTATTTTTTCATCCTGTGTGCATCGTCATCATCATTATTTTGTATCCATGTAAGTTGTACACAGATTAACCCATGGAAATGAACAGGGCTAAGTTATTCATGTCTACTCTGAGTACAACTAACATGGATTCAGTCTATAAATAATAACTTCTTGTTGTTGTTGTTGTTGCTGCTATTTTTTGTGCTCCAAGAGCGATTGAGTGACATGCTGGCACCAAATGAGCTACTTTTCATTCCAGCTCAGACCTCCAATGTGTGTGTTTGTGTGTGTGCAGCTGCATTTCAATTATTATTTTATTGACTGCATTTGCTTGGGAAGTGGGGGTGGGGGTCGGGGAGGACGGTCAGAGCAGATAGGAGGACAGCGGCAAGCTGGAGCACCTGCTATCTCACTCCTAATCTTCATCACCCATTATTTCCCAGCTCCTTTCTTCTTCTGGTGTGTGTTCAGTTTCAAATCACCATGGTCCTGGTTCCTTACTCTCTTCCTATTCTCCCTCTCTGTAAACCACTTGGAGTGGCTCATCTAGTTCAGATGGATGTAAAAATTGTGACATTTGATTGAATATTAGACATAGATTTTGATTTTGTTCTAACTGTCCCAATGTGCTGGTCCCGGGGGGACGTAAGATTAGATTGTCAATAGCCCCTACTGAATGTTGGTTGCCAAGGCAACCAGAGTTACACTGTGATAGGTCGAATGTTTTGCAGCACCCCAGGGAAATTGATACCAGTGGGGAGTTGTATATCTTTACATACTATGACCTGTAACCTTTCTTGTATGTAGAAGGATGTTTTCAGGTTTTATGACTTTTGTGTGCTGTGTTTGAAACTGCTATATAAGTTTTGTTCTAATGTGCCTTGTGGCAGTCTTTCCTAACCAGCACTTCTGCTGAACAACTATTTAGCAAAGGTGTCCTATTGCAATAGCTTTAATAAACTGGGTTCCTGCTGGATCTGTTGGGTTTGCGGTTATTCTTTTGTTCCATGTTTTTATTTAAAAACATAACAAACCTGGGTAACAAACAAATGGTGTAGAAGTCAATTCTTACCACAGGATGAATAATGACCTTGTTTACACAGTCATTCACAATATGATTTTGCCCTTTTAACCAAGCAGTATTTACTGGTGTTTTATTGATATTGCTAATTCTCCTTTAGGCATGATTATACTGATTTAATTATGTTTTGTATATTGTATGCCACCTTGATGTACTTTTATGAATACTTTTATAACTATTTCAACAATTAAATGATATTGCCCAGCAATGAACCAACTAGTTACATGAAGTCACCTTCTTATTTAGTTTGTTAATTCCTTGCATCATTTTGATTATGGTATATGAAAACATTGTGGGCGATTTTAAAGAACAAGACTGGGTGATAACAATCATTTCCAGTTGTTCAAGAGGTTTGGGTTTGATTTTTTTAGATAAATGCAGCATGAAGGAAGTAACAGTTCTGCAGCTGCTGCTGCTCCCGAAACATCCTAAGGACTATATTCTTTATACTTTTTAATGTTATAATATAGACAGTCTTATTCCTTGGTTTCTGAATCTCGGTCAGAGAAGGTCTGCAACTTGTGCTAATTGTTGCTGGACTACATTTCCTGTGATCCCTGACCATTGGCCATGCTGATTGGGGCTGATGTCCAACAGTCAGAGTTGGGCCACAGGCTGCTCACCCCTGGAATATAGCCTGTGGCCCACTTGGAAGTATCCTGGGCTCTGAATGATAACATCAAAGTTGCAGGTTCGATGACACAGCTGCATATTCCAGCACTGTAGAAAGTTGGACTAGATGATCCTCAGGGTCCCTTCCTTCCAACTGTACAATTCTATATATCCCACCTTTCTTCAAGGAAATCTAAGGCAGCATGGATTGGCAGCAGGGTAGGGTGGTCAAATCAGTCTCAAATGCAGTGATTAATCAAGCTTGCTTGGCAGCCTTTTATTTTAAGTGAATTTTTAGTGGGGGTTAACTGAAGTTCTTGTGGTAGAGAGATGATATAGCACAATGACAAAGAGACTGATCTGGTTCCTGGTTAAAATATTGCCTCTGCCGCTGGGGCCTTAGGCAAACTACTCTCTCAAAGCCTCAGTCCCTGCATTTGCAATATGCCAAAAATAATCCTGACTTACCTTACAAGGGTGTTGTAAAAATTAAAATGCATGATGCATGTTTTATAATATCTGCTTGTGATTGTGTAAAATAAAATAAAATAAAATAAAATAATGTAGAGTGCTTTGCACACATATAAATGCTAAATATAAGTTCACCATCAGTAGGAGATCTTTTATATTTACACTACATTTTCATATCTATAAATATCTTTCAGACGTGAGGAACACGAAATCTTCCCATCTTTTCCACAAATGGACTAAACAGTTTGTGGTAAAGAATTCTATGGTCTGGATAACTACTAAAAAGCATTTGACACACATATAGAATCATTCATCAAGTCTATTCAATGCATAATAAGGTAGGCAAGGGTGAGCACGCTTTGAACTACAAAATAACATTAAATGTCAAATTCCAGTCACTGAACTGCAAAATATTGAGTGTTCACGGAAGGAGGCATGCTACACATTCTAGCCATCAGGCTCTCCTCCTGCTCACAACCGCAGATAGAGCATTTGGGCTGGATTCAACCCAGCATGCTTGTGTAAGCCAGCTCAAGGCATCCAATTAGCATAATGGGGTTTTCCTCACACAAACACTCTGTGCCTCCTGAAAATCAGCTGTGGAGAACCTCAAGAACAGCATGCGGGGGAACAGCACATGGGGAGGGAGGCAGGAAAAATTGCTCTGTCTGGCAATCAGAAATGCTTGTGCTGTTGGAAAGATCAGAAGAGTACATTCCTCCTCACATTTTCTTTCCCAGGCCAGACTTCATGTTAGTGGTTATTACTGTACGCACAATGAAAGGAGCCACAACAAAGTCCACCATTCCTGGCTGGGTGTCAGAGGAAAAGCAACTGGTAGTGACAACCATGTAAATTATGAACATCTAACAAAGTTATAGCTGCTAGAACACACATCTCTTAAAATATTTAATAAACTTATCCACTGTTCATGTCATTTGAAAGAGCTGCAAGGCATTACACAATTGCAGTCTTTGTGAAAGACTAATGAAACAGTAATTAGTAATCCTACCCAGAATCAGTCATCCAATTATCTGACAGTTGTATATTACTGTTCTTAGCTTAGATGCATTTTCGGCATTTTATTAGAGAATCTCCCTGTTTTGTGGAGTTTGCAAATGTGTTTTTCTTTGTACATTATGAACCTCTTGGTGGCTGCAGAAGGGCAAGGAGTCACCACCAGCTTTGCTTTTGTTCTTTTCCTGTGAATTGGAGCAAACGGCAATCCACAGAAAACCTGACTTGCCATTTGTTCCAGTTCAGCATTAAAGAGTGTTTTTTTCAAGAGAAAAGCAGGTCACAGACCTGGAAGTGCAGGCTTGTGGCTAGAACGCTCAGGACAAAAGTAAGTGTGAATGAGCCATCAGATGAAACCACTGATTTTCTGGGGGTACCCATGGGTGTACGCAGCACTGGTACCCTTTTTACTAGAAGAGAAGCACTGGTTAAAAGTGTGGCACTTACTGTAACAACTTCATGGTGAGAAGAAGAAAAGCACTGGATGAAACACACTTATAAGTCCTCTCATCAGAGATTCCCACAGTGCATAGGAGCCAACTCCTAGGGGCCACAGGGGTTTGATTCCCACAATAAAATGATTGAGGGCACTGGGCCCCCACAAAGTTGATGGGCATTCCCATTAAAATGATGTGTGTGCACTGCATCATGTGATCAGTTGTGTGAGGCGGGGCTTCCTTGGGCCCCCACAATATTTTATTCAAGTTGGCACCTATGCCACAGTGAGTGGAACAATGTCACAATGCTGCATAGCTAATCAGATGAAGTTAGTTCATGTCATTCAGAGCAAGGGTGTTCCTTTGTAATTACAGCGTAAGATTACAAAATATATTACTCCTACAGTTAGAACTGGATATGGAAGGACTGATTGGTTCAAAATTGGGAAAGGAGTACAACAAGGTTGTATATTGTCTCCCTGCTTATTTAACCTATATGCAGAATTCATCATGCGAAAGGCTGGGCTGGAAGAATCCCAAGACGGAATTAAGATTGCCGGAAGAAATCTCAACAACCTCAGATATACAGATGACACAACCTTGATGGCAGAAAGTGAGGAGGAATTAAAGAACCTTTTAATGAGGGTGAAAGAGGAGAGCGAAAAATATGGTCTGAAGCTCAACATCAAAAAAATGAAGATCATGGCCACTGGGCCCATCACCTCCTGGCAAATAGAAGGGGAAGAAATGGAGGCAGTGAGAGATTTTACTTTCTTGGGCTCCATGATCACTGCAGATGGTGACAGCAGCCACGAAATTAAAAGACGCCTGCTTCTTGGGAGAAAAGCAATGACAAACCTAGACAGCATCTTAAAAAGCAGAGACTTCCGGTCGGCGCCAGCGCTAATGGCCGCCTCCTGCTGAGCTCCGCTCAGGGAGGCTACTTCACGAGTTCGGGTCTGACCGCTACGGCGAAGCGGGGACCCCTAAAATCTCAGACGCGGAAGCCTGAGAGCAAGGAGGCTCGGTGGGCACCTTAAGCGCCCCCCTTTACTGCAAAGGAGTCTTTTTAAAGGCTCCGGAGTGGCATCGGGGAGCGCGGTGCTGAGAGCCGCTACCCAGCCCGTGGAGTGAAGCCGCGTCGCCATTGACGGAGAGCGCCGATTCCTTCCTGACATTTGGAATTTAAATTGGACTACCGTGAGTAAGACTGAACAACAAATTTAAAAGGAAACAATTAGAAATTGGCTGAAAACGGAGAAGGCAAAAAATAAGGAAGTCTGCCTTCCTCGGACTGCATGTAAATAAAGCAACGAAACAGGAAGCTGCAATTTGACAGAAAGCAGCTTTAAAATTGACGGACTCAGACATTGGACTCAAATCCCCCCCTTAGCAGGCAGGGGCAGGGGGGGGAAGATTTGTGATCTGTTTTACCTGCATGAAAGAAGCTTAGAAGGGGAAAGTTCTGCCGTTTTAAACCCTTGGGGACGACTGCTTGGAAAGTGAGTCACCGGGACTGAGAACTGTCATCTGAGATTTGCTACAAAGTAGGCGCTTTGCCTTGGATAATAACTAAAGACCTTATTTGCTACAAGTTTGGCACTTTGGAAAGATACAATTTGATATTTTGGAAAATATTGGACAATTGGTTGCTACTTTTGTTTACCTCTGAAGGGAACTTTTGTTTCTTTGTATTTGGAACTTTGAGCTGCTCCATCTAGAGGCTGTAGGAAAATAGCCACTATTTTTTACTGTAGGGGACAGGCTTGTGGAATTCCCCAGCTGAAAGTGATTCTCGTGGGAACGACCTTGGGATATGAGTGGCCCAACAGAGGAGAGATTAACAAGGGCTAAGAGCAAAGTTGAACAGAAGAGAAGAGGCTCAATTGTAAACCCAACTGCAGCTGCTTCAACTCCCTCCATGGATACAGTAACAATAACAAAGGCATTAGTCAAAATAAATGAAACTCTGGAAGTGCTAACAAAGCAGAGCACTGAAAACTCCAAACAGTTGAATGAATTATCAACAAAATTGGACTTGAATACAGAGACTATAAATAAATTAGTTCAAGAAAATGAGATAACTAGAAAGATCGCAGAGGAGGCAAAAACTTCGGCAGAGGAGGCAAAAATTTCTGCAGGAAACACACAGGAAAAGATAGTACCAGTCTGTAAAAAGCTGGAAGAACATGATGCGGCCCTGTCTTTATTGGAACTACAGAGGAAAAGTAGAAATTTGAGATTGAGATTGATTCCAGAAAATGAAAAGGACAATTTGATAGACTATCTTACAAAAGAATTTCTGGACTTTTGGCAGGACAGCTTGAAAGAGGAGGAATTTAAGATAACAACTGCTTTCAGACTGGGAAGGAGACAGAACAGAAAGAGCCCAAGAGATTGCCTGATAACTCTGAGATCTCAGGAGGAGAGAGACAAGATATTGAATTTACATTTTCAAACAGCCCTTGAGATTGAAGATTCTCGCGTGCAGATCTTTAAAGATATCCCTAAATATATTTTGGAAGCGAGGACCTATTACAAGGATTTGGTCACTCTATTGAGAAAGAACAACATACTATTCAGATGGGAGTTCCCACAAGGCCTGTCTTTTAACTACAAAGGAAAGAAAATTAAGATAAAAACAGTGCAAGACAAAGAACAGTTTCTGACAAGGAACGAGGAGGATCTTTTGAAGGAAACGGCGGAACCTACGGACCTAGAAGATCTACCAGACATTTCAAATCTATCTTTTGGGGCTAAAAAACCAACAGAAGATCTTCTTGGAGCTGTTGGAGGGGTAACCAAATAAATAACAAGATGTCTCTGCAATTTCTAAGTTGGAATTGTAATGGTCTTAATCTTCCTAGAAAGAGACGAGAGGTTTTTCATATCTTAAAAAAAGAACAATTGGACTTGATTTGTTTACAAGAAACCCATGTGACTAGAGTACACCGAAAATTACTTATTAACAAAAGATTAGGACAAGAATTCATTTCATCGGACAAAGTGAAGAAAAGAGGAGTGGTGATTTATGCAAAGGAAAAGTTGGCCCCTAAATTAATATTTAAAGATGAACAAGGAAGGTATTTGGCAATTGAAATTCAAGTTCAAGGAGAAAAATTATTGATAATAGGAGTTTATGCACCAAATGAAGGGAAGTCAGAATTTTTCAAGAAATTGCATGAGACATTAAAAGACTTTTTGGATTACAACGTAATTTTAATGGGAGACATGAATGGAGTGGTTTCTACAAATATGGACAAAGCACAAAAACAGGTGATCTCCAAGGATGGGAGATTACCTAAGACCTTTTTTGAAATGACTGACAATATGAACCTGATTGACATCTGGAGAACAAGGAACCCTCTTGAGAGAGAGGGAACTTTCTTCTCTGAAGCAAAAATGACATGGACTAGAATCGACCAAATATGGGTAACTAGTGGGATGGCATCAAAGATTAAGAAAGTGGAAATCTGCCCAAAGACTTGCTCCGACCATAATGCTGTAAAGATGGAGATGAACCCAACAACAGCTGGCTCCTTTAGATGGAGGATGAATGACTCCCTATTTAGAGACGAAGAGGTCTATAAAAAGGCCCAGAAAGTGGTAAAGGACTATGTCAGGGAACTGTCATCTGAGACGAAGGAGGTGAAAGGGCTCATGGAGGGTGAGAGAGACCACTCAGTGGAGGAGGGGACCAGCAGGGGGAGAAGTGGAGTTCCAAGGGAAAGTGAGTCGGAGGGAGGGCTCAGAGACACTTCAAGCGAGAACAGTGGGGAGGTTTCAGGACCTCCCGTAGGGACACCCACTCCTCGGCGGAAACTGTCACGCCGAGAGTCCAGAAGACGCGTTTCCGTTAAGGAGCTTTTATGCTGGAAGAAGTTCCGTAAACGCCCACTGTCCGATGCAACGAGCGATTGATGGAGCCATGCTTAAGGAGCTCCATCACAGACAGAGGTTTGGGAACTTAGCCAAACTCTGAGGGATCAGGATTTTACGCACAAGCAGCTCACCATCCCATCACAGCAATCGGACAGTCCCTGAAAGCAGCTTGTGCAGAGAGGCATCATGAGCAACCCAGCCGGAGCCGGAGGAGCAGCAGGAGCTGGAGAAGGTCCAAGTCTGGAAGAAAGGTACAGAGTGTTGGAACTCCAGCTAGCAATGCAAACGGCGAGGCTAGAAGAAAGGAGGGCGCAGGATGCAGAAAAGGCAAAAGGCGCTACACTAGCAAGAAAGATGCCAGGAATGGTGCAGAAGTTTGGGGGGGGGACCCCAGGAACTACCAAGCCTTTAGGACAGAGATGCAGTATGCTCTCGAACTGCAGTTTAACGACTTTCCCGATGAGGCATCGCGAGTGGCGTTTGTGATTGGCCATCTCGAAGGGGGGGCGAGAGACTGGGTGAGGCCCCTGATGGCAGGGAATAGTGACATGCTGAAGGACGCGAGGAAGTTTTTTCGCGCCATGGATTTGATGTTTTCCAGCGAGATTGAACAGGGACTGGTGCGCAGGCAATTGATGGCTTGCAAACAGGGGAGCCGACCGGTTCGTGAGTACTGGACTGAGTTTACAATGTTGATACATAAATTGGGGTGGGACTTATCGGCGGAACCCATTCAAATGCTCTTTGAAGAGGGGCTTTCTTCGGCGGTGAAAGACGAACTTTCCCGGGCGCCCAGGGCGGAGTCTATGGACCAGCTGACCAAATCAGCGCTGACCATTGGAGCGCGCCAGGAGGCAAGAGCCTTGGAGAAGCGGGAGGGGAAAGGAGAGCGTTGGAGGGATTTCCGCATTCCAGAGATTCCAGAACCAAGTTTCCCGCCCGGAGAGCCGATGGAAGTTGGAACAGCGCGCGCGCGCGCAGTTTCAAATCCCAGTGAAGGGAGGAAGAAGGAGGGAAAGAGCGCCAAGAAATGTTACCTCTGCCAGCAGCCAGGTCACTTTGCCAGAGTCTGCCCGCAAAGAAAGGAATGGCAAGGGATGGCGGGAGCTGTTGGGGGGAAGGAGGAGGAAGTCCAGGAGCCAGTAAAAGCCAACGCCTGTCTGCCACTGTCAGGGCACTGCAGACAGGCCAAGGAGCAGTAAAAGTGCCCACTCCGGAACCTCCAAGACCAGACCTAGTAATAGAGGTGTTGCTAGAGCTGGCAAACGGATACCCACTAAAGACCAAAGCGCTGTTGGACTCAGGCAGCTCCTGTAATTTTATGAGCAAGGAGTTTGCAGCTGAACACCAGATACAGACACTCCCTTTAAGCAACCCCCTGCAGGTCACCACGATAGATGGGAGGGAGCTGTTGGGGGGAGAAGTTAGCCTACAGACCGTCCCAATGGTTATGAGGGTGGCAAGGCACACCGAAAGGATAGCGTTCAATGTAGCCACCCTGGGAGGGGCGCCAGTCATTTTGGGAATGAGCTGGCTAGCGTTGCATGACCCGCTAGTGGGCTGGCATCAGAGAGTGGTCTCCTTTGGGTCAGCACATTGCCTGGAACACTGCAAAGAGGGAAAGGTGCCAGAAGGGGCTAAAGCCTCCCTAGCAGGGACGGAAGTGGCGGACAAAGGGAAGGTGCCCAAACAATACGCTGACCTGAGCAAGGTCTTCAGCGAAAGGGAAGCAGATAAACTACCACCGCATAGAGACTTTGACTGCCAAATTAACCTGGTCCCTGGGGCCCAGCTCCCCGTGGGCAAGCTGTACGCCATGTCAGACAGGGAAATGCAGGAGTTGAGGGAGTTTATTGACAAAAACCTGAAGAGAGGTTTCATCAGAGAGTCCAGAGCGGTGGGGGGCAGCCCAGTGTTTTTTGTGGACAAAAAAAACACGGATAAACCGAGATTGGTCGTGGACTACCGGCGGCTGAATGCCGTGTCAGAACCAGTGACTTTCCCCATGCCCAGGATTGATGACATTTTGACCAGGGTGAGGAAGGGAAAGATATTCACGAAACTGGACCTGAGAGGAGCGTACAACCTGATACGAATAAGGAAGGGGGATGAATGGAAGACAACGATGTTCACCCCCCTAGGGGCTTTCGAATATCTTGTTATGCCCTTTCGATTACAAGCAGGCTCCGCCTGTTTTCAATCGCTCATGAACCATGTACTGGGACCTTTGCTCTACAAGAATTGCGTGGCATTCCTCGATGACGTGCTGATATATTCAGAGAATGAGGAGCAGCATGTAAAGGATATCAGGGAAGTGCTGAGCCAGCTGCAAGCAAACCAGTTGTGGGTGAAATTGGAGAAGGGTCAGTTCCACACCAAGGAGGTGGAATTCCTGGGGTACCGCCTATCAGACAAGGGATTAGCCATGGATCCAGGCAAGGTCCAGGCGGTGCTGGAATGGAAGACACCGAAAACGAAAAAAGATGTGCAAAGGTTCTTAGGGTTTGGGAACTTTTACCGTAAATTCATCAAGAACTTTGCCCACTTAACGGCTCCCATCACGGACTGTCTAAGCAGCAAGAAGAAATTCGTTTGGACGGCGGAGGCGGAGCACGCTTTTGAGGAATTGAAAAAGGCATTCGCTTCGGAAGAACAGCTCCTGCATGTGGATTTACAAAAACCCATGAGAGTGGAAACTGATGCCTCAGACCGGGCGGTGGGGGCGGTGCTGCTTCAGCCAGGGAGCAATGAGTCGGAATGGAGACCGTGTGCCTTCTTTTCGCGTAAGCTGAACAAATCCGAGAGGAACTACACGGTATATGACCGAGAACTACTCGCCATTCACGAAGCGTTCCGGAGATGGAGACACTTACTAATTGGCGCACAGCATAAGGTGCAAGTGTGTACGGACCACAAGAATTTGGAGTATTGGAGAACGGCACGAGTGCTCAACCAACGCCAAGTGAGATGGGCCCAGGAGTTCTCCAAATTCCATTTTGAAATCTGCTATGTGCCAGGTCCAGAAAACATCAGAGCGGACGCTCTCTCTCGCAAACCTGAATATTTGGAGGGGGAGGGAGCGCCAGAAGAGAGACATATTATCCCAGAGGACCACTGGGTGTGTGGTGCAGCCTGGGTGGGGCAAAGAGAACTGGTAGAGGGAACGGTAAATGATGAGTACGCCCAGGATAAGCTCAGAGGTTTAAGGAGAGAGGGAGAAGACCCCGGAGGTTTTGAAGAAAGAAACGGGGCATTGTATTACAAAGGGGTGCTATATATACCCGAAGGGGAATTGAGGGGGAGAGTACTCAAACAGCTGCACGACAATCCCACAGCGGGGCATTTTGGGCAACACAAGACCATGTGGTTGGTGACCAGGGAGTTTTGGTGGCCCAAGGTGAGGGAGGATGTACGGGAGTATGTGAGAAGGTGTGACCAATGCCAGAGAGCCAAAGGAGAAAGGCAGGCACCAGCGGGGTTATTAGAACCGTTACCCACACCAGAACGACCGTGGGAGGCGGTGTCGATAGATTTTATGACTGATCTGCCCAAATCCCAGGGGAAAACCGCCATACTAGTCGTAGTAGACCAGTTAACTAAGATGGGTCACTTTGTAGCTTGCTCACATGCAGTCACGGCGGAAGAGACAGCGAAATTGTTTGTAGAACATATTTTTAGGCTGCATGGCGCCCCCTTGAGGCTAGTTTCTGACAGAGGGAAACAGTTCACGTCCAGATTCTGGAGGAAGCTTATGAGCTTGTTGCACGTAGAGGTCAACTTTTCGACTGCCAGGCACCCTGAGACCAATGGGCAGGCGGAGAGGGCAAACGGTATCCTTCAACAATACCTGAGGTGTTATGTCAATGACAGAGAAAACGATTGGGTCGAAAAGTTGGCACTAGCGGAATTTGCTTACAATAATGCAGAGAATGTGTCCACCGAGATGAGCCCCTTTTTGGCTAATTATGGGTGCCACCCCAGGGCGTTTCCAGGGGAAGGAGGAGAGAGATGGAGTGTTCCGGCCGCTGAACTTTTTGTAGAGGAAATGGAAGCGATCCATCGTCAACTCCAACACAACTTAGAAAGGGCCAAAGAAGAATATAAGAGGCAGGCAGACAAGAGCAGAAGGGAAGGTGAAACAATTAGGGTGGGGAGTTGGGTCTGGCTATCTACCCAAGGATTGCCGTTCAAGGGGGGTTGCAAGAAATTGAGAGCCAAAAGATTGGGACCATTTGAGGTCATCCAACAGGTCAACCCAGTGGCTTTCAGACTCCGGTTACCGAACCACATGAAACTGCACCCGGTATTCCACAGGTCATTACTGTCACCATACAGGGGGGAAGGTGGAGGGGTATCCACACGGGGGCCAGCCATAGAAGAAAGTGAAAGCCGCAACTATGTGGCGGAAATCATCGACTCCAGGTGGAAGGGTAATCAGGTGGAGTATTTGGTCGAGTGGGAAGGGGAACCGGAGTCGGAAAACACCTGGGTGAAGGCAGAGGAGGTCCATGACGAGGTCTTGATCGAAACGTTCCACCAAAGGTTCCCCAGGAAACCTCAGCCAGTAGCGAGGTTCCGGAGGGAGTACTTTGGCACCACCGACGATGAGGAGGAACTGGAGGGATTCAGGGAATCGGAGTTGGAAGGAGGTACAGACTCCGAGGAGGAGGAGTACTTGGAAACCGGAAACAGCAAATGGTGGAGGGAAGTGTTCGAAACTTCGGAAGATGAGGGAGGTTCCTTCAGGGGTTTTGCTCCCTCGCCTCCCGCAGAGGAGGGGAGGGAAGGGGGTGAAGGGGGCCCTGGAGGGGAGGTGGATGTCAGGGAACTGTCATCTGAGACGAAGGAGGTGAAAGGGCTCATGGAGGGTGAGAGAGACCACTCAGCGGAGGAGGGGACCAGCAGGGGGAGAAGTGGAGTTACAAGGGAAAGTGAGTCGGAGGGAGAGCTCAGAGATACTTCAAGCGAGAACAGTGGAGAGGTTTCAGGACCTCCCGTAGGGACACCCACTCCTCGGCGGAAACTGTCACGCCGAGAGTCCAGAAGACGCGTTTCCGTCAAGGAGCTTTTATGCTGGAAGAAGTTCCGTAAACGCCCACTGTCCGATTCAACGAGCGATTGATGGAGCCATGCTTAAGGAGCTCCATCACAGACAGAGGTTTGGGAACTTAGCCAAACTCTGAGGGATCAGGATTTTACGCACAAGCAGCTCACCATCCCATCACAGCAATCGGACAGTCCATGAAAGCAGCTTGTGCAGAGAGGCATCATGAGCAACCCAGCTGGAGCTGGAGGAGCAGCAGGAGCTGGAGAAGGTCCAACTCTGGAAGAAAGGTACAGAGTTTTGGAACTCCAGCTAGCAATGCAAACGGCGAGGCTAGAAGAAAGGAGGGCGCAGGATGCAGAAAAGGCAAAAGGCGCTACACTAGCAAGAAAGATGCCAGGAATGGTGCAGAAGTTTGGGGGGGACCCCAGGAACTACCAAGCCTTTAGGACAGAGATGCAGTATGCTCTCGAACTGCAGTTTAACGACTTTCCCGATGAGGCATCGCGAGTGGCGTTTGTGATTGGCCATCTCGAAGGGGGGGCGAGAGACTGGGTCCGGCCCCTGATGGCAGGGAATAGTGACATGCTGAAGGACGCGAGGAAGTTTTTTCGCGCCATGGATTTGATGTTTTCCAGCGAGATTGAACAGGGACTGGTGCGCAGACAATTGATGGCTTGCAAACAGGGGAGCCGATCGGTTCGTGAGTACTGGACTGAGTTTACAATGTTGATACATAAATTGGGGTGGGACCTATCGGCGGAACCCATTCAAATGCTCTTTGAAGAGGGGCTTTCTTCGGCGGTGAAAGACGAACTTTCCCGGGCTCCCAGGGCGGAGTCTATGGACCAGCTGACCAAATCAGCGCTGACCATTGGAGCGCGCCAGGAGGCAAGAGCCTTGGAGAAGCGGGAGGGGAAAGGAGAGCGTTGGAGCGATTTCCGCATTCCAGAGATTCCAGAACCCAGTTTCCCGCCCGGAGAGCCGATGGAAGTTGGAACAGCGCGCGCGCGCGCAGTTTCAAATCCCAGTGAAGGGAGGAAGAAGGAGGGAAAGAGCGCCAAGAAATGTTACCTCTGCCAGCAGCCAGGTCACTTTGCCAGAGTCTGCTTGCAAAGAAAGGAATGGCAAGGGATGGCGGGAGCTGTTGGGGGGAAGGAGGAGGAAGTCCAGGAGCCAGTAAAAGCCAACGCCTGTCTGCCGCTGTCAGGGCACTGCAGACAGGCCAAGGAGCAGTAAAAGTGCCCACTCCGGAACCTCCAAGACCAGCTCTAGTAATAGAGGTGCTGCTAGAGCTGGCAAACGGATACCCACTAAAGACCAAGGCGCTGTTGGACTCAGGCAGCTCCTGTAATTTTATGAGCAAGGAGTTTGCAGCTGAACACCAGATACAGACACTCCCTTTAAGCAACCCCCTGCAGGTCACCACGATCGATGGGAGGGAGCTGTTGGGGGGAGAAGTTAGCCTACAGACCGTCCCAATGGTTATGAGGGTGGCAAGGCACACCGAAAGGATAGCGTTCAATGTAGCCACCCTGGGAGGGGCGCCAGTCATTTTGGGAATGAGCTGGCTAGCGTTGCATGACCCGCTAGTGGGCTGGCATCAGAGAGTGGTCTCCTTTGGGTCAGCACATTGCCTGGAACACTGCAAAGAGGGAAAGGTGCCAGAAGGGGCAAAAGCCTCCCTAGCAGGGATGGAAGTGGCGGACAAAGGGAAGGTGCCCAAACAATACGCTGACCTGAGCAAGGTCTTCAGCGAAAGGGAAGCAGATAAACTACCACCGCATAGAGACTTTGACTGCCAAATTAACCTGGTCCCTGGGGCCCAGCTCCCCGTGGGCAAGCTGTACGCCATGTCAGACAGGGAAGTGCTGAGCCAGCTGCAAGCAAACCAGTTGTGGGTGAAATTGGAGAAGTGTCAGTTCCACGCCAAGGAGGTGGAATTCCTGGGGTACCGCCTATCAGACAAGGGATTAGCCATGGATCCAGGCAAGGTACAGGCGGTGCTGGAATGGAAGACACCGAAAACGAAAAAAGATGTGCAAAGGTTCTTAGGGTTTGGGAACTTTTACCGTAAATTCATCAAGAACTTTGCCCACTTAACGGCTCCCATCACGGACTGTCTGAGCAGCAAGAAGAAATTCGTTTGGACGGCGGAGGCGGAGCACGCTTTTGAGGAATTGAAAAAGGCATTCGCTTCGGAAGAACAGCTCCTGCATGTGGATTTACAAAAACCCATGAGAGTGGAAACTGATGCCTCAGACCGCGCGGTGGGGGCGGTGCTGCTTCAGCCAGGGAGCAATAAGTCGGAATGGAGACCGTGTGCCTTCTTTTCGCGTAAGCTGAACAAATCCGAGAGGAACTACACGGTATATGACCGAGAACTACTCGCCATTCACGAAGCGTTCCGGAGATGGAGACACTTACTAATTGGTGCACAGCATAAGGTACAAGTATGTACGGACCACAAGAATTTGGAGTATTGGAGAACGGCACGAGTGCTCAACCAACGACAAGTGAGATGGGCCCAGGAGTTCTCCAAATTCCATTTTGAAATCTGCTATGTGCCAGGTCCAGAAAACATCAGAGCGGACGCTCTCTCTCGCAAACCTGAATATTTGGAGGGGGAGGGAGCGCCAGAAGAGAGACATATTATCCCAGAGGACCACTGGGTGTGTGGTGCGGCCTGGGTGGGGCAAAGAGAACTGGTAGAGGGAACGGTAAATGATGAGTACGCCCAGGAGAAGCTCAGAGGTTTAAGGGGAGAGGGAGAAGACCCCGGAGGTTTTGAAGAAAGAAACGGGGCATTGTATTACAAAGGGGCGCTATATATACCCGAAGGGGAATTGAGGGGGAGAGTACTCAAACAGCTGCACGACAATCCCACAGCGGGGCATTTTGGGCAACACAAGACCATGTGGTTGGTGACCAGGGAGTTTTGGTGGCCCAAGGTGAGGGAGGATGTACGGGAGTATGTGAGAAGGTGTGACCAATGCCAGAGAGCCAAAGGAGAAAGGCGGGCACCAGCGGGGTATTTAGAACCGTTACCCACACCAGAACGACCGTGGGAGGCGGTGTCGATAGATTTTATGACTGATCTGCCCAAATCCCAGGGGAAAACCGCCATACTAGTCGTAGTAGACCAGTTAACTAAGATGGGTCACTTTGTAGCTTGCTCACATGCAGTCACGGCGGAAGAGACAGCAAAATTGTTTGTAGAACATATTTTTAGGCTGCATGGCGCCCCCTTGAGGCTAGTTTCTGACAGAGGGAAACAGTTCACGTCCAGATTCTGGAGGAAGCTTATGAGCTTGTTGCACGTAGAGGTCAACTTTTCGACTGCCAGGCACCCTGAGACCAATGGGCAGGCGGAGAGGGCAAACGGTATCCTTCAACAATACCTGAGGTGTTATGTCAATGACAGAGAAAACGATTGGGTCGAAAAGTTGGCACTAGCGGAATTTGCTTACAATAATGCAGAGAATGTGTCCACCGAGATGAGCCCCTTTTTGGCTAATTATGGGTGCCACCCCAGGGCGTTTCCAGGGGAAGGAGGAGAGAGATGGAGTGTTCCGGCCGCTGAACTTTTTGTAGAAGAAATGGAAGCGATCCATCGTCAACTCCGACACAACTTAGAAAGGGCCAAAGAAGAATATAAGAGGCAGGCAGACAAGAGCAGAAGGGAAGGTGAAACAATTAGGGTGGGGAGTCGGGTCTGGCTATCAACCCAAGGGTTGCCGTTCAAGGGTAGTTGCAAGAAATTGAGACCCAAAAGATTGGGACCATTTGAGGTCATCCAACAGGTCAACCCAGTGGCTTTCAGACTCCGGTTACCGAACCACATGAAACTGCACCCAGTATTCCACAGGTCATTACTGTCACCATACAGGGGGGAAGGTGAAGGGGTATCCACACGGGGGCCAGCCATAGAAGAAAGGGAAAGCCGCAACTATGTGGCGGAAATCATCGACTCCAGGTGGAAGGGTAATCAGGTGGAGTATTTGGTCGCGTGGGAAGGGGAGCCGGAGTCGGAAAACACCTGGGTGAAGGCGGAGGAGGTCCATGACGAGGTCTTGATCGAAACGTTCCACCAAAGGTTCCCCAGGAAACCTCAACCAGTAGCGAGGTTCCGGAGGGAGTACTTTGGCACCACCGACGATGAGGAGGAACTGGAGGGATTCAGGGAATCGGAGTTGGAAGAGGGTACAGACTCCGAGGAGGAGGAGTACTTGGAAACCGGGAACAGCAAAAGGTGGAGGGAAGTGTTCGAAACTTCGGAAGATGAGGGAGGTTCCTTCAGGGGTTTTGTTCCCTCGCCTCCCGCAGAGGAGGGGAGGGAAGGGGGTGAAGGGGGCCCTAGAGGGGAGGTGGATGTCAGGGAACTGTCATCTGAGACGAAGGAGGTGAAAGGGCTCATGGAGGGTGAGAGAGACCACTCAGCGGAGGAGGGGACCAGCAGGGGGAGAAGTGGAGTTACAAGGGAAAGTGAGTCGGAGGGAGAGCTCAGAGATACTTCAAGCGAGAACAGTGGAGAGGTTTCAGGACCTCCCGTAGGGACACCCACTCCTCGGCGGAAACTGTCACGCCGAGAGTCCAGAAGACGCGTTTCCGTCAAGGAGCTTTTATGCTGGAAGAAGTTCCGTAAACGCCCACTGTCCGATTCAACGAGCGATTGATGGAGCCATGCTTAAGGAGCTCCATCACAGACAGAGGTTTGGGAACTTAGCCAAACTCTGAGGGATCAGGATTTTACGCACAAGCAGCTCACCATCCCATCACAAGCTCCATCACAGACAGAGGTTTGGGGACTTAGCCAAACTCTGAGGGATCAGGATTTTACGCACAAGCAGCTCACCATCCCATCACAGACTACTTTGAGATAAATCTGAGAACAGAAGTGGAAAAAAGAATAATTTGGGACGCAAGTAAAGCCGTCATGCGAGGATTTTTAATACAACAGAATGCCATAAAAAGAAAGAGACAGAATGAGAAGAAGGACAAGATCTTGGAAAAGATAAAAGAAGGAGAAAAAAGATTGAGATCTAAACCAAAGTCACATGAAATCTTGAGAGAAATCAAGTTCTACCAGAGACAATATATGGAACTGATGAATCAAGAGATAGAATGGAAAATAAAACAAATGAGACAAAAGACATTTGAATCGGCAGATAAATGTGGGAAACTTTTGGCATGGCAATTGAAGAAGAGACAAAAACAGAATACGGTTACAAATTTAGAAGTGGAAGGAAAGAACATTTATAAACCAAATGAGATTAGAAACTGTTTTCAGAGTTATTTCAGGAGACTTTATGCACAAGGGCCGGTGAATGAAAAAGAAATAGAAGAATTTCTTAAAAAATATGGATTACAAAAAATTTCTGAACAAAGTAAAGTGACTTTGAACCAGAAGATAACTGATCAAGAAATTGAGGGAGCCATTCAAAATATGCAATTGGGAAAATCTCCAGGACCTGATGGACTGACCTCCAGATATTATAAAGCTTTGAAAGAATGGCTTATACAACCGTTGAAGGAGGTCTGTAACGAAATCTTAGAGGGGAAGAAGGCACCTGAAACGTGGAAAGAAGCATATATTACACTTATACCAAAGTCAGAGACTGAGAAGAACCAGGTTAAGAACTACCGCCCTATATCATTACTTAATGTGGATTACAAAATTTTTGCAGACATTTTGGCAAAAAGATTGAAGAGAGTTTTGGTGGGGGAGATTCATAAAGACCAAGCGGGCTTTCTTCCAGGAAGACATTTGTCAGACAATGTGAGAAACATAATAGATATTATGGAGTTGCTGGAAGTTAATATTAATACTAAGGCAGTATTAATATTTGTGGATGCGGAGAAAGCCTTTGACAATATTTCTTGGAGTTTTATGAAAAAAAATCTCCAAGGGATGGGGGTAGGCCAAGGTTTTGAGAATGGTATAGGTGCAATTTACTCTGAACAAAAAGCAAAACTGATTGTAAATAACGTAGTAACAGAAGAATTTGCTATTGAAAAAGGGACACGACAGGGGTGCCCAATATCCCCATTACTCTTTATATCTGTCTTGGAGGTCTTATTAAACATGATCAGAGGGGACCAGCTAGTTAAAGGGATTCAGGTCGGAGCTAAACAATATAAACTGAGAGCGTTTGCAGATGATCTAGTACTAACTTTACAAGAGCCAGACACTAGTACGAGAAGAGTGTTAGAGCTAATACAAGTATTTGGTCAAGTAGCAGGATTTAAGTTGAACAAACAGAAAACGAAAGTATTGGATAAAAATCTAACAGTGGTTGAAAGAGAGAGGTTTCAGAGTGAAACTGGTTTAATGGTAGCAAAGAAGGTGAAATACCTGGGGATTAATTTGACATCTAAGAATGTGAACTTATTTAAAGACAACTATGAGAAATGTTGGTTAGAAGTTAAGAAAGATTTAGAAGTATGGTCAAATTTGAGACTTTCCTTGTTAGGCCGAATCGCTGTTATTAAGATGAATGTTTTGCCGAGAATGTTGTTTTTGTTTCAAACATTGCAGATTTTGGATAAAATGGATTGTTTCAAGAGGTGGCAAAAAGATATATCTAGATTTGTCTGGCAGGGCAAAAAGCCCAGAATAAAATTTAAGATACTAATTGATGCAAAAGAAAGAGGGGGGTTTGCCCTGCCGGACTTAAAGTTGTATTATGAATCAGCGGCTTTCTGCTGGCTGAAAAGTTGGCTGCTTCTTGAAAACACAGACATTTTGGATTTGGAAGGGTTCAATAACAGATTTGGCTGGCATGCATATATATGGTATGACAAGGTTAAAATTCATCAAGGTTTCAAAAACCATATTGTTAGGAAAGCATTATATAATGTTTGGATTCGGTATAAAGATTTGTTGGAAAACAAAACCCCCAGGTGGTTGTCACCAATGGAAGCTAAGGAAGTGAAAAAACTTAATATGGAACCCAAATGGCCAAAATATTGGGAAATTATAGAACATGAGGAGGGAAAAGTGAAATTGCAGAGCTATGAGAAATTGAAGTCAAAAGTAAGAGATTGGCTTCATTACTATCAGATAAATGAAGTTTTCAAACTGGACAGGAAAATTGGCTTCCAGGTGGAGAGGTCAAAATTAGAAACAGAGCTATTGGAACCCAATACTAAGAATCTGTCAAGAATGTATAACTTGCTGTTGAAATGGAATACACAGGATGAGACGGTTAAATCAGCTATGATTAAATGGGCACAAGACATTGGTCATAACATTATGTTTGCTGACTGGGAACAGTTATGGACCACCGGTATAAAGTTCACGGCATGTAATGCCTTAAGAGAGAACATTATGAAAATGATATATAGGTGGTACATGACCCCAGTCAAGCTGGCAAAAATTTACCATACGCCCAATAACAAATGTTGGAAATGTAAGGAAACTGAAGGTACCTTTTACCACCTTTGGTGGACGTGCCCTAGGATTAAGGTCTTCTGGGAAATGATTTCTAATGAAATGAAAAAGGTGCTTAAATGCACTTTCGTGAAGAAACCAGAAGCTTTCCTCCTGGGCATGGTAGGTCAATTGGTGTTAAGGAAAGATAGGACGTTCTTTATGTATGCTACAACAGCAGCAAGAGTACTTTTAGCAAAGTATTGGAAGACACAAGAACTACCCACACTGGAAGAATGGCAGACCAAGGTGATCGACTACATGGGACTGGCGGAGATGACTGGCAGAATCCGTGACCAAGGGAAAGAGACGGTGGAAGAAGACTGGAAGAAATTTAAAGTTTATCTTAAGAATTGTTGTAAAATTAATGAATGTTAAAATTGTTGGGATACTGCCAGGGAGATAGGGTCCATCTGAGCCCCCAAGCTCGGTGCCGGACGATCCATTGACCTCCCGTAGTCACACAGTACCAGCAATTTAGCGACACTAAGCCTCAGGCTTTAGTGCACACTCTAACAGCAGAATTCACACAGCAAAAGTTGCACAAGCATGAGAGCATATTTACAGTTTATTTGGCGTTGGTCAGAACAAAGAAAACATGACCGTCTGCTCCGACTGCTCAGGCAAAACAGCAGAAAACGAAAGGAACAGACAAACATAAACATCCTGTGAACCGGAAATACGCAGGCTGTGACACAAACATCCTGCTCCCTTTTAAGGTGGAACGGAAATATCCTAACATCCTCCCCCTTTCCGTGTAACCTGTAGTACCTGTGGTTCAACCCAATTGCAACCTCTGTACGTAAACCTTAAGTTGTTCTCTGTTAACAACCTTAGACAACAGATCAGCAGGAATTTCATTTCCTGGCATGTAGGACACCTGAATGAGTCCTTTCTGAATACACTCTCTTGCACGATGTAGCTTAATCTGCAAGTACTTGGTCCTTTGCTTGCAACTCTCCGAGTTCAGCAAAGCCAGACAAGATCTATTGTCTTGATACACTTGTATAGGACATTTCACAGAAACCCCAATGTCCTTAAACAGTTGCATCAACCATTCACAATCCATGAGTGAAAATGACAGAGCATTGAGTTCTGCTTCACAGGAACTTAGGCTAACTGTCGTCTGCTTTTTGCACAACCAGTCAAACAGGCAGTGGTTGTACATGTAGCATACTCCAGAAGTGCTTGTACCATCCGTGGTGTCACTTCCAAAACTTGCATCTGCAAAGATTTCAAGACCTCCAGTCTTCTGACTGGTGAACCTCAGCCTGTAGTGCATAGTCCCTTTCAAATACCGGGCTATGCGCTTCAGAGCTTTCCAATCCTGAACAGTAGGATTGTTAGCATGTCTGCTAAGCAGGTTAGTGCTTACAGCAATGTCAGGTCTTGAACATCTAGCAATGAAATTCAACTTGCCTAGAATGCATCTGTACAGCGTTGTGTCAGAAAACGCTTCAGCAGTACTGTCTACCTGGTAACCTGTCACCATCGGTGTGTCTGCTGGGTTTGCATCAACCAAATTCAACCTGGTTAATACATCAGCAATTTTCTGTGTTTGGTGTACCAGAAAATTACCTGCTTGGTCCCTCTCCACCTGCAGAGAAAGATAGTTGGATACCTCACCAAGATCCTTCATGTCAAAGTGCTCCTTCAGCTGAGCTAGGGTGCTTTGGTAGAAAGCCTGATTCTTCCAAAACATCAGAAGATCATCAACAAAACATAAACAATACAGTTTGTTTTGCCCCTCCTCCTTGACAAACACACACGGATCAGCTTTGCCCTGGTGAAAACCTAGAGAAAGCAACGTTTCAGTGAGTTTTGTGTTCCAACACCTGGCACTCTGCTTGAGACCATATAAGGATTTCCGCAGTTTACAGACCATTCCCTTCTGTATCTGCATCCCGTCAGGTGGAAGCATGTACAGCTCCTCCCCCAAAATCCCGTACAAAAAAGCTGTATTTATGTCATGATGGGAAACATGCAATTTCTCCTCCGCAGCGATCTTGAGCATTAGCCGAATGCTCTCATATTTGACCGTGGGTGAGTAGGTCTCGTGGTAATCCTGCCCTGGTACCTGTGAAAAACCTCTGGCAACCAATCTGGCTTTGTGTCTGACAACCTTGCCATTCTGGTCTGTCTTGGCCTTGAAGACCCATTTGCTGCCAACCAGTCTCATCCCTGGGACTACCGGTACCAGTTCCCAAGTTTGGTTCCTGTTCAAGGAATCAACTTCAGCCTTCATGGCATTAAGCCAAGGCTCAGCATCTTTAGAGGTTAACTCCTGGACCTCTTTGAAGCTTGAAGGTTCCCACACCTTCTCTGAGCTACTAAGAACAGCAGTTGCCGTCTTAGCAAACTCATCAGCAAATCTCTTTGGAGGTCTGCCTTTGGTCGCCCTTTCAGACCTGCGAACCAGATGCAAGTCTTCTGGACTCATCTCCTCCTTCTTAGGAGAAAAGTGACCAATGGTGAACAGTGGTTCTTCCAGTTCATTGTCAGACGCATCAGATGGTCTGACTGAGGCCTTTGCGCTCTTGTAGTCTGCTGTGTCATCACTGTCACTGACAGCAGCAGCAGCGCCGCCCACTGAACTGGAATCCGAACTCTGATCATCATCATCATCATCATCATCATCATCATCCTCAGTTTCCTCAGCTTTCTCAGCATGATCTGCTTTCTTCACATCACCTTCATCCTCCTCTGGGTAACTCTGGAAAATTCCCACATTTTCCCCCCACTTAGGATTGTACTCAACACTCCTTGTGAACTTTATGGATTTTGAGTTAGTCATCCATACTCTGTATGCACCTTTATCGTACCCCATGAACAAACCATGTGCCCCACGCTTCCCAAGCTTGTTGCTTTGTGGGGTGTGTACCCACATGTCAGAACCAAAGATTCTCAAGTGCTTGGTGTTAGGTTTCTTACCAAACATTTTCTCATAGGGAGTGCAGCCAATAGGTGATGACAGTCTGCGATTAAAAGTGTAAACAAAATTCGAGAGAGCCTCCCCCCAAAACTTCTCAGGGAGGTTGGCATCATGCAACAAGGTTTTTATTCCTTGCAGCAACGTTTGATTTGCTCTCTCCGCAAGCCCATTCATCCATGGCGATCTAGGCGTTGACAAGTCATGCTGGATTCCCTTCTCAGTCAGGAAAGCTTCAAACTGCTGAGAAGTGAACTCCCCGCCCCGATCAGTAAACAGACAGCCAATACGTTTACCATGAGCATTCTCCAACCAAGCACAGAATGCCTTGAACCTAGGAAATGCTTGCGATTTCTGCTCGAGCATAAACACATGAATGTACCTGGAAAAAGAATCAATTAGAACCATGAAGTACCTTGCTCCACCCAAAGAGGGCGCTAGAGGCCCAACCAGGTCTGCGTGAACTAGCTGGTAGGGTTTGGAAGCCTGCCTGCTAGACTCCTTGCCTTTTGGAGCAACCTTCACCTTGTTCTCTGCACAAGATACACATTTCATGTGAAATTTACAAGGTTTGATGTCCAAACCTTCAACCAACTCAGGCATCTTGGCTAGCGCTTGCCAAGAGAGGTGACAAAATCTTCTATGTGCATCGTGAATGCATCCTGCATGAAGAACCTTGTTAGTTTGTGCAACACAACAAGAATCAGCATTAGAAATAACAGCATTGTCATCATAAGTTAGACAGAACAAACCATCCATCAACTTTGCATGCAAAAAGTCCTCTTTGCCTTTTCTGATGACACAGACAGTCCTCTTGAAGGTAATCTCAAAACCACGCCTATTCAGCTGTGGGACACTAAGCAAATTGTCCGCAGCTCCTGGAACAAAAAGTACATCTCTGATGGTAGTATGCAGACTTGCAAGTTTCACAGTCCCAACTCCTGCAGCTTGCAAAGTCCTTCCATCAGCCAGGTGGATCTCTCCATCTTGAGGTGTGAAGGAGATGAACAGATGGCGGTCTTTGGTGATATGGCGCGTGCACCCTGAATCCACTATAAACCTCGCTTTGGCTTTTGCCTTTGGTGAAGCAGTGCCAGCAAACAAAACCTTGTTTTCCACTGGCGTGGGCCTTTCACCCCCCTTCTGCTTCGGGCCATCTGTAGGCTTTTTCCTTTGTTTACTTCTGGCCTTCCGGCCTCTGCAAAGTTGACCTTGGCTCCCATGGGAAACAGAGCTCTCAGCTGCCGACTCCTTGGCTCCCCCTGGAGGCTGGAATGCTGCCTGGGATGACATCACAGTCAGCTCCCCCTGCAGCTTGCAACCGGTGCCCTCGGCATCCCTGCATTCACTCGCATTCTGGGAAACAGCCAGGACCTCCGATGCAGTCAAACTCTGGGCTGGGATGACTGGCAGATGGGCTATCTTCAAAGCATTCCACATCTGACGTGCAGTCGTGTTGCCAGCTAGCGTAGCAATTTCCTCCAGAGAGACAGACAAGACTATTACGTCTATGGCTCTCGAATTCTGAGCCTCCCATCTCCCTGTCAGAGGAACTGGAGGGGCTTCAGACACAGTATGCCAGACTCCAAACTGACGCAGCAAACTCTCACACCATTTTGCCCAGGTCTCATAATTGTGGCCATTTAGCTTTGGACACTCAGCAGCTTCAGAGGCTTGGAAAAACTCCATTCCAGCTCTTAACTTCAGCCGTGAGTCTTCTTCACTTCAGAGACTCCTTATCTTGGCACCCATAAATCACGAAGCCTGCTTGGCTCGGCTCCCAGGCCAATTAGGCCAGCCGGACATCAAAAGCTCTTGCCGCGGCAAACAGAAAAGCCTCTGCTTTCGCTTTTCCAACACATACCCCAGCAGTCTGTCACAGTCTTACTCTCCTGCAAGTGCCGTGAATCTGGGCCCGAAACCTGTTGTTGGGATACTGCCAGGGAGATAGGGTCCGTCTGAGCCCCCAAGCTCGGTGCCGGACGATCCATCGACCTCCCGTAGTCACGCAGTACCAGCAATTTAGCGACACTAAGCCTCAGGCCTTAGTGCACACTCTAACAGCAGAATTCACACAGCAAAAGTTGCACAAGCATGAGAGCATATTTACAGTTTATTTGGCGTTGGTCAGAACAAAGAAAACATGACCGTCTGCTCCGACTGCTCAGGCAAAACAGCAGAAAACGAAAGGAACAGACAAACATAAACATCCTGTGAACCGGAAATACGCAGGCTGTGACACAAACATCCTGCTCCCTTTTAAGGTGGAACGGAAATATCCTAACAAAAATGTCTTGGGTAATGCAAAATAGAATTGCAGTGACAAACAATTGGACATGAAAAAAAGAGTTAAAGAAAGTGCTATAAGAAATTGAAATTAGGGGTTGCTGGAATGATTTAAAACAGGGATGCAGAAAGGGGAGGTATGGGGAAGTCGCTGAAAGAAGGTTTTAGGAAAGAAAGGTCAAGAAATTATACGTGTTTATATGTTTGTTTGTTTGTTTATGTATTGTGTTGTATTGTCTTTTAATATGTGTTGAAAAACCAATAAAAAATTTATATATAAAAAAAAGACAGCATCTTAAAAAGCAGAGACATCACCTTGCCCGCAAAGGTCCGTATAGTTAAAGCTATGGTTTTCCCAGTAGTGATGTATGGAAGTGAGAGCTGGACCATAAAGAAGGCTGATCGCCGAAGAATTAATGCTTTTGAATTATGATGCTGGAGGAGACTCTTGAGAGTCCCATGGACTGCAAGAAGATCAAACCTATCCATTCTTCAGGAAATCAGTACTGAGTGCTCACTGCAAGGACAGATCATGAAGCTGAGGCTCCAATACTTTGGCCACCTCATGAGAAGAGAAGACTCCCTGGAAAAGACCCTGATGTTGGGAAAGATGGAGGGCACAAGGAGAAGGGGACGACAGAGGACGAGATGCTTGGACAGTGTTCTCGAAGCTACCAGCATGAGTTTGACCAAACTGCAGGAGGCAGTGGAAGACAGGAGTGCCTGGCGTGCTCTGGTCCATGGGGTCACGAAGAGTCGGACACGACTAAACGACTAAACAACTAAACAACAACAAATGAGTAATGCATAACAAATAATGTCACCATTTCAGTAGATCTGTTTGATTCCATTTGTGGGAAGTTATTGTTTTTATTTGTTCCAAATTATTTTAGTGATCTGTGGGCTACGTGTAGTAACTGAATTTAAAAATCACACAAGTAGGCGTACAATAACATAAAATGAAAGCAGATAAACACATAGGTAAAGCAGACTGCTAAAACTGCAGAACCATTACTTCCTACTACTTGCTGACAGCTAGCAACCTACCAATGTCTGAGCAAATAAACATGTTTTCAGTAGCTGTGAAGACACAAAAGAGAAGGTGCCATCTGTGACAGAAAAGTTTCTTTTTGTTGGGCAGATTGGGTCCCCAAGTGTCTTATTTTTCCTTTTTCCCTGCCAGCAAACAGTTAATGAATGGCAGCTTCTGATTGCCCGGGTTCCAGGAGAGGGCGTTGAAAAGGATAGGATTTGGAAAGACAGTGAGTTAGGTTTTGGGGGTAGGTTGGGATTGAGGTTGGGAGAACAGGTTTGGAGATAGGTAGGGAGATAGGCAGTGAGATGAGAGAGAGTTGGTTCTGGGTAGAAACATCACTTTGAGGAATATACCACAAGCTAGAGAAAGAAGTCTCTGAGCTTATAGTGTGAAGGACAGTGTGTGGTGTCCTGTAAGAGTAATTAGGCCAGGAATTAACTGGGAGGCTGAGGGTGAGCGAGGAGAAGTAGAAGCTGTGAGAGTACAGTCTACTTAGGTCTCGTTCCAGTCAGGAGGGGAGAGATTCTTCTATGAAAAGAGAAGAGTCCCAAACCAGTTAAGAGAGGCGAGGTATTCCTTGGGTCTGTTACCTGGAGTACCTCAGGAGTAGGGTTGTCTAAGGGGTGTGGAACTGACAGGAAGTACCACCTTGTTTAAGAACCAAAGTATTAAGCGGCAACAGCTGTGCAACAATTGAGAAAGCACTGAAGTGAAATAACATTACAGTGGTACCTTGGGTTACAGACGCTTCAGGTTACAGACTCTGCTAACCCAGAAATAGTACCTCAGGTTAAGAACTTTGCTTCAGGATGAGAGCAGAAATCGTCCGGTGGCAGCAGCAGGGGGCTCCATTAGCTAAAGTGGTACCTCAGGTTAAGAACAGTTTCAGGTTAAGAACGGACCTCCAGAACAAATTAAGTTTTTAACCCGAGGTACCACTGTATAATCTAAAGTATCCTATGTTTTACCCACTTCTGTCATAAACTTCATTTGTTAAATAAAATCTCTATTGTTTATTTGATCAAATCATGCCTGAGACTCCAAATTATTAAGTTTTCCCTCACACAAGTCCCCCACAAGATAATATGGGGTAGTTTGTGGGAATTCATGGAATTGGGGTTCTGTGAGGTGGGTGCACTATATTTAAGTGAGGCCAATGGCGCCAGGGGGAAAAGGGCCGTCGCACCGTCACATATTAATTGGTGGCAGCGCCATGATACAAAGTTAAAACCCACACAGAAACATGCCCACAGATACAGAACATCCAGTTTAATACAGTATTGAGGTTATTTTATTAAAAGAGGGAAAAATTTCTTCCAGAAAATGGCCAGCAAGAGCCAAGCAAAAGAGACTCGGGAGGACCCAGTGCAGGGAGCTGCTGAATCTGAGGAGAATCCTAATACTGAATTAGAAATGATGAGGCTAAGATTTGAATTGGCCAAAGCTGAAGCAGGGAAAGAAAAACATAAAGTTGAAGCAGAAAGAGAAAAGGCAAAATTAGCAGCTGAACAAGTCAGAATCAAGTTGACATTCAGTTAGCACAGATACAGGCTGAGAGAGCTATGGCAGAGAGAGAGAGAGCAAAGTAGCTCATTGGGGGGGGGGGGGAGAAAGGGAGGCCAAGATGGCCCATGAAAAAGACATGTTTATTTTAAAAATGGAGGAAATTAAACTGAGAGCAGAACTGTCGCAACCATTGTTGGGGGGGGGGGGGTTTGGAAATTTTACCTCAGCTAATATAAAGAGATTTTCAAAGTATGTCAAAGGTGATGATGTACAGGCATTTCTGTTTAGTTTTGAATGGACCTGTAAAGACTTAAATATCCTTGAGGAAAACTGGATGCTGTACTTATGCCCACAAATATGTGGAATTTTGAGTGAGATATGCTCAGATTTAAGAGAAGATGAAACCTCTGATTATCTCACATTTAAAGAAAGAGTGAAAGTGCGCTTTGGTCTGACTGCAGAGCAAAGCCGAAAAGCCTTTCATGACATTAAAAGAAAACCAGGAGAGTCCCTGTCAGGGAAAAGGTGGGATATAAATAAACATATAACAACATGCCTAGTCACAGAATAGCTGATTCAAAGGCAAGGGTTTTGAATGTTATCCATTTTGTTACTGAAGCTAACAGGATGGTGATGATGATGATTAATTCAATGTTTATACCACCCTTAATCCAAGAATCACAGGGTGGTTTATAATACGAAAACACAAACATACATATTGTGGTAACATACAAAAGGAATACCCCACCACACACAAAGAATTTAGAAGTCCATAGATTATTTAATTAGCCAAAGGCCTGAGAGAAGAGCATTGTTTTTGCCTGGTACCTAAAGAGATTTAATGAAGGCACCAGGCAAGCCTCCCTGGAGAGAGCATTCCACAAGGAGGAGCCACCACAGGAAAGGCCTGTTTTCGTGCTGTCGCCCTCTGGATCTCTCACAGCAGAAGCACACAAAGAAAGGTGTCAAGTGATGTGATTCAGGTCAGTTCATATGGGAAGAGGCGGTCCTTGAGGTAAATGAAGGTGTTTGACCACCAAGAAAGGGTTAACCCAGAGCCGTCTTTCCCATAGGGCTTAAGGGTATGTTGCACCAGGGCTCCGGCCTCTTAGGGGCACCCCCAGCAAGTGGGGGAGCTGCACGGCTTTGCCAGTGGCCTTCCCTTTCCCTGCACACCCACCAGCTGCACCCCCCCAACCATAAGGATGGTGGGCGTGCAGCTTCCCTCCCAAGCCTCTGTGGGGATTGCTCTCCTCCCGCAGAGGCTTGAAAGGGGTGCAACTTCCCTCCCATACCTCTACAGGGATCGCTCTCCTGCAGCAGCATGGGGGAGAGTTGCGCCCCCCCTTCCCATGGTTGGCAGTGCACCAGCCAACACTATCCATGGTAATTTGGGGGTGCTGGGCGGATATTTGCACCCCAGCGCCGCATCTGCTAAAGACAGCCCTGGGTTAACCACACAACTATTTGAGGCCCAAGATTGGGACAAATTGTTTATACATTAATTGGCTGTGGAGACACAGGTTTCAGGGTGGCATAGGCTTCCCAAACCTTTTACCGTATTTTTTGCACCATAACACTCACTTTTTTCCTCCTAGAAAGTAAGGGGAAATGTCTGTGCGTGTTATGGAGCAAATGCCTACGGATGGCGGGGGGATCTGCTGCGGCCGTGAGCAGAGGATCCATGGTTCCCCTTCCTTCCCTCCACCGTGGCTCGCTTTGAAACAGCAAAGCGGGAGAAGAGCCGCTGAGTGGGGAGGAGAGAGGGACAGAGAGCCTGCTTGCTTTAAAGGAGCAAAGCGGGAGAGGAGAGGAGCCGCTTACACGAGTCCGGAGCTGTTTTTTTCAGCGAGCCGGGGAGGAGGAATAGAAGCAGAACCTTTAAAGGAGCAAAGCGGGAGAGGAGAGGAGCCTTCTCCTCTTATACCCCTCTTCTGCATTATTAACAGCATCCTTCTCCACACACCCCACGCGTGTTCCTTGTCCCTTGAGTGCTTTTCCTTCCCTCCCCACTTAAAACGTGGTTACAAAGCATGGATCCACATGGATCCTCAGGATTTTTGCATTGGGCTACCCCAAACTCACAATCAGATCACATGTCTGTGGCCACAGTATGAACCACAAAAATCATACATCCACTATTTTGTTTAGAATATTTTTTTTTCTTGTTTTCCTCCTCTAAAAACTATGTGCGTGTTATGGTCGGGTGCGTGTTATAGAGTGAAAAATACGGTAAATACTTTGAAGCATCTTAGCTCAATCAATTAGCAAAAGTGATTTCTAGAAATGAAATTGTTGCTCATTGTTTTTATCAACTGTAACAAATTGTACTCCAAGTTTTGTTTTGTTTGTATTTGTGTTTACTATTCTACTGTGAAAAACCAATAAAAACATTTTTAAAATACTGGTATGATTTATGTCTAATTTCTGGACTCAAACCTCATCTAGACGTTTGCTGCACAATCAATTTAGATACAGTGGTACCTTCGGTTACATACGCTTCAGGTTACATACACTTCTGGTTACAGACTCCGCTAACCCAGAAATAGTATCTTGGGTTAAGAACTTTGCTTCAGGATGAGAACAGAAATCGTGCAGCAGCAGCGCAGCAGCAGCAGGAGGCCCCATTAGCTAAAGTGGTGCTTCAGGTTAAGAACAGTTTCAGGTTAAGAACAGACCTCCAGAACTAATTAAGTACTTAACCCGAGGTACTACTGTAATTAGGATTCTGTTCAATATGACAACACTGAATAATATAAATGCAGAGTACATTTTACCTTGCAACTAATTGTTCTATTACATTTTAAAGGGGGTGGGGAAATCTCGGGTAAGGAATTTCATGATTCATTGCAGAACAGAAGCAAGTTTATTCTATAATGCATGGTTACACAATATAATATAAATATGCATATTGTTATAATAAGTAGTACTAGAGGCTGTGCACCAGCTTGTTGTTACTTTTTTACCATCAATTTTGTTATGTGTTTTTCTTCCTTAGATCCTTTTGTTATTTCTAGCCACCTTTAATATTATTTGCGACAGGAAGGAAGAACATAAGTACAGAAAGCAATCAATCTAAGACTTTATTAAAAGGCATTAATATCATATATATGTTCTGCCCTTCATATTAAGACTTTATTTGAACTTTTGCATCAGACAAAGTACATCCTTAAACAACTGGTCTGGTGCATCAAGACCCCAGGTAAAATCAAAATGTTGCCAATCAGGAATATTCTTATAGAAAACTAAATGAGGGATTCGAGAGAGCAGCCGTTCAATAGCCTTTTTGGTTACAACAATGTCATTCCCACCACTCCACACAGCTGTTGGCACAGTAATGTCTTCTATCTTATAAAATGGGGGTGTACTCTGTTGAGAAAAAGAACAGAAAGATGAAAAGGGTTCACTTTTATTTATTTTCCTCTTTTTAAAGACATCTTTTGGATCTTCAGATACATTGAAGGTCTAACATCTGTCCCTTGAAAATCATTCTTTAAATATCTATTAAGTATCCAACTCCTTACTCTGGAGCAGTAAGAATAGCAAAAGGAATGAGAGCCCTCATGGCTCATGAGGAGGACGTGCTCTTCAGGACAGAGGGAGGGTCTGGTTTGTGTGTAGAAGGTCATAGGTCTCTCAGGTTCTCTAGTAGGGCTTGGAATCAGAGCTGCTGCAAATCAGTATAGAGAGATAGATGGGGCAATAGTCTGACTTGGCATAAGACAGTTTTCTATGTTCCTACTCATTAAATGCATACACTTTCATAGATAAACCCATAATTACAACCAGTTCTGCGTCTTTTCCAAAGGAATTATATAAGAATTCAGAAATCACAACACGGTTCTCATTTAATGTTTAACCTGCAGCCAAAATCTCTCATTAGAATCCAAAACACTTACCATGTTGTAGACAGCTTTGTTCTTTGATCCATAATCGAAATACTTAAATTGGATGGTTTTAGCAACCTAAAAAGATGGAAAACACTTGTACACAATTTGAAATTTGGTGCATGTTCAAAATACTAAAGCCTCTTGAAAGATGGAAAACACAATAAAAAAATCAAACTCTTGGGATCTTGGTTATCAGAATTCCCACCTATCCACCCTGGCCAATGATAGGACCATAAGCTCTGCTTAAAACAGTGGAAAGTAGAAAGTCAGGTAGAAGGTTATTAACATATCTATCATCTTCATTTGTGAGAAAATATTAAAAAACTGAGCCCGGCCCCTCAAGATTGAGGGAGTTCAGCCCCATTCCCGCATATGTTGGGAGAGAGGAGCTATCCTCACCCCATAGAATTGGTGCCTATGCCCACAATATTGACCTCTTCTTTTGCCCAGCCTTCACTAATCTTCAGCTGCCAAGACCACTGCAATATGTTTCACCTTCTGCGTAATGTGAGGATTCCCAGCACCAGTGGATGTTAGTGCACTCGGGTGCATGGGGCAGTACCCCACCAACCTCCATCTTCCCTCCTCCACCCACCCCCTGCCTGCCTGTCAGCTTCCTACTTAGTCTCAGTGTTGCCCTTGTAGAACACAGCAGCAAGGAGAATGGGCTCTGCCTTTAACTGCCTGCAGTTCCACTAACTGTTTTCCTGTCTTCACCCCCATCAGTAGATAATACTGAACTCAAAGGAGCAATGGGCAGATTCAGTAAAGGGCAGCTTCCTGTGTTCTTCCCATGAAATCCAAAGAGTTGTTACAGTTCATGTTTGAATATTGAAGTACAGTGGTACCTCAGGTTACAGACGCTTCAGGTTACAGGCTCTGCTAACCCAGAAATAGTACCTCGGGTTAAGGATGAGAACAGAAATCACACGGTAACGGCACAGCAGCAGCAGGAGGCCCCATTAGCTAAAGTGGTACCTCAGGTTAAGAACAGTTTCTGGTTAAGAACGGATCTCCGGAATGAATTAAGTTCTTAACCTGAGGTACCACTGTAGCTACAATATAACTTTTGAGTGGTCTAGTAATCTTGAAAACTACACTTTTATAAAATGAAATGGAAACCTTAGAACCTAAACACAAACATAAGAAACTAAATAGGCAAGTCGAAACGTCAGACTTTTGACTCCCATGTTTTCAAATGCTGAGAAGGTATTTGTTAGAACATACCTGACTCCAGTGTATGATAGTTTTTACAGAAGTAAAATCAGGGTAAATTCCAAGATACACATCTGCTTGACTCTGGAAGAATGATAGGAAAGAAAATGCTTTTTTATATTCCCATTCTTGAAGAGGTTTCAAGGAACACATTTATTTACAAAGCAATAGATCATGGCAATCAAGGTAGTGCAGCATACAGACACTTGCATGTAGCACAAGGAAGCAGGTTTCTGATGAAGAGGTGTCTGGGTACCTAGATGTGTATCCCCCACCCATAGTGAATCCAGCTGATAAAGAATAAAGAAGGAAGAACAGGGGCCTTGAAGTTGCCTCTCAACAGTGAGCACCTGAACAGCACATGAAGCAGGCAGAAAGTTCACCTCATCACAGTCCGCCCCACTATAGGAATTCTTTCTGTCTTTGCACCTGGAGTTTAGCATAAGCAATTAAAATAAGCCACTCTGAGACTTCTTTGATATTTGGAGTGTGGTGCATTTCCTCCTCTATGGCGACGAGTAAGTGACCAACTACCTACTAGACGTGAAGTTAATTTTGAAAATAAAATTTAAAAGAAAGATTAGCATTTATTGGAATAGGCCGCTAGAATTTCACCATGGAAGAGAAGTGTAAAGGAACTCAAAATTACGCCAAATACTATATTTTGTTTGATTGATTTTCTTTTGTTGTTTTGTATATGTACACAGCAAGTTCTTTCAAAAAGAAATAAATGATAGAGAATAAAACTACCTACCACATTTAGGTTTTTCTCATTGCGTCCATGAAGTAAGAAAATGCCTTCAAGACAAAGTCTATCAATCCCTGGATAACTGCAGATCTTGGCATTGATGGCTTTTAGTTTGTTATTGAAAAGGCAGTATTCTTTTTTGCCCCATATAAGCTGTAAAAAAAAATAAAAAAAAATCCGAAGCATTACTAAATAACCGTCCTTTCTTGGAAGTAAACATTAAGGTTCCTGTTAGGAATAGATCTCCTTTATGTTACAGTTATATACCACTTTTCTTCAAGCACGCTCAAGATGATATGCCGGGGCTTTCTAGGCAATTTTGCTTCCAGGTCCTGATGTAGGCCTGGCTCTGGATAGCTGAGGAGAGATTTCTAAGGAGGTGCACTCCAACCACCTCCCTCCCACACAGCCTCTCAGGTGTTAAGATTGGCAGATGGGGCCTTCTTAATAATTCATAAAAAGTTTGGGAGTGGGTCCTGGAAAAGGGCATTCTCAATAGTGGACAGTAAGATGAATAACAGAGTATTTGGCAGAAACTGAACGCAAATGGTACTGGTTGTGACGCATGCAGGTTGGAATGTCAATCATTCCTTTCTAGCATCCCTGACTGTGACAGAGTCTTCATCCTGTCTGGGAGCAGCCACCAAAAAGGAGGAGGAGGAGGAGGGGGAGGGGGAGGAGGGGGGAGGCGGAGTTTGGATTTGATATCCCGCTTTATCACTACCCTAAGAAGTCTCAAAGCAGCTAACAATCTCCTTTACCTTCCTCCCCCACAACAAACACTCTGTGAGGTGAGTAATACTCAGAGACTTCAAAGAAGTGTGACTAGCCCAAGGTCACCTAGCAGCTGCATGTTGAGGAGCGGGGACCCGAACCCAGTTCACCAGATTATGAGTCTACCGCTCTTAACCACTACACCACACTGGCACTTTTTTCTTTCCCTTTTGAAAAATAGATTTTATTGGAATTTATAAAGCGTATGCAAATAAAATTATCAAAAAAAGGAAAAGGGAAATAGAGAAAAGAGGAGAAAGATAGAGAAAAGGAGAAAGAAGCAGAAAATATATAGAAATAAAAGGAGAAGAAAGGAAAAAAGATAGGACAATAAAGAACTTCTGATACCTTCTCTATCAGGTATTTGTGAACCTTATTCAACTCATCCAGTGAGAACACAATGTGTATTTTAACCCTTAATCCAAATACGTCCCCATTGTTTCATCATACATTCCTTAACTTGTTATTCTTGCATTTCAAATTTCAACAGCAATTTGTACATTGAAGACCCACTCACAGTGACCATGACATGTTAATCATCCATACACAACTGTATTTCAAAGTCTGTCAATTTTTTTCTATACTGAAAGTCTTTTTAATATAAGTTAAATCCCTCTTTAAGTTCACAGTCTTCCTTATTCCACTATAAAAATACTTGGTGGCAATAAGACTGTGGACAACAAAAGGGGTTTAAAGAGATTCTCAAGGCAAATCTTTAAAAATGTAGTATAGGCACTGATAACTCTGAAACACTGGCCTGCGAACACTCCAGTTAGAGAACAGCCTTTACTGAAGGTGTCATGGACTTTGAAGAAGCACGGACTCATGGCCGCAAGGAGAAACGAACTAAGAGGAAGGTATGTCTGGCAAACTCTAGCCATCAGCAGCTCCTGCCTGAAAACCTATTTCCCCACTGTGGAAGGACGCAATCACTTAGGGACTCCCTCTTAAGACTGTGCTCTTGGAAGACAATCCTACTGGGCTATGAGTGATCTCCAAAGAAGAATTATTCTTGGTATATTAACCATCTCTCTTTGCCTATAGACACTTTTCTATGAAGTGCTTCTAGTGTTGAGATCCATAATGGTATCTTCACATATGTTTTTATATATTCTATATCCTTAATATAGTATGTCTGATAAAATAAAAAAGTCCATGGTGACTCTGACCTTGTCATACCACAAATGTCCATGTGATCTAAATCTTAAGTCACTACCTTCTAATTCTTCAAGCTCACACTCCTTTTAAAAATAATTTTTATTAATTTTTCATTAATAACACTCCAATTAATAACATATCAAATCTTGCCACATCATAATCCAAATAACAAAGCCAATCATACATTCCCGATTACAGTGGTACCTCAGGTTACATACGCTTCAGGTTGCATATGCTTCAGGTTACATATGCTTCAGACTCCGCTAACCCAGAAATAGTACCTCGGGTTAAGAACTTTGCTTCAGGATGAGAACAGAAATCGTGCTCCGGCAGCATGGCGGCAGCAGGAGGCCCCATTAGCTAAAGTGGTGCTTCAGGTTAAGAACAGTTTCAGGTTAAGAACGGACCTTTGGAATGAATTAAGTACTTAACCCGAGGTACCACTGTATATAATTTACAGAGACTTCCCATGTTCTGGCTGGTCAGGAGAAAATATTTTGTTTCTTGTTCCTGCCTTTTCTCTCCTGATTGTTCCCATCATAATTCTAATAATAATACCTTTATTGTCAATGTACAACCTGTGTACAATGAAATTAGCCGAGCTTCCCCACACACACACACACAAACACTCGATCTCATTGCACTCTGTGTGCTTGTCACACAACACACCAACCCCGAAAGTCAGTTGCACTATATTATTTTCCGTTCAGCAGCCTAACAGCCCACGGATAGAAACTGTTTTTTAGCCTGTTGGTACGACTGATTATACTTCTATATCTCCTGCCCAAGGGTAGAAGATTAAAGAGGTGCTGGCCGGGGTGTGAATCGTCCCTGATAATTTTTCTCACTCTCCTAAGGCACCAATCCCTTGCGATGTCATCTAGCAGGCTCAGGGGACAGCCCATGATATCATGTGCTGTGTTCACCACCCTCTGTAAAGACTTTCTGTCCGTGGCTGTCAAGCCAACGTACCACACTGTGATACAATATGAGAGGACACTTTCTATTGTGAACCGGTAGTAGGAGGACATCAATTGTTGTTTAACATTGTTCTTTCACAAGACCCTGAGATAATTCCGATCTTAATCCTTTATCTTATCATAACAGTCACTGGTATGCAACTTTCAGTCATATTTAACAAATCCATATGTGTGTTAGCATGCAAAAGGAATTTTGTTCTTCCTGTTGTTTGCTCATCAATTGTTTTTCAATGCAGTCTCCCTCAGAGGTCCCCTTTTCATTCCACGATCTTGTCTTCCAGGACTCTGGGCTGTCTTCCAGCTTTCCTTTGTTTGATAACATTTAAAACATAGGAATCCTTCGAGTCTTTTAATGAACTGATGTTTTGCAAATCCAGATAAGGGTCTTCAGTAGGAGGCAGTGCCATAAGGGATATTTCACTGTTAGTAGTTGTTTGGTTCCTCTAAAATCCAAGCTTTGCTCCCCCCCAGGGGAAGCTTGCAAAGGTCAAAGATTCACCTTCACTTTAATATTAATTCATATACAACAGAAATCCATGCAAGCAAATGTACGGTAATTTCTTGTGTGAAATATTCCCTGGTTGTAATCCATCGGTTGTTTTCAACCCCCCTAGAGAGGCCCTTTCTTTTTCTATTGCACCATAATTTGTGCCATTTTATCATCCCAAGCTGAGAGTATATCTAATCAAGTTTTTGTACAAAGTCCCTTCATATCTTGCCAGTTCCAGTTAGACATCTCTATAGAGATCCACGCCATAAATCTTCAAATTCTCAAGTTTTTGTACAGTTCCTCTTGCATTCCATTTAGTTAATTAAATCTTTCTTTGTGAGGCTTATCAAGTCATGAAGTAGCAAGTAGCAAGTATAGAAAAGAAACAGATGCTCACCTCATGTATACCGCAGCAAAACAACGAAAGCCCTTTCCAGATCAAACCTTAGCACTCAGTGACTGGTTTCTTTAGCAGGTCCTTTTTGTCTCCTTCTTTCCAGAACACACCTGTTTCAAAGTCTGAATCGAAATATTTTTTAAGGAACAGGAATACTCCCGCTCATGGCTCTGGCAATGGAGAGTTTCCAATTCAAGCAATGTTAAGCACCCAGCGTCCCTGCCCCTGCATTCCATTGTAGCAAGCGGCAGATATCAGACAACCCGCAGGTGAGAAATCCCCCCTGCCATGGGGGGGGTCACCAGGGATAATTGTCCCCATATTATCCTTGATAAATTACACAAGTGGAGTCTGGTGCCATGGGAAAGCTGCCAAAGGACATGGCGATCACACTGGAAGTCCGAAGCTCACACTCAACTTTGAGATAAAGAAACGAAATGGATGGCAGGAAGACTAACTCTCTATAACGATGCATAAGAAAAATATATATTAAAATTCTGGGTCTGCACAATGGCAACGACTTGAGTAATACTTACTTTTGTCAATTCTTGAGGAAGGTTTAGAAGTAAAGAAAAGGGTCCTTTCAAGCCTGCCAATGTGTCGGGAGGAGCCAAGCCCATGAAGAGTTTAACCTTTTGAGCAAGTTGTGGCATGCTTGAAAAGGCAATAAAACCTGGAAAAAAGAAAGAATTCTAAACATAGCACTTGCAACAAACAAACCAATAAGAGATATTAAAAAAACCCTGTGGCTCTCCAGGTGTTGCTGGACCTTGAGCCCATCAGCCATGCTTGATGGGGATGATGGGAGCTGCAGTCCAAATATCTGCAAGGTCAAAAGTTTCCTATCTCTCTTCTTTTGAAATGCCTATCATTCAACAAATTCAGGGCAATTTTCTTTTGGGATGCTGGGTGTCCATCTGCCTAAGTTAGGCACTGGAGTTTTCAAGAGAATGTGTCAGATATCAGGTCTAAGCAGAATCCACTTATTTTATGCCTGCTGGTCTTTGCTCCCTCGCACCACAAATGGGCATTCTTCATGACTGTGGAACTGATGACAGCTGTATATGCTGCCCCAATTTGACTACTGAAGTCCTGATCCTGAAAAGACTTTCTCATAGAACATATGTGAACTTTGCTCTCCCCCCCCCCTTTTAAGCTGTGCTTTAACCTTTTCTTTTCTTTTCTTTCTTTTCTTTTCTGAACTAGTCTTCCCAATAGTCATGAGACTTAACCACATCCCCAGTAGGTCCCTGATAATGCTGCTAATGCAGGAAGGTGAGAAAATAAAAGCCATTTCATTCTCTTTCTTCTTAACTTACCCAACGTACCTCCCTGGGAATGGCCAATATAATACAAGTTTTTTTGCTTAGTTTTCTGCAGAATAAAGTTTATGGTTGCTGGAATATCATAAATTGCCATTTCATGAAAGCTGAAAGACAAACACAGAATATAGGTGAAATGTTGCTTGTCTGCAATTGCATACAATTATGGACACTAGTGTATAAATTCAAAAGATACAATACATCAGGTGTCAGGTATGATAACCTGTCATCTGGAGGATGACATAGTAAGTTTATTGTCCCATGGAAAGAGTAAGGAAACAGAAAGTAGATACATATTTATTATTTCTTTAAATATTTATATCACCCTTAAACTAGCCCAATAGGTTGTCAGATATGTACATTGTCCACATGTTAAAGGATAATTTTAAAGAATTGTATTAAATTATATGAAATCACACAACTGTGATAATTCAGAAGTCCGTTTCTACAGTCTAAGAGGTGGACATCCTGGAATGTCTGGGCAAAAAGGTGTGTCTTCACAATATGTCTGGAGGAACTAACAAGTCAGTACAAGAGTGGGCCATCTATCAGGTAATCTAAATACCAAATTGTTCAAGGCCTTATATATTAGTAGTATTAGCCTAATATATTCTGACACTGGAGGTGAACCACAAAATTGGACCACTTCCCTCCAGGGAGGAAGCAGTGAGTGAAGATCTACACCAGGGACAAGGTGGCAATAAATGTCCTCATTATGACCAAGTGGAGAATGAAGATCTACATCAGGAACGATGCACGGAATCACACTGATGATGCTTTACATATAGAAGAGGGAAGGGCATTCCACAGTGCAGGGGCAAGAACAGGAAATGCCTGTTTTGGAGTCAGTTCTCTGTGATATTCTGTAGAGTGTGCTGCCATGATAAAAATTTCCCCAGGTGGTCTACTCTGAGTGGCTTCCAGCAAAATATAAAAACATAATAAAACATCAATCATTAAAAACTTCCCAATACAGTGCTTCCTTCAGAGGTCTTCTAAATTTTATTAAAGCTTTTTCATGATAAAATAGATGAAACTGATCTAGATAGAAACAAAACCAGTCCTCTCTCAAAGGTAGCTCTTGACCCTTGTCTCATGCAGAAAGTAGTGGACCCTCAGGTCTTACCTGGGAGCCTTTCTTTCTTCTCCCAGGTAAATTCGCAGGGAAACCAAAATGCTTGTTTATAAATTATTGTGTTACCAATTATTGTATTACTAATTATTGTATTACCAACTTTACTGTACATTTGTGAAATATGGACTATTTATAAACACCATCTCCAGCTCTTCAAAAGATTCCATCAACGGTGTCTCTGACAAATTGTACACATCACTTAGGAAGACAGGTGAACTAATGTCAGTATTCTGGAAGAAGCAAAGATCACCAGGGTGGAAGCAATAATTCTTCAACATCAACTTCGTTGGACTGGTCATCTTGTTCAGATGCCTGATTATCACCTTGCAAAGCAACTACTCTCGTCCAAACTTAAGAATAGAAAGTGAAATACTGGTGGACAACAAAAGAGGTTTAAAAATTATCTCAAGGCAAATCTAAAAAAATGTAGTATAACCACTGATAGCTGGGAAACACTGGCCTGTGAGTGCTCCAATTGCAGAAAAGCCTTTATCAAAGGTGTCATGGACTTTGAAGAAGCACGAACTCATGGCAAAAAGGAGAAACAAACTAAGAGGAAGCCACTGTGATCAACTCCCACCCAGAAACCTATGTCCCCACTGTGGAAGGACATGTGGATCCAGAATTATGTTCAAACCATCTTGTCCCAGTGAGCAACCTGGCTGCCAAATTCTGCAGCAGCTGAAGCTTCCAAACCATCTTCAGAGGCAGCCCTACGTATTATGCATTGAAGTAATCCAACCTATAGGTTCCCAGAGCATAGACAACAGAAGCTAGGCTATGCCTGTCCAGATTGGGGCACAGCTGGGGCACCTGGTGAAAAGCACTCTGTAGCACCATGGCCACCTGACTCTTAAGCAAGGGGTCAAAAGTACCCTAAGCTATGTACCCACTTCCTTCAGAATGGTATAATCACATCAAGGGCAGTCTAGGAAACCACTTTATTGACATCTCAGAGCCCAAGAAATTCAGTCTGCATGTAAAATTCAGTCATGAAATTTGTCATGTTGATGTTGACTAAGAAAAGGAACCACAATCCACCATTGGCCATCTTTGGGAAGTCTTTCCAGGACTGAAGGACCCTAACACAACACAAGGAAAAAAGATATGTTGGTAGCAGTTGTACTTCAGAGACAGCAGTCATTATAATTGTCTCAACTATCCAAGCTACAAGTTGTCTCTTTATACTGTACCTGAAATTCCAAAATTCTTCTTGGTCAATTGACAGAGTCTTGTGTCTTCTAGACCAGCTGGTACCTCTATTATTTATTAGCCAAACATCATAGCCAGCATCTGCTAGAGCAAATCCTAGGCTATTGTTGGGAGGATTTACAATCCAGGTCCTACCTTCACTCAAAACACCATGTACCAGTAAAACAACTGGCCTAGGACCTGGGGAAAAACAAGATAAAGGGCATTAGATAATATTGTAGACAATCTACCTTTTAGATAATTTCTGTTCACTTCATCAATATTGTGCGTTGTGATGATCTCCTCTAGTCCAGAATAGATACAATTATGTATATGAAAGAGATAATTACTTCTAACTAGGTGGTGTGCTATGGCTGTCCCACCTTTGGGCACTATTTAATAATAGTTTGGCTGGCCCTATTGATATGCAGAATGAGGCAGTTGCTTCAGGTAGCAGAGGATTTTGAGTGGGAAGTTGGAAGAAAGAGCTTCATAATTACCATGTTACATGCCCTGTTGTTCCCAACCCTTATAAGGTAAAGGGTAAAGGGACCCCTGACCATTAGGTCCAGTCGTGGCCAACTCTGGGGTTGTGGCACTCATCTCGCTTTATTGGCTGAGGGAGCCGGCATACAGCTTCCAGGTCATGTGACCAGCATGACTAAGCCGCTTCTGGTGAACCAGAGCAGCGCATGGAAACACCGTTTACCTTCCCGACGGAACGGTACCTATTTATCTACTTGCACTTTGAGGTGATTTTGAACTGCTAGGTTGGCAGGAGCAGGGACCGAGCAACGGGAACTCACGCCGTCATGGAGATTCAAACCACTGACCTTCTGTTTGGCAAGTCCTAGGCTCTGTGGTTTAACCCACAGCGCCACGCGTGTCCCACTTCCCAACCCTTATATCCTAATATAAATGAATGATGTTGTCCCTTGGCTCATCTGAATGGCTTCTGTACATGGGATGGATTGGAGAGGGCTGTTGGCCTTCACATCAAACAGCAAAATGTCTTGAGCAGGGCCTGGCTCCACGGCATAAATTAAACATTTAGTCCATGCCACCACATTGTGATTGGCTCAGAAAGCAACTTCTTCCAGCTCACATTTGCCCAATTGCAAAATGAAGTAGTTCAGTTCATGTTTGGTTCAGAGTTCAATTCAAATTATCCTTGGCATCTTTTCTTAGCTTTCGGAAGGTTACAAGCTGCTGTGCTGACATTTAAAATGTAGGTAAGAAGACTAAGATCACATCAAAACACACACAGTGGGATGTGACTTATTGTCTTCAACCACCCTGAACCCAGAAACTATGGTAATTCTGAGCATTTATATGTACACATTTGCTTTCTCTGGGCTGTGTGGAATCCTGCCAGTACTTTTCCTTTAAAAAAACAAAACCCTATAAAGCCCAGTTACATTCCAAAATTACCTGTCTTCCCAGAACTGTGCATTCCATAAGGAATTCTGTTTGCTTGCAAGTAGTAGCCATCCTCTGTCAGGATTTCATGCTCTTCACTGGGGTATCCCCAATATTGGATTATTTCATTCTGCAAGAACAAAGAAATTCTCAGCAAATTGAGACCTTTATTCTAAATCTAGATGTGCTACATGGGATTTTAGTAACAATGGTGCTGAGGAGAAGAGAAAAAAGTCCTGGATCCTGCCTTCTTCCCCTTCTGGCTGTAATGAACAAAAGCAACCAGAAGGAGCTAGCAATACACCATGTATTAAGCATTAAACAGAACATGTCATTTGGCCTTGGGGTCAGCTAAATCCGTCCATTATAATCCATCAAGCCTCTTTGGGGTAACTCAGGCAGGCCTGGAAATCCTTCTGTGAAAAGCAAATGTTTTGGAATATCACTTAAAAGAAATATGTACAAATTATTTTGTCCTAGCAATAGCCTGTTGTTTCCAAATGCATCCGAACAAGCAACTCACAATAGTCATAAATTCTTGGGGATTCAAGTGCCGTTTCCTTAGGAATTCTTCTGACTCTGTTGTCTGTTGGAATAAGAAGACCACTGCCCAAAACAGCCACATCGCTGACCTCTGTAAAACAATATCTGTTGTTTCAAACGCCTTAGCAAAGATGGGAAGTGCCCTGGGCAGGGAGCGCAATTTTAGTTCGGGGGGTGATGCTGTGCAGGGAAGAAATAATGTATCTCTTTTGAAAATATTAGTCACTGAGATGGATAGTTTATGGGGAAATACTGAAAAAAGATCTGTCCCATGAGGAAAAGTCATGACTATCTTGGAAATAAGGCTAAGCAGGCTCAATTCTAACCCACAATGAAACCATACACTGGTGGGAAAGAATAAGCAAGTACGGTATTCCAAAACATACGACATTTGTGTTTGTTATACCTGTTTTTAAATTTGCTTTAACAAATATTTTTTGGTTTTTGGCTTTTTAGATGTTTTTTTACTGTTTTTTAATGTTTTAAGCATTTTTAAATATTGTATTTTCCTTATGGAGGAAGGGCAGACGACAAATGCAATTCAGAAAGTAAGGTATAAATAATTCTGTACACATTTATGCAATATGTGATTCCCCCACAGCTGAATCAGTTCTGTGCCAGCAGACTTTGTGCAAGTAGCCTTAATTTCTACCGGATGATTGGGTTGTACTTTATGATAGTAATGTCTAACTTTGTTAAATGCAAGCTATTAAAATGTAAGACCAAGGTATGTCGCCAGAAAATAAATGAAAAAGATACAGGGAAGAAAAGATTTTTGCTTACCTGTTCCTGTTCAGCAATAGCAACCACATCTCTAATGCACACTGAAGAAGACTTAGTTTGTAATAAACTGAAGAGAATAAGATCACTTTCATCAGCTACTATATAATTATGCAAAACGTGTCTTTCTGGGTGCATTGTTAATTATGGAACAGATGCAGAGTAAGCAAAACAGTTGTGAGAAAAGAATTATCACATACTATCATATGCCTTGTGGCAAGGCAAGGCAGTACAAAGAAGAAGAAGAAGAAGAAGAAGAAGAAGAAGAAGAAGAAGAAGAAGAAGAAGAAGAAGAAGAAGCAGCAGAAGAAGCAGAAGAAGAAGAATTTAAAAAAATATTTATATCCCGCCCTCCCCAGCCGAAGCCGGGCTCAGAGCGGCTATCAACAGTAAAATGATACAACATTCTAAAATCATTTCATTATAAAATCAGTTCAAAGCATTGAAATGTACATTACACTTCCTTGCATATTTTAAAAAATATAACTCACCTGGAGATTTATGCTTATATTAAGTGGTATATAAATTTTATGTCTACATTTTTTTTTGTCCTGTGTGTGTTGTCGTCATTATTTTGTATCCACTTAAGTTGTACCTGAGCCTCGAGTGACAGCAAAGGATCTAGGAGTACCCCCAAGCTACAAACCTGCTCCTTCAAAGGAAGTGTAACCCCATCAAGAGCAGGCAATCTCCCACCCATCTTCTCACACCCACTAACAGTGTCTCAGTCTTATCTGGATTGAGTTTCAGTTTGTTGGCTCTCATTCAGTCCATTACCGAGGCAAGACACTGGCCCAGCACTTCCACTGCCTCACCTGCAGGTGTAAAGGGGAAATAGAGCTGAGTGTCATCAGCATACTGCTGACAACATACTTCAAACCTCCGGATAACCCCACCCAGCGGTTTCATGTAGTTGTTAAACAACGTAGGGGATAGGATTGAGTCTTGTAGAACCCCACATTGAAGGTTCCATGGGGCTGAAAAGCATTCCCCAAGCAATGCCCTCTGGGAACGGCCAAGTAGGACTGGAACCACCGCAAAGGGGTGCCATGCACCCTTAGTTCGGTGGTTGATGTTGGTTGATGGTTGATCGAAAGCTGCTGAGAGGTCGAGAAGAATTAACAGGGGCATGTTTCCCTTGTCTCTCTCTCAACAGAGGTCATCGTACAGGGCAACCAAAGCAGTTTCTGTGCCATAACCAGGCCAAAACCCTGTTTGAAATGGACTGTGGTCATGTTGAAAGCCTTGGTAGAAATCCAAGAGTCAGCTGCACCCACTCCAGTCTTGAGGAGAGAACCCACAGTTTGTGTTTATGCTCACGGTTCCTCATTGAGCCATAGGTACATAGCCAAAATCCTGCCTCCTAGTGTTACCTCTAAATGGGACAAGGATGCCTGTATTTAATAAGAACATAATAAAAGCCTGCTATATTAGGCCAGCGGCTGTCAGGAGCTTGCCTTCAACAGCTCTCTGGCTAGCGACCTAGCGAAATCAGAGACTCGGAGAGCTTCTTTCAGTGCTTTATTTCAACCAATGAACACACACGGAGACATGGAATGTAAACCTCAACACTTGAACCGAAGTTGCTGAGAATGATGCTCCTGCCTTCCCCCTGGCTGTTACTTCCTAGTCCTCAGACCCCTGCTGCCATCTACGGTGGCTTCTAAGGAAATCCCTTTGTGCCTGTTTAGCTTTCTGCTCTGAGACTTGGGTGAAGGAGGGCGCTCTAGCATACTCTCCAGAGACACCATGTCACTTGGCTGCTGTACTGAGTTAGCACCGGCATCTTAATCCAGCATCTCTCCTTGAAGCTCCTTGACACATTTTGGGAACAGGGAAGTAAGATTAGAATGTCAGGAGAAAGATGCAAGGTCAATGAATTCTACTATCAGTTGTGTCAGTGCCAGCAGGTAGAATTAATTTGATGATGAGCAATAGGTAATGGGGGGGGGACACACCTCAATTTACAAATTGATCATGAATACACATTATGTAGACCCACTGCAGCATCTACAGTCACATGGAATATATGCAGTATATATGACTTTTATAACATTTTATTTGTACTTCTGCATCAGATACAATACATCAGGGAATTCTTGCTTTGGAATATCAAGACCAAATAAAGAATCTGCATGCTGCCATTCAGGAACATACTTATGGAAAACTAAATTAGAGATCCGAGGAAGCAACAGCTTAATGTCCTTTATGTTTTCTATAATATCATGTCCACCATACCACACAGCAGTTGGCACAACCATGTCTTCAATTTGATAGAATGGAGGAGTGGTCTGTGGATGAAAAGATTAGAGTGATTAAAATGGGTTTCACCTACCAATCATAGATTTTTACCTGTTTTCTTAGCCTTCTGACTGTTCATATGAAGGACTATCAAAACTCTGGGATGTGTGACCTATGGTCCTGGAAAATGGTACCTTGAGCATTAGTTTCAACTTTTCTTCTCCAATATCTTAATGGATCTGTGATGTATTAATCATTTACTGTGCATTGTTGATATATGTGTCCAGGATAATTATTGGATGACTGATTGAGCATAGCATATGCTAACATTGTGGGATGTATGATGACATTGAGGATCTGTGTCAGGAGTAATGTGTATGTCTGACAAAGTGACAAATGGTTCAGCTTGGATCTGGGCTTCATGGTCTTGCAGGCAGGAGGTTTAGAAAGTTTTAGAAGGCTATGCAAGATATTTCTTTCCCACTACCATTTCATTGCTTCACAACTGCTTCTACATTCCTGCTTCTGCAAACAAAATAACAGTTTTGAAACTATCGTCTATCTATCTATATCTATCTATCTATCATCTATCATCTATCATCTATCATCTATCATCTATCATCTATCATCTATCATCTATCATCTATCATCTATCTATCTGTCATCTATCATCTATCCACATCCACAAACACACATGCTGAACATGTGCGGCTTTATATTTTAAAAAGCACTTAAAACATAGTACCATCAAGACCACAGGAATAAAATTGAGTTTGTTTCTGCTTTTCTGAGGCTAAACACATCTCCTTGGGCATAAGCAGCATCCCAATGTAAGAAAAGGATAATATGATAAATGAAATAAAATAAAATAAAATAAAATAAGCATCTGTAACCACACAGAGGCCGGGGTGGTCACCCCTGACCAAAAAAACCTTTACAAAAGAGGCATGCATATTTGTGGTATGACAAGGTTAAAGCGCATAAAAGTTTCAAAAATCATATTGTCAGAAAAGCACTATTAAATGTCTGGGTCAGATATAAGGACCTGCTGGAAAATAAGACTCCAAGATGGCTATCACCAATGGAAGCCAAGGCAGTCAAAAAGTTAAATATGGAGTCGAAATGGCCAAGATATTGGGAAATTTTGGAAAAAGAAGGGGACAAATTGAGATTGCAGAGTTTTGAAAAAATAAAAGGGAAGGTGAGAGACTGGTTACATTATCATCAAATAAATGAAGTGTTTAAATTAGACAGTAAAATAGGCTTCCAGGTGGAAAAATCAAAATTAGAGACTGAACTGTTAGAATCTAGTACTAAGAATTTGTCAAAAATGTATGATCTGCTGTTGAAATGGAATACACAAGATGAAACGGTAAAATCAAGTATGATTAAATGGGCTCAGGACATCGGTCATAACATTATGTTCGCTGATTGGGAAAAGTTGTGGACCACCGGGTTGAAGTTTACGGCGTGTAACGCCCTAAGAGAAAACATAATGAAAATGATTTATAGGTGGTACATAACCCCAGTCAAGCTTGCAAAGATCTATCATTTGCCTGATAATAAATGTTGGAAATGTAAAGAAAAGGAAGGTACATTCCTTCACCTCTGGTGGACGTGCCCGAAGATTAAGGCATTCTGGGAAATGATCTATAATGAACTTAAAAAGGTATTTAAATATACGTTCCCAAAGAAACCAGAGGCCTTTCTCTTGGGTATCGTCGGCCAGGGGGTGTTAAAGACGGATATAACTTTCTTTATGTATGCTACAACAGCAGCTAGAATACTTATTGCAAAGTACTGGAAGACACAGGATCTACCCACACTGGAAGAATGGCAGATGAAGGTGATGGACTACATGGGTTTGGCAGAAATGACGAGCAGAATCCGAGACCAGGGAAGAGAAGCGGCGGAAGAGGAGTGGAAGAAGTTTAAGGAATACTTACAGAAATACTATAAAATTAATGACAGTTAGAATGATGTTGGGCCTAAAATAAATGGTTACTATTAGTAATGGTTAAGACAGAGAGAATAAGGACGATTAATATAAATCTATAATAAAATAAGGGAAGATTCGCTGAATAATTGTAAGAACTTGGAATACAGAAACGGGAAGCAAGAGGAAGTCGAGGAAGTAAGGTCTAAGAAATTAGGACATGAAATTGTACTTGTTTTTTGTTTTGTTAACGTGTGTTCTTTTTTGTATGTTTTGTTTGTGTTAATATAAAAGCTGTTTAATAAAAAATATTATAAAAAAATAAAAAACAAAAAAACCTTTACAAAAGAATGAGGAAGGAAAGATGCTGTGGCGACAAGCGCGGCATGTCGATGCTGGCCGAGGTACTGTCACCGTACTTGTTTGCCTTTGCCTGTGTTATCTGGTGCTCTTTTGGGCTGTGGAATCCAGGACCTCAGCCATGAGGCCCAGGCATGGCTGTACAAGGAAGCATTAAGGGTTTACCAGGAGAGAGATGGGATCTAGGTTTACAATGTTGGCATCCAGCTGTCTTTGGAGACAATGGAGTGTGATTCCAGTGATGAAGTCAAACCGCTGCATTAGCAGTGCCCAGGTGACCTTGCCAGTGACGCAAGCCTGGGCAGTGTGCATGGCATCCCTGGGGTGTCCGGACAACAAGACCCCACTCTCGGTTCATGGATGTTCTCCAAAGGAAATATGAATAATACATTTGGCACCAGCTTGGCTGCAGAAGTTCTTAGAAGGAGACATACAAGGTGCCATCCAACCACCTCAGGGATTCCACTCCACATTTGTGCAGGGTTTACTCCTTAACCTTTTCTTTTCTTTTTGGGGTGAGCCACTAAGTTCAATGAGAGTTAGTCCCAAATAAATATGCAGCTTTAACACATTGAAATCTCTGACAAATCCCCATCCCCACAACCCTTATAATTACCGTGTTGTATATAGCCTTGTTCTTACTGCCATAGTCAAAACGTTTCAGTTCTTTTGATTTAAAAATCTAAAAAAGTTGAGGCAAAGGAATGAATATTTGAATTTTTAATTGTGACATATTTATAACTTGCACATAATGAATAAAAAAATTGCTTGATGATTTCTTAGGTTGGATCTACACTGACCTGTTTAACGTTATTTCCACCTATTAGAATAATATTAGATATGTCGTTCTAAAACAACACAGGGCATACTTGTGAATTAAAACTTTTTTCTACCTTGGGATGGTGTGTTTCCCCCCCCCCTCCCCTAAATGTAAGTAATACCTGGCTAAACCATTTTCCAAAATGCTTTTTCTTTCCCTGCTGCTGGGTGCTGGTTGCTCTGATCCACCCTCTGGTGTCACAGTTTAATCCTCCCTCCCTACGTCCCTCTGAGTCCTTTGTTATTTGTGCATGTAAGACTTTCAAATTTAAATGAAGCTGAACACCACCTCTCAAATTCCATTGGAGGGGAGCAGAGTTTGAATGCATTTTTTAAAAAAGGTAAAACACTACATAGAAACATATGAACAGTTTTTCACTGATAAAACAGCATAAAACAGTTACAAATTAAGCAATAAAAAAGACAAGGCAATAATGCATTATGAACGTAAAAAGTAGGATGTATTGTGTTATCAAAACCAATTCCTTAACCCTTCCTTAACGTTAAAAACTATGAGTATAGATCCACCCTAAATATTTGAGTCCATTACATATTTTTCTGTTTCTAGTCATATAATTGGTTTAATCATAATAATAATAATAAATAATTGTATTATTTATAACCCACCCATCTGGCTGGGTTTTCCCAGCCACTCTGGGCAGCTTACAGCATATATAAAAACATAATAAAACATGAAACATTAAAAACTTCCCAATACATGGCTGCCTTCAGATATCTTCTAAAAGTTGTGTAGTTCTTTATCTCCTTGATATCTGAAGGGAGGGCATTCCACAGGGAAGAATAATTTGCAATATTCACTATGCCAGTTCTTGCCAAATTGTAAAAGGTAATGAGCAGGGCTATTTTCTAGAAAAAGAGGTGCCGGAGCTCTCCTATTTTTAGGCGGAGCACTCCTGCAGGGAAAAAATAAAAACTTTCGCCGCTGACCTCCACCACACCGCCCAAATCATCCTGCCAAACACCGCCTCTGCCAAGCAGCCCAAAGCGCCGTGCCGCCCAGCACCACTGTTGCGCAGCCCTCTGCAAGGGGACGGTACCAGAAAATTACAGATCAGCCGGAATGCAGCAATGAGGAGGCGGAACGCAATGAAGGTGTGCCGGAACTCAGTTCCAGTGAGTTCTGGCTGAAAAAAAACCCCTGGTAATGAGAAACTGCAGTGTGAAAATTCAAACTTAACTCTCACCTCAAACAGAATGAATAAAAAATTGCTTGATGTTTGAATTTAAGAATTACTCTTTAGACAATGCAATGGAAAACTTTCTCTTTCATTCTTCTTTCATGCAACCTATTTAAGGATATTTATTTTTGCTTTCATTTGCATTTTATTATTGCCAGTTTTGACCCCTGTAGATGCATATATATCATATATAGCATGTACCATTTATTGCTATATTGTTTTTCATTTACTGTAACTTTCCTGTCACCTTCTGAAAATTAAAAAAGAAAACCCTTATTCACACACATTAAACATGCATTTGAATATCAAATGACCTCTGAATTTTGAAAAAAAGGAAAAACATGCATTAAACCCTACCTGGGCCAAGTGGATCAAGTTTTTTACAGAACCAAAATCAGGGAAAATTCCAACAATCACGTCTACTCGACTCTAGGGGAGAAATAATAGGCATGGAAACATTTTTTTAGAATTGTCTCTGAATATTCAGTGAGTGGGGGGAAGGGATGAATTACACTAGCAAAAGTCACATGCATTTGGGACTCAACTACATTGGCAAAGAAAAAGTGCTTTATATGTGTTTTATATGCATTATAACACTGTGACACCAGATGGTGCTGTGGAGTTGCGTTTTTGCCAACCCAATTTTTCATACAAAGTTTACAAGGTGTTTAACTGAAACCCTTCTTTGATGTGTCTAGATCCAGCCCAGGGCAATACAATATATATAAACCTTGATGAAAGGGAAAGGCAAATTATATAGGAAAGCATACAGCTCAGGAAAGATGTGGCAGCAGAGGTTGGGAGCTTTGTGCTGATTTGCTTTTTTATTTTTATACTATTTTAATAGTGCATGTGTTTTTTCTATTGTTAGCTTGAAAGCCATCTTGTGAATATCTTGGAATTTTAAAAAAATGTTATAAATATTTAAAAAAATTTAAAAGGGTTAGTTAAGGGTAAGTTAAAATATTTTATTTTTCATCTGTTATCAACTTCGTCAATGAAAGTTACAACAAAAACCATGCAGCTTATTCTTTCTGTAATGTACCAGGGTCTCTTCCACAAAGATTATTCTCAATTCTAGCTGCAACATTTACAGACTTGGTTAATCAATTGTACCTTTAGGGCTACAATACCATACATGCATATCTTGGAGCACGTACCATTGGACTCCATCATATTAATTTCTGAATACACATGTTTTGGATTCCATCGCTAATTTATATTTATCTATTAAAATGAATTTGGTTTTCTGCAAAATATATTGCTGGTTGGAGAGAAAAAATGGAGTACTGTTTTTTGTCAATATATGTAGAAAAATAAAGAGTCAACTTACCACATTTAAGTTATTTTGATTGCATCCAACAGAAAGGAAAATAAGTTGGAGGCAAAAATTGTCTATCAATGGATAACTACACAGCTTGGCATTCAGTCTTTTCAGTTTGTTGCTGAAAAGGACAAATTCTTTCTTTCCCCATATGAGCTGTAAAATAAACACAAAGATCTTTGTGATTCTTTGGTAGGTTTCTGGAGGAAACACCGGCTTTAGATCCATTTCAGTCTAGGTTCCGTCCTGGTTTCGGGACCGAGATGGCTCTGGTTGCCCTAACAGATGATCTCCGTAGACAACTGGATCGAGGCGGGTCGGGACTGCTGATTCTCTTAGATTTGTCAGAAGCCTTTGACATGGTCAATCATGATCTTTGGACCACCACCTCGCCGATGTGGGGATACAGGGCATAGCACGAAAATGGCTGTGCTCTTTTATCTCTGGTTGGGGACAGAGGGTAGCGCTAGGGAGGGAGATGTTGTCGTGCCACTCCTTGGTGTATGGAGAGCCGCAGGGAGTAATCCTTTCCCCGATGCTTTTTAACATCTTTATGCAGCCCCTTGCCCAGATTGTCTGGAGCTTTGGGATGGGTTGTCACCAATATGCTGATGACACTCAGCTCTATCTGCTGATGGATGGCCACACCAACTCGGCCCTGGACACACTGACCAGATGCTTGAAACCTGTGGCTGGATGGTTTCATGGGAGCCAATTGAAACTAAATCCTTCAAAGACAGAGGTCCTCTGGCTGGATCGGGATGGCATGGGGATGAGGGACCAACTCCCTTCTCTTGCGGGGGCCCAATGCCTTCCGTTAAGAGTTTGGGTGTAATCCTTGAAGCCTCCGTTTCCATGGAGGCGCAGGTTACAGCAACAGCCAAGGCAACATTTTTCCACCTTCGCCGCATCAAGCAGTTGGTCCCTTACCTTTCCCGCCCCGACCTGGCCACAGTGATCCATGCAACGGTCACCTCCAGGCTTGACTATTGTAATTCGCTCTACAGTGGGCTGCCCTTGAAGCTGTCCCAGAAACTCCAGCGGGTGCAGAATGCTGCAGCGAGGCTCCTCACAGGGTCTCTGTAATGGGATCATATTCACCCAGTGCTTTTCCAGCTGCACTGGCTCCCGGTGGAGTACAGGGTCAGATTTAAGGTGCTGCTTTTGACCTTTAAAGCCCTTCACGGCCTAGGACCCTCATACCTATGGGACCGCCTCTCCCGATATACCCCACAGAGGACCTTAAGGTCCATAAATAGCAACACCCTAGAGGTCCCGGGCCCTAAGGAAGTCAGATTAGCCTCAACCAGAGCCAGGGCCTTTTCAACACTGGCTCTAGCCTGGTGGAATGCTCTGTCTCAGGGCCCTGCAGGATCTGATTTCTTTCTGCAGGGCCTGTAAGACAGAGTTGTTCTGCCTGGCCTTTGACTTGGAATCAATTTGATTGCTCCCCCTCTTTCTTTTTTCCTTTCTCCTTCTGTGTTGGAACTCCTATTTGGGGACTTCCCTGGCTTTTTTCTTGCCTATGTAGGACCAGTCTGGATAGTTAGCCTTGGTGAAGACTTGACATTTTCATTCCCCAAAAAGTTTTTGAGTTTCCACTGAAATCAGGCTGCATTTTAATGTTTTAATGTTGTATTTTAATCTTGTTTTTAAAGCTGTATTTCAATCAATTGTTTTTATATTTGGTGTTAGCCACCCTGAGCCCAGTCTTGACTGGGGAGGGTGGGGTATAAATAAAAATTATTATTATTATTATCATTATTATTATTATTATTCTCTTTAGGATTAATATGTGAGGATTAATTAAACCAGATATTGCATGACCTCCCCCAAAATAATGACAAATGGATAAACTTAAAGGTTGAACTGTCCATATCACTAAACTGATTATGTTAGAAGACCACATTAACACACTATAAAAACCTATAAGAAATACCTACGCTTATTAATGCATCTGGAAGACTGAGAAATAGCACAGAAGGTCCACTGGTGCCGACAAGTGTGTAGGTAGGACCAAAAGTTATAAAGAGCTTGACTTTCTGAGCGAGCTGTGGTAAGAGTGAAAAGGTAATTAAACCTGTCAAAGAGAAAGAATTCCAGAATTCAGCAGCTGTGCCAAATATATGGGAGCCAAAAGTCCTTGCTTATTGTTCCTTCAATCAAAATTTTTAGGTTTCAACTATACCAGTGATGGGAATTTTTGATTGTAAGAAGGCCTTTTAAAAAAGGGCTCGAGCAGTAAACACATTCCATTCATTTCTTATTACTTACCAAGTGTCCCACCCTGAGACTGACCGATAACATACAATCCTTCTTGCTTAGTTTTCTGCAGGATAAAATTTATTGTTGCTGGAATATCATATGTCGCAATTTCATGGATGCTGTAAGACATCAAGGTAAAGGTAAAGGACCCGTGGAGGGTTAAGTTACTGTATTTTATGCTGTTTTTTGTTGCATCAATTAAGTGTTTTAAATTTGTTGTTAGCCACTCTGAGCCTGGTTTTCTGAACAGGGAAGGGTGGGGTAGAAATAAAAGTTTATTATTGTTATTGTTATTGTTATTGTTATTGTTGTTATTATTAAGTCCAGTCAAAGGTGACTATGGGGTTGCGGCATTCATCTCGCAGACCAAGGGAGCCAGCGTTTGTCCCCAGACAGCTTTCCGGGTCATGTGCCCAGCATGACTAAACCGCTTCTGGCGCAATGGAACACTGTGACGAAAACCAGAGTACATGGAAACGCCGTTTCCCTTCCCACCTCAGTCGTACCTATTTATCTCCTTGCACTGGTTTGCTTTTGAACAGCTAGGTTGGCAGGAGCTGGGACAGAGCGACAGGAGCTCACTCCGTTGTGGGACTTCGAACCACTGACCTTCTGATCAGCAGGCCCAAGAGGCTCAGTGGTTTAGACCATAGCGCCACCCGCTTTGTAGTCATACATACAAAATGCAGGTGAAGTTTTCTCCACTTGTCCTTCTGTTTCATTACTAAAGCACACTATTAGAAGTATGCATTGACTCTGCCTCAAATAATGAGGTAATTTGGGCTGTGATTCCCCATTCCTATACAGAATTGTGCCATTAAAAATGCATGTTAACTACTTAGAATGCCACCACTTCGTGAGAATTGTAATCAAGTGATATATAAATTGTAAGGGGGAAATGTAAGAAATTCCAACTAGCTCTGTTTCCTCACCCCCACCCACGCCAAAAGAATAGTACAGTCTTCAGGGGTCAATGGGGAGTTCACCATTTCTTTCTCTCCCCCTCCCCAACCTCATGTTCAGTCAGGTTTTAAACCCTAAATAAGCATGTAGTCAGCTTCCATGGAGTTGTTTGATGCAGAGGAATGGTGCGAGGAACCAGCTGGGGGGTCACCAGGGAAGAAGGCTCAGAGCCCGGGGAGTGGTGGTGGAACGACAACAAGAGGTCAGAAGGAGAAGATGGAGACAACAGGAAAGAGGAGGTGTCAGACTCTGAAGCAGTAAGAAGGTTTAGTGAGCTATGAGAGTCTGTGGCAGAAAGTCGTCCAGCATCAGATGCAAAAGCTGAAGCAGCAGGGTGTGATGAGGAAGGCCAAGAGGCAGAGATGAGTTCTTTGAACTGTGAACTGACAAGCATGCTCCTATGACATCAGCAGAGGCAGGGAGAAGTATGACAGGTGAGAGCCTTCACCTGCATCTCCTTCTTCACCCACCCTCTTCTTGCACAATCCACCATTTCCGCAATCCACAATTCCAGATTGGCTTGATTCAGTTCAGGACCTAAGATTTGTCCAGAGCGAATGCACAGTCCTAATTATGATCTCAGAGCCCCACAAATTCAGTCTGCATGAATATAGAGAAAGTCATACATTTTGTCATGTTGATGTTGGCTCTAAAAATAATAAGAAAAGGAACCACAATCCACCATGTCCCATCTTTGGGAACTCTTTCCAGGATTGAAGCACTTCTGACACAACAGAAGGAAAAAAGATATGTTGTTAGCAGTTGTACTTTAGAGACAGCAGTTACTACAATTGTCTCAATTATCCAAGTTACAAGTTGTCTCTTTATACCTGAAATCCCAAAATTCTTCTTGGTCAATTGACAGAGTCTTGTGTCTTCTAGACCAGCTGGTCCCTCTAGCATTTATCATCCAAACATCATAACCAGCATCTGCTAGGAAGAATCCCAGGCTATTGTTGGGAAGATTTGCAATCCAGCACCTACTTTCAAGCAAAATACCATGTACCAGTAAAACAACTGGCCTAGGACCTGGGGGAAAACAGAAACAAAATGGGCAATCTACCTTATAGCTTATTTGTGTCCACTTCACCAACATTGCTCTTTGTGATGCTTTCATCTAGTCCAGGAAAAACACAATTATATATAGGACAGAGATAATTACTTGTAATTAGGTGATGACCCATGGCTGTCTCACCTTTAGGCACTATTAAAAAATATGAACAAATGCTTCCTGGAAATCATAGCCAATACAAAGGCAACATAATACAAATCATAGCCAATACAAAGGCAGTAAAGATCAGATGAGAAAGCAGCAAATTCTTCAGCTCCATTGCTGAAAATCAGTAGCTGCTTTCCTATGGCAAGATTCCATACAGGGCTGGCCCTACTGATAGGCAGAGTGAGGACAGAGTGGCATAATTGCCATCTGACTTGCCCTGCTGCTCCCAACCCTGTTATCCTAAGATGAATGGAGAATGCTATCCCTGGACTTGTCTGGATGGCTTCTTTACGTGGAATGGATTGGAGAGAGCTCTTGGGCTTCACATCAAGCAGCGAAATGCAGTGGCGTAGCATGGGTTGTCAGCACCCGGGGCAAGGCAAGTAATTTGCGCCCCCTAACCCGTGGATTTGGGGCCCCTAACCCGTGGATTTGCCCTAACCCCAGATGTTGCGCCCGGTGCGGCCGGCCCCCCCTGCACCCCCCATGCTACGCCACTGGCGAAATGTCTTGAGCAGGGCCTGGCTCAATGGCATAAATAAATCATTTAGTCCATGCCACCTCATCATGACAAGGTAGTGAAAAACAAAGGTGATTAGCTCTGCTCAGATAGGAAAAATTGGGCAGAAGATTGTACCCCGGTCTACAATTAATTCACCACTTCTGCACACAAAAGCTTAATCCAAACACTTCATTCTTACACAACATCACATAGAGAAATAGATATCAGAGCTTTGAAAGTCTTTTTAGAAAAGAAACTAATTCTAGTTCAGGTTGAACATGACCAGAAAGGAACTAGTTCCAATTCGCATTTGTCCACTTATAAAATGAACTTGTTTGGTTCATATTCAGTTCAGAGTTCAATTCACATTACCTTGAAATTTTCCTCAGCTTTCAGAATGTTATAAGCTGCTGTGCTGACATATAGCATATAGTAAAGAAGACTAAGAAAACATCAAAACACACACAGTGGGGTGTGACTTATTTTCTTCAACCATTATGAACTTTAAACTTAAGAGCCTAAAGAGTCTAAAGTATAAAAACACATGTAGAAGAATGAACTTGAACCCCCTATGAAGTTAATTTGCATTCAGCTCACCCAGCACTTTTGGCAACAACTGTCAGGTGTAATTCAAAGATTTTTGAACTAATTCAGTGAACTTCATTAAACTGAATTAGCTCATTCTGAGCATTTATACACACACATTTGTTTCCTCTGGGCTATGTGGAATCCTGCCAATACTCTTCCTCAGTGGCGTAGCACGGGGGGGGGCAGGGGGCCATTGCCTGGCACGCAGTCTGAGGGAACACAAACCAGGCACCCTACGCAGAGATCCCTGTCATGTGCCCTCTGCAACCTGCCCCTGCCTGGCATGTGACTACCTGCCCGTTGGTGGTGTGGACTGGGGAGCAGAGGATGAAAAGTTCTAAGCCCCTTCTCTTCCTTAAAAAAAAATGTTATAAAAACATCAGTTATATTCCAAAATTACCTGTCTTCCCAGAACTGTGCATTCCGTAAGGAATTCTGTTTATTTGTAAGTAATAGCCATCCTCTGTCAGGATTTCATGCTCTTCACTGGGGTATCCCCAATATTGGATTATTTCATTCTGCAAGAACAAAGAAATCCTCAGCAAATCGAGACCTTTTTTTCTAAGTCTAGATGTGCTGCAAGGAATTTTAGGAACAATGGTGCTGAGGAGAAGAGAAAAGAGTTCTGAATCCTGCCTTCCTCCCCTGCTGGCTGTAATGAACAAAAGCAAATTCATCCATTATAATCCATCTAGCCCTCTTTGGGGTAACTCAGGGAGGCCTGGAAATCCTTCTATGAAAAGCAAATGCTTTGGAATATCTGTTAAAAGAAATATGTACAAAGTATTTTGTCCTAGCAATAGCCTGTTGTTTCCAAATGCATCTGAACAAGCAACTCACAGTGGTCATAAATTCTTGAGGATTCAAGTGCCGTTTCCTGAGGAATTCTTCTGACTCTGTTGTCTGTTGCATTAAGCACACCACTGCCACAAACAGCCACATCGCTGACCTGTGTAAAACAATTTTGTTTCAAACTCCTTAACAAAGATGGGAAGTCTTTTTAAAAATGTTTTTATAAAGGTTGAGGGCAGGGACTGCAATTTTAGTTCGGGTGGTGCTGCGCATGGAAGAAATGATGTTTCTGTCTTCTAAAAGTTTGAATAACTGAGATGGATGGTTTGTGAGGAAAAAATGAAAACAGATCTGCCCCATGAGGAAGATGAATGGTTATCTCTGAAGTAAGGGAAAGCATGCTGTATTCTGTGGGAAGCAGCTTCCTGATAACTGGGGAAAAATATCTGTTTTTGCTGGAGGTGGCATTCTTGAGGTGCTTCGGACAGATAAGGCAAAATAAATTTGTTAGTTACTGGCTCTGGCTCTGAGCTTCTGGAGGCAGCTCCCCAATCTGAACCAGATTTGTCTATGCCTGTCTGCTGGGATTTAAAATTTTCTTCTTATAAAAGCTTTCAAAAATAAGGAGCCAGTTTGGTTAGCAAACTGAAGCAAACTTTTTTTGTTAGGCTTCAGGCTTTGTGCAACTTAACATAGTAGCCCTGTAAATTGCATTTCAGTAAATCGCATAACACTGAGGGATACAGTATCTGACCATCTCTGTGTTTCCTTCCCTCTGAAAGCTGAGGCCCCTCTAAGTGCGGTGAGGACTAGGATCCTTCTACTTCCCTCACCCAGACCAGAGAGGCTGCCCATGGGAGCGATATGTGGCAGGCTCTTACATCAGTGCCTAGTTGAATAAGGTTTGCTTCCACTGAAGCTCCAAGGGTGATAGTGTGATCTTACTTCATTTTAAACAGCTGGAGGCCGGATGGTGAGGTGTTATGAGGATATAAAGATGTACGTTTTCCTGCATGAATGAAAGCCTATGCAATAGGAGGAAACTAGTAGATGATCTCGGGGAAAGAACCTACATTGGCAGAAGGCTGGCACTCCCCAGATGTGAGACTAATCTCTGCCTTACAAGAGAAGGCTGTGCAACTAGATGTTCTCATGCATCACCAGGATTAATTGGCATCATGCCCCACAGTGGTTTTTAAGATTATTGTAATTTACATATTGTTTATATGCCAGAATAAATAGCTTTCAATTATAGCTTTTTTTAAATATACAGCAGCATCTCCCTGATTTGCCAGATAACTCCAGGGATAATTGCCTGGCTGTAGATTTTAGTAAAACATGCTAGAGTGTTCTTCTTGTGTATGCCGTTTGTGCTGATCTTATGTATGCCAATAACACAAAGGTTGCAGGTTTGGTCCTCATATGCGACAGCTGCTTGGTCCTGCATTGCAGGGGGTTTGACCAAATTAGGGTTTCTTATACTTGGGTCAGTGGGACGCGGGTGGTGCTGTGGGTAAAACCTCAGTGCCTAGGACTTGCCGATTGCATGGTCGGCAGTTCAAATCCCCGCGGCAGGGTGTGCTCCCGTCGTTTGGTCCCAGCGCCTGCCAACCTAGCAGTTCAAAAGCACCTTCGGGTGCAAGTAGATAAATAGGGACCGCTTACCAGCGGGAAGGTAAACGGCGTTCCGTGTGCTGCGCTGGCTCGCCAGATGCAGCTTGTCACGCTGGCCACGTGACCCGGAAGTGTCTGCGGACAGCGCTGGCTCCCGGCCTATAGAGTGAGATGAGCGTACAACCCTAGAGTCTGGCAAGACTGGCCCGTACGGGCAGGGGTACCTTTACCTTTTTATACTTGGGTCACTGGCAGTTTTTGGACTACAGTTCCCATCATCCCTGACCACTGGTCCTGCTAGCTAGGGATGATGGGAGTTGTAGTCCAAAAAGAGCTGGAGACCCAAGGACTAGGTGATCCTCTGGGTCCCTTCCAACTCTACAACTCTATAATTCTATGATTCCTGTAATTTAGGAACATAGAAGACTGCTTTATGTTCCTATCAGTCCACCTAGCTCAATGTTGTCTTCACTTCACCAGTCTGTTAAGGTCATTTTGAATTCCGATTCTGTCTTCTGCGGCATTAGCTACCCCTCCCAGTTTGGTGTCATCTGCAAATTTGATAAGCATCCCCTCAATTCCTTCATCCAAGTCATTTATAAAGACGTTGAACAACAATGGGCCGAGGACAAAACCCTGCGGCACCCCACTCGTCACTTTTTTTCAGGATAACAAGGAACCATTAACGAGTACTTGTTGGGTTCAGTCAGTCAACCAGCTACAAATCCACCTAACAGTTACCTCATTCAACCCACATTTTATCAGCTTCCTCACAGGAATATCATGCAGACTTCGTCAATAGCCTTACTGAAATCAAGATACACTATGTCCACAGCATTTCCCTGATCTGCCAATTTTGTAATTCCATCCGAAAAAGAAATCAGATTGGCCTGACATGATTTATTTTTGACAAACCCATGCTGGGTCTTAGTAATCACAACAGCCTTTTCTAAATGCTCACAGATCAACCATTGAATTATCTGTTCTAGGACTTTCCCTGATATCGATGTCAAGCTCACTGGTGGGTAGTTACCTAGATCTTCCTTGTTCCCCTTTTTGAAGATGGGGACAACATTTGCCCACCTCCAGTCTGTAGGGACCTCACCTGTTCTCCAAGAATTCTCAAAGATAATAGACAGAGGCTCTGAAATTACATCTGCAAGCTCCTTTAGTACCCTTGGATGCAGTTCATCAGGCCCTGGGGATTTGAATTCATTTAAAGTAGCTAGCTGTTCCCTTACTACCACTTTTTCTATCTTGGGCTGCAGCTCCCTCTTTAGATCATTTATTCTGTTATCATCAGGTTGGGCATCTCTTTCCTTTTGGGTGAAGACAGAAGCAAAGTAGGTGTTGAGTAGTTCCACCTTTTCTCTGTCACCCAATAGTATTTCTCTATGTTCCCCATGCAGAAGACCTACTACTTGCTTGTTCTTCATTGGACATGGCTGAAGAAACCTTTTTATTGCTATTTTTAACCTATTTTGCAAGCCTGAGCTCATTCTGAGCTTTATCCAGCCTTACTTTCCCTCTGCAACTGTTGGCTACTTGTGTATACTCCTCCTTTGTGATTTCCCCTTTCTTACATTTCTTATACATGCCCTTCTTAACTCTCAGCTCATCTGTAAGCTCCTTATGCAGCCACACCCATTTCCTTAGATGCCTCCCACTTTTCTTTCTTGTTGGTATTGTCTGTATTTGGGCCTTCAATATTTCTCCTTTTAGAAACCCCATCCTTCTTGGACTCCCTTCTCATTGAGTATTTCTGACCATGGGATCACACCCAGTAGCTCCTTCAGCTTTTCGAAATTGGCCTTCTTAAAGTCCAGAGTGTGTGTCTTGACTACACTCAGTTTTCCCTTGCCTCTGTATCATGAAACCCAGGAGAACATGATCACTTCCTCCCAAGTTTCCAAGCACTCCACTTCATCCCTATTGGTGAGGACCAGGTCCAAGATAGATGATCCCCTTGTTTGTTCTTCCACCTTCTGAGAAATGAAATTGTCAGTGAGGCAATGGAGGAATTTGTCAGACCTTACACTCTTGGCAGAGTTTGAGTCCCAACAGATATCAGGGAAGTCCCCCGTGATTACTATTTCTCTCCTTTTTGAATGTTTGGTAATCTGCTCTAGTAAGGCATCATCCAAGTCTTCAGTCTGACTTGGTCTCTAGCAGACACCCACAGTAAGGTCACTGTTGTTTCTCTCTCCTACAATTTTTACCCATATACTCTCAATCTGCTTTTCATGCTCCAGGCCATGGATTTCTTCACAAGTGCACACATCCTTTATATACAATGCTGCTCCTCCCCCCTTCCTATTTGGTCTATTCGTTTTGAACAGGTTGTACCCCTTAATTCCTACATTCCATGAGTCTCATCCCACCAGGTTTCAGTTATGCCCACCAGGTCGTATTTGCCATCCTGTATTAAAAGCTCCAATTCATCTTATTTGTTTCCCATGTGCATTTGTGTAGAGACAACTGAAACCATGAGTTGTTCCATGAAGTTGCTTTCTTCTTGTAGTTTCTTGCCCTTTAGCAGGTTTCTGGAGCACCACCTCAGTTTCTTGTGCATCAATGAAGCTATTACCTCCAGTGCCAGGTGCTCTTTTATTGTTTGTATTGTTTTCTCCCTCCCCCTCAAGATCTAAAGCTCTCCTGATCAGATTCTCAAGACTCTGGGCAAACACATTCTTGTCAACTGCTGTGAGGTCCAGCCCATCTCTCACCAGAAGTCCTACCTAAAGGAAGCTGAGACCATGATCCAAGAAGCCAAATCCTTGCTGACGACACCACCTGCGCAGCCAGTGACTTGCCTCTGTATTTTCCTCACTCTTCTTGGGCCATGACTTTTAACAGGAAGGAGTGATGAAAAGACTACCTGTGCCCCATGTCTCTTCAGCTCCCTGCGCCGTGTCTCATAGTCCCTTGTTATGTGTTGCAGTATTATTTGTACACACATGAATAAAAAAGAAGGGGTAATGAGAATATAATCCTTCTTTAGGATAGGATATAATCCCCTCCTGAAGAAGGGGTAACTAGGATATAATCCTCATCCAATTTAAGACCATAGATCTAATCCTGCTCCCTGGATTCATTCCCTCTTCTCTGTGACAACCTTTCATTCCCCTGCCCTCCCCAGTCTTCAGTTGTGTTATTTCAATGAATAACCTGTGAAGTATCTTAGTATTATTACAGCATTATTATTATTATTATTATTATTATTAAAGCCTGATGCTGAGAGATGACCTAAAGACACCTAAAGCCATCTATGATGGAGGTGATATTTGAACTATGTTCTTTCTAGTTCAATGCAGATTCCACAGCTCTCAAAAAGTAAGTTCTTGAATCAAATTAGAGAGTCCTTCAAAAGCCTGTTCATGTTTAGCTTATTATCTTATGAGTACTAACGTCAGGGGTGGGATACCTGTGCAATGCTCCAGATGTTGTTAGACTCCAACTCCCATCAGCCTCAACCTGGCTGGCTAGGGACTAGGAGAGCCAGAGACCAGCAACATGTGGAGGGTCATAGATTCCCCACCTCTGGTCCTTTGGCCTGATCCAGCTGAGAATATATTATATTCTTAATGTTCAATTTATAGGATAGTGCAGGTATAACTATTATTCAGTTCTACAGTACATTCATAGAGAGCTCTGCTCAAAATGCAGGCTATACTTAAACACAGGCTTTAAAAAAAGTTGTTGCAATGGGGGGGAATTACACCACCAAAATCAAATTGAAGGGTATTACTTACCGTCTCCTCTCCCAACAGCGTCTGAATCGCAACTAAATGCTGCAGAAGCTTCGAAGGGAATTTATCTGCCTGTGTTCTGTGAATAATTATGGTGATGCTATATGCTGAGATCACAATGTCTTGGATACTATTACACACCCAACCTCAGACCGATGTTAGTTAATGAGACATACCATGGATTTGGTAAATGTTTGTGGGTGTAATTTCACAATCCTTTAGGGTGGTGATATGCCCCCCTAATCGGCTTGTTCTTACTTTTAAGGTGGCCTTCATATGATTGCTTTGTGTGCGTGCTTTAATTCACTCCTGTTCCTTTCTAGTTTCAAATTAAATGAGACCTAGAGGTACAAAGTCCTTGAAGTTAGAAAGTTCTGAAGAATTGTAGATTACATACAGCATGAGTATCCACTTGGCTGAACCAAGCAGAACATATTTTAAATAATACAAAGTGTGGAGGAATTTTTTTTATTTTATGTATTTTGTTTTTTTATATTGTGATTTTTATCCTGTTAACTGCCCTGAGACCTGCGGGTATAGGGTATCATACAAATTTAATAAACAAACAAACAAACAAACAATATTCTTCCCAATATCTCCCAGCCCCCATGAAGCAGGCTTTAAATCCTACTTGACCCCAGTTTACATTTTGGGGAAACAAAATGCAATTATAGATACAGTGGTACCTCGGGTTAAGAACTTAATTTGTTCTGGAGGTCTGTTCTTAACCTGAAACTGTTCTTAACCTGAGGTACCACTTTAGCTAATGGGGCCTCCTGCTGCCTCTGCGCCACCAGAGCACGATTTCTGTTCTCAACCTGAAGCAAAGTTCTTAACCTGAGGTACTGTTTCTGGGTTAGCGCAGTCTGTAACCTGAAGCATCTGTAACCTGAAGCATATGTAACCCTAGGTACCACTGTATTCCAAAACATAAGACATTCTTGCTGGTTATACCTGTTTTTAAATTAGCGTATAAAATTTATTTAGATGTTTTTAATAGCTTTAAAAGTTTTAAACATTTATTAAATCATATTTTCCTTATGGAGGAAGGGCAGGCAACAAATTCAATTCAGAAAGTAATGTACAAATAATTCTGTACACATTGTGCAAGGGTGTTACAAAAAATAAAATGCATGATGCATGTTTTATAATATATGTTTGCGATTGTGTAAAATAAAATAAAATAAAATTATGTAGAATACTTTGCACACATATAAATGCTAAATGTAAGTTCACCATCAGTAGGAGTTCTTTTATATTTACACTACATTTTCATATCTACTACTAAAAACCATTTGGCACACATATAGAATCATTCATCAAGTCTATTCAATGCATAATAAGGTAGGCAAGGGTGAGCATGCTTTGAACAACAAAATAACATTAAATGTCAAATTCCAGTCACTGAACTGCAAAATATTGAGTGTTCACGGAAGGAGGCATGCTACACATTCTAGCCATCAGGCTCTCTTCCTGCTCACAACTGCAGATAGAGCATTTGGGCTGGATTCAACTAACCCAGCGTGCTTGTGTAAGCCAGCTCAAGGCATCCAATTAGCATAATGGGGTTTTCCCCACACAAACACTCTGTGCCTCCTGAAAATCAGCTGTGGAGAACATCAAGAATAGCATGCGGGGGAAGAGCACATGGGAAGGGGGGGAGGGAGGCAGGAAAAATTGCTCTGTCTGGCAATCAGAAATGCTTGTGCTGTTGGAAAGATTAGAAGAGTACATTCCTCCTCACGTTTTCTTTCCCAGGCCAAACCATAGCTGTCACAGATTTGAAAATAAGGGACCAGCAGCCTTGAAAATAAGGGACCAGCAGCCAAAATAAGGGACCTGCAGCCTCACCTGTTCCAGGCACTCCAGTCTTCCGGTCCTCCTGCAGTCTGGTGAAACTCATGCTGGGTAGCTTCGAGAACACTGTCCAACCAACTTTGTAACCAGAGGTTCAACTGAATAGAATCTGAATCACATGCACCACAAGGCCTATGCAGCCTCAACTTAAGATGGCTCCGCAGCCTGGCTTTGCACTGCAAAGTTTGCAGCAGCATGTGCAACAAAATGGCGTCCAGCATTCAAAAACCCCCTCAGCTTGCATTAGGTAGCCACACACAAGGCATGCAAGCTCCACCCCCCAGTCGTTCTTAGACTTCTTATTGGGTGAGCAACACAACCAAGCAACACAGTTGGAGCCTCCCTCCTCCCTGGCTGGCAGGGAGGGAGGGAGAGGAGCTGCTTCCTTTGAAATTTAAGGGACATCATTTAAGGGACATTTAAGGGACATCCATCAATAAGGGACAGCAGTGGGACATGGCGCTGGAATAAGGGACTGTCCCTTCAAATAAGGGACACTTGACAGCTATCGGCCAGACTTCATGTTAGTGGTTATTACTGTACGCACAATGAAAGGTGCCACAACAGAGTCCACCATTTCTGGCTGGGTGTCAGAGAGACATTAAAGGAAAGCAACTGGTAGTGACAGCCATGTAAATTATGAACATCTAACAAAGTTATAGCTGCTGGAACACACATCTCTTAAAATATTTAAAAAACCTATCCGCTGTTCATGTCATTTGAAAGAGCTGCAAGCCATTACACAATTGCAGTCTTTGTGAAAGACTAACAAAACATATTAGTAATCCTACCCAGAATCAGTCATCCAATTATCTGACAGTTGTGTATTACTGTTCTTAGCTTAGATGCATTTTCTACATTTTATTAGAGAACCTCCTTGTTTTGTAGAGTTTGCAAATGTGTTTTTCTTTGTACATTACGAACCTCTTGGTGGCTGCAGGAGGGCAAGGAGTCACCACCAGCTTTGCTTTTGTTCTTTTCCTCTGAATTGGAAAGAAAGCCTGACTTGCCGTTTGTTCCAGTTCAGCATTAAAGAGTGGTTTTTCAAGAGAAAAGCAGGACACAGATCTGGAAGTGCAGGCCTGTGGCTAGAACGCTCAGGACAAAAGTGTGAATGAGCCATCAGATGAAACCACTGATTTTCTGGGGGTACTCATGGGAGTACGCAGCACTGGCAACCTTTTTACTAGAAGAGAAGCACTGGTTAAAAGTGTGGCACTTACTGTAACAACTTCATGGTGAGTACTGGCACCCCTTTCCCCCGAAGAAAAGCACTGGATGAAACACACTTATCTCATCAGAGATTCCCACAGTGCATAGGAATCAACTCCTAGGGACCACAGGGGTTTCGATTCCCACAATAAAATGTTTAAGGGTCCCCCACAAAGTTGATGGGCATTCCCATTAAAATGGTGTGTGTGCACTGCATCATGTGATCAGTTGTGTGAGGCGGGTCTGCTGCCATGCGATTTCTGTTCTCATCCTGAAGTAAAGTTCTTAACCCGAAGTACTATTTCTGGGTTAGCGGAGTCTGTAACCTGAAGCCTCTGTAACCCGAGGTACCACTGTACTGTGTTGTCCCCTGGACTATGTGATTTAGAATTTGCTGTCCTGCTTTAAGCAAAACCTGTGCCTATGTAACCTGTGTGTCTTAATTAGGCCTGTTACTTTATGGCTTGCAAGCTCTTGTGTGCAGACTTGTATGGGGATAGAGAGGCAGCTTTCACACTGGCTAAGAGCTTCAGGAGTGGAATTCAGGGTTCACTGGAATTTCTGTTTGCTTGCCTTCAGAATTTCCTAGTGCAAAATCAGTTTCTTCTTTATCCTCACAAACAAGCTTTTAACTTGACTTGAACATGTTTTGGGGTTTTTTGTGAAATTTATGCAGTTGGCTTCATTCCCCGCCCCCTCGCATTAACCAAGTTCACAATTAATAGTGCAACTTAAATTATAATAATGTGAATTACTGAATGCTATATTCACAAATGGCGTTGTGGCATCAAGGTTCTTGGTGAAACAAAGAGTTTTTTTCACCTTCTCTAACCATTTCCATAAGCAATCACACCTTCCTGCAATTTGTTTTCTCCTGATTGCTTGCACACTCTTAAACGATAACTGTGGTGGGAAAGCTTATGCTATAATATAGAGGCTCTGCAGACAACCACAAATAAACATAATTAGCCATATCAAAATATAGCCCCAAAGTTCCCTAAGGCAGGAGGGATAGAATCCTTTCCCATTCCTGGGCATGTTTACAGGCTCCACCTGTGCAGGGTTACCATATTTCAAAAAGTGAAAAACCAGACACAAAAGTTCTTGAGCTTCTTTTGGCCAAAATCTCAAAAAATAGAATAAAAATGAAGCCATATGTCTGGAGTTTTTCACCCAGAAGACAAATCACAGGATAAAAACAAGAAAATAAGTAAAAGAGAACAGCAAAACAATGCCTCCCAGAGACACATTTAAAATGCTATAGAATATTGATCAGCTAAAGGCCTGGTTAAAGAGGAATGTTTTTGCCTGGTCCCTAAAATATATACAATGAAGGCACCAGGCAAACCTCACTGGAGAGAACATTCCACAAATGGGGAGCCACTACAGAGAAGGCTGTTCTCGTGTTGCCACCCTCAAGACCTCATATGGAGGAGGCACATGAAGAAGGGCCTCAGAGGATGAATGCAGAGTCTGGGGTGATTTATATGGGGAGATGTGAACCTGGCAAATGCACCATGGCCCTGCCAGTTTGGCATGCACTCTAGTACATTTTTCAAGCCTAAAGGGTGACAGTGTTTTTATTTATAATAATCTTTATTTACCCCTTAAAAATTACACATAATCAGATACATTGTTCTGCTATGAAAGAAAAAAATTACACAAAAGGAAAATAGGGGGGGGGGGAGAAAAAAAAGAAAAAGTAGGAGAGAGAAAAAAAGATGGAAAAAATAAAAAGAATGTTTAACAACACATCTTATCAATGACATACAGTCTTTTAGGAAATACAAACCATCACTGACATTATTTTAAACATATAATTCCAATAAGCCATCCTTTTATCTTCCCCTTGTTGATTTCTTCTCACTACTCTTACTTGCTTATCAGTGTCTATTCTCTGGTTTTATTCCTTGATTTGTTTAATGACTTCCTTCTACCACTATGCGGTTCCTAATTTCTCATATCTTAAAATTTCTGTGTCTATTCTTGTTCTGCAGGAACCCATTCTCTTACCTCTTTGGAATTTACGGTAGTCTATGCTCAACCAAGAGTAATCATTGGAAACATACTTCTTCATGTAATTTTTAAAAACATCCCATTCTTTTAAAATTTTGTTTCCCAAATGATTTCTTATTGAGTCTGTTAGTTTCGCTAGTTCAAGATATTCACATAGCTTTAGATGCCATTCTTCTTTTGTCAGTTTTACATTACTCTTCCAATATTTTGCTACAAGAATCCTGGTGGCTGTAGTGGAATAAAGAAAAACTCTTTTATTAACCGTTGAAGAAGAAGAAGAGAAGAAGAGTTTGGACTTGATATCCCGCCTTTCACTCCCCTTAAGGAGTCTGAAAGCGGCTAACAATTTCCTATCCCTTCCTCCCCCACAACAAACACTCTGTGAGGTGAGTAAGGCTGAGAGACTTCAGAGAACTGTGACTAGCCCAAGGTCGCCCAGCAGCTGCATGTGGAGGAGCGGGGAAGCGAACCCGGTTCACCAGATTATGAGTACACCATGCTGGCTCTTCTTTGGAATGTGTGTTGTGAAAATACCCAATAAAAATAATTCTGGTGTTTTGTTTTGGAAATGTGGATTTTAACATTTCCTTCAATTCATCATATATCATGTCCCAAAATTATTTAGTGCTTTTCAGCCAATAATGCCTCCTGAGCATTATTTACCCCACCAAATCATAACTTGTCTGCTCAGACTAGAAGCCAATTAAACCAATCAAAACTCCCACTCCAAGAACAGGACTCCAAGCGGTATGGAGTAAGTGAAAATGAAGAGTTCCAAGGTCAATCAATGAGTCCCCAAAAAAAATTCCCAAATAGGCAACTAGCAAAGCTTCTACTGCTTAGGGCAAGAAGGGGAGTGCTGATAATAAGTGATAAAAGTGCTGTGTTTGCAGAAGAAGAAGCTTCTGGAATCTTTCCCAACTTGTTTGGCCTGATGTACTTGGGCCTTCCCTAATTTCTCCCCAGGGCAAAACCATTTTGTTTTTTTGTTTTTTTTAAGATATTTATTGAAGTTTTACAAAAACATAAATTTAAAAAATCATATAAAAAGAAAGAAATACAATAAAAGAAACATAGAAAAATACATAAAATAAGAAAAAGAAGAGTAAAAACAAATCCATTTTTGTAACCCTACCTCATTATCTTATTTCCTTGGCCTCCTCACACCTCCCCTTTTTGTATCCCCATTTAAATAATCAAATCAGCAAATCCTTACCCTCTTTCGTTTATCTTAACTCTATATCTTAACATATTATAACTCTATATTTTCATCCATTATCAGTTCAATTTTGCATACTCTTGTTAACTTTGTTGCTAATGCCACTTATTTTCAATCCAACATCATTTTAACATTCATTAATTTTACAGTGTTTCTGCAGATAGTCTTTAAATTTCTTCCAGTCTTCTTCCACCAACTCTTCTCCCAGGTCTCGGATTCTGCCAGTCATTTCCGCCAATTCCATATAGTCCATCACCTTCCTCTGCCACTCTTCCAGGGTGGGTAAATCTTGTGTCTTCCAATACTTTGCAATCAGTATTCTTGCTGCTGTTGTTGCGTGCATAAAGAAAGTTCTGTCCTTCTTTGACACCAATTGGCCGACTATGCCCAGGAGAAAGGCCTCTGGTTTCTTCAAGAAGGTATATTTAAATACCTTTTTCATTTCATTATAGATCATCTCCCAGAAAGCCTTAATCTTTGGGCACGTCCACCAAAGGTGAAAGAATGTACCTTCATTTTCTTTACATTTCCAACATTTATTATCGGGCAGATGATATATTTTTGCAAGCTTGACTGGTGTCATGTACCACCTGTATATCATTTTCATAATATTCTCTCTTAAGGCATTACATGCCATAAATTTCATACCGGTGGTCCACAACTGTTCCCAGTCAGCAAACATAATGTTATGACCAACATCTTGTGCCCATTTAATCATAGCAGATTTAACCGTTTCATTCTGCGTATTCCATTTTAACAGCAAGTTATACATTCTTGAAAGCATCTTAGTTTTGGGATCTAACAGTTCTGTTTCCAATTTTGATTTTTCCACCTGGAAGCCAATTTTTTTATCCAAATTGTAGGCCTCTCTTATTTGATAATAATGTAGCCAGTCTCGCACTTTATCTTTTAATTTCTCAAAACTCTGCAATTTCAATTTGTCTCCATCTTGTTCCAATATTTCCCAATATTTCGGCCAATTGGCCTCCATATTGAGCTTTTTTTCTGAGCCTTTGCTTCCATTGGTGACAACCACCTTGGGGTTTTATTTTCCAGTAAATCTTTGTATCTTATCCAGACATTAAACAATGCTTTCCTGACAATATGGTTTTTAAATGCTTTATGTGCTTTAACCTTGTCGTACCACAAATATGCATGCCACCCAAAAACATTATTAAAACCTTCTAAGTCCAAAATGTCTGTGTTCTCAAGAAGCAGCCAATCTTTCAACCAGCAGAATGCTGCTGATTCATAGTAAAGTTTAAGGTCCGGCAGGGCAAATCCACCTCTTTCCTTTGCGTCAGTTAGTATTTTAAATTTTATTCTGGGCTTCTTGCCCTGCCAGACAAATCTAGAAATATCTTTCTGCCACTTCTTGAAACAGTCCATATTGTCCAAAACCAGGGCAAAACCATTTTGAGTCTTCTTCCTATGGGAGCTGAGGGTGGAAGCAGTACTGTCTCGCTCATTCCTGTGGGGTTTTTTTATAGTTTAGATTTTCCATTCCCTTTCTTATTGTTGTTGCTGTTCCTTTTAAAATAATTCTTTACAAATTTTTGATGGTGGAGGTATGGATTTGTAGTTAAAGGATTTTTAAACCTGGGTCACATCTATCATCTTCATTTGTAGCTTTTGTTCTGGCAAGCCCATTTTTTTACTGTACTCTCATTTTACACATCATTACCTCCCAACTCCCTCTCCAGCCCCTCTCCACCAGTCCCTATCCACTGGCCCCAAATTTTCTCCTGTGGTCACTGACTATATTGATTCATTTATTATTACTCATACAAGTGATCCTTTCCATGTATATTCTTGTTAAGTCATTTAGTAGTGTCCAACTCTTCGTGACCCCATGGACCAGAGCATGCCAGGCACTCCTGTCTTCCACTGCCTCCCGCAGTTTGGTCAAACTCATGCTGGTAGCTTCAAGAACACTGTCCAACCATCTCACCCTCTGTTGTCCCCTTCTCCTTGTGCCCTCATAATCTTTCCCAACATCAGGGTCTTTTCCAGGAAGTCTTCTCTTCTCATGAGGTGGCAAAAGTATTGGAGCCTCAGCTTCACGATCTGTCCTTCCAGTGAGCGCTCAGGGCTGATTTCCTTAAGAATGGATAGGTTCGATCTTCTTGCAGTCCGTGGGACTCTCAAGAGTCTCCTCCAGCACCATAATTCAAAAGCATCAATTCTTCGGCGATCAGCCTTCTTGATGGTCCAGCTCTCACTTCCATACATCACTACTGGGAAAACCATAGCTTTAAGATTGCCTGAATTCCATTTCCCCACCCACCAATCCAGAGGGGTAAGTCATACTTAAACAGCTTTGAAGAGTCTTGGATGATGAACAGGAGTCTCTTTGAGGACTCATCTACTGACACAATACTTTCCTTTCCTGCTGTTTGGTAAGTTACCACTATGCAATTGACTACATAAACTGTGTTAGTTTGTATTTTTACATGCTAGTCTTCTTCTCCTCTACTACAGAGGTTACATTTAGCTTCTTTGTGGCATCTATATTATTCTGAGACATGGGTCATATGCAGAAGCTGAAATGTTTTAGAGATGTACTCCTGAACTCTGTCACTCGCTCCTTCAGGCTGGGCCCCAAAATGTGTATGAAACCAGCAGGAATTTCACAAACACTGATAAACAGAACATGGAACTACTTTTCAGATGTGCACCTTCCTGTTGCATCAGTGTGATCAGTTTAAAGCTTTTGATCAATTTCTTATTTGCCTCAGATCACACTGACAGCTCTCAATGGAAATGACCTTGTAATGGCTGTTGTCACTTGTGTGAGCAATCAGCGATGACATGTGCAGTAGAATATCTGTGAAACCTGAATTTCTGGTTGCAAATTGTGGGCAGAGCAGTTTATGATTAATGCCACTGTAACTTCTTTTCTCTCCAAATAGTAATGGCTCTATTCTGTATTATAAACACCTACACAGAGCTTTCCAAACTGTGTGCTGTGACACATTAGTGTATTGGCTGCAGTGTGCAGGTATGTTGCGCAAATTCTCTCCGCAGTCCTCCGGTATGCTAGTAAAACTGAATTACTGTGTCACAAAATGATGTGTGTCACCAACAAGAAAAGTTTGGAAAGCTTTGCACTACAATATAGATAGTCCATGCTTTCTTCCTCCTCATTTCAACCATCAACCTTGGCCCATATGTAAAGTTTTAACACACTGGTATGGAAGGCTCAAATCTCCCTGAAGTACATTTTTTGCTTTCTTCCTACTGTGCCTTTGCTTTTCCTTAGGGGTTCTCATACATACATACATACATGCATGCATGCATATTTAAGGACGCACACTGCTTACATGGGTAAAGGTAAAGGACCCCTGGATGGTTAAGTCCAGTCAAAGGTGGCTGTGGGGTTGCAGCGCTCATCTCGCTTCAGTCTGAGGGAGCTGGCGTTTGTCCACAGACAGCTTTCTAGGTCATGTGGCCAGCATGACTAAACCACTTCTGGTGCAACAGGACACCGCGATGAAAGCCAGAGCGCACAGAAATTCCATTTACCTTCCCGCTGCAGCGGTACCTATTTATCTACTTGCACTGGTATGCTTTCAAACTGCTAGGTTGGCAGAAGCTGGGACAGAGCAACGGGAGCTCACCCCATCGTGCAGATTCGAACCGCCAACCTTCCAATCAGCAATCCCAAGAGGCTCAGTGGTTTAGACCACAGAGCCACCCGCGTCCCTTTACTGCTCACATAACAAAGGTTAACAAGCAAATTGAGCTCACAAACAGACTTCTTTACTCCCTTAAGAATCAGAAGGCACCAAGGCTTAAAGGTTGGGCAACACAGGTGAAATCAGCCAACCACTGATGGCAATCAATGAGTTTTTCACCAGCCATCAGAGGCAAGGCATGTGGAAGAAACCATCCCTTGATGGCCCACAGACAGCTTCTCTCTGGCCCTCAGGGCTCTTCTGCTGGAGCAAACAATAGCTCCCTAGTGGTGCCTCCTAGGGTTTTGCAGTTGAATGTCTTAGTGGCATAGCTTATACATCCTCTGGTTGTATTTTTCCCCATGCTATTTTTTGAACTGTAGACTGCTTCCACTTTTTTGTGATACTTACTGTATTAGAATCCTAGAACTGTAGAGTTGGAAGGGACCCCAAGGGTCATCTAGTACAACCTCCTGCAATGCAAGAATCTCAGCCAAAGCAGCCATGACAGATGGCCATCCAACCTCTGCTTAAAAACCTCCAATGAACACAACCTCCTGAGGGAGACTGTTCCACTGTTGAACAGCTGTTATTGTCAGAAAGTTCTTCCTAATATTTAGCTGGATTCTCCCTTCTTGTAACTTGAAGCCATTAGTTTGAGTCCTACCCTCCAGAGCAGGTGAAAACAAGATGGTTCCCTCTTCCATGTAATAGACCTTAAGATATTTGAAGATGGCGATCATTCCTTTTTGGGACGTGGGTGGCGCTGTGGGTTAAACCACAGAGCCTAGGACTTGCCAATCAGAAGGTCGGCGGTACGAATCCCCGCGACGGGGTGAGTTCCCGTTGCTCGGTCCCTGCTCCTGCCAACCTAGCAGTTCGAAAGCACTTCAAAGTGCAAGTAGATAAATAGGTACCACTCAGGCGGGAAGGTAAACGGTGTTTCTGTGTGCTGCTCTGGTTCGCCAGAAGCGGCTTAGTCATGCTGGCCACATGACCCGGAAGCTGTACGCTGGCTCCCTCGGCCAATAAAGCGAGATGAGCGCCGCAACCCCAGAGTCGGTCACGACTGGACCTAATGGTTAGGGGTCCTTTTACCCTTTACCTATCATTCCTTTTCCAGGCTAAACATACCCAGACTCTTCAACTGTTCCTCATCAGGATTGGTTTCTTGACCCTTGTTCATCTTGGTTGCCCTCCTCTGAACACATTTCAGCTTCTCAACCTCCTTCTTATTGAACTTATTTGAGAGTGTAAACAAGCAGGTGGGTAGGGATAATCAGAGAGAGAATGTACACTTCAAGTAAGTCTATCAGCAACTATTAGTTATACTAGGAAACATATACTTTAAATACAGAATTTATTTGAACTTCTGCATCAGTTTAAGCACGTCAGGGTATAGCTGCTTTGGAGCATCGAGACCGAAGATATAATCCAGATGCTGCCAATCGGGGATATTCTTGTAAAAAACTAAATGAGGGATTCGAGGGATTAAGAGTTGAATATCCTTTACATCTTCCATAATGTCCTGTCCTCCACTCCACAAAGCTGTTGGCACTTCCATGCATTCTATTTTATAAAATGGGGGTGTGGTCTGGGGGGTGAAAAATAAAACAGAAATAGGTTTCAGTGATGACACTGTCATATTTTCGTACCTTTCTGACATTTCCTCATTCTGAACCTTCAGTGTTCTGGGATGTATGGCATCGGAAAAACTATTATTTTTCCCTTTATGCATTTACCCCTCTTTAGTACTTGCATGTTTTTCCTGGGCCAGTAATACATAGCAAAACCTCCTGTGTTAAAATGTTAGTTACATGAAGTACATTTTTGCAGATCCATTAATTTGGTAGTTGAAGATTAATTACTCTAATGTATAATATTATGCTCCGGATCATGTGAATCAAGATCAGAAAGGAATGTGTGGAGTGACAATCCCATAAACATGTAATAGCAAAAATGGATATCAATGCAGGAATTTAATTTACATATTTCATATTTGATCAACATTTACTTAGTGACAGTTAATAATATCCTACAATAGTTTGCTACAACCTGAGGAAGAACATTACGAAATTTTACTGACTCCTTTATTTAGGAAATTCTAGCATTTTAATGTTGAGAAGAGAAAATGATTTCTCTAATGTGCAGAGGGCACCATGCTAAGACTGCCAATCAGATTCACACAATAATTTATACATGCTAAATTCAACAAAAGTTCTCATGTTAAGCTGACCATCTTTGCTCCCCAGTAGGAAAAACAACTTCTTAACAAATGGTACAAGAATCTCTGTTGATTCCCACAGATAAGGACTATTTAGTGAACACATCACAGTTAAAATGATGATGCCGACAAGATGAAAAGAATTCTAAAGACATTAATGAGAATAACCATCATGGGGGGTATAGAATGAAAAAGTAGAGTACAGTGGTACCTCAGGTTAAGTACTTAATTTGTTCTGGAGGTCCGTACTTAACCTGAAACTGTTCTTAACCTGAAGCACCACTTTAGCTAATGGGGCCTCCTGCTGCCGCCGAACCGCCGGAGCCTGATTTCTGTTCTTATCCTGAAGCAAAGTTCTTAACCTGAAGCACTATTTCTGGCTTAGTGGAGTGTGTAACCTGAAGCGTATGTAACCCAAGGTACCATGTACTTATGCATGTGAAAACATGTTGCAATATTAAAAATGAAAGAGCTGATTACTCAAGAAGAAATATGATGGGGTCCTGCTGTTTTTTTTAAGAAAGTAGACGGACATCTAGTAAGGAAATTAAAAGAAGCAAAGGTCAGGATCCAGACTGGAATGCATATTTGTTATTTGTCTGTTTGCTTCCATACAAATAAAACCATTGGATCGTATCCAGCCCTGCAGATCTGTTTGTGCTATAGACCTCTGCATGCACTACTGAACTTCTGCCAAGCAGCACACTCTCAAAATCTGTGCCAAGGATTGAGAGAGGCCCCAGAGCAGAGGTAGGGGATCCCTAATTATGCAAGTGGAACTCTGTGTGCACAGTGTTGGATCCAACCCATAATTCTGTGTACTTCTTTGATGTTCTCTCAGTCTTTAAGAGTCCCTGAAGGAAGTGTGCAAGAATTCAAACATTACAGCATTTTTTTTAACGCGGAATTTTAAAACAGAACCCAAACTCATCCTTTTCCTTACCATATTGTATACAACTTTGTTCCTGCATCCATAGTCAAAAAATCTAAATTTATGCGTCCTAGTGACCTAGAAGAAGGACAAGAATTATGTAGAGTTTGAAAAATTTAATTTTGAAACATAGTCATGTGCTAATACAAATTCAGGTGATGTGAATTGCTAGAATTCCTCCTCATGCAATATTTATGAAACCTCTTGCTTAAAATAGTGAAGCCCCTTAAAAAATATGTGTAAAAATATTTAATTTATTTAAGGAATTAATATATAATATTTTATATCACTAAATATACATGATCCCTAAGTGGTTTACATAGAAAGATAGATGATGATAGATAGATAGATAGATAGATAGATAGATAGATAGATAGATGATAAATAGATAGAAATATTTATCATAAACTAAAACAATAAAACAATTAACATATATAAATAAAAGCCAAACTATTTTACTACTGTACTATTGTAACTATTGTTTCCACCAGGAAAGTGGCGTGTGGAGCATACTCCAGAGGGTGAATATCACTTCCTTGATGTCACAAGTTGGCATTCCATTTATCATGGTCAGTGGCGTAGTGTGGGGGGTGCAGGGGGGGCCGGCCGCACCGGGCGCAACATCTGGGGGTTAGGGTTAGGGGGCGCAAATCCATGGGTTAGGGGGCGCAAATCCACGGGTTAGGGGCTCAAATTACTTGCCTTGCCCCGGGTGCTGACAACCCACGCTACGCCACTGATCATGGTATAGCCAGTAGGCCTCTGCTGAAAACCTTAGCAATCTTTTGAGGGCATATAAAGGTATCCTAGTCCCAAGTTGTCTAGGGCCTGTGCTGATCTTTAAATATTGGTGTAATCAGTGCTTTTTTTCTAAAAAAAAAAAAAAAATTTAGGAGAACTCTCATTTTGGCTGCTCCCCCTCCCCCTCAGCCCCCTTCCTGTCCCCCAACACCTTCCCAACCCATAGACGAGGGGATTTGAGGAGGTGGCACTGAGAGTACGGAAAGGCCCACAGCAGAGTCGGCTTGAGAGAGAAGGGCAGAGTGCTAGCTGGCTGGCTGTAGCCCGGCATGAGGAGGAGGAGGAAGAGGAGGAGGAGGAGACCGTTGCCACCACCATTGCCACCCCTGACTCCCCTCCCCGGGCACCGGTAAGGAGAATGATAGAGCTCCAGTCCACGCTGCTACTGAAGAGACAGCTGGCATGTTGGTCCGTCAGTCAGTCGGGGCAACACAGAATGTTTAGGGGTACACGTACCCCTGCTCCCCCCCAAAAAAACACACTGGGTGTAGTATATGTATAACTAAGGACTCCACTAACCAACCTAGCATACCTTCCAACATTCCTCAGATGAAAATAGGGGCATTTCTCACTCAACTGACCCTCCTTGACACCCCATTTTTTTGGCCCTTCCCCGCCACCGCAGAGCATTTCCTACCAGGAGAAAAATGAGTGCCAGCACTGCACCGATGGGATGCAGTACACATGCCCTCCCGTGCACTGAGAAAATCCCTTCATTCTAATTTTATTTTATTTTATTCTTTGGTAAATTCACAAAAAGAAAAATATACATTAAAATATACCGTATTTTTCGCTCTATAAGACGCACCAGACCACAAGACGCACCTAGTTTTTGGAGGAGGAAAACAAGAAAAAAATATTCTGAATCTCAGAAGGCAGAACAGCAAGAGGGATCGTTGCGCAGTGAAAGCAGCAATCCCTCTTGCTGTTCTGGCTTCTGGGATAGCTGCGCAGCCTGCATTCGCTCCGTAAGACGCACACACAATTCCCCTTACTTTTTAGGAGGGAAAAAGTGAGTCTTATAGAGCAAAAAATATGGTAAGTTTTTGAAAGGGGTGAGATTAGATGTAGATGGGGGGATGAACCCGTGTGCTCTGCTCCAAGCCCTGCCCTCTGCCTGCCCCTCAGAGCAGGCACTTCACACAAGGCTGGGCCGCAATGGTGGCCGCCCCTCTTCCTCTTCTCTGCTCTCCAGCAGCTGCTACGAGCTGCCCATGGTAGGAGGCTGGCTGTAGTGACCGTGGAGAGACACCAGGATGCTCCCTCTCAGCCGCAGCCACTGCCACTCGGTACAACCACTTGCTTATCCACCTCCCCAAGTTTGGTGGTGGCAGCACTGGTGGGGGAATGAGGGACATCCCAGGATCAAATCTGAAGCAGGAATAGCTTTCGCAATTCAGGGACTGTCCCTGGAAAATTGGGACATTTGGAAGGTATGCCCTGCCCACTTGATTATTAATAAAAACATACTCTAAATGGCACATTCAGTCCAAATACCAGACTTTGGACTAAGGCTTTGGCACTGCTCTGAAGACAGTTATCAAAATCTACCTGGCTCCAGTGGTCCACTGCTTTGACAGAAGAAAAATCAGGAAAGATTCCAACATACACGTCTGCTCGACTCTGGAAAAACAAGTTAAGATGTCCTGCCTTAAGTTGTATGAAAACAGCAAACACATTCCACAGTCTCTCTTATTGTGCTCTCTTCCAGTGAGGCTTTTGTGTAGCAACCTCCACCTGGGTTTTTTCATTCCTAATTGTCTTCCATGACTGGTTAGGGGCAACACTGTATCATGAACCAGCACTATTTGTTGTTGTTGTTTAGTCATTTAGTCGTGTCCGACTCTTCGTGACCCAGTGCTTAATATGATACCCATATGCTTTCTGTTCTGATCTTATACTCTACAAATAACATCTTGCATAGCTTATTTTATGTTGCAGAGCACCATCCTATAAATATTCAATAGCAACTTTAAACATACAGAGAAATCTCATCTAAATGGAGGGCGCTCTGCAACTTGGGGTACACTATAGAGAAGGCTCACCCAATGGGCCACACTCATCATCAAAACTTCAAGCTGACCTCCCCCCTGCAGACTTCAGGGCCCAGGTTCTTTATTAGAATTCAATATGCAAAATATAACATGAAAACAATTGTTTAGTGTGTGCTGGGCTGCTATAGTGCTGCTGCTGCTGCTGCTGCTGCTCCATATTGTATTCATGTGTAGAAGTTCACTTCTCTTTTTCTTTAGTTATATCTTTTGTCAAAAGATATAAAGAGAAAGCACCTACCACATTAAAGTTTTTCTCGTTAAATCCCACCCCAAGGGAAAGGAACCGGAGGCACCATTTGTCTATAACTGGGTAGCTGCATATCTTGGCAGTGAGGGCTTTCAATTGCTTGCTAAGAAGACAGTATTCTTTATTGCCCCATATAAGCTGAAATACAAAAATGCACAAATAATTCTGAATCTGCTTAGAAGCATGTCTAATTACCTTTAGCTCTTTATCACAGTCATAACACAAAAATGGATGAGTGTTTGGAGATCCCTTCTTTTATCCAGCTCACTTACAAATTGGACAAAGGGGAATCACCCAACACTCAAAACTGTTCAGAGTCCACTGTAATTAAATCATATAAGAAATACTTACTCTTCTGAGTCCATCAGGAATTACCAAAAGTTTATAGAAAAGTCCTTTGCTGTTTACCAATGTGTAGCCAGGAGCAAATGACAGGTAGAGACTGATTTTCGGAGCAAGCTGAGGAATGATGGAAAAGGTAATAAAACCTGCAAAAAACAGCAACCCCAAAGTATTCCATAAATGGGAGCCGTAAGTATTTGGGACAGTGCATTGGGGTGGGAAACAATATTTGCATTGTTCTTCTGTCCCTATGAATCCTTAACAGTGCACTCCTTTCCTGGCTACTCAGAAGTCCTACAGAATGCAGTGGGGCTTACACTAGGGATTCACCAATTGGTCAATTTCAGATTCTCTCTCTTCCTAATTTTTCCAGTCCAAAATTCAGTTTTCCATACTTCCACACCAGTTTGTGATTCTGTTCCACAAATAGATGCTTTTAATCAGCAGAGCAACCCTAACTGGCTTTCACCTTAAGCAATTATCTCTTTCTAGTGTGTAAGTGGCTCTTTATGCTGTCCCTGAGTTGCAAACTATTTGCAATAAAGCATACATGCAGGATTCAGCAACAGAAGGGTTCACCTTAGTTTCAGTGGATGAGTCTTCCTAGAGACCCAGTACTGTATATTCAACTTCTAGTCCCAACCCAATTAATGAAGGATACAAGGATGAAATACGTTTCAATAACTTGATCATAACTTACCTAGTGTCCCACCTTGGGAATGGCCAATATAATATAATTTTTCTTGCCTAGTTTTCTTTAGGATGAAGTCTATAGTTGCTGGAATATCGTATATTGCTATTTCATGAAAACTGAAATACAGACATACAAAACACAGTTGTTGTATTGCCCACCTACGCTTAGATGCAGAAACAGAAGATCCTGGAAGAACCTCTTTCTCGCTTAGACAAACAACTGCCACAGTGTAAAACAAGGATGGGGAAACCTGTAGACCTTCCATGTTACTCTTCCCCTTCCTTTTTAAGGTAAACATCTAACAGCATACTACTAACCATGTCAATTCAAAGTAAGTTCAGTGGGGCTTAATCTTAAGTAACTGGGGTTATATGTGTAATAATATACAGATATCATATGCATATACATGCCAGATTTCCTAAAGCAATCAGTGCATAAACACATACAACAATACATGCAACTTAGGTATTAATATTTATAAAATTATGCATAGAAAAACAGTACCACTCATAGGGCTTGGCTCTTTTATTTGTATTGTGTATACAATTATATTGCATGTAACATGGGAGTAGTGTAGAAATTGCTAAGGGGTTAACAGTACAGAGTTATGCAGAGTCATATATATTGCTACAAGACCTCAATTGGAACATCTTCTGCCATGCTTCAAAGCCCTGTCCAAGAGTGAAGTGCTTTCCCTACAAGATAAGATTGCTATAGATGTATGTCAAGGACAGCACTCAGGAAAAGCGTACTTCTTGTCTAAGCTCCAAAATGTCCTTTTAACATACCTGAAATTCCAAAATTCTTCTTGGTCAATTGACAGGGTCTTGTGTCTTCTAGACCAGCTGCTCCCTCTAGTATTTATTATCCAAACATCATAGCCAGCATCTGCTAGGAAGAATCCCAGGCTGTTGTTGGGAAGATTGGCAATCCAGCACCTACCTTCAGCAAGCAAGCCATGTACTAGTAAAACAACGGGCTTAGGTCCTGGAAAAGAAAGCAAAGAAATATAATCTGGGGGTGAGCTCTCTGCCTTATACTGGAGAATCAAACCTGCCCACTGTGATACTTTGTAGTGATGACTCCAGCAGGATACACCTGAACTTCCAGAGTTACTGAACAAATGTCACTTTTTCTAGGCTAGACATGGTTACTTGTTCCTGTAATTCTTTTGCACCACCTAACATTTCACAGTTAAAGCCATGGTTTTCCCAGTAGTGATGTATGGAAGTGAGAGCTGGACCATCAAGAAGGCCGAAGAATTGATGCTTTTGAATTATGGCGCTGGAGGAGACTCTTGAGAGTCCCATGGACTGCAAGAAGATCGAACGTATCCATTCTTAAGGAAATCAGCCCTGAGTGTTCACTGGAAGGACAGATCGTGAAGCTGAGGCTCCAATACTTTGGCCACCTCATGAGAAGAGAAGACTCCCTGGAAAAGACCCTGATGTTGGGAAAGATGGAGGGCACAAGGAGAAGGGGACGACAGAGGACAAGATGGTTGGACAGTATTCTTGAAGCTACAAACATGAGCCTGACCAAACTGCCGGAGGCGGTGGAAGACAGGAGTGCCTGGCGTGTTCTGGTCCATGGGGTCACGAAGAGTCGGACATGACTAAACGACTAAACAACAACAACATTTCACAGATAAAAAGAGGGATGTTGTCATATACCAAGGACCACTATTCCCCCCTCACGATCCTACAACCTCTGCCCCACCTATCACATTAGACACTGCTGCTGATGTCTTTCAGAGATTACTCAGCTATAGCCTGGCTTCAGAATCAGGATATGTTAGTAAACATTTGTTTTGATCTTAAGCATGTCTAAATGAATGAATGTTTATAGCCCGACCCCATGCGCATCCACTCAGAAAGTGAATATCGTGTAATATTTAAACAGGAAGCAACTCATTTCTCTTTCATTCCAGGATAAGTACATGCGGCTATAATCAATCTTAAGATGAGATAGCCAACCTGGTGCTCTCCAGATGTTTTGGCTTCCATCTCCATTGGGCCCCAGTCAGCATAGCCAATGGTCAGAGATGATGGGAGTTGTAATCCACAGCAGAGTGTGATTTTGACTACCCCCATTTTATTCAGCATGACAAAGGAGTGAGCATTGTTGATCCAGAAGGCCATACAATAAAATAAATGAAACAGTTTTTAACAAGGTAAGGTTTGAGAAGACAGGAATTCTCCCTAGTGAACAGGGACAGTTTAGCTTATTTATTTATTAATTATAGCTTTTGCTGGGACCTTACAAAAAAGAAAGTTAAGGTATTATATGAATCCAAATACACAGCTGTTACATTCCAAAATTACCTGTCTTGCCAGAACTGTTCATTCCGCAAGGAATTCTGTTTGCTTGTAAGTAATAGCCATCCTCTGTCAGAATTTCATGCTCTTCACTGGGGTATCCCCAGTATTGAATGACTTCATTCTGCAGATTGGGAGGAAAAGAAATCATGACCCCATCCCACACCCCAAGGCATATATGCATAGCCAAGATAAATAACTTTATGAGCCAGCCCCTAAGCCACAGGCACCATTCACATGTGGGTGGGTGGACTGCAACTTGCATAATTCTTGCCCAGGGACCAGGCTGACTGAGGTTGTTGAGTCCAGCATCTGCAGAACCAACAGGTTTCCCACCCCTGCTTTTAGCTTTCTTAAAACAAGAACATAAAAGTGAACAAATCTAAAAACAAAAAAAGCACTTTCTAATTTGATTCAAGAAGTTAATTTTGAGAACTGTGTTATCTTCACTGAACTAGAAAATGCCTAGTTAATCACAGGCCACTAGGTAGCTCTCAGCATCAGGTTTTTGTATCAGCAGTTAGCAGGCAGTAATACTAACACACTTCACAAGGTTTCAGTAAGGGTTGTTTCTTGAAATAATGAAATAGCACATTTGAAAGGCTTTGAAGATTCAAAAGCACTGAAGGGTTACCAGAGAAGAGGGAAAGAACATGTTCTCTGCTGCCACAGAGGGCAGAATTAGATTTACAGGCTTCAGCTGTTGTTGCTGTTGTTTTCAATTTAGTACCCATCAGGTCTCAAGATGGCTTACAATATTCAAGAACAGAAGCAATTATCAAGAAGGGGAGTGTCACCTCTCTTGCTGGTGATCTTTAAGCAGGGGGTGTGCTATAGCTCTGGATTTGTTGCATCAAGCAGGGGGTTTGGATTAGGTTGGATTATCTCAATGGTCCCTTACAACTCTGTGGTGCTATGGTTCTATCTAATTTAGCATTGCCAAGAAGTACAAATCCAGGGAACAGACAAAATCCCAGGCATTTCCTATTAAATTTTTAAAAATTCCCAGGCGCCAGTTTCCCAGGCTCCCTAATCTAATTGCTAAATATTGCCACCAGTCTCAACAGTGCTATTTTTCTAGAGAAAGAAGTGCTGGACCTCACCATGAGTGGCAATGGTGCCCAGCTGAGAGGTGCAGGAACTGAGTTCCGGTGAGTTCCTGCTGGAAAAAAGCTCTGATCCTCAACATTTCCTGATTCTAGACTTGTTTCCTTCCATATGGGTGTACATTAGGAGTTCAGCAGAGCAGGGATTAGCTTTGGCAAAGTTCAGAGAGGTGCTCATAGGGACACTTTCATGTATTCAATGAATACAGGAGCAGATTCTGAGAAATACGCTAGGACCTTCCTCCACCTTCGTCCTGGTAGGCCCACATTCAGCTCTTGTGAGAAAGGAGTCCCCTAACAGCAACACAAGAGGGCAAGTGTAGAAAGAGTAAGCACCAAAAAGCTCAAAGCTAAAGCCCAGTTCACACATTAGAGCTGTCAAAGAGGCTGGTTTTAATTCCATCTAACAAAGGGATAGGCAATGTAGTACCCTCCAATTTTATTTTATTTTTGAACTACAACCCCCATCTTCTCTGATCATTAGCCATGCCAGCTAGAACTGATGGGAATTGGAATCCATTTTGGCTGTCTTTGTCCTAACAGCATCAATCAACATTTGGCCAATATTTTTGTGTGCAGTGGCCCAGCATGCTGATTGCCTCTGGTTTTCTCCATGCTGGTGCAAAACAGCCAAAGAAGAATCATTCTGTGCTACTTTAAGGCAAATTGCTTAATTTGTGTGGTAAACCAGCACAGAGAAATACATAAGATGTATGCCAAGTTTTTCATAATGGACTCATGTTTGTCTTCAGGTAATAATCTCCTGTAAACACAGGCAGGCTCAAAGTCAACATTTACATTAAGCTAGGCCCTCTGAACTTTCAGCAGGGCATAAATTAGCCCGATTCAGTCATTCACCTAACCAGAAAAGATGGTTTGTGTCAAACACTTGCAAATGAATAATCCGTTTCTTTGGGATAACCCACACAGGATCTGAAATTCTGCAGGAAATGCATTTGAATAAGCAACTTACGACAGTCATAAATTCTTGAGGATTCAAATGTCTCCCACTTATAACTTCTTCTGCAGCGGAAGCCTCTTGGATTAAGCAGGCCACTACCAAAATGAGCCACATTGTAGGCCTGGGTAAAGAAATACCAGTAGTTTCAAAGAAATACAATATCAATGTATTGCAATATTCTTAAAGGTTTTTACATTTGCATTTGACATATGGAGACCTTATGAGACAGCAGATGTACAGTGGCAATTGGTATTTGGCAATATTTGATAGATGCCAGAGTAGAATGGCCGCACTCTACATCAAACGGAGGGCACCCTTTGCATACCTGAGTGCAGCACCCCCGATCCTACATGACTCCCAGCAGAGCACTCCTGGACCACCTCCCCAAGTCATGAACCTTGAGGTTCCAGCAAACCTCTGTTTAAATAACCAATCGTGACTGGGGAGGTGGAGCCAGAGGAGCAGACCAAGTAAGGGTAGGGTTTACTCTTTAAGCATATAAGGAGGTGGAGCCTACCTAGGAACTCTCAGTCAGCTCCAGAGTTTCACCTACCCTACCCTCACTTTGTTTAGGCCTTTTATTGCAGGTTAACCTCTTCTTTACAGGTATGCAGACACTGCTACGGACTTGCAATGGTTTCTGTTAAAGGAATTTTCACCACATTGGCAGGTTTCACCTTCCCCATAGCAAAACGTCACAACTTCAGGCCTTGAGCAGAAGGCCTTCCCTCAATGGGGGGGGGCATGAAGTGGTGACACCCCCCCCTGAGGGTTCAAAACCAGGGTTCCCCATTAAATGGGCTGTGTTGAGGGGAGTCACTGGCAATACGCTGAAAGGTTGTCAGTGCACTCCCCTGTGTTGCAGTGAAATGGGGGGCGGGCTCGCTGCTTAAACATACGTCATTCAGAGCTAGCCCAATCCCCAGATAGATTGGTTAACCCTGATGTGTCCCAGATGTGCCTGGGGACTGCGAGGGATAAATGCCCAATGCCTAAGCCAAGGTCTTCCCACATCTAAAAGTTTAATAAAGTTGTAGCCAGTTTTAATCCCATTACATGTGTCATTATTCCCCCTGGGTGTCATCTGGGGTTGGGGGGTCTCTGCCTGGGCACGCAGTGTAATAAAGTGATTTTTTTTTCCAGCTTGTCAAAAATCAAATTTTGGTATCAACACTTGGTGTGATACAAAATTCACATTCCGAATTTGGAAACGTTAGTTACAGCTCTAGAATTAACCAACTACTGCCAAAATTATCTGTGTGCCACTGATTTGCCATCACTTCACCAATTAATAAGAGGACTGCACATTCCTGAGAACGACAGTGAGGAGAAAACATAGTACCCAAAATCATGATGCAAACTGCATTTCACTTCAATGGGATGTGAGAAAAATCTTGCCTAGTACATGACACCAAAAAAACAACAACAACACTTTATTTTATTTCTACTTTTTTAGTAGAATTCCCTAGGCCAGTGACCAATCTCCTGCCACTTCTCATGTCCAATAGGATCTTCTTTGTTGGTGCCAATTGCCAAAAGGGAGGTGGAGGGTAATTTCCACCAAGATTTTGACTGGGAAGGCTTCAAACCCCCTCCCAAGATGCTGTGGTGTCAAATGACAACCCACTTCCTGCTTTCAAAACTTTTAAAACCATGTTACAATTGTTTCTCATGTAATTAATGCCATGTCTAGCTAGGTCCACTGTTGTTCCATATGGTGGAAACACCATAATCTGAAATCTCTTAATGTTGCTTGGCAACTAATAGAAACATTAGAATAAAGGCAAATATGGGGTGAATGATAGATATTGAATTTCATCCAGAACACAAATATGTACCCCAAAATTTATAAAATAAGACAATGGGCCTGAGCAAAAGTTCACTGTACAAATTCTTGCAGGACTAAATCCAATTATCATATTTGCACTTCACAATAGGACATTCATTCAAGTACTCCAATTGTGGGACTTCATCTGTTCCCCAAAAAAATATTTCTAGAAGATCCTATCATTTTGCAGTGTAACATACAACAACACAGGCATAAGGAATTATTTTAATGATTGCATTGTATTGCTTTTCAGTGTTTTTATGTGGCTGTACATTGCCCTTATATTTTGTGAGAGGCTGGTATAGCAATACTCTTTAAAGATTACTTAATTTTATTTATAAAAATACAAAATTGCATGAGAATTTCCCCATATTCTTTTCCGGAAGCCCAAACAACGCCCTGGAAGCCCAAACAATGTATTTCCAGCTGCTTTCTTTAAATCAGTCTTTAAAAAAGTACATGCAGTTTTTTGTACTCAAAAGTAAGTCCTTCTAGGTTCAATGGGACTTACAGGTGATTACAGGTTAGCAAGCAAAAAGATTCAATGCTACATACACTTACCTAGAAGCAAGCTCCACTGAACTCAAGGGAGCTTACTTCTATGTAGAGACATGCATAGGATTCCACTGTAAATCTCACAGTGTGAAGTGCTTTAATTCTGCAAATTTCCTTGGGGCTTAAACATCTATGACATTATATTAAGCATTATTCGTTCATTGAGATTTGACATCTACAGGATTGAGCCTTATGATAATTAGCAATCAGTTATATTTTCATTAAGAGTACAATTTGAAAAATGGCAAGATAAAGACTATATCACCATACTCAAATTAAGAAGATCAGTGTTTTGTTTTTAAAAAATAGCCCTTTGCTTACCTGCCGTTGGTACTCAGATGGAGCTGGGACCTTGAATAAATGTTGCAAAAGATCTAGAATGTAACAAACTGCAAGGAAGCAAGAAGTCATTGTAGCAGTGCAGCATTTAATTATACAACAGGTGTGGTGGCATTAAAAATGATGAAATGAAAGCAGCGCTTATTCATTAGACCAGATTTGCTTGGAACATAATAGCTGACTAAAGAGGCACAGCAAATCTATTTGAATTTCTGGGTGCTATGTTGTGACTTAAGGCAAATTAGTCTTGTCGGCAACTACCGTATTTTTTGCTCTATAAGACTCACTTTTTCCCTGCTAAAAAGTAAGGGGAAATGTGTGTGCGTCTTATGGAGCGAATGCAGGCTGCGCAGCTGTCACAGAAGCCAGAACAGCTGCTTTCACTGCGCAGCAATCCCTCTTGCTGTTCTGGCTTCTGAGATTCATAATTTTTTTTCTTCTTGTTTTCCTCCTCCAAAAACTATGTGCGTCTTGTGGTCTGGTGTGTCTTATAGAGCGAAAAATACGGTGAATACAATTTTAATTAAAAAAAATATCACTATGGCTGTAATCTACCCAATGTTGGGCAATTTCCCTTCTGTATTCCCCATCCCTCATTGTTCAGGAGGGCAGCCAGAAGTTTGTGTTTCCTTTGTCAAATTTTTATTAGATTTTTAAATCTTTACATATAAATTCCAGATTCCAAATGTGTTATACATTTCTCCTCTGCAAACGTTTTTTGAGAGGAGTGCAGGTGACTTTACCAGGCAGGTGGGGAACAAATTTCCTAACATTATCTTGCAATTCAAGCCCACATTTGCAGTATATTTGTAATGATTTGAGCTTAAGAACAGCTTGATGATGATCCGGGCCTTTTTTTCAGCTGGAACTAACTGGAACTCAGTTTTGTCACCTTTCAGGTCCCATGGGAGACTTTGCGGGTCCCCAGGGTCCGAAGAGATGAATCTGAGCCACATGCAGTTCTAGGTATTTACAGAAGAGGTATGTAGATCTTCTACCAACAAGCCCCTCACCTAGCTTAAGTTCAAAGTATCTCCAATGAAAATGAATGGAGGAAAATGTTGGTGTTGTCATTTTGCTTAGGTTTTTTGTGAGTGTTGTGAATTTTTGAAACGAAAAGCCGCCCTGGATATTACTCCACATTGTCCCCAAATGAGGAAGATGTGCTCCCTAATCTCAGACACAGCAGAGGTTAATTATGATTAGTCTAGTACGATCTACTCTACAGGAGTAGAGATTATCACTGCACATTTTCAGGACTGAAACATGGATTGCAAATGTGTTTTGATGTGCTCTGCCTCAAATGAAACCATCATTTTTTGTGAGTTGGTTGGAAAACCTGTTCCTTTACTTTAGAATATAAAAATGTTTTGGATAATAAAAAGTTAAATTGATTTTTTTGAGACAAGAAGACTGCATTCAGCAGGAAGCAAGTGTTCTTCAAAAGTTTTTTGTGTTTTGTTTACTTTTTGGCAATGGATCTGGGTGCAATCGATGCATGAATTCAAGAAGCTTCACATCTCCATTTTGGCAGAAACAGAACACAATGTATTCATTATTCACACTTTAGAATGTTTAGGGAGATGTATGGTACTTGACTATGCAAAAGCCTTTGACTGTGACGACCACAGCAAACTATGGCAAGTTCTTAAAGAAATGGGAGTGCCTGATCATCTCATCTGTCTCCTGAGAAATCTCTATGTGGGACAAGAAGCTACAGTTAGAACTGGATATGGAACAACTGATTGGTTCAAAATTGGGAAAGGAGTACGGCAAGGCTGTATATTGTCCCCCTGCTTATTTAACTTATATGCAGAATTCATCATGAGAAAGGCTGGGCTGGATGAATCCCTAGCCGGAATTAAGATTGCCGGAAGAAATATCAACAACCTCAGAGATGCAGATGACACAACCTTGATGGCAGAAAGTGAGGAGGAATTAAAGAACCTTTTAATGAGGGTGAAAGAGGAGAGCGCAAAATATGGTCTGAAGCTCAACATCAAAAAAACGAAGATCATGGCCACTGGGCCCATCACCTCCTGGCAAATAGAAGGGGAAGAAATGGAGGCAGTGAGAGATTTTACTTTCTTGGGCTCCATGATCACTGCAGATGGTGACAGCAGTCACAAAATTAAAAGACGCCTGCTCCTTGGGAGAAAGGCGATGGCAAACCTAGACAGCATCTTAAAAAGCAGAGACATCACCTTACCAACAAAGGTCCATATAGTTAAAGCCATGGTTTTCCCAGTAGTGATGTATGGAAGTGAGAGCTGGACCATAAAGAAGGCTGATCGCCGAAGAATTGATGCTTTTGAATTGTGGTGCTGGAGGAGACTCTTGAGAGTTCCATGGACTGCAAGAAGATCAAACGTATCCATTCTTAAGGAAATCAGCCCTGAGTGCTCACTGGAAAGACAGATCGTGAAGCTGAGGCTCCAATACTTTGGCCACCTCATGAGAGGAGAAGACTCCCTGGAAAAGACCCTGATGTTGGGAAAGATGAAGGGCACAAGGAGAAGGGGACGACAGAGGACGAGATGGTTGGACAGTGTTCTCGAAGCTCCAAACATGAGTCTGACCAAACTGCGGGAGGCAGTGGAAGACAGGAGTGCCTGGCGTGCTCTGGTCCCTAGGGTCACAAAGAGTTGGACACGACTAAACAACAACAACATGGTACTTGCATTTTTATGTACACAAATGCAACTTAATTTTGACTATGTACTTAAGTTTACTGACAAAGCGATAAATCTCAGTGACTCGTTGGAAATGTCTAACTAGACATTTGTAAATGTCTAACCGTTGTAGCTTACTTGTTTTATCACATATATTTGTCACACTATTATATATTTAAATCAAACACTAGTCTAGGGTGTTTGAAACAAACGCCTGTTTTTTCCAGGAAATTCAATAGGATATAATGTATCACTCTACATAGGGTACCTTCCTGATGCAATAAATAAATAAAACCTCCTTGCTGATCTTATATTAATACCTTGTGGTGCTCCTACCTGGGCCTGGGTCTAAAAAACTTCTTTTCATTTCAGTCCTTTTTGGAGCTGATTTTCATTGTGATCCTTTCTGGCTCCCTTGGAGAAGGGCTGTCTAGGAGGTTTGCAAGCAAGGCTAATTGAATAATCAAAATGAGGCGACATATATTTAAACTTTATTTCTGAAGATTGTGGGGATCTCAGGATCCCACCTTGATTTCACCATTAATAGAGCAACAATAACCAAACAGTTTCCCAGCTACTTCTCCATCAGGTCAAGTATTTCTGGGTACATCAGCTGAAAAGCATCGAGGCCCCAAATGAAATCCCAGTGGTTCCACTTAGGAAACTCTGTGTCATGAATGAGGTTAGTAATTCGAGGCCTCAATTCTGCAATTTCCTTGGGCTGTGAAACCCAGTCCTGTCCTCCACTCCACATCGCTGTTGGGATGGTGATCTCTTCAATTCTGTACAAGGGAGGAGTCGTCTAGGAAGAGACAGATAGATTGAATATCGCCTAGATACATGCACACATCTGCAGCTTAAAAAAAATAATCTGTGAAACTGCACACAACAAACTTTCACCAAAGTAAGCCAAGTGATGTTAAATTCAGTTCTTTTATTGGATTATCAATAAGTTGTGAAAATCAGAAGTAATTTGAGGGAAGTGTGGACTGCTACTTGAATGAGGATGGTGTTGTGTGGATGATGCACAAAAAATGCACACAAGGGGTGTATCAAATCCAATTTAAACTGCCCCTTGATACATACCCTCACTTTTAATCACCTTTGCAGACAACACAAAAATCCAGCAAATTCCTACCTGGTTGTATATATCTATGTTCTTTGAGCCACAGTCAAAATATCTGAATTGACCTGCCATAGCTGTCTAGAAAACAAAATAGATAGGTGAGTATACAGCCTGCCAACGAAATCAAACAACAAGCAAAGCTAACCCAAGAGGAAGATGTTGGGAGAGGGCACTCACTGAGAGTATCTTTCACTTTCATTTCATTTAACATTTAATTTGTATACCACCTTTCTATTTTACTATACCCAAGGCGGTTTACAAGCTAAAGAAACAAAGAATGTACACCTTATGACACCTTGTATGTACACCTTATAACAATCTAATCCAACACAAAAAATGTGATAATAAAACATAACTTTAAAATAAGCAACTTATATCAAATAAAGTAATATTCAACAATCCATTAGAATAGTATAGAATATTAAATATCAGCATATAAAAATTAAACAAAAATCCACCCTTAAATTACAATAAATAATTTATAAACTGTCATCAATAAAAACAACGGCAAGCCACAGTGCATAAAATAATACAATACAAATTGAGAAGCAGAAACTGGAGGGTGGGGCAAGGCAGGTGGAAGGAGGCCTTGCCTGATGAAGTCTCTCCCCTCACAGTTCTTCCTCTAAGCACAGCTCCCTTATGAGGATTCCTAGGGCTGGAAGGTGGAGCAAGGCAGGTGAAACAACGGTGATTGCACTGGCAGTTGAATCTTGCTGGAACTCTAGCAATGGAGAGCAACTTATGCTGCACATGAAGGCAGCAGGCTAGCTTAAGGGCCACAAGGCAGCCCACACAGCTCTCTCCTCCAGCACTTTGCTTGATCCTTGCACACTTCCCAATCAAACAAATGCCATGGGCCAGGCTAGTAGCTGCCTCTTTTCCTGCTCACTCAGCCAAGGACCTTTCTTAATGGTGTTCTCTTTGATGCATTGGGAGAAAGTAAATAGGCAAGACTTCCATACTGCCCAGTTTAGCAATAAGCAAGCATTACTGCTACTGGGGCACAGGCTCAGGACAGGGGCACTGGCTTAAACATGAGGTGGGCTTCTGCTGCTGCACCTCCAGCACCTACCACCTAAATCGACAGCTTCACTTAACCTCATGGTAAGGCCAATTTAGGCAGTGTCTGGGTTACAATGGCTTGTTGGTTCTGGTTTTGCCACTGCTAAATTGGGGGGTCAGCTATACAGCTGCAAATATAGCGTTAAAAGTTTGTTTTAAGTGCATTATGCAAATTTGTCACTAGATGACGATAGTGAGCTTATGTAAAATTCAATACATTTTTCAAATCATTTTTCACATCGTTTTTTGTGTCATTTTACACTGGAAACTCCGCTACAATATATTCTGGCTCCCTTCTATTCAAACAATATCTAAGTTTTTATAAGGCAGACAACATTCAACAGAGAGAGAATGAGAGAGAGAAGGGAGATCTTAGTATCTCTACCTGGCCCCAGTGGATCATATTTTTCACAGACGTATAATCTGGGAATCGTGATACATATACATCAGTCCGACTCTGTAAGGGAATGGTAAATTTAGAAGTCATTTCACTTAACCAAAACTCATTGTACTGGACTGTTGGCAGAGGACAAAAGCAGATATATGTTATTACATGTTTTTCTGAAGTGCAAAACTGATGCTGAGGAAACCCTGACATGCAGTTCATAGCAACTCATTCATCATGAATGAGTTGTGTGAACCAGCTGGGTGCCTGAACTCCACAGTTCTAGGATTTTATGATTCAGATAACTGTGAGCAACCCTTCAAATGAACAGCCCTTATGTGCCACAAGGAGTTGGCTCATGGCTATCTGGCCTATTTCCCCACCCAGGACACACCTGTTGTCTGTGCCCACCACCACCCACCTGCCCATTCAGTGACATGTCTAGAGCTCCCTGATGTTATATGGAGTCTTGATTCGGCCAGGGTCTCCCCCATCCTTGCTCATGGGCCTGCAGAGCCCCTTCTTCCATTTGACAAGCCCCATCTGCCTCTCACTTCCCTCTTCAGCATGTGCAGAAACTGCTTTCTTGAGCATTGGATCCAATACTAGTCTTGTCCACTCAGTCTGCCACAGCCTGTCTATGCATGCAAGGGAAATCTCTAACTCACCAAAGGTTTGAGACCCATTGCTTACCCTCACCAGATTTAGCAGGCCAGGTGAAAGCTGACTGTAGGGTGGGGGGACCAATGGTGTACAAACTACCCCAGAAGGAGAAGAAGAGGAGTTTAGATTTGATATCCCGCTTTATCACTACCCAAAGGAGTCTCAAAGCGGCTAATATTCTCCTTTCCCTTCCTCCCCCACAACAAACACTCTGTGAGGTGAGTGGGGCTGAGAGACTTCAGAGAAGTGTGACTGGCCCAAGGTCACCCAGCAGCTGCATGTTGAGGAGCGGGGACCCGAACCCGGTTCCCCAGAATACGAGTCTACCGCTCTTAACCACTACACCACACTGGCTCTCCACCACACTACACCACACTGGCACAACATGTCCCCCAACAGAAGTACTACCTCTCCTTTAACATTACACCCCAGTCATAAATATGATAAATAAATGAAGAGACATACCGCATTTAGATTTTTTTCATTGAATCCACTGACAAGAAAAAGAGCTTGTTTGCAAAGCTCATCTACCGGGCGACGGCTGCACTTTGGGGCCAGAAGGGCTTTCAGTTTTGGACTCAGCAGACAAAATTCCTTTGTGCCAAATATAGCCTGCAGAAAGTCAGAGATATTTCATAATCCCAATCTCTCAAAAGCATTCCTTAAATGGGGCAGTTTAAATGTCCCTGTAGCTGGTTCATATTAAGGGTTTTTTTGTTGCTGATTTGTAAAAAGGTTTTAATCGCCAAATATAAAAATTGCAAAGTTATCGCATTACAAAACAAGGGGATAAAGATGAATCTATTGGAATCTTTTAGAAGTTATTCTTTAAAAGGTAGAAATATTATACGTATCTTCCAAATGAAGAGTTTTAACTTCAGAAAGGTTGGGTGCAAGTTGATTTGACTGATTGATTTAGTTTGCACTGTGTGGGTTGGCTCTCCTAATATATCCATGAAGCTCAAACCTTGCCATTGCTTGTCTTGCACATCTTGGTAAACTGCAGTGACACTAATGTTGTGACAGAAGCTCAATGGCACCAGATCACTCAGTAGACCAGACACTCCTGCCATTTCCACAACTCTATTAATTCTCCTCCAGGCTTTCCCTTTTTATATCCTTATAAGGTGAGCCAAAACATCTTGTCTGGTCTTCTGTGTTATGATCCTTGGTCTTCATAATTTGGACTCTATATATCCAGTCTCAAGAGGGTACTTTTTTAAAAATAGTTTATCCTTCATGCTTTCTTTTCTGTCATTTGATAGCCATGATAACATTTTAGTGAAAAACAAATTGCATGTATGTCTGAAAATTTAAGGGTGTTGGAATCTAAATTATTAATTAACACCCCCCCCCCAAAAAAACACCATGTTTTTCCAGCTAATTTACCTACAAAAAAACTGGGCTTGAGCCATAAAATTAGACATCTCCCATTATGTCATGTCAATTAGAGCTTACGAAAATTGTGAAAAGATAATGATTGCACACATACCTTCACCAGTGCTGTTGGAAAGCGTATGATTTGTAGTGGGACACTGATAGTGTACTGCAACGTATAGGAAGGGGCCAGGGCAAAAAACATCTTAATTTTTTCAGGCATTTGAGGTAAAATAGAAAATGCCACAAAAGCTAGAGAGGAGGGGGAAATGGAGATTCAGTTTAGCATCCCTTGGTTTTGAATTTAAGTAATGCAGTATTTTTAGGCAGACTCTTACTTTAAAACATAGTTGAGCAAAATTAACATTCATTTCATGCGGCACAATTCTTTTTCAAAATGGAAGAGTTAGACTACATGCAATATACAAAGCTAATTTATAGGATGGAATTGGAACCTCACTACAGTAAATGACATAATTACCACCATTGCAACAAAATGACATAGGCTTTATGTCAGATGAATAGATACATGTTTGAAGCCTATGTGCTTTGCGATGGGGCAGAGTTGGGAAGCCCTCTATCCTATATATCAATTTCATTTACTCTCAGATTCTCATTTTTCCAATCTTAAATTCAGTTCTCCTCATTTCTACATCAATTAGAAATATTTTTTAAGCCCGCGTGGAAGGCTCTCTCAATGTAATCATGCCCCTGAAACCTTACTTCCCAATTATGTAGAAATTGTTCCCCACACATACACTTTCAGGCTCTATAAAAGGCTTATGCAAGAGATCAGCAACACACAATCCCACTCCCCCTTTCGTGCATTCAAATAAATATCCAAAGAGTACTATGTTTCTTATAAAGACAGCAAACCTATCACAGGTTCTTGGATAACTAAAACTTCAGTAGATATCTGGTGCAATCTACAGTAGATACCTGGTGCATTCAAAAAATGATGTGGTTTTTATGCCTTTATTTGAATTCTTTATATGACCAAGAACTAGTTCAACATTGGACCATCCCATGCCAAACTGGCCCTCTATAGAGTGCATGCCAAGGTTTATAGTTATCATACCCACAGAGCATCCTTGAGAATGGCAGACATAATAGATGTTCTTCTGTCCAGTTTTCTGCAGAATGAAGTCTACCATGGCAGTAAGGTCATAGATTCCCATCTCATGAAAACTGAAAACCACAAAACAAAGTAAATGAGAATTAAGTGCACTCATAATCTTTGGTTACAAGCATAAGCTCTTTCTCTAGAAAGCACTACTAAAAATATTTAAGGAACAAAAGGGAAGATTAAGCAGAATTTACCATCAAATACCTAAAATTAGGTGACAAGATGAGGGGAAAGAGAAACTTACTAGGGCCAGCTGTGCCCAGGCTGCGATACAACAAGTTAACACTAAAACCATGAGCACGTTTACTAAGAAGAAGGTTTCCGTTTACAGAATCACAGCAAAGTCAGATAGTAAAACTTTTCCTGGACCATAAAATCAGACTGTCGATGAAGGGATTGCAGTGAAATCATTTCATGGATGTGTCTATAAATTTTATGGCCTGGATAAGAACTAAAAACCATTTAGCACACATATAGAATTACTTTAATGGCTGAATATAGCCCGACATTAGCCTTCATCAAGTCTATTCAATGCATAATAAAGTAGGCAAGGGTGAGCATGCTTGAACTACAAAATAACATTGAATGCCAAATTCCAGTCACTCAACTGCAAAAGAATAAATCTCATTGAATGGTGAATTCCAGTGATTACACACCAAATGAACTTACCTAAAATCCCAGAATGCTTCTTCTTCAATTGAAAGGTTTTGGTGTCTTCTAGACCAGGAGTTTCCTCTGTTGTTTCCAATCCAAACATCATATCCAGCATCTGCTAATATGAAGCCCAGGCTCTGATGCGGCAGATTTGTGACCCAGACGCTGCCTTCCATGGTCAAACAGTGCAACAGCAGTATAGATGATTTGGAGCCTGGAAGTAAAAAAGACATTGATTGATTGATTGATTGATTGATTGATTGGCTGAGTGAGTGACTGACTGATTGGTACCTCCAAAACACAACACAAGATACAATTTTAAAACTTAATCTAACATGGAGCAGTAGGCTTGGGTCTAAATGTTGGGTTTGGATGCAAGAAAGATAGGCTCCAGTTCCTGTTCAGTTGGGAAGCTAAAGTCTCAATATTACACGCAGAAACATTGGAACTGAACCTTGAAACCTAAACCCCCTTTCTTTCTTTTTTAAAAAAAGAGCTAACCCAAAAATTCTCAGGAAAGAACATTTGATCTGTTGTTGTTTTTTCCCTTTTGTCTTGTCTTTCTTTCTTTCTTTCTTTCTTTTTGGAGCACCTAATAAATAGACAATTTTAGTCCTTCTGGAAAAAATCTTTGTTTCCCCAGTTTTGCTGCCCACAAATACCATGGAGGAATTATCTATATACCACTTCCTCCTGAAGCAGCTATCTATTTCTTTATAACTTTTATATGCCACCTTTTTTCTGAAGAGCTCTAGGGATTGTGAAAAGTCCCACCTCCCGCATTCGTATTAGAATCATAACAATTCAATGAAGTCATTTAGGGTAAGAGAGAGTCACCCGGAAGCTTCTTGGTCAGTTGGGGATTTGTACCTGAGTCTACCTAGTCTTGGGCCAAAGCTCTAACCATTGCACCACACAGAGTTAATAGAGGCAGAGCAAATCAGTGTTCACTGAAGGAGGTATGCTGCACATTCTAGCCATCAGGCTCTCTTCCTGCTCACAACTGCAGATAGAGCATTTGGGCTGGATTCAACTAACCCAGCGTGCTTGCATAAGCCAGCTCAAGGCATCCCATTAGCATAATGGGATTTTCCCCACACAAACACTCTGTGTCTCCTGAAAATCAGCTGTGGAGAACCTCAAGAACAGCACACAGGAAGGGAGGGAGGAAAAATTGCTCTGTCTAGCAATTAGAAATGTTTACATTCCTGAGAAGTTATGGAATAAGGACCTAAAATTTACTACTTGCTGTGAGCTAAAAGAGAATTTCATGAAAATGATGTATAGATGGTATTTGACTCCTACAAGACTTGCAAAAATGTATAAGAACACGACTAAGATATGTTGGAAGTGTAAAGTTTAAAGAGGGCATATTCCATCATATGTGGTGGACGTGTAAAGTAGCTAAGGCCTTCTGGGAAATGATTTATAGTGAACTGGAAAAAAATGTTCAAAATAACTTTTAATAAAAAACCAGAGGTTTTTTTATTAGGTTTAGTAGGAGAAGAATTACCAAAAGATAAGAAAGTATTGTTTATGTATGCGTCAGCAGCGACAAGAATATTATACGCCCAGGGATGGAAAGAAGAAAGAGCCCCATTGAAAGAAGAATGGAAATTGAAGATGATGGATTATGCAGAGATGGCAAGGCTAACCAGGAAGATCAGGCACCAAGAGGATAACAAATTTAGCGGAGAATGGCACAATTTTATTGAATATATCAAAGAACACTGTAAAAGTTTTAAAATAGTAGTAGGATTCACATAACACTTGTAATTTAAAACAACAAAGGATAAAAATGAAGTATAACAAATTGGAATAAATTAATTAGATGCAGTTAAAAGAGGGAGAACTTCAGAAGCCAAGGGAGGAGTTCAGGGAACTCCATAAAGGTAAGGATTTGATTATGGGGTTTTTTAAAAGAAAAAAAAGTGTGTGTGTGTGTGTGTGTGTGTGTGTGTGTGTGTGTGTAAAAACCCTGTGTTTTATTTTTGAAACCTTGAAAATAATTTTTTAAAAAAAGAAACGTTTACACTGCTGGAAAGATCAGAAGAGTACATTCCTCCCCATGTTTTCTTTCCCAGACCAGACTTCATGTTAGTGGCCATTACTGTACAATGAAATGAGTCACAGCAGAGCAGTGGCGTAGCGTGGGGGGTGCAGGGGGGGCGGGCCGCACCAGGCGCAACATCTGGGGTTAGGGCAAATCCATGGGTTAGGGGGCGCAAATCCACGGGTTAGGGGGCGCAAATCCACGGGTTTGGGGGCGCAAATTACTTGCCTTGCCCCGGGTGCTGACAACCCACGCTACGCCACTGCAGCAGAGTCCTTGAGACATTGGGTCTCATGAGCTTTTCTGTACCTCCTGGGATCCTGTTCAGGCTCAAGTAATAGCCGTCTTCTGTAAGGACCTCATACTCTTCCGAAGGATATCCCCAGTACTGGATTATCTGACTCTGTAAGGATACAAGGCCACATGTTAGACCATTTCCTCCACCAGCAGAGGTTTAAAAGTAATTGCTAGAAGCCGAAAGTTTTCGCCTAAAGGCTCATTTCTAAGCATTAAGCATGGATCCTTCCTGACATGATCAGAATGACCCAGGAGAGCCGTGTACGAGAGTGAATATTTATATTTGTATCTCTTTGGATATTTGGGGAAGAATGAGCCAATACCGGCAAAGTTTATCAGCAACCCCTTGGGGGAAAAGGCAGCACAAAGAAAGGTGAAAACAAAAAGATCCCTGGAAAGTACAAAGTGGAGACTACACAGAGGATGCAAAAACAAAAGCAACTTTAATACAGTTTATTTGAGGAGGAAACCATGCAATCGTTTGCTGCTTGTCAATAGAACAGAAACTAAAAGCGCAGTACTTGAGAAATGACTTACGTAGATAGTTCCTGATACAGCAAGCCAAGAAGACCAATACACCACAGTAATATGCCAATATATGTTTTTTCCACTCCTCAGGGGTGATTCATTTTAAATTAGTTTACAAAACAATGCAGATGCTCCTGCGCAAGACTGGCCAGTGGGATACGCTCCAGTTGTTGCTGGACTCCAACTCCCATCAGTCCCAGCCAGCATGGGTAGTGGGAGTTGTAGTCTAACATGATTTGGAGAGCACTACATTGACTCCCCCCTGTCTGAGTGCTTTCTGGACCAATCCTTTCACACGCAGGAGGATAGCTATGCCAGAGCCACATACCTAGTGCCAGAGCTACACACCCATTGCCAGCAGATAACATCAAACTTACAGAAGCTTTGCCAGCATCATGAAGTAATTACAACTGGGCTTCTTTTGCTGTGTTCAGGCAAGCCTCAGGCTGCCACCCATCTTGGAACACAGCTTGAGCTCTGGCATGTTCTCAGTCTTCGACTTTTCTAAGTTGAAGACCTGGCAAGCTTCCAATCTGAGGGACTAGTGTTCACTATGTGGACAAATTGTACTGCAAATTACACTGACATGCTTTTATGAACAGAGCGTGTGCAGAAGGAAGGGTTACCAGATGTCCCCAGTTCCTGGGGACAGTCCCCGGATTTGCAGATCTGTGCCCAAACAAATTCCATCCCTAGAATGTCCCCAGATTTGCAAATCTGTCCCCGGGAAAGCTCAGCAGCCCAGAGCCAGCTTGGTAGTGCAGTTGGCTCTGGCTGGCTTCAGGAGCTGCTTGTGAAGTGTATACTGCTTGCTGCTACCACCACTGCCGAAGGGGAACCAGGGACGTCCAGCGGTGCACATCTCCTGCCCCCTTCCCCCTTTGATTTGACAGATTGGGGGAGGCTTGGGAGTCATGGGCAGGCAGGCGCTGCCCAGAAGGGGCACAAGATGTGTGGTTTCTCTGCCAGGCAAGGCGCAAAGCCCTTCTTTGCACCCTGTGAAACATAAATGTGCAGAGTTTTTTTTTAAAAAAACTGGGCAACAGCTGCCTGCATGTGACTCCCAAGCCTCCTCCAATTAGTCAAAACAAAGGAGAAAGGGGGCAGGAGATCGGGGGAGGCTCAGGAATCATGGGTGGGCAGCGCTCAGTTGCCCAGTTTTTAAAATAACTCTGCACATTTATGTTTCACAGGGTGCAAAAGAAGGCTTTGCACCTTTATACAATATGCATGTGTGCTTGGGCCCAGGGTCTTTTGCCTCACCATCCCCACTACTGACTCCCTGTTGCTACTCAGCTTAAAAAATAAAAATAAAAAAATATTCATACAATATTCATACATTATTCAACTTACTTACAATATTCATAAACTGTTCAGGATTCAAGTCTTCTGAGCTCACTGCTCCATGTACTGCCATCATGATAAGCAATAGCCACATCCTTGAGAACCTGCAAAACAACTGGATATTTTAGATAATATAGGGGAAAGGTTTACTGAGCTTACTTATTTAAGAGAGTTTTTATATGACTGAGTCTTCAAAACCTCAAAGCAGTTTACAAAGATTAATATAAAATATCTATTAAAACACTGTTAAAATCAGATATTAAAAACAAGTTGACTTTTCAAAATTTCAAAAAATAAAATGTAATAAAATGAAATTACATGTTACAATGCAAATCTGGGTAGTGGTGCTTAAATAAAGGGTTGTTTTTTTTAACAGGCGCTGGAAACAGCAAAGCAGATGTGCTTGCCTAATATCAACGGGTATGTCATCATGCATCATCTCTCAAAGGGGCATTTCCAGCCCTATTTCAGAGCATGTGGCACCTAGATCCTGTTTAAAAAGAAAAATAAGTCAGAATGCTTCTTAATGCCAGAAGCATTTAGCACAGTCAGAGGCAGTGTGCTTCTGAATACCTAGGAAGGGGAAAGAGAGGAGGGAAGAGGGTTTTTTATCTATTTAAAAAAAATCACTTGTGCCATTCAAAACTGGAGAGAACAGAGTTAATACCAGTGATGTGTGTGACTTGCATGGACCATTTGTAGTATTGAAAGAGGACCTGAGTGTAGAGGAAACCTAGTTGACTATGCCAACTTTACCTTGCAAACATGCATTGACTTTTGAAATCCTGAACATTTTGTTTTTGCGGCAGTTGTAAGATAAGCTGTGATAGTAGAAGTTTACATATGTTCAACATTCGCAGGCAGAAAACACTTCTTTGCTGCTTCTAAATAATATGCCATTTTAGTATCAGTAGTTTTTTTTTAACATAAAGTGTCCGGAGGGCTTCCCGCATACCCAATGAAAATGCTCATATATTGGGTCAGTTTGTGCAGTCAATAAAATCAAGAGCTACAATGTTTATTAGATCATACAGGTTTAGACTATGGATGTAGAGAAGGGGGTGTATAATTAAATGGGTCTCTCCAATGCTTTTTTTCCTTAAAAAAAAATGTTTACAGTAGGACTACTCTCACTTTCCTACTCAAATTGAAATACTGCCCCTCAATGAGGCCAAACTTAGTTCACAAAATGTTTAGAGGCATGCGTACCCCTGTGTCCCTGCAGAAAAAAAAGCAGTAGGTCTCTCTCTCTCTCTCACGTACACAGATCTAGCCATGTAAAAAAGAAAAGAAAATTTGTGTGGAAGCATGCTGACTGAATCCTTGCACCTGAAATACTAAGGAGTAAGTATTTGGCAAAAAGAAAGCCAGTATGAATGTCATCAAAAACTTTGCGAATCAGAATTATCATTGTTAAGAACATAATTGTCACTTTCTGTACTTTAATTCCCCTCTGACCCTGCTTTTATATAATCACATACAGAAAGCATGCATATATGTACCTGCAATAATAATAATTATTATTATTTATTATTTATTCCCAGCCACTCAGGACAACATTTCATGCATCTCATGAAGAAGATTTTTGTCCATGAAAGTCTATGTTTGTTAAGTCTTTAAGAGACTACAAGACTGTTTGTTGTTTAAATATGGACTCTGATAGTTTTAGATCTCAAAAGAAGTCTTGGAATTAGATTCCATACACCTAGCATTTTGAATAATCCAATGCAGAACTCACATGAATGATCCTTTCATTCCTTCCACTGTTCTCATTTCACACACACCTGCTCAAATAGAAGAGTGAGTGTTTCTGATGAATGCAAAAGGAAACCTGAAAGTTTCCTTCATAAACACCTCAAGTCATCCAGCCATGCTCATTTACTGGGCTCAGCATCTTTCTTTTTCATTATGTGTACAGTTTCTGGTGTGTGTGTTGTACCTAACAGTGGGGTGATCTTATCAAATGTACCTGTTTAAGGTAGCAGACTACTGGCTGACACGCAACCCAGTCCACAGAGTTTTATCAGGCTTTCTCCCTAGAACCTAAGCATAGAATTGCAGCCTGGGAGTGTATTCACACATGTTTTTTCCGATTGTCCCACGAACATCCAGTGTACTCTGAAGTAGCAAGTTCTACTTCAAGTCCCAGTGGTGTTTAATGTGCATATCATTAAATAACAATTCACATCTTCTGTAGTGCTCTTGTTCAGATGTGGGCCAGTGAGGGGAAATAAACTGAGCTTGAATCTGGAAAGATGAGGGCACTGTGAGCAAGATAGGAGTTCATGCGTCTGAGAAATTGGCCAATTATTCTGAAGGAACAGCTTCTGGGTGTAGCTTTATCACTGGAGATCCAGGTGACAGGGTGACTAGGAAAGCTTTTCATTGACTTCAGCTGTTACAACATCTAGAGTCATTTGTGGACGGAGATAGCTTGGCCACAGAAGTCCAGGCACTGGTAACTTCATGACTGGATTACTGCAATGTACTCTGTGTGGGGCCTTCTACTTGATGCAGAAATGGCATGTAATGCAGAATGCTGCCAAACAAGAATGAGAATGAGTCCACGTGTTACACCCCAGCTCAAAGATTTGCACTGGCTGCTGATGTATTTCCAGGTCAAATTCAAGGTTTAACATTAACAGCTGGGGAGCACAGTTTACAAGCACCATGTATGTTCATTCCATGGTTGCAAGGTTTCTGTTTGCCAGCATTTATATTCTAGAACATCCTGTTCATTGATATTAGGCAAGCACCTTCAGCGTATTGTTTTCAGAGCCTGCTAAAAACTCTGGGTGGTATTAACCTTACAGGCACTGTCGGCAGAAACCATGCAAAAAAACCAAACCTTCCACTTGTGCGATTGGGATTTTGACCCTCTGCCCTCCTCCAAAATTGGCATGGGGGGTGGGGGGGTTCAGGGAAGCCCAAGTACAGTACACAGGGGGAGAAGATAGGGGGTATTGTTCCCTCTGGCAAGCTGAAATGCTTGAGCAGTTGGAAAGTCCGCCATACCACAATGTTGAGTTCCACCCTCTTGGCTTAAGCAGACCTACCCAAACATGTAATTATATTACAGTCTGCATGCATTTCATGCTGGGGTTCTGTTCCCGGGCCCCATACATGTCAGCACTGTGCATATAAGAATGTCCCATTCTGTACTGCACTACCCCCATTCCGCCTTTATCGTGACATTTCTGGTGGCATTTTCATTCCTTTCTGAGTTTGGCACTGTGCACACATGCACAAACGTGTGTCTTTCAGATGCATGTTAATCTCTCATTGCCTTATGTATATTTGGCTTAAAAGTGATATAATTTATATGTTGCTAGATTTCATACCTGTTTCTTTTTAACATTTTGTTTTACTTGTATTTTTAAAATAAGATTTCTATTTTTTTATTTTAAACCCCTTGGAGGTTTTTGTAGATTAAGCAGTATATAAAAATGTGTCCCTGAAAGTTTTCTACAAGAAATATCAGCCTAGGTTTATGAAAATCAAATCTACAGATAAACAAATGAAGTCAAGATTTAGATGAACTTGTGCTGGAGGAGACTCTTGAGAGTCCCATGGACTGCAAGAAGATCAAACCTATCCATTCTGAAGGAAATCAGCCCTGAGTGCTCACTGGAAGGACAGATCCTGTAGCTGCGTTTCCAATACTTTGGCCACCTCATGAGAAGAGAAGAATCCCTGGAAAAGACCCTGATGTTTGGAAAGATTGAGGGCACAAGAAGAAGGGGACGACAGAGGACGAGATGGTTGGACAGTGTTCTCGAGGCTACCAGCATGAGTTTGACCAAGCTGCGGGAGGTGGTAGAAGACAGGAGTGCCTGGCGTGCTCTGGTCTATGGGGTCACGAAGAGTCGGACAGGACTAAATGACTAAACAACAACAATATTTCCTTAATATTTGTATGCAAAAAAATTAAACTATGTCCAATCTATTGCCAAAAGCCATAGCATATGCAATAATGACTCAATCTTTTATGCCTTTGCAACATTTCTATACAAAGTATTAGCTCACATGAACACAGATGCTATTGTCCAAAGCCTTGAAACATATTGTTGAAAGAAGCTGCATTCCAAATGGTTTGCCCATATGTGTTTGGACCTTGAAGAGTCTTCTCCTCGTGCATGGACCTAGACCTTCCTAAAAAATATGGGGGAGGTTGCTTCTAATTAACAAAAAAATAACAGCTCTCTGGGTTTCCAATTAAACCTTAATAAAAAGTTGGACTTACCATGCAGCATACTGTATATTGGTGTGCAGGTTCAATTTGCAATAAATAAATTCCACAATGCAGCAGTATGCAAGACCCTGGAAAAAAAACCACTCTAAATTCTTATAATGCAATTTATTTAAAAACCTGAAAATTAAAACAATATGTCCTTGTTTCATAAAAAAAAGTTGTGTACTCACCAATGAGCTCTAAATCTCTACTTATAATTTTTTAAATAATACTTCGCCTGGTCTAATGTGTGTGTCAGCTTGTGGGTAGGCTCCCTAACCTTTCTTCAAATGGGCCATCAATTCACAAGTAAGCTTTCCAGCCTGCTGTTTCATGGGGCAAGACAGTAAGTCTACCCATTGTTGGTGGATTGATTCTCAGAAGCTGATAACTGATATAGAAGTCAACTGGAAAGTGTACTCTAGCCTTCTAGTGCTGATGAATTTCAGGGCTAGCCCAACGCATTTTGCTACCAGAAGCAAAAGACAAGATGGCCCCCTTTGTATACAAAAGCCTTCAGACTGGCAACAGGCCAATATCCTCCACTACACATGAGGGTAGGAGGTGAGCTTGAGGGTGCAGGGTAGGCTGCATGAAACACACAGCTCTGTCCAGGGCCATAGCTAGGGGTGGTGAGGTGGGCCCCCACCAGGGGCGCAGGCGATGGGGGGCACAAAATCAGCTAAAAGTATGTCCATAAATATAAATATTGATTATTGCCTCATAAGGACGTGGGTGGCGCTGTAGGACGCGGGTGGCGCTGTGGGTAAAACCTCAGCGCCTAGGACTTGCCGATTGCATGGTCGGCGGTTCATATCCCCGCGGCGGGGTGCGCTCCCGTTGCTCGGTCCCAGCGCCTGCCAACCTAGCAGTTCGAAAGCACCCCTGGGTGCAAGTAGATAAATAGGGACCGCTTACTAGCGGGAAGGTAAACGGCGTTCCGTGTGCTGCGCTGGCTCGCCAGAGCAGCTTCGTCACGCTGGCCTCGTGACCCGGAAGTGTCTGCGGACAGCGCTGTCTCCCGGCCTATAGAGTGAGATGAGAGCACAACCCTAGAGTCTGTCAAGACTGGCCCATACGGGCAGGGGTACCTTTACCTTTATTGCCTCATAAGAAATGGTTTTTAATAGAGGGTGAATTGAATGGGTAGAAGGGGGTTAGAGGAGAGGCGGAAATAAGAGCTACTGTATTTTTCGCCCTATAGGGCGCACCTAGTTTTGGTGATGGGGGAAATAAAGAAAAAATATTTATTCCCCCCCCCCAGGCACGGGGCTGGGGCGGGGGAAACCTGAGCTTCCCCCGACCCCAGCCCCCAGAACTGGCTGCTATCCGCAAGCCTCGGGAGCCCGGCAGGAACTCCTGCGGGCTCCCAAGGCTTGCGGATAGCTTCCTGAAGCCTGGAGAGCGAGAGGGGTCGGTGCGCACCTTCAGCGAAAGCCTGCATTCGCCCCATAGGACGCACACACATTTCCCCTTCAATTTTGGAGGGGGGAAAGTGCGTCCTATAGGGCGAAAAATACGGTAATTTGTCCATGGCTAGGGGGCGCAATCTGGACGGTTCTGCCAGGGGTGCAAGATCACCTAGCTATGGTTCTGGCTCTGTCCTCCAATGCTACCCCACTGCTCCATGCATCCCAAAATGTGAGCAAATTTGTGCTCAGTTTTGAGATCATGAATGAGCGTGCACAGCATGACAATAAACAGCCACCCACCATGAATACCAATGGCATGTAACCAATGATAATAATAATATAAGAATTAATAATACAGGCGACGACAGGGATAGTCTAACTTCTGTGGTTTAGGCTCTGGTAACCTCTTGGTTGGATTACTGCAATGTGTTATACGTGGGGCTGCCTTTGAAGGCAATTCAGAAACTTCAGCTGGTGCAAAATGCAATGGCCAGACGCTCACCAGAACAAGACGGTTTGAGCATATACCACCAATACTGGCACAACTGCAGTGGCTGCTGATTCAAGTCCCAGTTCAAAGTGCTGATCATGACAGAACAGCAATGAAATTCCCCCATAACTTGGGCCCTGATTGACCCGTTGGAACTCAGTTCACTGGCCAGGCAGGTACACCTCCACAGCTGTGATGGCTGGGGGGGGGGGATTCCACATCGGACAGTGACCATGTGGGTCTGGCTGCTGGGAAGGAGGTGGAGTGGGATGGTCTGCAACTGATGCCCACTGGGGAAACGGTGAGCGTCCATTATGAAACACAACATTTAGATTTAAGATGTATAGCTTGTTCTCCTGCTTCCAACTCACAAAAACTTTTAGAGGAAATGGAAAACTACTTTTTTAAAATTTATTTAATCATTTTTTCATACAAACATCAACCGCAAAAGACACATACAGCAAAAACCATAATGACAACACAATTTAACAATTCAGATTTGAATACACTGATATACCTATGACTACACCTTTTTAAACAATATTTTCCCACCTCTCTCTCCTCCCCCTACTTCCTGTCACTATCCACCTTATCGCTTAAATATTTGTTCCATATTTCTTCATATTTAGCCATTCTTATTTTGCAGCAACATGCAATTTGTTCGTATGTAGCTAATCTGTCCATATTATCAATCCATGTGCTCAATGGAATCTTATTGTGGCTCTTCCAATTCATCAAAACAAGTTTTTTTGCTTCTAATATAGCTGACACTATATAATTTAGCTGTACATCCAATTTTTTTGACCCTTTGAAATCTCCCACATTTCCAGAATATAATTTAGAATTAGATTCAGTTCTCCTAAATAAGAATTTCTTTTTATTACTCTTGCTATAAATATCCTCACCTCGCACCAAAATGATCTTATCATCGGGCAGTTAATCAACATATGTGCTAATTCTCATTTTTACTCCCACATCTCCAGCAGTTGTCTGCACTTGTTATTTTCCTTTGGTATAGTTTTGCTGGAGTCCAGTGGGCTCTGAATATTATTTTCTGTTGAATAAGTCTTAGTCTTAGATCCATAGAGGCTATTTCTGTTGATTTTATACTTGACTCTCATATATCATTTGTTATCTGTACCCCTAACTCTTCACTCCATTTTTGTCTATCAAATTCTAAATCATATTTCTTCCTGTTGAGTAGGATTTTATATAGTGCAAGTGTAGAGTTTTCTGATTTTGTTGCAGACATTAAATCATGTAGCAGCATGGGTGTTTCCAATGCTGCTATAGTGTCAGTGGAAGACCAGTGTTTTAAAGAAAAATCATTGCATAACAAAAGAGAAATCCCACAGCTATTTCTGCATCAGGTCAAGGATTTCCATGTACATCTGCTGATGAGCATCAATGCCCCAAATGAAGTCCCAGTGGTCCCAGTCTGGATACTCCTTATGGTAAACAAGGTGAGGGATTCGAGACCGCAGCTGCGCAGCTTCCTTTGGCCTGCAAACCCAGTCTTGTCCTCCGCTCCACATAGCAATTGGGACTGTGATCTCTTCTATCTTGTAGAAGGGTGGAGTCATCTGTGAAAAGAAGAAAAAATGAGAATAAACTACGGATGCCACTGAAATGTAATCTAAAGCAATTTTAGAATTTCTAAACTCTAATTCAAGGGATTCCCAGCCATGCCCTCTCAGCAAAGCTCAAGAGCCTTGTGGAAGTATTACTATACCAGTCAACTACTATTTTTGGTCAAAAAATTTCAGAGGTGGAAGTTGCGAATGGAGATAATTAGAACACGTGTGTAACGTAGGACACTGGAACCTGGGGTGGAGGGTGGGGGTACGGTGGGGGAGGTCTGACCCAGGTGTCACCACTGAAGGGGGTGACAAAATGCCAGGCAGCACTCACCATGGGGCCTGCAGTGCACCCGAGCCAAGCATCTCTCCTGGGAGTGACATGGTGGCTTGGGCACCCACAGGCTCCGCACTGCTCCGAACAGTCCACCCGCCGCCTCCCTCTCAGCTGTAGGGCAGCTGAGTGGGAGGAGGCAGGCAGACTCCTTGGAGGCCCCGTGGAGCATCCTGCCCCGGATCACCCTGCTACTGGGCGCAGGGCACGCATGCCACCCCAGGCGCCTGATCGGCTTGCTCCGCCACTGCTGGAACCAGACCTTTCCTAGTCATCCTTATCCAATCCAAGCAAAAATATACATACCTGTTTGTATTTATCTATGTTTTTTGGGCCATAATCGAAGTATTTGAATTCCCCAGTTCTACCAGACTAGAAAATGAAACATAACACCAAAGCTGTGTGAGCCTGTGTGCTTCTGCCAAGACATCAAAGCAGAGATTATCAGGAGAGGAAACGATTTAAGAAGAGTATTTCACAATTATTGCTCTATATCAGAGGTAAGGAATTTCCTAACTGTACCTGGTTCCAGTGGATTAAATTTTTCACAGAAGTATAATCCGGGAATATTGATGTGTACACATCAGTTCGGCTCTGAAAGAAAAGGTGCATTTAAATCTCCTTCCACTTCAGAGGTTTTTGCACTACAAGCTGCAAGAAACAGTGTCTGCAGCTGTGTGCATACCAGGCTTTGAAAGACCATACAAAGACCATCCCCCTAGAACTGCAATTTCCAGCACCCTTAAACTACAGCTCCCAGGTTCTTTGGTGCTTGCTTTGAATGAGCTTTAAAGTTTTGGTGTGTATGGAGACATAGCCTTGTGTGCATGCGTAGCATGGCTTCCTGGGATAAGTTAAGGAGGGATAAGTGCTGTGCTGATCAAAAGCAGCCACGTGCTATTGTATTAGTTGCTCAAGTGTATTGCTGATGGCTCAAGGAACGCATGTATAGATAGGTAACTGGCACCCCTTTAAGAAGTCATAAGTCAGTCCTTCTTAACTTGGAGTTCACAGTGATTCAGAGGCCAGTGACACATCCAACCTTTGACTTTGCAGGAGCCACGTCCGACAAACTCTTGAAAGTGGTCTTATTTTCCAGCAGGTTAAAATCCGTACACCTCAGGCTCGACTTTGTAACTTCTTTACTTTGAAATCAAGCACCCAGAATAATCAATTTTATTATTTGTGCTGGAGAGTTTTCCTGGTGCTTTTCATATTAAGTATTTTTATTGCTTGAATTAAGCCTATTTGAGCAGTGTGAATAGAAAAGTGTATAGTAGGAGGGATATTTATCAAGCACACATAAATACCGCATTTAAATTTTTCTCGTTGAATCCACTGATAAGTAAAAGAGCTTGTTTGCAGATTACATCAACTGGTCGGCAGCTGCATTTTTGAGCCAAAATTTCTTTGAGTTTGGGACTCAGCAGGCAGAATTCTTTCGTGCCAAATATAATCTGTAAAAATCCAGAGACTCTTTACATGGTGAACCAGTATATTTCCTAATACAGCAACAGATGTTCATATTATAATTTTAACCAGGATTACAGATTTTGCTGTCCTGACTTGATCAAATGCATTATTTACATAATTACTAATTTTATTTACTTAATTCCTGCATTGCAGGGGTTGGGTTGGTGACACTCAGGGTCCCTTCTATGATTCTGCTATATTTATAGGCCAGCTTTCAGTTGTGAAGGCTTCCAAAGCAACTCACAACAAATTACCCATGCTTTGATGATGACTCAACTCATTCTATGTATTCTCCTGCATGCAGATGGGTAAGAAAGTGAAATCTGAGCTAGCTCCCTCTTCTGGCAGGTTCGGTGTGGACAATGAAGGGTTTAGAGCTAGGCTACATGGCCTGAGGCATCTTAATGCTGAAGAGTTATTTAACCAATCACCCTCTCACAGCCAGTTGGCTCAAAGGAATGTGGGAGGGGAACTACTCTTGGGCCCTGCTGGCAACATTACATCTAAGCTAAGATGAGACGAGGCAGTCAGATATGTCATTGGCATACTTTAAGATAAGCAGGTAAGAACGAGATATCAGCCAATTGACTGATCTGGTCCTTGGAGTCAGGATGGAAGGCAGTTGCCCATGTTCAACATTGGAACAGTCTCCCTCAGGAGGTTGTGGAATCTCCTGCATTGCAGTGGGTTGGACTAGATGACCATTGGAAGTCCCTTCCAACTCTATGATTGTATGGTGCTATGTAAGCTAGACAGTGGGAGATGTGTCCTCTTAGCTCTTGCCCTGCTGCAGGGGTGGAGTTAGACAACTTCTGCTTATTACAGTTCCCTGTAAATTAAATAAAGTTGTGGCCCATTTTTATACCCGTATGCTTTCCCCTTAGCATCATTCCAATGTGTGCGTGTAGAGGGGAGTTGAGTGGATCCTTTGCACCCTGCTATTTTCATGGTCCCACTATTTCTCTGACAAGCTTCCTGCTCTGTTCTGCCTCCAGAGGCAGAGACAGTGTGCCCAGAATACAGTGGTACTTCGGTTCTTGAACGTAATCCATTCTGGAAGACCGTTCGAGTTCCAAAACATTTGGAAACTGAGGCAACTGAGGCAGGAATACCAGGTTCCACCCAACACTGATAGTGCCCAGCACACGTGCATGGTGTCATACATCGCCCCCGCCGTGGGAGGGCATGACAGAGCGACCCACCGCAGCATGCAACACATTGGGTTGCCTGGCAGGGCACCGACAGAGAACATTTTGTGGGTGCCTTGGCACCCGGTGCACCAGAGATGGCATCTATGACAAAAAGTAAATGAATTTAGTTTTATTTCCCCCCCCAAAAGCTAGCCTTGCTTGTTTATTTTTATTTTCCTATAAAACTTGGATAAGAACGTAACACTTGACATTACTGATCTTGTAAACCCTACATGATAATAAGAAAATCACCCTTTTACACATACCTTGAACAATGTGTTAGGCATACGCAGCACTCGTATAATGGGACTTATACTGAAGTGGAGCGTGTATGCAGGCCCCATGGCAAAAAACATCTTTATTTTTTCAGACATTTGAGGGATTACAGAAAATGCAACAAAAGCTGGGAGGAAAAGATGATAAATTCCATTTAGCATTCTTTTAATGGGGAGGGGATGGTGTGCAAAGCAAATCAGTATTTACAGTCAAAAACTTGTAACCAAATCAGTAATTTAAATTGTCAACCTGTGTGTATATAGAATTAGATTGGGCAGTTTTCTAGACTCTAGATGCCTAGTACTGTTGATTGGTGTGTACCTACCTGTTATGCAGATGAAAGGAAAGAAGGTAAATGGCAAAACTGGAAATATTGTTAAGGCCCTGCAGTCTATACAAACCACCTTTATGTCTGGACCTCTTCACAGCAAGTCATTTTGAGTCTCAGAGTACAAGTAGGTTAAACAATGCAATAGGTGTGTGTTGTGCAACAGTGAATGTGATGACAGGGCTGATATTTGCATTCTCCAATCAGCCAGGATGAAGTTCAGCACTCAGCCTTTTCAGTTAATCTGATTCTTGGATAAAACACACCTGACATGTGTTCCCCTGCATTTCTACTGCCCCTGAGTGTGGGGGGAGAGAGCAAATAATGCAGTCACAGACTACACATGTCTTTTTCACAGCTAAATGCCAACTTTTATGCTTCACATACCTATGGTGGATCCCTGAGCATGGCCACCACAGTAGATTTTATCCCGTCCGGTTTTCTGCAGAATAAAGTCTGTCATGGCAGGAAGGTCATAGATGCCCATTTCATGAAAACTGCAAGTCAGGAGACATCCGTAATAATTAAGTGTGTGTGCTATGCTATGCTTACATGCACTGGCTATTTTAGCAAAGAGAAGGTAAGATTAAATGATCTTCCGATAAATATGTAGAAAGAGAATATTTTCCAGGAACATTTGGTTTCAGGCTGAGTGAAAACAGTTTATGGTTACAATCCTGGAGTAAGTCTGCCAGGAGGTAAGTATCCATTTATACCATCACTGACCTCATCACATGTCTAGTGACATCATTAGCAGTGTGAGAGTTTTCAGAGGGGCATTCCCTCCAAAAAAATGTCAAGCTCTTTTGCTCAGCCGAATTCTGAATCAAGTCAAGAGTAGTTCACCCATCACTACTTCTGAGTAAATATGCTTAGGATCAAACTATTCAGGACCAGGAGTCTGTCTTCAAAGTTACCTGTGGGAGATGCAACTTGGATTGAGACAGTGCCATGATAGAGCTGGGGTTCTTCTGACCTTTGACCCAATATTCATTAACCCACCCTCAAAACTGTGACCAAAACTGTGCGTATAATTTTCCAGGGCCAAGAAATCAAGCACCTGCAATGTCCCAGGATCAATCCTGCCACCCTCAATTATTTCTGGGATACTTTCTCTAAAATTCTGGAGATGTATTTCCAGTCAGTGTAGATGCACTGAGCTGAGTTTTCTTTCATTTCCAGAGTGTGTTCAATGCGTATGTCCTTGTGAACTATTGAAAAACATTTTGCACATATATAAAATTATGAAACTTTATCTCATATTGATTACACTTACAAATCATCAAGTATACCTTGTTGAGTTATTTCACACAGGGGAGATCTTCAAAGGGGGAAAAACACAACAGTCCATTGAGTGCTGAATTCCAGTCTTTTCTGAACTTACCTGAAATCCCAAAATGCTTCTTCTTCAATGGTAAGGTTTTTGTGTCTTCTCGACCAAGAGTTTCCTCTGTTGTTTCCAATCCAGACATCATATCCGGCATCTGCTAGTATGAAACCCAGGCTCTGATGAGGCGTATTTGCTATCCAGTCGCTGCCTTCCAAGCCCAAACCATGAATCAGCAATATGGTGGCCTTTAAGCCTGGAAAATGAAAAAGCTTCAGAAGTTTAAACCTCTATAATGCCACTCATAATGCTCATACTAAGAGTGCAGCGTACAGTGGCTAAAATGTTTTGTATGGAAATGAAGAGGCTAGTTTCAAAGAGTCCTAGGTTCTCTTTTCATGGAATGGAAGACAACTGGCACTGTGTATGACAGAGAGAGAGAGAGAGAGAGAGAGAGAGAGAGAGAGAGAGAGAGAGAGAAAGTATACATGCATATCCACCCTAAAATTATTGGATCCAAATCAGAGTGCCCTCAGCAGCTTTCCCCCATCTCATAAATAGTTTTAGCAGCTTTACAGAAGAGGAAATTACAGCAGATGTAGTTTTAGTCACATCTGCATTACATGGTTGTTTCATTTGGCATTGCACATCAATCACAATTCATAGTCTCATGACCTTTATCAGCATTCTAGCCAATCGCTCACAGGAGGGCATCCTAACTGGTTGTCTGTCAGTCTGTCCTGCACTGTTGGTCCTCCGGGCTGCCTGTTTAAGACGGTACCAAGCGCACTGTCAAGAGGGAGCCAGAGGGAACCACCAATTAATTGCAAGGAGTGACGTTAACGCTTTATTAGAAGAAACAGGATCAGCTCAGGAGTGCCAGGTCTAATAAGCACAGCAGCTCTTTTCGGTAGGCCTTGCCCTGATGAGGCAGTTGTAGAGACTGAAGGTCTGTGCCAGTAACAGTGTTGTTGCACTGTACATTGGTGGTGCTTTTTCCTTATTGGCCCAAACTGTGCTCTTTGAGGAGAAAAGAAGAAGGCTAGTGTGCAAAGAGGCAGCCTTTATTTCCTCTATTACAATCGACTTTCATCCTCAAGTTTACCTCCTGGAATTCTGTTCAGGCTCAGGAAGTAGCCATCCTTTGTAATAACTTCGTATTCTTCAGAAGGATATCCCCAGTACCGGATTTTTTCACTCTGCAGGAATTAGAAAATCCTAACATTGGTGTGACGAAATGAATTTTGTCCTGACTTTACTATGAGTCGAGTTTGGTCTGTTGAATTGTTCATGGGAACAAATACAGTGGAACCTTGGTTCTTGAACCTAATCTGTTCCAGAAGTTCATTCGACTCCCAAAACCGTTCAAAAAACAAGGTGCAGCTTCCGATTGGCTGCAAGAGCTTCCTGCACTAGGACGTTCGGCTTCTGAAAAACGTTCAAAAACTGGAGCACTTATTTCCAAGTTTTTGGTGTTTGGGGGCCGATTTGTTCACCAACTAACCCGTTCAAGAACCAAGGTTCCACTGTATGTATTTTTCCACTCTTTGTATTCACGTATGGGGTGGGGGATGAGAAGGCATCTTCCAAGTGAATGAAGACCAGCAAATGAGGAGCAGCAAACAGAGAGTCATAGCTCAAAAAATAAAGATCTTGTTTTAATATGAGGTACAGTGTACCGTATTTTTTTGCTCTATAAGTCTCACTTTTTCCCTCCTAAAAAGTAAGGGGAAATGTGTGTGCGTCTTATGGAGCAAATGCAGGCTGCACAGCTATCCCAGAAGCCAGAACAGCAAGAGGGATTGCTGCTTTCACTGCGCAGCGATCCCTCTTGCTGTTCTGGCTTCTGAGATTCAGAATATTTTTTTTCTTGTTTTCCTCCTCCAAAAACTAGGTGCATCTTGTGGTCTGGTCCGTCTTATAGAGCGAAATTGCTCTGAAACGTTTTAAAGTATAGAGCAATATATATCTAATGAAACAAATCATGTGCTTCCAGAGAGGTTGTCATGCCAGAAGGGGCTAGCAGGGGCACTTGGATAAACATGTTTAGAAGCTTCTTCACAAAAGTGACCCCTGATAACACAGAGTGCCAAATAGTGAGGAAGCTGGTAAGCCAGTTGTAAGTTCCACTCAGACCTGCTCAACACAGGGAAGCCAGAAGCGGAGAGCTGCGGCACCATCTTCAGGCACACATTTTGCACTTGCATGTTCAGGCTAAACACTTGAAGAGGCCTTCTGTCATAGCATATTCTGAAATCTCTTTGGATGTAGAAAGTCTTTGGGGGGGACTCAGCCATTTCTAAGAAACAAAGAGCTATGAGAATTTGCTTTCCAACACAAAAAATGAGTTCCAAAGCTTTACTGGAAACAATCTTGAAATAGTTCCAAATAAACATTACAAAATGCAAAGCAGCACATTGCTGTTAAACCAGCAATCAATGTGGTTCTGCCTTCTTTTGGGTCTTTAATACAGTTCAATAAACCTTCCTGTCTCTGGTCCCATAGATAGATGCTAAGCAATTTGCATGTTCATCAGCGTGGACAATGAGTTCTCAAGTTTGACCTTCCTCCTATGAAAGATCTCTTGGTTTTCAGAATGAGTCATCGGTTAGCCTAAACACTCTCCTAGCCGCATTTACCTAGAGACAAACCTCTCTTGCCTCTCTAATTTGAAGAGAGAGAAAACTTATGTAAAAGTTTTCATTTGCAGACTTCAATGTGTATAAACTTTATATTTTACGCATATTGGACATTGCTGACAGTTCTTCAGTACTCTTGAATAAAAATAACATGGCCCAAGTTTCCCTGTTTGGTCATGGAAGGCACCAGAATACTGTAGATTCACCATGAACTGGGCCCTTCAGATCCTATTAAGTCAAAATATGTGAATTTTCCCCAATGAAAGAGAGAGAAAGAATTAGTTTAATTGGGCGCTCACATAGTCAGGCACTTATGTAGATGGCCCAGTTCACTGTGACAGCCACCTGCAAGGTAGGAAGATTTGCTGCCACTTTCCACCACTGCATCCCTACCAAACGTGTGAACCAGGGCAAACTATCACTAACACTGCTATAGTGCTGCTTTGTCTCAAGAGCTTAACTTACAATATTCATATATACTTCAGGATTCACTTCTGTTTTGCTCTTGGATTCTACTGGATTCACAGTGCCTTGTACAACCATCATGATAACCAGCAGCCACATCCTGGAACACCTGAAAAACGGATTATTTTAGAGAAACCTTTTTTCTTTTAGTGATGAAATGGATCTACTTTTTAGTTGAAAAGCTGCTGAACATGAGCCAGTCGTGTGACATGGCAGTCTTAGGCTTCATTCACAGATGCAGTTTGCTCAGATCACAAGCAGCTAGGGCTCCACTCTCTTCTGCTCAGGGAACATGCATTTCTTTTTGCATTTTAATTGCTCCCAAGGCAATTAAACAGCTAGGTTGGCGGGAGCTGGGATTGAACAATGGGAGCTCACCCTGTCACGGGGATTCGAACTGCCGACCTTCTGATCGGCAAGCCCTTTATAAAATTACCAATCTATAAAGAAAGGGTTTCAGTCCATGAATGCTTATGCTTACGCATGTTAGAATTAAGTTCAGCAGGTGACTGACATTTCCACTGGATTCAAAATAACAGTAATGCCCTTTATTCCATGTAACTGAAGAATGAAAACTTTACAGAAAAGCAGAGAAATGGGAACTGCCTAAACTCACATTTTTCAGAGAAGTGAATATTAAGGTGCATTCTGCTTTGTTAGAGAAGGGAATTTTCTTCAGGGCTTAATTAAATATAACACATTATTGGTAATAATCACATGTAACACAACTATTGCCCAAATCTTCATTTACAAAGCCATATTTATTTCCCCCCATTATCTTTATTTCTGTTTTACATGACAGAAAGGGTTTGTGTTTTAAACCAGGCAATAGCTGCCCCCTACAAATCCTGGAGACAGACAGTCATGCCACGTATCCACAGCAGTGACCAGATGAAAAAATGAGAATTAGAGAAGCACAGAGAGAAGAAAAACCACAGTGCATCTGCTGCAACAGAATCGGACGCCTTCATCTGCCTTACCTGTGATAAAACATGTCTCTCCTGTATCTGTCTCTACAGCCACAGCAGGTGCTTTAACTCTCCAGCAGTTTGACTTCACTCCTGAAAGTGCACTCCTAAATTGTCTCCCAAGACAGATGGATGCCAAAAACAAATCCAAATCCAAGTACAAATACAAATCATTAAAAGTATATACTGACTATAATATTTGAGCTCTGGAGAGCTACAAGAGAAGCAGAAACCTAAAAATCTCCAATGCCTTAAAAAAATTCATTGTCCCAAAAGACAAAATGAGGACCGAAAAAGGCCAATCGACTCTCCATGCACAGATGTAAAGAAATACTCACATCTAAAGTTCATATAAATAGTTTCCCACGATGTTAATTTGCTTTCATTATTTTGACGTATTCTCATAAAAAAAGTCCGGTATAACCAGTTTAATACATAATGCTTGTTTCATCGTTCCAGTGCCATGGCTTTCACAACCTGCTATGATAGGATATCTAAATTATTCTTCCATTTCACTAACGTATCCAACCAAGTAACCTCATTTTTGCAAGGAATTCTGCCTTTGAAGAGGCGTTTCTTTTCCCCCTTCCCTTTCATCCCTGGGCCCCCTGAAATTTGCTCTGGAAAGTTGGGTGGAGATCAAGTACAGATTTGGGGGAGCATGGTGGGTGGGAGGAACTAAAGGAAGAGGAAACTCCATTGCACAAGCAGAAGTCTTTGTGTGAACAGGACAACTTTGTTGGCTAAATCCTTTAATTCAAAAGTGTTGTTTCTATACAGTAGACAGGGTGCACTGCATTTTATGTATCTATTTATTTAAACAAAATTTCTATTGCTTTATTGTGCAATGGTACCTTGGGTTAAAAACTTAATTCGTTCTGGAGGTCCGTTCTTAACCTGAAACTGTTCTTAACCTGAAGCACCACTTGAGGGGGAGCTAATGGGGCCTCCCGCTGCCACCATGCCATCACCGCATGATTTCTGTTCTCATCCTGAAGCAAAGTTCTTAACCCGAGGTACTACTTCTGGGTTAGCTGAGTCTGTAACCTGAAGCGTCTGTAACCTGAAGTGTCTGTAACCCGAGGTACCACTGTATATAGAATGTGTGAGTGAACCGCCCTGAGATCTTGTGATGAAGGGATGGTATATAAATCTAATAAATAATAGTAATAAATTTACCCAAAAAACCACGAAACTAACATTAAAATGACCAATAAAAGACAGAGTTAAAAACTGGAAATAAAGAATTCAAAAAAAAAACATTCTACTCCAAGCTAAAAACATATAGTAGAGAAAGTTGTCTATGTGGTAAGAATTCGCTTCTGCAACACCACAGAACCAAGGAAACTATGTTCAATTTCAGCATCCAAATTTAGGGACCCAGCATTTATTATAGCTATTTCAGCTGTCCCATGTTACCATGGCAACCTCGCCTTCAGTGAGGAAAGAGCATCATAAAATCCTCTTCCTGGGTCTCAGATAGCTTCAAGGATTGCTGATTTACACTCTGCTGCAGAGACTGTCTGCAGGCAATGACCGCTCCCCACATTAAATGGGGAGCGCCCTTTGCGTGATTGCACCCAGCCCCTGGGCCCTATGCGGCACCATTAGCACAGGCTTGGCTTCACCTTCCTCCAGGTGGGATAATTGGAGGTCTCCGCCTACCTCAGTCACTTGCCCAATCCCGCCTGGGGAAGCGTTGCCAAGGTGACGAGACCAGGTAGGGGGAGGGACTACCAGCCCACACAATAGAAGGTGGATCTTACCTGGGAATTGTCAGTTGGCTTCAGAGCTTCTCCCACCCTACCCACCCTCAGTTAAGACTTCTTTTGCAGGTTAACCTTTTCTCCACGGGTACGCGGGCGCTGCTATGTCAAGGTCGCTGTTGAAGGGCCGGAAAGGAATTTCCCTGCATGACCCACACCCTCCTCCTCTTTGCGGTGGTGATACCAGGGCTCCCCGTTAAAGGGGTTGTTTGAGGGGAGGCTTTGGCCGTATGCCTAGAGATTGTCATTGCTCTCCCCTGGAACGGAGGTGGGATCTCTCTGCTTGAACATATGTTCTGCAGAGCCAGCCCATCCCACACACACACTGGATAACCCTGATGTTCCCCAGATCCCCAGATGTCCTCTCATAATGGAAGTTCAGCTTACCTTTCCCTCATCCATCCCACCATTGCATCGAGGCACTAGTCCAGAACCTGATTTGCATCTTCAGGTCCAGATTTTGTGGAGAAACAGAGCTGAGCATCATCAGTATACTAATAACATCTTGCCATCAAAGTCCTAATGTACAGTTGAGGGTTTAGGGCCACAGATAATAATCTAGGACCTAGTAGCAGACACATCTTATGATGATGATTTTCTCATACTGTCGGGCAAAAGGCAGTAATTCCACAGCAACAACACCCTCCCCACAAATTTCCCATTGAGGGGGAACCCCACCAAACCCAACTCCCCATCCCGCAAGGTCTCACCGTGGCTAAGGGTCACAGGCCTGTCTCTTACAGTGCCTGGCCTACAATTCCATTTCCTGATAGACAGAAGGGTCACCCCCTGCCCTGTGCCCCCCCCCGATGTGCCAACCCACAATGCAGATCCCTCTTGGTGTTGGCCCCTCTCTTATAGCAAAGGCAGACCCTAGAACAGTGTTTCCCAACCTTTTTTTGGCCACGCCTCACCTAAGCCTCTCTAAAATCCTGGTGCCCCCCCCCCAAACATATAATTCTTATTTTTCAAAAAGTAAACTCCTATTCACGTGGAGGAAGCGTAAAAGGCCATTAACTTGGTTTAACTCATTCTCAAATTGCCCCCCTTAAAGATCAAATAGCCCCCCTGTGGGGCATGTGCCCCACATTGGGAACCACAGCCCTAGACTCAGGAACCAGCTTTATTCACTCAGACAGCAATCAAAGAATACCACATACACGAACTAGCAATAAACTTTCTAAACCAGCAGGCAGGCCGGCAGGCTTGAAGGCATGAATGAACCATGCAAGATTCATAGGCAGGTGCAAGAAGAACACATATTCTTGCTAGCAAAACCAGTCCCTCCTGCTTAGTTTTCCTGCAAGCCTGCTCTCCTTATTACCTACCAACAAAATAATGTCTGAATAAAAGAACAAAAAGAAGCACATGCTCCAATGAGGAGGCTTCTAGACTGCTGCTATTCTGTGGATGTGGTTGAATTATATACTGGCAAAGTATTAAACATGGCCTGTATTAGGTCTGAAGATGCCAAATTTCTGTAAATAATTTTACTTCAATTATTATTATTTAATAGGTAGTTAACAGCCAATTCAACATTACCTGCTGCTCTGAACTGCAGGGCCCAAGGATGGCCCTTGAGAGTGGTTTGGTGCAGGGATAACCAAAGAAGGATGACAAAAACATCAGAGTGATCAATTCTAATGCTTTATTGTAAGACGGAAGCATAAACTCGTAACACAGCCTGCAGAGCCTCACCGCCTTTACAGACACAGAGCGAACAGAAGCAGCAAGAGGCCCTCACGACTTGTCCATGAAGTGCTATGTTAAGCATTATTTATACACAAGGCAAGCTACATAAGCTGGAATCAATAGCCTAATTAACTCACCCATGGCTTAGAGGCTCCCTTTCAACTCTCATCCATCTCAGATAAGGGAATGACTGACAGACAGGCAGCCAGCAGGAGAACTCTCCCAACTAGCTGAACCAAAACTAAGCCTTCAAAGCAGATAGGCCTATGAGCTCATTCTGGTATCAAATAACAATTAGTCTCGGAGTCATCTTAACTACCAAGATGGCATTTACCAGTCTTCCAGAACAGTCTCACTTTTGGTTCAACACAGCTGCATTAAAAAAAATAAAAAATATATCCAATATGAAGGTATCAGTAATGTATTCAGTCTTTTATAATTATAAAGAATAACAGAAACGAAAGAGATAGTTAATAACTAGCTTTGGCATAAGAATCCTTTGGGGTGAGTGGGGAAGGAAATTTGGCACCCAAATTGGAGAGAATATAGGCTTCCTTTCAGAAGCCTATCCTTTCCTCCCTTCCCCTTCCCCCAGACTTCAGCTGATCTATTACTATCCACTATAGATGGAGTTCAGAAGAATTTTTAAAGATGTTGTAGGAAATGTAAAAATTAAAAAAAGTTGTGCAACGTGTCATCATTTTGGGGAACTTTGCAGTTCAGATTGAACTTAAAAATGAAAATTGTGCCTGTAATATAAAGTGTATTGGACCATCAGTCAATTAAGATTTGAACACTCTCCCACCCAGGTGCTTTGTTCTATTTTTGTATAAAAATCAATAGGAGTACAACAACACATGACTTGAATTACTCTTTGAAAACCAGTGGAATAAAACTGTCTTCCGCCTCCCTAAAAATCCCAAGTTTCTATTGGGTTTCTCTTCATCATATCAAGCACTTCTGAATAAAGGCGTTGAGGTGCATCAAGTCCAAAGAGGAAATTAAAGTGGCTCCAGTCAGGAAAGCACTTGTAGTGAATGAGATTAGAAATCCGAGGTATTAATTTTGCATTGTCCTTTGGGCGAGACAACCAGTCTTGCCCCCCAATCCACACGGCAGTTGGCACAGTCATAGCTTCTATTTTATAAAATGGCGGAGTTTTCTGGAAGGGAACATTGTCAGACTTTAATTAGTGAACTGCCCACGGGGCACTCCGTATATAAATGCCAAAAGCAAATAAATAAATGAACATGTTTCAAGTACTGTAAACTTGAATAAAAGGAAGAATGAGAAAAATAAGTTTCAAAGAATTTGGAAACATGCAGCAGATTATATATTCAAATACAGAAAAGCACCACAACTATAGGGGAGGGGCAATGGACTTTGGGCAAATCCCCTTGTTTGGTAAAATCTAAAATGAACATTCGAAATTACCAAAGAATTTTAAATTTAAATGTTTTTCCTCAGGAGAAAGTTGTAGAGAATATGAAATGAAGCTAAGACAGTTTGACAAGGGGGGAAATCTATACATTTACCTCATCTTTTGCAATAGTTTTGCTACAGTGTTGACAAATTGATGAATTAAGAGTAAGGGATTCTGACATGTATGTAGCAAGAATGCCATACAGTCAATTCCACATTTCCGTGGGGGTTACATTCTGGGGCACTGCAAAATCCTGCAAATACCACATTCGCTCCCTCTAAACCTCCTTGCTCAAACTCCAACTCTCCACAGACTTCAAAGATTGGTGCGAGGGCTCCTGGGATTACTAAACTCTGGTTTCGTGCCATTTTCATGCTCTCTCAGAGCCATTTTATGCCCCTTTCCATGCCATTTCCGGGTTCATGGCAATGCACATGTGTGCATACATACCTTGAGCATGCATAAATGGGGAGTTGCCTGTATATTATGCTTTCTTTTTTAATAATAATTATTAATTATTATTTATACCCCGCCCAAATTGAAAGTTCTCCACATGAAATATAATAAAAGCCAAGCTAATCTGAAAAGAAAAGATTAAAAAAAAGAATAAGAGAAGGAAGAAAAGAAAAAGAAAAGTGAAAGTGAATACAAATCCGCCTATTACAATTGCATCGTACCCCTGATTCCACTCACCTGGAAGCTTCCCCTTCTTCCCCTAGCCTGCCACCCTGGAAGATCCTCTCTATCCTGCCTCTCATGCAGGGCCCTTCGTATCCCATCTATCATCTTCCTGTGTGTAAAGGTAAAGGGACCCCTGACCATTAGGTCCAGTCGTGGCCGACTCTGGGGTTGCGGCGCTCATCTCGCTTTATTGGCCGAGGGAGCCGGCATTTGTCCGCAGACAGCTTCCGGGTCATGTGGCCAGCATGACTAAGCCGCTTCTGGCAAACCAGAGCAGCGCATAGAAACGCCGTTTACTTTCCTGCAGGGCAGTACCTATTTATTTGCACTTTGATATGCTTTTGAACTGCTAGGTTGGCAGGAGCAGAGACTGAGTAACGGGAGCTCACCCCGTCGCGGGGATTCAAACCGCCAACCTTCTGATCGGCAAGTCCTAGGCTCTGTGGTTTAACCTACAGCGCCATCCGCGTCCCTTCCTGTGTGTATATCTTCATTAATGCAAAACAGGGAACTAAAATATCAACCAAAAAATGGAGGAACTCCCAATTCTCTGTCTGCCAATTATACATATGGCAATTATTCAAAATATTCAAAGCAAACACTCCAGGATAACATCTAGCTATATTATAGAGCTGCTTCTCAGTGTGCTAGGTGTTGCTTTCTCCATCATCCCAGGCATCTCCAATTCACCTTTTTCCACTCAAGAAGTCCAGCCTGTACAGCCAGAAACCTCCAATGCCATTGTACAGGGATGGGGGAAAACTTGTGCCTTGCATTTACCAACACTAATGTAACAACAACAAAGCACATCCTTGCCTGATGGTATTTTTCTTCGTTCTTGCAGCCGTAGTCAAAATATTTCAGTTCCCCTGTTTTTGCTGCCTATAAGGAATAAAATTAAGCAGGCATTATATTTATAAAACATTAGGTAGGCTACATATGCAGTCAGCAGGCTAATTTGCACATGTCTCCAAGAAGGTGGAGTTTTTTAAGCTGGGTGACAATTGAATTGAACGGACCAGTTCTAATGGGTGGAACTGATTTTTTTCTTCTGATTATACCGAAAGTTGCATTAAGCTTGCCTGGTGCAGTTTTTCAAGCTCTGAGAATGATGTCAGCTCTAAAGTACAGAAGACAATAATTGTCAGGGCAAAGCTAAAGAGCAGTTGAAAGCTTTCAGGTGTTTCAATGTGACCTGAATTGTAGAATAACAGTTTGCCTTAAATACAGTGGTACCTCTAGTTATGGACTCGATCCGTTCTGGGGTGCCGATCGCATCCCAAAAAGTCTGCAACTAGAGCGCCGCTTCTGCGCGCGCACACACGCGGCACAATAGAGTGCTTCTGTGCACGTGCGAGGTAAGCAGAATGCTTCTGCACAGGCGAGCACGGCGAAACCCGGAAGTATATACTTCTGGGTTTGGCGCGTTCGTATCCTGAAAAAACACAACCGGAGACTGACGTAACAAGAGGTACAACTGTATTGGTTTGTGTCTTCAGAACCATGGGTGATGTCCTGCTCACAAAATGCAGCTTCTCTGCCTCCTCTTTCTCATTACATCCTAGGAGCTTCTATATTTAGAACAAAAATCACAACCTTAGCTGATTATTATTTTTAAAAGAAGTACGCGTTGCTTTAAAGACGTTACCTGACCCCAGTGTACAATATTTTTTACAGAAGTAAAGTCTGGAAAGTGAGCCTGGTACACATCAACTCGGCTCTGAAAAAAACATTTTAGAAAGACAAACTGTTAATGTGGCAGATACAATGAAAAAGGGCCAACAACTGTGAGAAACAAACATCAGTGCATACGCTAAGAAGAGGCCTTGAAATCTATCCAAGTCAACCCTTATATTTCTCTTTTTATAAAAACGACAGAATGAAAAAGTACCACAATCAATAGTCCTGTAGTCAAGAGACTAAGAATGGGAAACCACAAGCCAAGGGATCAGAAGTAAAAGAGAAAGAAAATAATTAAAGATACATACCACATTTAAGCTGTTCTTATTGAAGCCACCTATAAGGTAAAGGCTTTGGGCGCAAAGGTTTTGTATTAATTGGTAGCTGCAAATCTTAGCAACTAATGCTCTCAGACTTCTACTTAATAAGCGGAATTCTTTCGTGCCAAATATAACCTGTGAAACATTTAAAAAAATGTGAACTTACAAATTTATGTCTTTGTTCTCTTGCACTTACCGGTATATTTCTCGTATCACACTCATGTGCCCAAGTGACAAATCTAAACATATATGCAATGAATAAAAATACATATACAATTTACCTGGAAGTAAGCCCCATTGATTCTATGGGACATACTTCTGAGTAGACATGGTTAGGATTACATTGTTGGATAGCCCAATACATTTTAGCACCTGAGAGGCGAATCACAAAATTCCCACCGCCACCAGAGAAGAAGGAGCGAGTGAAGTTCTATGTCAGGAACAAAGGTAGGAGGAGACCTGCAGTAACTCCTGTTCGCCAAGAAGCTACTGTAGAGGTGGGACTTGGGGGCAGGGCTGCCAAGGAGGTGGCAGATCCAGTCTCTAAGGAGTACATCACAGCTGACATTGCCACTGCAGTGGCGGCAGCAGGTGATGCGTTCCTTGGAGGCCAGATCTGCTGACCCTGTGGATCCTGCCACCTGAGGCAGCGACCTCACCTTATCTCATGAGTGGGCTGGCCCTGATAATAAGTCACAGCAAAGAAACACAGGGGAGATTCAGGTCACACACAAACATACAAATTGAAAGATTATATTGGGGATTATAGGGCTGTGTGGACTAGGCCTTGCTCCAGATGCTGACACACATACAGTGACCACACCCCGCTGTCCGTGTGTCTGGTTGGCATGTGAAGTGCCTTGGTGTGTGTATCAATAGGGCCACACACACATGGAAGCACCTTAAATAATAACAAATGGGCTATATAGTCTTTTGTAGGGGAGAAGAACTACCGTACTTGCCCCAATACATGAAGTGTTTACGTAAGTGGGCAGTTTTTAAACCCCGAATAAATAGAGAAGAAAGATTTTATTTCTATCTAAGGAGGCCTTAGGCTCAGGAAAGGCAAAAGATAGCATAGATAGGTGTGCAGAACACAAACGAATACAACATGAAATTAAGTTAATACAAAAGCCAATCAGCAGGGGTGAGACATACTCCCGACTTACTGCCATCAGTAATGAGAAGCCATAGCAAGATTGACAGCTTAAATAAAGACCTTAAAAAGTTCAATTTATTTCTGTTGCAAGCTTTGGCTAGGCAAACTTATAATAAAGACTGGCTCCTGCTCTGAATGCCCTAGAGTGCCTCCTGTGGTACTGAGAACCATTTGAAAGAGCATTTGTTGTTATATTACTATATATAATTATATATAATAATGCAGCCATATACACTTTATCCTCACATGGCTGTCTGCCCTTTCATTTGCAGATCAGGTGTGGCAGGACCTAGCTGCCTCATTCAAGCAAAATATTCAGCAATGAGTTTTTCGGGGCGTGGCAGAGTAAACCAGCTTTCTTGCTGGCTGAAAGATACTGCTGAATGCTCGGTTCCTTAAAGAGACAACACCTGCATTTAGCTCTAGTTGATGCCATTCTACTCTGTTCTAAGACATGAATCCTCATTTCCCACTTATTGCGTGGTATCTTACAGCCAGCTGGAGCTCCAGTAAGTTTTTAAGAGCTCTGCTTGGTTTTTCCTCCACCCTCAACAAATTAATTCCAATCCCCACCCACAAACATTTGTGTTGGGCCTCCAGGGTTTGGACTGGAGTCCTCAGAGAATAACTCCAGGTGTTTCCTGAGACAAGTGCTGGAGATTTGAAACCACATTATAACTAGTTGGGTCCATGCGCAAGGTGCTATCACAACACTGCTGAGCCTTTTAAGAAAAGAACACAGCTACAGGGAGTTGTTGAGCACCCCACCTGTTGGCCAGGGTGGCAAAAAGAGAAAAGAGAAACATGGAAACCAGCCCTGGTTGATTGTTTCAAAAAGAAGTAATGAGACTAGAAGAGGTGATGAGACAGCCTTAGGAGGGACAAAGAGAAGGAGCTGGGCATTAATTCATTCAGATTAGCTTTGGGGGGGGTCATTCATTCCCACCAATAAATCTGTTTTCCTAGTCATTTCCCTACCAAACAAAGGTCAATACTGTAAACTGGTGAGAGGAGTTGTAGTGGAGAGGTAATCTAGAATGAGCAGTCCCCTGTATGTGGCCCCTATGACAAAGTGTGCGACAGATGTTGGACTAAAAGTCATTGGGACTGCAACATGGGGCAATCACTTTTCCCACCAGTCACCGTCCTGATCTTGTTTGGGTCCCCTGTTCTTACTTGCATGTTAACTACTTTCATGCAATTAACATCATTTTTTAATTTTGCTCACTTTCAAAAAGGGTTATTTAATGGCTTCCTGTTTACCTCTCATAAAAACGTTAGAGAAGGACACTTTATAAACAATTTGCTGTTTTAGCAAATTTACCATTTTTGTATTATTAAGCAAACTATACAAGTAGCTTGTCTAAGAAAACTGCATTCTGCAGATTCACATTGTGGGAAACAACTGAATGAATCCATAAAGAGCAAGAACAATGCAACTGATACCTTTATAAGAAAATCAGGAAAAAATAATATCTGGATTACTGGGCCTTTGCTGTTCTGAAATGTGTACGCAGGAGCAAAAACAAAGAATAACTTGATTTTTTCAGCCACCTCTGGCATCATAGAAAAGGCTATGAACCCTGCAAAAAATAATAATTTATTTACAACGATAATTGCGGAAAGCAAAGGAAGAAAAGACTCATCAGTCAGAAAGGCAAAGGTACAGAAGTCAGTCAGTTTTACTAACTGCCCTGACAAGAAAAAAGTTTTTACTTGGGAATTGGACACATAGTTGTGGGCAAATGTGCATACAGACTTGCATCACACAGAGATTTGTACCAAGCCATGAAGCATCCAATGTGCTCTCCACTCATACTACAGGGTGTTACTGGAGATGCATATTAAGTATCATTAATTAAGCTCACAAATATTAGCTCTGGCTCAGGGTTGAGGTCTTGAACATACTAACAAGCTCATCATCCGAGTGATGGCAAAAATTGCTAGATTGCAGAGATATCTCTAAGAATTGTATTTAGACTCGAGTATCAACCAGTTTGTGCAACTGGCTCTGTGGGTACCATATCTAAGAGCTGTTAAAAAATTGATGAAAGAAACTTCTGCAATCACATTGTAAGGACAATATTGAAGGAAATTTTGTTACAAACAAAAAAGACAGCTTCTGGCTTGCCGAAGCCAAATAAGGAGGAGGTGTGTGTGTGTGTGTGTGTGTGTGTGTGTGTGTGTGACACGACAGCCCTTCTCTATATTTGAAACTTACCTAAAGTAGCACCTTGAGAGTGTCCAATATAATAGATCTGCTTTTGGCCATTTTCCTGCAGAATGTAGTCTATCATGGCTGGAAGGTCATAGAGGCTCATTTCATGAAAGCTGCGGAGCAGAAACACAACGTTGGGCATGTAATGCTGGTACACAAGATGACTCATCGTTGATTAAAGCAGCAGCATTTCATATGCATGAACAGTGTGAGCTGACCATTCATGGATCTCAAGACACAGAAGTCTCTTATGTTTGTAGTCGTAAACCATGTGTATTTATTTCCTGCAGCTGAAATCTAACATAAACTCCAGAAACAGATTGACAGTTGGGGAGCAGCAACACAACTAGCTTCCTGGCAGATGGGTCACTGTTTCTTACTGGGTGGGGCAGATATGAGTGTGGCTCAAACGCACTGGTGGAGCCAATCTGGCAGTTCTGTAGTTACCTGTGCACCATGTCACCTCCCCCTCTTCCTCCTGGTAAGTAGCAGCGAGCCACCTGCCAGGTAGCTCACTTAGCTGCTCAGTCCCACCCAGCAAGCCACTCCTGATAAGCCCCGGTGCTTCATTGCTTGACAGTAATAGACAACTGCATATGCGTTTCAAAAGTCTCACCCCCAGTTTGTGAGGATCTACCTGAAATTCCAGAATTCCTGTTGCAAGACCGAAAGGTTCTGGTGCTTTCTCGACCAGGACGTTCCTCTAACATTCCCAAGCCAAACATCGTAACCAGCATCTGCCAAGATGAAGCCCAAACTATTGTTGGGTATATTGGAGACCCAGGTGCTACTTTCCATTATTAATCCAGGAATCACCAAGACAGCAGGTCTGGAACCTGAAACAGATACAAATAATTAACTTTTGTAAGAAAGACTGCAGCACATTAGGATGGCCATGTGGCCTTCTCTGCAAAGGACAGCCTGTCAAGACCCTATAACAGCAGTCCTGAAAGACCTATATTGGCTCTCAGTACATTACCAAGCAAAATTCAAAGTGTTGGTGCTGACCTTTAAAGCCCTAAATGGCCTCGGCCCAGTATACCTGAAGGAGCATCTCCACCCCCATCATCCAGCTCCGAGGGCCTTTCCGAGGGCGGTTCCCTCACAACAAGAAATGAGTTTACAGGGAACCAGGCAGAGTGCCTTCTCAGTAGTGGCGCCCTGTGGAATGCCCTCCCGTCAGATGTTAAGGAAATAAACAACTATCTGACTTTTAGAAGACATTTAGGGAAGTTTTTAATGTTTGTTCTTTTATTGTGTTTTTAATATTCTATTGGGAGCCGCCCAGAGTGGCCGGAGAAACCCAACCACATGGGCGGGATATAAATAATATATTATCACTATTATTATTATTATTATTATTATTATTATTATTATTATTATTATTATTATTACTGGAAGGGCTGGCAGAGGGCTATCCTGTATTTGAAGGCACCCTCTGTTTGTCCAGTCCAAGGCTAGTTTCAAAGAGAGAGCAAGGACTTTGAAGTTTCCCCCTCAACAGTTTGCACCCAGACAGCAGACTGAGCAGGCATACAGGTCACCTGATCACAATATTCTCCACTGTATATTGTATTTATATTTAAATTATAGGAATTATATCTAAATTTGCACCTGTACTACATAAAGTAGCACCTATGCTACATAAATTTGCACCTATGCTACATAAATTTGCACCTATGCTACATAAAGTAGCATAAAGGGCTCAGTAAGTGGACATCCTGCTGCACATCCAAAAAAAATTCTCATCCCTATATTTTACTATCTAGAGTTGTCTGTGGGATAATGCAACACGTGGACTGGAAAGGGACTCTGACCTCTGCTTTGAAGGGCCTGAAGATGGGAAAGACTCTGGTTTGGTGTTCTTGGAAAGAAACTTCTAAGAAACAGGCCTGCCCATAAGATTTCTACTTAATTGCTACTCAGTGTTGGAGAATGCATGGGGCTTGCTATTACATTTTCATTTCTTCTTTCACATTGGAGACCCACCATGTTTGCCTCCTCTGCCATAAGGAATTCTGTTCATGGTTAAATAATAGCCGTCAGCTGTCAGGATCTTATCATGGACCTCACTTGGATAGTCCCAGCGACGGATGATTCCATCCTAGATAAAGAACAAACAAAATTTTCCAAAATGAAGTACTTTCAGAAAGGTTGCCTATGCTTCTTGGTCCATTGTTGTTGCGGGATTTAAACTGGTTAAATGAAAACCAGAATTCAGATTTTAGCTCATTTTCACATATATGCACTTTCCACTTTGGGCAGAATAGGGGACAAATATGGAATAGTATGAAAATTCATAATATAATGCAATAAGGTTATGTAAAGGATTGTCTCCCAAGCAGCCTTGAATGCATCCCGCTGTGAACTAGTTCGTTTTTTATTAATGCATGTATTGTGTATGCATACAAATTGTCACTTTTCTCAGCAAAATGCACAGCAGTGCTGTCTCCAAGCTTGAAGCAAATTATATGCTCCCCCCACCCCAAATCGCTGTGCAGAGCAACAGGAAAAAGCTCCAGATTCAAAAGGCACTCAATTCTGCTTGCAAATGAAGGAATGAACTGTGCTTGCAATGCTTCCTTTGCAGTTTCAAATTCGAGCCTCAGCAACATCAAGCATGGTAAAGGTGGCCAATTCATGCTTCACCCAGAATGGCCTGGCTGGCCAGCCACCAAGGCCTGGTAAACCTAATTAGGTATGTGGACCAGAGATTTGGAGAAACGGGGGGGGGGGACACCCTCAGGTTGCAGATTCTTGGGGGACAGTTGGTAGTTGGAGGACAAAGCTGCCAAGCAGATTAAATCTCATTTGCTCTATATTTGCACATGAAATTGTTGATTGGTTCAGGCAGCAAGATGCCCTGAGCTATACCTGCATCAAGCATTTATTTTTGTATACAGCACCAAGAAAAGTAGTCATTCAAGATACATGCACCTTTCAAACGCACTACCAACCTTGTGTATTATCTGGTTAAACATTTGCACCCAATACTAAGTACTCTGAGGTGGCAAAATCCTATATGTAGGGAGGATGAAACTGTAAATAGTGTCAAGCAATATCATGCTCCTTTCACATCCAGAGATGTACTTACAGTATTCAAAAATTGCTCTGGATTTGGCTTATTTAACTCTTGGAATTCTCCTGAAGACACAAGTCCTTCAGTCATGTACACCAACACAATCATCAGCCACATTTTGATTCTCTGTAAAAAGTAAATAAATAAATGGGTCACCCATAAATGGACAACCAACTGGGTGCTCCTTCATTTGAAAATCATCAACACAATAGGAATAGGCGCCTGAAGCTGTTCGTGATATTAAACTGAATGGAGAAGGTCTGTTCCTATTAAAATGTGAACCAAACTGAATTGCTCCCCCATCCCACCATGCAGCAGCTTCACTAAAAATAGTGTATCAGCCAACTGCCTTTAGTAATATTTTATCAGGAAGGGCCTTCCTTGAGGAAGGGCATAGCCCGTCTGCTTTGCATGCAGAAGATACAATCCCTGGCACCTCCAGGTAGGGTTGTTAAGATTACCTGTCTGAAAACCTGGAGAGTCACAGCCAGTCCGAGTAAACAAAACTGAGCTAGACTGACCCTGAGTAGTATATAACACAGCATCCCATGCTTCAGGTCTACCTCCCAACATTCTCCACCATCATGCCCCATCTCCATAACAGCAGACAATCTCCCAACTACTCTTCCAAACCTACCTGGTGATAACTCTCCTATCCCTGTTTCAGCAGAGGACAGGTACATTTGCAAATTAGGACCTGGTTTACACAAAAGGCAGGCAGGGACGCTTCTAAAGGATAGGGCCCTTGCCCTTACTTCATCCCAAAGCAAAGATTTCATTGGCGTTTCCCTTCATAGTTGACTTGCCAGTAGCAACCCACTGCTAGCAAGGAACCTCAGGATATGACATCACCTGGAAGTAGTTTCCAAACAAATTCTGAACCATATGTCAACCACAAATGCTGCTAGAGAGCTGGGGGATCAAATCTGCCAAAAGCTCCCTGCCCAACCCCCAGCTGGTCCTGATAGTCCCTCAGCGGCTGCATCCTTAGAGGGCATTCCTTTGTTGGTATTCATAATAGCATAATCCAAGATCTCGGTGATTAAATAATAGAAGCAAAATCTCCAGACAAGTTTTCAGTTGCGGCTGAGTTAGCTCAGTGTTGGAGCGTCTTCATTCATTGCAGGCAGAAGGTTCCATGCTCAATCCCCGACTAGTCTAGTCAGGCCTAGGACAGTTCTCTAGCTGAAACCCTGGTGAAGCACTCCTAGTTATTGCAGACAGTACTGAGTTAACCCTAACCCTAACCCTAACTCAATATAAGGCAGTTGCCAAGGTACCTAAAAAGAGGTGGTGCTAGTTTTTGGTTTTAGCCAGTATGTTTTGGCCGGCCGGCCAAGGATTGACAACACAGAAATATTGTTAGTGACTGGTTCCTCTGGTTGGATATGTAAAACGCCTTCTGTCAGCAAGGTGGTATACTGTTCTTTGTCAGCATTTGAAGCCTTTGGCAAAAAGCCAATCCTATTTCAGACATCCAATCACACCCAAACTTTTAGAAAACCTGTAAACTCTGGGGTGCATGGTATTTGCTACTTCACACACTGTTATGCTTCCTGTGATTGATTTCCAAGCCTTGAGATTCCCACAGTGCATGCTGCAGTAACATGCACAAGAAGCCCAAATCTTCTAGGCTCTATTTGTATGCAGAAAACGTGTTTTCTTACCATGTTCCAGAATCTCAAGACCATTGCTATATCCAGACCAGCTCCTTCTTAAAATCTTGAAAGGTAATATTGCTATGGTTTCATTCAAAACATGCATCCCTCCTGTACTGATGATAAGCTGAGCCCAAATTTTCATAAAGTTGAGGTGCAGCTTTTAAGGTCTTCTACAGTGGTACCTCGGGTTACATACGCTTCAGGTTACAGACTCCGCTAACCCAGAAATATTACCTCAGGTTAAGAACTTTGCTTCAGGATGAGAACAGAAATTGCACGGTGGCGGCACGGCAGCAGCGGGAGGCCCCATTAGCTAAAGTGGTGCTTCAGGTTAAGAACAGTTTCAGGTTAAGAACGGACCTCCAGAACGAATTAAGTACATAACCAGAGGTACCGCTGTACTTCCATTATGGCTCCCTGCTGCCACCACTGTTCCCTTCTGCTGCTGTCCTAAACTTACGTGCTGCTGATAATTGTAGTCACTTTCATACAAACTCTCTCTCTTATTATTCCACATTATATAACAACAGATTTTCTAATAGATTATGGAATAGATCCAGCAACCCCATTATCCAACTTTAATTTTTAACCTCCCGCACCCTTTATTTCCATCAAAAGCATTCGAAATACACACCACATGTGCTGAAATTCACTCCTTCCACACTTTTTCAGTACAAAGTGGCTATGACCCTGGGAGCCGGCAGTTGTCTGTAGTTAAAACAAAAAAAAACAACCTTCTCATCCAGCTGCTTGTGGTATTTTTGCAAGCCAGGAAAGTGACAGAACACTTCCACTCCAGAACTTTGCCAGAGGTAGTTGTAGCGAATATCACAAGTCTACATTCACTTACCAAGTTCTGCAGGATCTGCTAGACACCTGAATGTGCAGGTTCTAATGTTGCTCAGGTGTTAAAGCAAAAGATATTAAGGAATGCATGATCATAGACTATTACACTTTCAGAACGTACAATTATGCTGTGTACATCCCACCCATAAAGTACCTTGATGTATCTTTTCATTAACTGCTCATTCATTTTAGCTACCTTATCCCCAAAGCCCAATATGATAGAATTGCATACACATAATGTCTCAGCTATATTCCTTCTTTCATAATAAAGAAGTGGCAATTTCATTCTTTGAAAAACAACATGGTGGTTCATTCTTGGATAGGAATGGGAAACCTGTGGCCCTTTGGATGTTGTTGAACTATAAGTACCATTATCTCTGAACTTGCTGATGGAATCCAACAATTACAGTTGTAATCTAGAAGAAGTTCAGGTTTAGAAACCCGACATTTCTGGTTCTATAGCCTCTGGATCAACTGGTATGCCTTTTGAATTCTCATCTCAGAACAGTGGGGTTGCTGAATTTATCCCATTATATATTAAGAAGCTAAACTAGTAGAGGATCAATTGTATATAAGCATAACCAGGGAACTGGAGGTGTGAGAGTTCCGTCATTTATTCACTACACTGTCTGAAATGTACGTGTGACTTGCAGGAGGTAGTAGGCAAAATAATAATCTGGAAGTAGGGATAGGAGAGAGATTCAATTCAGTTCACATTGAAAGCAAAATCTATAAAATCCGTACTTTCCAAAACAATATGTGGACTGAAATACAGTTATCCTTCGAATTCACTGAATTTTGCAATCCAGTTGTCTAATCAACCAATGTTTACAAAAATGCATATATTAGGAAAGTGTGCATAAAAATGAATATAGTAATGGAAATAGCATCTAAAAATGCATTATATTGCTTGTAAATGTGCTTACAGTAGTCAAAGCTGCATAGAAAAGTGTTTATTCTGAGAAATTCACCCTAAAATGCTGGAGAATTTTCACGAAGGATTATTTTTAAAAATCACAAATTGCTGCAGGAATGTAGAGAAGTGAACGTAAGATTGGAAACATGGGAAACTGGGAGAACTGATATCAACAGATCGTTCCATTCCTATCTGGAAGTAATGGAAGCCTGAAGTACCCTCATATCATACAGAATCGAGTTCTCAGCCTCTTTCTTAGCTGATAATATCATCATGGTAGAAAAAATTGCTTGAAAAAGACACATTATATTCTAGGATTATTAGGCTGGATCCAGATTTAGGCATGCTTAGAATAGACGCACTGAAAACAATGGGGCTTAAATTGGTCACATCTAACTTGAATCTGCTCAAAGCATGACTAACAGTACAATCCTAGCATCACCTTAGAAGTAATTTCTATTTAATGCAATGTGGTAAGTGGGATTAGGAGTGTAGGCTAAAGCTGGGTCCAACCCATGTTATTATACCCATTGATAATTTTTGTATAATTAGTGGATAAAAGCTACAAGATAGGATGGTGCTGTTATTTGTCCATGTCTCAAATAAAGAACCATTGGATGGTTGAGGATGCATGCAGTATATAACTTTGTCTGGAATAATGCACTAGCTGAGGAACTGAGCAAACAACTTCAAGCACTGAGATGGCCAGACTGTGAGGATTATTTTGTGGGTCAGCAGCAATGGCTTTATTCCATGCATAAAGAGACCAAAGGACACTATAACACTTTCTCATGGAACTCTATGGCATGACCTGTTTGGGTGAAGAAGAAGAAAGCTTTAGAGGGACATTATTTTTAACCATCTCATCAACGTGAAACACTGTTGTTGTTGGGTTTGTTTGTTTGTTTGTTTGTTTGTTTGTTTGTTTGTTTGTTTTAAAGAAACTTTGGGTTTGTCTTAATCAATTCATTGAAAAGAAATAGAACCATCCAATTCTAATTAACAACATTTAAAGAGACCACATAAGTGTTTTCTTGAGATGATGTGCAGTGCAATTCTATACATGGTTACTCTCAGAACATGTTTATAGGCTTGCAGACCTATTAAGGAGAGTATAATTGGGAAATATACTGAACAAATTGCAGTCTGTGACTTCTTCTCCTTATGTGTGATGCATTCTTTAATAGTTCATTCAGGCTTTGTTATTTATATTACTTTTTTTTATCGTTCTGCAGTTTGAAGAGTCAGGTTCCGTAGCCTGTTTATAGCAGAACTGTGCAATCCAATACTGATTTGAGAAGAATTATGATTTGACAAATTTGGAATTGGGCAGTTTATGATTTGCGTCAGATTTGTGCAGTTAGCTGTAGCAGATTATTGGTTTGGGGGCTAACTTAACTGTTTTACGTGGACTTGTGTAACTTGAGGGATTGTGCAATTTTCCATACAGTGTGGTACACTCTGATATGGTTTAAAATTGGAAGCTTTAACTTGATTTGTTTTAAATGAGGCTGTACAATCTTCCATATAGTCAGTGTAATTTCATTTATATGGAGCTAGGACTGTGCAACTTTTATTCAATTAGAATTTCCATCACTTTGCCCCCAATCACTTCAAAGAAGTGATGAAACTTAAATGTTCTCACTGATGTTCTCACTGACTGGAGAAAATTTTGTGCAGGTGTATTGTTCCCTTCAAATAAAAATGATTGATTTCCTTTTATTTATATTTAATCTTCCATTCCTTTGATCCTGCATACTGCTGCTATATAAGATTAAACAAATAATTACAACTCAGCAGCTTACATAACAACACCATATTCTGAACAGACACATGGCTTCTCTTTGCAGATAAACCTGTTTTTTGGGTCAGGAGTTCCTCTTGCTAAATGATGTCATTTTGCACCTAGAGCTGCAGGGTGACCTCGTGCCTTGTAATTAAACAGAATATCAGCATATTGGATTATTGTGGGTGTGGCAGAATGGGGAAACTCAAGAAAGCCTTCTTGCACCTTGCCTTGCGCAACTGCTGCACAACAGTGCTGTAGGGTTGGCCAATTGCTTCTTAATAATCTGATAGTCACTACTTAACTTCCATCTCAAACCACAGCCAGGAAGAAATCTGGGGGTGCTTATTACAACCTCTAAGATCCTGGGATAACACTCCCTGCATTTCCGAGCCAGATCCCTTGCAGTCTACTCAGAGAGTAAAGCCAGCCCACAGTTCTCTGAATTCTTAGAGCTCATTGGAGCCTGCTAGTCTTTAACAACCCTGATCCTAAGCTCCTGTAGTATCAACCCAAGTGACCTAAGCCTGTGGGAGATTACACAATCTTTGAGTTTGGCAAGCATATACACTCTAGTCCTCCAAATTATATGAATGAATGAATGAAACTTTATTTGCGTCAGCCGTCAGCCATAACAACAAAAGAACATTGCAATATAATTGGGAAACACACTGAACAAATTGCAGTCTGTGACTTCTTCTCCTTATGTGTGATGCATTCATTAATAGAACAAAATAAAAAGTTGATTATAAAAACACAGTTTAGGGTCTTGAGTCAGCAGTCAGATAGTGGATCTTATTCTGATTGTGCAAGCTTTGCTATCATCTGCTCCTCTTGTTCTGCCAGGAGACAGGACACTCTGGCAGTGATTGAGCAACCTAGAAATATGAAATTTCATTAAGAAAATAAAGGAAGGGAGAAGGCGGCAAATGGACAAAACAGAATGCTGAAATAAAGGAGACTTGGGGAGACAATAACACACATCCTTTCTTAGATAGCTTAACCCAAGAATGAGAAGAAACTGCCAGGGAAGCCAAGGGCATGAGCTATTTACTTTCTTCTGCTGCCACCTACTGACTTGTCCAGGAAATGAATAGCAATATGTTACTTGTTTCTGGAAAGCTTCTCCCTATAGATAGACACAGGTGGAATCTACACACATATAAAAGCATTCTGAAAATGCTTGTTTTAAAAATACATTGAATTTTCCATAAGTCTCACCATCACCATCTAGTGTCACATGTATATTGCACTTAAAACACACTTAAAATGTTTTATTTGCAGCTGAGTCCGCAGGCTCTGCATTGCATCCCTCCTATACTTTCCCCCATTCAGATCAATAGCATTTTTATTCTTTATTTTTTTAAGTGCTTAAGTAGTGCTGGATTTTATAGCCTGCATAGCAGGAATTTCTGCAAATGAACTTATTTCTGTTTTTTTGAAAGAGAGAGAGCAAGAGACAGACAGAGAGAGAAGAGAAGAGAAGAGAAGAGAAGAGAAGAGAAGAGAAGAGAAAAGAAAAGAAAAGAAAAGAAAAGAAAAGAAAAGAAAAGAAAAGAGGTAGAAATGAAGAATGGGAAACCAAACAACGTGTCAGGTCCTGAAACCAAAAGATGGAAGAAACACACAATTTGTGGGCAGTTTTGTATATCTGTAGCCTGACACAGATGGAATGGCATAAGATGATCCATTATCAGCTTGGGAATTGAGGGACGAAAGATACGTATAATTCAGATAAGCGTTGGAAGAGGGGTCTTTAAACTCCCTTCTGCCCACACCAACCACACACTGAAGGCTCCACAGGGTCAAAGAGCACTCTCCAAGCATCCCTCTCTGGAAACAACCATCCAAGTAGGACTGGAAGCAGCACAAAGTGGTGCCACCCATCCCTAAACTCAGACAGCTGCTCCAGAAAGATACCATGGCTGATGGTATCGAAAGCTGCTGAGAGGTCAAGGAGAATTAACAAACACACAATTTGGGCAGCTTGAATGCTTACATACTAAGCTGGTGCTTTTGCTCCAGTAGAGTGACTGTCTCCAGTGCAATAAAAAATTAATTATTATTATTACATTTGTTAGTTGCTTTATGTTGCCCAGGGCAACCCAGAGCAACTTCCAACCAAACAACCAAATAATAATAATAATAATAATAATAAATCACATTGATACTGTCATGAGTTTGACAGTGTGGGTTGGGGACTAGGCTTTATGTCATTCTAAGCCTGGATCCAGCAAGTGTGAAAATATAAGCCAGGTTAACTTTCCATGTTGATGTGTTAGTCTGGCTGCCCACGCATTCCCTCAGCTGGCTGCTAGCTTCAGAAAGTCAAAAGACAAGAGATGAGAGTGGAGTGATGTGACCTTGAGGTAAAACAGCAAGCTGGAGAGAGAGTCAGAGCAACGCTGAAGAGCAATGTTTGATTTACGTTTGAATCCAAGGCTGCGACTATGGGGAAAACTGTTAGGAGCTCAGCCTACACTCGAGTAGGACCCTGGCAGAGACACATGCCCAATTGGCATGTTCTCTCCCTCCTGGTTGATCGTTCAGGAGCTTCAAAAGCTTTCTTCAGCCCGAACATCACCGGCACACTTAGGGATCCTCAGAGTCTTCACAGCTTCGCGTGACGGACCTCAGCAACTCAGCATTTTGGCTAATCTACTTTATTTGCATATAAACACACACGGAGCACTGCAACATGGCTCCCCCTCTCTCTAGCATCAGACAGCAAAGGGAAAAAAGAACAAAGGACAATAGTCCCACTTCATGGAACACAGTAACACAAACATCCTGTCTCCATCACATCCCACTCTGTGGAGTCAAAACATACCACGTCATGTGAAAGACAACAATCCCATGACTGCAATCATGGAGCAGGAATTCTAACAGAAACAAGACCCCTTTTGGGTGTGGATGCTGTGAACCCCTCCATTGTTGGCTCAGGTTGTATACAGTGGTATCTTAGTTCTCGAACTTAATCTGTTCTGGGAGTCTGTTCGACTCCCGAAACCGTTCGAAAACCAAGGCGCAGCTTCTGATTGGCTGCAGGAGCTTCCTGCACTCAAAAAGAAGCCGCATCAGACGTTCAACTTCCAAAAAAAAATTGCAAACCAGAACACTTACTTCTGGGTTTGCGGTGTTTGGGAGTCGATTTGTTCGAGAGACAAGCTGCTCGAATACAAAGGTACCACTATATATGTGTAAATAAACTGCATATCGTGAGGACACCAGAGTCTCTGCTGTGCCACATATCCAAAAACCCTGGAATCTTGCAACGCGTGGAGACTGAGGTGGCGCACAATATTACAATAAAATAGTGGAAAGCTTTTGCTTGGTGCCTAAAGATATATGATGATGGTGCCAGGCAAGCCCCACTGGCGAGAGCATTTCACAAATGGGGAACCACCACAGAAAAGGCCATTCTCCATGATTTTCAGGTAGAATTCAGCAGGGCAGGAGATATCAGACCCTGAGATCATCTCCTGAGGCCCTTCTTCATGTGCCTCTTCCTTGAGAGGTCTAGAGGGTGGCAACACGAGAACAGGACTTCTCTGCAGTGACTCCCTGTCTGTGGAATGCTCTCCCCAGGGAAGTTCGCCTGGTGCCTTCATTATACACCTTTAGGAGCCAGGCAAAAATGTTCCTTTTTAACCAGGCTGTTGATTGATCTGATTTACAACCTATGCTCTTTTAAAATGTGGTTTGCAGGGGTATTGGGTTATTGTTTTTATTTTTATTAGTTATTATATTGTTTTATATCTTGATTTTATTCTGTGAACTGCCCTGAGACCCTTGGGTATAGGGCTGTATATAAATTCAATAAATCATCATCATCATCAGGAATGTCCTGGGTGATGTATAAATTGGGTAATATATTTATCAAATCCAATTTGACTGATGTGCATTTAAATCTGAGGTGGGGTGATAGTAATACTATGAGACAGTAATACTATGAGAAAGTTTTATAAAGTATTAGTTTATTTCTTTATTTTAAAAAATCAGACAATCAGGAAAGCAAAGGGACTTTGTTCCTATTCCAAGAGAAACATTTCCTTAAAGGTTCTCTTTTAAATTCTCAATGATTTTATAATACATTCGATCAGCAGCATCAAGACCAAACACAAAATCCAGATGATTCCACTCAGGAATATACTCGTGGTAAAGAAGGTTTTTGATCTTGGGGATTAACATATTGACATCCTCAGGGCCAGAAAGCCAATCTTCTCCAGAACTCCAGACTATTGTTGTTACATTCATATTCCTTATATTGTATTCAGGAGGTTGAACCTTTAAAAAAGATTGAAAGAGAAAATGAGCTCAAATGAAACAGAATAAGATTTTAGCAAAGTTTTGTCCATTTTTTATGTGTAAGGGGAGGGGGAAGAAATGTAAAGAAATATTTCATAAAAGTTATGCACTGTTAAACAAGAAGAACCCTAAATCTGGTTTACAAAGGGGATTTTTTTAAAAAATCAATAAGAGTTAACAACAATAATCTAATACTTCTGCAAAGTTAAAATAACAAAAAACAAAAAACAGATTGAGATCCTGTAGCATTTTTTTATTAGCTTGTTTTACTTTAGTTGTTTGGTAAAAGGTACAGATTATTATTATTATTATTATTATTTAATTAATTTTAATCACTTCAATGTTTTAATCACTTCATCAGGCAGTGTAAGCCAGCTTACTCTCTTGAACAATCTACTTTCTTTCGCCTTCTCACCCTTGCCCCACTGTCACCTGTCAGTTGCTTTTTAGAATAAATACAGCATGGCATTCAATGCTTTAAGGGCAGTGGAGATAGTAAGGGCATTTGCAAACTTTCAGTATTTTTATTTTCATTTTGGAACAAAATCTGAAAAAGTTGGAAAAGTCTCTACCTTGCCATAACGAGCTAGGTTGTCAAACAATCCATAATCATAAGCTTGGAGTTTACCACCAAGGACGCTCTGCAGATAGAAGAGAATCTCAAATGTATGCATGTATCAAGAAAAGGAACAATGGGAGACGGGGAGGTTAATATTTCCGGTGGACCATACCTGCTTCCAATGGATTATATTCTGCACAGATGTTCCAGATGGGGCTTGGGCTGCATACACATCTATTCGGCTCTGAAAGATAAAACAGCTTCTTTTTCACAACCCAACCCAGGCATCGAAAAGGTTAAACAAGTGACTCAGAATAACAATATTTATAGGATTAGCTAAACGAGCATGCAGTGATGTACAGAACTGTGGCCTGAAGACAGCTGAAATTTTGTGTATGATTGCAGTTTGTTCCCTTCTTGCCTCGACTGCTTAGACCAGTGATGGGGAACCTAGTGGACATTGTTGGACTCCCATCAGCCCCAGACAGCATGTTCAAAGGTCAGGAATCATAGGAATTGTAGTCCAATATCTGGATGACCGGAGGTACTTGGTTTAGACAGAACCAGACAGATAATGTGTCTCTGTTTATCCAAGCCAGGCACCATCTACTCAGTTGCATGTTCAGGCTCCTTCCTTGGTCTTTAAGTGGTCTATACTTGAGTGAGGCCATTGCTTTTCATAATACATGCGATTCAGGAGGAGTAGGTGGATGGAACAGATAGTCTTGAGAATGCAGAAGAGCATATATTAAAAAATTCTACTCACCAGGTTTAGGTTCTTCTCATTAAATCCACACAACATGAACAGGAGGTTGCCACAAATGGGGGCCAATAAGTTTCGGCCGCAAAATTCAGCAGCAACCAAAGAACCAAAAAAAGTTTTTGGTAAAAATTCTTTCCTTCCAAACATGGCCTGCAAAATTTCAAAGTGACACTTGTGTTAAGGATACAGAATCCTCGTTATTCCAGTTCCGTAGAGTGATAATATGATCTAAAAAGTCCCATATTATAAGCACTTAAGATAGGCCAGGCACAGACACTGCTCTGCATGGCAAATGTCTCTAGTTTAAGTACTATTGGAATGCGATGAAATGTGGGCCTTAAGAGAGCCCTTCTAATAGACTATATTATCTATTAATTGATTAAAATTTTGGAAAGGCATCTGCACATGGATTCCAGTGCAAATGAAAATACAAACATTTGTACAATATTAAAACAACAACGTTCAGTGTAATGCGGTAAAATCTAAAGTAATTGTACATCATATATGAAGGACAATCCTAAAGTCCTGAAAAGTTAAAGACCAAGAGTGGCAGGAACAAAGTGAGGTGGGGGCAGGACTTAAAGCAGACAGAATGCACCTGAATGGAGATGCAAATCATCCCCTCCCTGGTCAGCAGATTTGATGGAGTGTGAGGAAACAATCCTCCTCCTTCTCAGCTGACCTGCACAGATCAGCTGACCTGCACTGTGTATCCTGTGTGTGCATGGGATAAGTGTGTGAGCAAGAGTGTGAGGTGGCCACACCCACTGCTGTCCACAACCGCTGTTGGCATGGGGCCCCCCAGAGGCTTAGCCATGAGTGAATGTGGTCCTCAAGTCAAAAACATATAGCCAGTGCTGAGTTAAACCAACCGTCTGCCTAGTTTACAAGGCAAAGTTGTCCACTGATGCACTTTTTTCACGGGGCCACTGCAAGGTTTAATAAGGGCCTGGCCAAAGTGCCCTCTGGTGGTGCCCTTTCACAGCCTCCCAGTTGTTTCACCCGAAGCTTACCAAGAGATGGGTGTTGGCAGTGGCAGGCAGCAGAGGAAATGGGCAGCTGCGGTGAAGGCACTGCAGACCTAGCCACCCGATACTACGACTGCCGCCATGCTTCACTTCACAGTGCCAGGCCACAGAGAAAAAAAGAGGCTGTCAGCTCCAATGCTTGCCCAACCCACGTCAGGTGTTGATGCCCAGCCTGTCAGGCATCACACAGTGCTAAAGGGTAAGGAGTTGCTCTTGTGGTTCTTAGGCCGCAGCAGCACTAAATTGTTTACCGCTACAGGGTATTCCGCTCTGGATCTGTATAGTGAAGACTCAGAAGAACGGCATACCTTGATTTGCACTTCATCAGGCAGAGAGAGCTTTGCCAGAGGAGTTTTAGCATATTTAACTGTGGCAACGGGAGCCAAGGCAATGTACAGCTTGATTTTTGCAGCCAGTCGAGGATTGGTAGAAAAAGCTATAAAAGCTGAGGGGAAGAAAGAGGAGAGAGGAACAGGTTTTGTCATCAAAGAAAGGAACTATGGGGGGGGTGGAGTTTAATGGTAAACTTGAAGAACTGGTTTGTTGACATTTTAGCTTCTAGGGACAAGGCAAAGCCAGGACCCCACACCCCACCCATCACACAACTACAAGCAAACAAGTTTAGCAAAATTGTCATCTACAACTTCATATTTCACTGCATGTGGCTATGCAGAGTGAATGTAAATAGGAACCTTTAAATAGGTTGCAAATCTAGGCTTGCCTATTTGGAAATAAGTTTTACGTGTACCTGCTGGTTAAGTTGCAAGCTTTTGAACTTACCCATGGTGGTTCCTTGTGAATGGCCAATATAAAACAGTTGTTTCTGTCCAGTTTTCTGCAGAACATAATCTATAGATGCCGGAAGGTCATATTTTGCCATCTGATCAAAGCTGGGGGGGAAATATTATCCACATTAAGCTGGCTTCATGGGGATAACAAAGGACTTTCCAGACTCTTTGAATTCCAGAATGTTATGTCAGGACTATTATCTTCCCATTTGCACTGTGCTCAGTAACTGCAGATACTCTGAGGTTACTGAGAGAAGAGGGCCTAACATTATGATCTTTTCAGCACAATAGATGCTGATGTGATCAATGCATTCTCCAATGTGTGGCTGTCTGTAATGAGAGCTTTATAGCTGGGACAAGAATGCTGCTGCCAGACTGCACACTTTTGCTGTGCAACAATCAGGTTACCTGAATTCCCAGAACTCCACTGATCTGGGTGAAAGAAAGTGATGTCTTCTGGACCAGCTGTTCCCTCGGCTGTTTCCTAGCCAAACATCATAGCCAGCATCAGCTAGCATGAATGCCAGGCTGTTATGAGGAAGGTTTTGAAACCAGTTTGCAGCATCTACAAGCAAGCCATGCTGCAGAAATACTACTGGCCTTGGCCCTGAAAGAAAGGAAAAGAGAGGGACACTGAACAATCTGGGGGATGCTTTGACTGGGCCCATTTTTATGATGCAGTAATTTTCCACAGGTGCAGCTTCAACTTGCACACACAGGATATCAGGGACAGGGAAAGAATTTGGATAAATGTCTTCAGAACATGAGAAGATTCTTGTATGATTGGCATGTTCATTTGTTTACTATTTAATAGCACATCCAAGGACAGATGATAAAGTGAGTTGAATTTTTACATTCCTCTTCCTAAAAGGACAGGATATTTAGCACATGCCACCCGTCTACTGTTGAAACACATCAATAGTATCCTCATCTTCCATTTCCAACTGTGCAGGTGTATCTGTTTCATTAATTGGTCGTCCATCAAGTCTGAATATAAACTGTCTCATTGACAAACCCTGCCTCTCACAATAGGCCTTCATTAGTTTACTTAGTGGTGTGTTGCATTTTGTTTTACTTTTAAATTGATATGGTCATTCTCCGTTTTTTACTCCTTCTTTGGGCTTCTCCTAGGACATGGTGTCGCGTCAGGCAGGGACCTCTCAAGGAGCCAGTCCGCGCATGCTCGGAGCCCCCGTCTTCCTGCACTCTCCTCTCCCGCCCACTTTCTGGCCTCCCATCATTATCTTTGAACTTTGGCAAGCTCAAAGGCAATGATGTCGGAGGATTCCATAGGAAACAGAAGCAGAAATTGTTGATATTTACTTCTTAGTCCCATGTCCAGAGCAGAAATCAATCCAGCAAATATAATTGGCATTTGCTGTTGTTTTCAGTCCACAAATGATATGTAATTGATTACTACACACACACACACACACACACACACACACGACTTGCATTTCCTCTGCATTTAAATAAATGGTGTGGAATAATGTAACAATAAAATGATTACCTCTGTAATGTAAAATTCTGCCAGAGGACAGTGAAAGGAATAACTTAGTTTTGTCAGAAGCTGAACTGCAGATTGGAAACAGTGCTGAATGCAATGAATGCAGGTCATAATTGAAATTGATGATTTTTTACATCACCACTCAATGGTAACTTTTGTCCTGTAATATATCACTTGCTGCTATATTAGATTATGGATCTATTGCTAAATACATATCTGGAAAAGTCTGTATGTCTATTGTAACTACTGGCTGCAAATATTTTGACATGCTCTATCTGAGCTAACCTGTCCCCAGTAGCAGTGATGCCACTCTAATTTTTAACCCCACTTTCAGTGCCCCAGACATGCACAGAGAAGGGTCAGATGAGTGGGAGTGGGGAGCAGAGGAAAGTTGAGCAATTTTAAAATTCAGGAGGCAAACTAGATATTTATACACAGATTGAAGGGAGGGGGGAAATGATTCCCCCTTTAAAAGCATATTAATTCTTAAGCATTGTTAAGTCTTAATGGAAATCAAGCAAATAAGAATTTATAGTACAAACTCGCGCCTGGGTCCGGCCTGTCAGCTCTGCCATGTGGAATTCTGAAGATGGTAAGTATATAGCCATCGTCTGTCGTGACATCATGTTCTTCAGCAGGGTATTCCCAGTACTCGATGAGTGATTTCTACAGGGACACACACAATATTTAAAATCAGTTTGAGAAGCTTTAAAAGGCTCTGCTACAAGTAAGTATTGTAAGTATTCTGTCACAGCTCATAGGGTCTGGAGGAGGAGTAAAATCCAGACACAGCCATGTGAATGAGAGCACGCCTTGCTCATGCATTCCCTTCTTTTTCACTTCCTCTCACATCTTTGACAATGTTGTGGGAGGCAGGAAAGGAGCATACCATGTATGGGGAAGGGGGAAGAAAAGAATCTGCCTCACCCTCTTTGTACAGAACAATGGTAGTAATAATCTGGCCCTCACCCATCCCTCATAACGTTTCTTTTTAGGGATGCTTCTCTTTTTCCAATGATAATAATCATTGTGGCCCCTAGAAGCTTTCCAACTCGTGTGTCCCCTGGAGTAGATCTGAGCTCAGTCAGCGTGGAATGGTGTTTGGCAGAGAACAGGTCACACATTTTGTGGGCTGAACCCATTTAACTGATCCCCTAATGGGCTTCTCTCATTCTGTGACTTGAGGAACATTCCCTGCTTTACATTACTTACCGCATTTAAAGTGGCTTCATAATCAACCGATCTATCCCCAATAAGTCCATGAGCTAATGCAGAGCCATAAACCAAGCAGATGAGAATGGAAGCCCACGACATCGTCTGTTTGCCTGTTGGGAATGGATCTTAATTAGCACACCCAAATTTGATGAGTTTGAGCTAACTTCACATGCGTCAAAGGCTTCTAAAACAATCAGCTTGGCGTCTTTCATCGGGTCATTGCACTTCAGGTAAGTCGACAGTGTTTTCAAATAAAAAAGTGAATTAACTGCTCTTAGGAGCACCGTCCTGGGATGCAGGTGGCGCTGTGGGTTAAACCACAGAGCCTAGGACTTGCCGATCAGAAGGTCGGCGGTTCGAATCCCTGCGATGGGGTGAGCTCCCGTTGCTCGGTCCCTGCACCTGCCAACCTAGCAGTTCGAAAGCACGTCAAAGTGCAAGTAGATAAATAGGTACCGCTCCGGCAGGAAGATAAACGGCGTTTCCGTGCGCTGCTCCGGTTTGCCAGAAGCGGCTTAGTCATGCTGGCCACATGACCCGGAAGCTGTACGCCGGCTCCCCCGGCCAATAAAGCGAGATGAGCGCTGCAACCCCAGAGTCGGTCACAACTGGACCTAATGGTCAGGGGTCCCTTTACCTTTACCTTTTAGGAACACCGTCCTAGACAGAAATCAACACTCAACAGATAAGAAGTATTGCAATGTTGGCCACTTAATAAAGTTTGCAAGAACAAAGAGATTAACAGTACCTCCAATTTGGTCCCCTTCTGCAATAACAAAAATAAACAAAGCACTTCCTGTCAAATAACATGTTACATTAGCTGCGTATCTGTGCCTTTAGGTTTCTACCCTTCCCCCTACACAGCAGCAAACCAGATCAGCAATAGGGAAAAATAAGTTCTCATCGAAGTGAAAATTAGAGGGGTTTTTCCTCAATGCAGATTGTAGGCACTGAGGGGTCGGTTGGGTGGTCTGAACCAGGACTGCAGCAGGTGGGTTAAAGTCACCCTAACACCATGCTAGGGTCCCTATCTGCATCAGGGTCCCTATGCTTACAATCTGTGTAAAACAAACAAACCAGCCCTGCATTTAAAGGCACAGATATGGAGCTAAACGTACCATATCGTTTGGCCCTTGTATGAAACATGGCTACCGCTGTAACTCAAGTTTTCTCCATCCATATACATTTTCCACATTATATATCATAGGTCTCTCTTCTGCAGTAGGCAGTGACCATCAGTTTTCTGTCAATCTGCTCCTCTCTGTGTAGAGAGAGGACATCTTCTACACCTATATCAGCAGAATCCATGTGCTGTACACATTGTGTGTGAACGATAAATCTAGTATTAAAAACATCTCCGATCTAACCGTATACACACTTATACACACCCTGGAAAGTTCTGAGAACCTTACCTCTGAAGATCCGATGCTTCGAAATGGTTCAACTGCAAAAACAGCAGCACCTGCAAAAGTCAGAAAACGCAAGTAAACCTAATGAAGGGCAGAGCTAAAACATTTAAGATGGCCAAAGGGAGCCACAGTTCTCTCACTACATACCGTTTAGAATAAACTGTGTCTCTTGTTGACCGAGCCTTTCTAATATATAAACTGTGGAGCTCAGGGGCTAGGGAGGGGAGAAGAATGCAGGGGTGACGTAAATAACTGTGACACTGTCTTGGCTATCAAAAGACAACAAGCCACTTGAGATAAGATCTTCTTACAGTTTAAGCAACCACTTGGGTCGGTTCTGCTTACATCCCCCTTTCCTCCTCCCAAAAAATATTTAAGTACACTTTTAAAAAATGATACATCTAACATCTTTACAGGGTCCCAGTTAACCTTCATGAAAAGGTTAGCTCATAAATCACAGCAGTTGCATGCTTTCCTAAGCTATTGTCAAACAGCTACGCAAATTACGTTTGGACAGCCAATTAATTGTTGGCTTCCAGAGGCTATTTTGAAAGTTTTTGTCAAACAAGGTTAATGTTAATCTCAAAGTTAATTTTAGGATTAACATTAATCTTAAAGCTAATCTTAAAAAAGCAGGGTTTGTATAAATAAGAGAATGAAGAAATCAGTAAATCGTGCTGTTTCAAAATCACAGCCTTGTGGTGATCCTTCAGTGGAATGGGGAAACTCTGTGAGGGTTTCCCCCTGTTCTTACCTGTGGACAACTGGTGGGATAAGGATGTGTCAGTAAGGTCAGACATCTGCCCAGGCTGACAGCCCAGGCACTAGCATTCAGTGCACTGCCAAGTTGCACCCCTACAACTGACTGCCACGCCAGACATAGCATTGGACTATTACCTTTGCACCATGTACAAAGCACTTTTTAAAAAATGGGGGAAAAGAAGCAAAGGTTCAGCCAGAGCAGTAAACAACTGCTGCTGCTGGTGGTGCTAAGCAAACTCAGCTAAGTCAGTTAAAAAAAAAAAAAAACCTGCTGCAATGCCCCCACCTACCAAACGTCAAAATGAGGGTAGCCTTCACATCGGCAAGATTAAATGTCCTTCCACGAGCAGATTGGATGGGCCGAAACAAAGGAATTCCTAAGAAGGACAGAGCTTGTGGTTTAGTCAATAGAAGATATAATTCACGAATGCCCTTTTTATAATGATCTTAGAAACAATTGCAGGTATATTTACCCATTGTTAAGATCACAGAAGGGAAGCTGATCCCTAGCAAAGACCTGTTTTCTGCTGTCTGATGTAGTATATACTTCAGAATATCTAAGTTTCCTGCTTCAAAAAAATCTGTGCTATTAAATTTCAAATTTCCTGCTTCAAAAAAATCTGTGCTATTAAATTTAAAAATTAAGAAGCAGAAATGTAAATCTCAATAATAATAATAATAATAATAATAATAATAATAATACTTTTGTTATTGTTTTCATGTGTAGAATGGCTGTCTGCTAACACACAATAAACTGACTTGACTTGGCCCAGTCTTTCTGTATGGCCTTCTTGCTCTTCTGTCGTCTATTCATCACTACACCATTTCAGGTCATAGACTCCAGGGGTTGGGGCTGGTGAGGTCCAGCGGGCAGCAACACAGAGGAGAAGCAACCATAGTGCCAAGGATTAAGTCATCCCAAGCCCCAGCCTGATCGAGTCAACCCAGCCCAACCAGGCTATGCATCTGCAGGTACTGAGATTCTTGTCTGGACCTGTGAAAACCTGGAACCTCTGCTGGCTGCCTTTAAGATATGTTGTTGGTATCCATCTGTCTCAGGCGACAATGGAGGGAGTGCCTCTGGGGGGTGAAGACAAACTGTTGGACAGTTGCAGCGCCCGCTGCTGCTGTAGAGATGGACATATGGGAAAGACATGTTTTGTTGCAGCTGGGGCAAATGAAGGCACCTGGTTGTGGTGCTTCGGATGCCCTATGGCATTTATTTGCACTCCTCCAGCAGTCATTCCACTTCTGGTCACTGCCATGCATACACGACCTGACTGTCTCCAGGCACTGCAGTTGTCTGCATGGGGTTCTTACATGGTGGGGTTGATGTTGCCAGCCTTCAGGTCACGCTTGCAGACATCTTTGCAACACACGGTTGGTCTGCCCAACGGGCCTGTTGCAGCTTGAAAAATAAAACTGCTAGTATCACAATGTTTTTATATACGATACGATACTATAAACTTTATTGTCATTGTCCCATACAGAACAACAAAATTTTAAAAATCTACATCAGACATTCAAAAACCAACAAGCCTGCTATCCCAGCTATCCCAGCCTGGTTAACCCCCTAAAAACTCTGATACCCCATAATTAAATACCATATACTCCTACAGAGACTACCTTACACTGTGTTTAAAACCAAAATCGCATTTGGATAAAAACAGTTTCTCAGGCGGCTAGTCCTAGTCTTTATAACCCTGTACCTTCTTCCAGAAGGCAGAAGCTGAAAGAGATTATTTCCGGGATGCGCACTGTCCTGCACTATCTCTACAGTTTTCTTATGACACCTGGCAGCATAGATTTGATCCAAGGTGGGAAGAGTGCACCCAATTATTCTCTCTGCAGTCTTTACAACCCTGGACAGCATTGTTTTTTCCCTGACTGTGCAACTCCCAAGCCACACACACATACATACACATATACATTTAATACTTGGGTCAGAACCAAGGACCAGGTTCAGTTCTTCTTTTATATCATGCTTGATATTTTAGGCCACTGTGTCTACCTTACAAAAAATTATTTAAGTGCCCTGGCTTCCTCAGTGCGAGTCTGGGTTTCATATTCTACACTTGCCTAGTTGTTTCTATTCCCCAATTCTGCAAACCGGGAATTTGTTGCATGTGATTAAAGAGACAGCATAAGAAAAGTGTGTGCAAGTGTCACAGTGCCTAACTTCTACAATCAATATGCTTCTAAAACAATCAATACGCTTCTGCAATCAATACACTTCTGAGAGATCTCTAAAGTATAGAAAACACAGAGAGAGAGCAAGAGAGAGAATAAATATATGTTACTTAGCACTTTCTTCTGTACGGAGATGTAGCTAAACTGCATCGACTAATTTGCTACTGCAACTGTGAAGAGCAATTCCAAAGGATACGCCTGCCCTCTTCTGGCTGTACATAGTACCAGTTCACACAGAGACGAATATTTCTCATTCACAATAGATACATACAAATTTCACAAACCAATGCATAGTTCTAATAATAAAAAAGGAACTGGATACATATCCCAAGTTAAGCACTTTCTAGTCCTGCTGAATTCAGTGTTAAGCACAATCTAAACTCTTCAACTAGGGATGGGCAATGTGTCAATTTCAATTTCTCTGTTTCTAATTTTTATCATCTTAAATTCAGTCCCCTATGTTAGCATACCAGTTTGCAAGGCGGGGCAGAGAGAATTAGTCCTCACAAATGCTCATCAGAATTTTGGCATGCACCTCTCCTAATATACCCATTTTTCTATGCACTTCCCCCAAATATAGATACAAATAGCCTCCCAGAGTGGGTGGGACAACCCAGTCAGATGGGTGGGGTACCTCATCATCATCATCATTGTTGTTGCTGCTGCTGCTGCTTCAAAGTGGTTTCCCCTAATATAATGCATTTTGTATGTTATTCTCACTAATATAGGCATATGTGCACATTTTGCCCTGGTGTGCATTTTTATACATATGGTTTGGCTAGAAAACTGCACAGCAAAGCTCAGAGAAGTTTGAATTTCCCAGGATGGCTGCGTCTTGTTTGCACATTGTTTTGGAAAGTGAAAATAGGGCAGGTTCATCCTTAAATGTGAACTGCATCGTGCTTCCCTCCCATCCCCTAGCCCAATCAAAGAGTGCCAGCTTGTTCCATAATCACTCAGCTGTTTCTAAGGAAGTAAGTTTTGGATTTCCAGTGCACATCCAGCATGCATATCTACACATTTTTGAAAAGGAAACAGGGTTGAAACTTATTTCTGCACAAACAAAAGCAAGTACTTAATAAGCTGCCTTCAATAGCCTTTGAAAGTTGCAGCTACTCCATGCCACAGTTTCAAACTCGCTACAGTATTTACTTATTTGTTTTCTAAGAAATAGTTATATACCGCTAATTTGTTTTGTTTTGTTTTTAAATTGGAACAGTTTACAACAATTGTAGTTTTTTAAAAAAATACACTGAAAAGTATTTGCTTAAAAACAGAAACCAGGTAACTATTATTTGATACAAGTTACTTTGGTGCACATAATACTGATATCTAAACAGATTCTTTAGGAACTTTCAAATGGTTTCTGAAGTACAGTGGTACTTCATATGCTTCAGGTTACATATGCTTCAGGTTCCAGACTCTGCTAACCCAGAAATATTACCTCGGGCTAAGTACTTTGCTTCAGGATGAGAACAGAAATCATAATCCGGCGGCGCGGCAGCAGCAGGAGGCCCCATTAGCTAAAGTGGTGCTTCAGGTTAAGAACAGTTTCAGGTTAAGTACGGACCTCCGGAACGAATTAAGTACTTAACCTGAGGTACCACTGTATAGGCCTATAGGCCTCCAAATACCTGTGTTTAGGAGTCACAAGTGGAAACTCAGTCACTCAGTCCCTCCTCCTTTTTATTATAAACCACTACTGAACTTTAAAAAATAAATAAATTACCAAGCACAAAGTGTTGCCTTCCAGGACAAATGCACGTACAGATGTAAAGTCTTGTATGCGGTCATCCACAGAGCATTAAAACAGACTTGGAAAATATTTTACATTACACATTAAGCCCATAGGTTGGCTGCCAGGATCCTGGATGACATGGGCCTTTGCTCTGATCCCGCAATGTCTTCTTACATCAGGAATAGGGAACCTGTGGCCCTCCAGATGTTGCTAGACTACAAATCTCATAATCTCTGACCGCGGCCCTTGCTGGCTGGAGCTGATGCGAGTATGGAGTTCAGCATCTGCAAGGCCCCAGTTTCCAAATCCCTACCCTGTGCGATATTGTGGTGTGCTTAAAAAACCCTGAATCAGACAAATCGGGTTTCACAAGGCCAGAGTAAAGAGTGAGCTTCATCTTCACCCCAGGCTGTTCTCAATTTCAGGCACATCAAAATCTCGCTTTATATGCCTTTTCCTTTGCAAATGCTGTCACTTTCAGGTCAAAGTGTTGGTGCTTTGACATGTTCAACTGATATAGCTACCAAGCCAACTAAGTTTCTTTTGCAACCTCATTGCAACATAGTTGAGCGTTTGTAAATTTTTGTAAGTTTGAACTTTTGAGAAAAGCTTGTGAAACACCCTGCTGTGGTCCATGTTTTATAAGCCTCTGCAAATTATCACTGCAGCTGTTAGGCCAGTTAGCAGGGTCGCTGTAATTCAGATAAAGCATAAAAAATACCACCTTCTTTTGCAGACTTTACAGTCCTCTCACATTTCTTGACATCCTTTTTTTCCTTTGTGTTTTCCAGAAATATCTCCAATTTGTGAAACTTCTGGCTTAGAGTTTATAAATGCAATCAATCAATCAATTTCAGCTCCTTCAGTGCTAGTTTCAACAAGAGTATAGTCATATTCTTGTTCTTCCATTTCTTTCTGTGCACAAAGGTATTTCGGGGGAAACCCTCTTGCTTTGCCAGTGTGGTGTAGTGGTTAAGAGCGGTAGTCTCATAATCTGGTGAACCGGGTTCGCATCTCTGCTCCTCCACATGCAGCTGCTGGGTGACCTTGGGCTAGTCACACTTCTTGAAGTCTCTCAGCCCCACTCACCTCACAGAGTGTTTGTTGTGGGGGAGGAAGGGAAAGGAGAATGTTAGCCGTTTTGAGACTCCTTAGGGTAGTGATAAAGCGAGATATCAAATCCAAACTCCTTCTCCTCCTCCTCCTCCTCCTCCTCCTCCTCCTCTTGCTTGCTCCTTAGCTTTTTCTTAGCCTTTCATTTGCAGCACTGAGCTCCAGACAGTAGCTTTTCATCACCCATAGCTCACTAGAAAAATGCATACATTTTAAAATAAAATTAAGATACGACTGTAATATATATAAAATTAAGTAATTTTTCACATGAAACATAAATTCCAATAAACTTTATGTTCTATGTCACATACAGTAAATGAGTAAGCCCACGAATTACATGGGGGTTAGGTTCTGGGGATCGCACCTAAAGCCAAAATCCGGTATAACCAAACACTCTAGCTGCAAAGGTGGGCAGGGTTGCCACAGTTTTTTTTAGCCAGGTGCCTGTCCTGTCCCTGCCCCCCTTTTTATTTTTATGAACTTTTATTTTGCCAAGCACATAAAGCCAAATATGCACAAGTTAAATGCATGCAAGTTGAGGGTGTGTACCATATACCAAAAACCCCCCCAACAATTCTAATGTATGAATAACTTCAAAAATGATAAAATTATCCAAAATATAAAAAAAGGAAAAAAAATTCAGAAATTTATCAGATATAACAAAAACTAATCTGTATAAAGCTGCTCCTCTCTGAGGTCTCTGCCCTAGGCAACTGTCTAGCTGACCTAATTATAGCACTGGCCCTGTCTTCACCCCCCTATGACGAAAACTAGGCTGTACGCACATTGAAATGTACTCCAGATCCACGGCACTCCCACCACTGGTATTTCAAGCTAAGTACACCTAACACTGGCCACAATCCATATGCATTCTGTTACTTTCTTGAGAAATGCTACTGTTTCGATGCACTTTCCCTCAAACCAGCTTCCACCCGATTTGAAAACGTAAGCTGTGGCTGAGCTGACCTGTGTACATTTGAGACACTGCTGCAAACTATGGTTTGCTCATCTCAAAGCAAGAAACATGCTTAATGCATCTGAGCTGTGAACTTTTCTTGGAACGTTTTAATGTATGTTACACTGAGTATTGTGAAATATTCTTAATATTGAGATGTGTCACTATTACATATGAAGATGCTTCTGTAATTTATATATATATTCTTTTTTTAAAAAATCGCATGCATCTTTCATTATATTTCTTCGTTTCCTTTCCAGTCAGGACAAGGCTGCCCAGGACCCCCACCCATGAGGCAAGGGGAGACAAGGGGACCTCAGGCGGCAGGATGCACAGCGGCAGCAGATCCTAATGTATATTTTCATTCCCCTGCTTGTTCCTGATTTAGATCTTCACTCCTCGCCTTCTGCCCCTGTGGGGAGTGGGGCACTCTTTTGTGGTTTACCTCAGGTGCCAAAATGTCTTGGGCAGGCCCTGCGCCGGTAATTAAGTATGTAATTTGGTTCTGGTGCGCAATCCAACTGAACAGGGAGCGGGGTGTGTTTTTGCACAAAACAGGGTTCCTATGCACGCTTCCCAACTTGGAGAAATTAGGGTCCTTTTCCTGCCTCCTCCACCGACAAGGCCGGCTCTGATGAACCTCCGCGCTCGCAGTGGCACCAGGACCGGGGAACAAGCTACCAAGCAGCGGCTGCCTTCTCGAGGAAGCGGCGCGATCTCCCTCTGCCGGCGGCCCGCAGCGAGTCGGCTCCGCCTCCCAGTTGCACAAGCAACCCAGGAAGAGGGAGAGGATCCCACCCCCATCCGCCGGCCGGTCCTGCCATGGCGCGGGTTCTCATTGTGGGCGCGGGGCTGACGGGCAGCCTGTGCGCTGCGCTTTTGCGCAGGGAGCTGCCGCAGCGCCTCCTGCGCATCGTGCTGTGGGACAAGGCGCGCGGCGCAGGTGGGTCTCTCGTCTTCGGCCGTAGTAGATCCTGTTGGGTAAAAGAATTTAAAAAGAAATAAATAAACCGGGCAGGCAGGCTGCGGGATCTGGGAAGGCTGGCAGGAGAGGTGCCCGGAATAAACGCGCCCAAGTTCCGCTTCTCCACATGAGAACGCTGCAAAGTGTCCGCCCTAATCCTTTGCACGTTTACTCAGAGGCAAGTCCCACCGTGTTCCTTCCTTGGGATTTGCAGGTAATTTTGCACAGGGTCTGTGGCCGTCCTGCAGCGCAGTCCTAAACTAAAAAATAAAAAGTTGAGCGAGTCCCGGAGCTAAATGCGTTAAGCATAGCACACACGGCTTCAGAAGACGTCCTCCCATGCAGGGCTTATTTCCGAGGCAGCGTTCATTATACTCAAGCTTGGATAAAGGTAGATCGGGATCTAATAGATCTGCGGCTGATTTGCCAGGGGAGCGTCAAGGATTTCTGACTCACCGTTTTAATAAAATGACGCACGCGCTTTCCAAATTAGACCGCAGAAAACTCGAGTTAACCGGTCTCGATTTTTGTGTGGAAGAGCTGTTGTTGTGTTTTAACACTCTACATCGCTTAGGTATATTTATAGATTTGTAGAGTCAGTCAGTCAGTCAATTAATCAACGAATGCGTGTCCTTTGCACCTAGCTACAGCTAGTGGATTTTGGGTGGAGGGAAAACACAAGAGCCCTGAAGTCTGTTCTCCCCCGATATACACGATGAAAAATCCAATTCCCGACGAAGCTGGGGTTGTTGGGTCTTTATAAATTGGAACCGGATTCCTAAACAGACAGCTTTAGGCAGCAATCCTATAGATGCACTTATCTGGGACTGAGCTCTTAATTAAGCGCTAGGCAACAAACCATCGCCCCCTGCTCGGAATGACTTGACCATACCCCTGCCGCTTCCCAGTTACTAGGCGCCACTGGCTTATTTTGCCCCACGGAGGAAGCTGATTGGATACGCGCGGCTGTGCTTTAAAAAACTTCTTGTCTCCACGCACGTGATTTTTAAGGGGGAAGAATGGCTACAAGCCGCAGCACTCAGGATCCGAAATGCACGGCAGACCTAGGAGCCCAGTACGTCACTCGGATGCCCGAATATGCCAAAAAGCATCAAGGGTGAGCGGGGAAAATGAATGACAACGGGCTGGGTTTTTCTTTGGGGGGGGTGGGGGGTTCATATGTCAAGGGTGAGACCTGCCAATACTGTTATAGCAACCCGTGGTTATTGATTACATTGCAATCTACCGCTGAGCACCAATGAATGAAAGATTAAAGGGAATTTGGTAAAGTGACTTTTAAGAAGGAAAGTGACACTGCTAATGAAAGTACCTTAATTTTGCTAATTAGATCTTACTGAAACTCTTGAGATGGAATCTCACTTGGCATTTTCTCTGTTCATGCTCAGCTTTTTCCTGTTTCACTTTTTGTTTTTTGTTTTTTTAATAAGAGATTGCTTAAATTTTGTACACACTTGTAAGCTACAGTTGTGTTTCATCATTTGTGAAGTATTGGTGTCTGAATGACTGTGTTGAAGCATCCTAAGTGGCTCATGTAGGTCTTTTGCACTTTCTTAGTATATGAAAGAGCAGTTGCAAATCTTTGTTAACATAAGGATACTGTGAAAGTTGAGATTTTCCCCCCATCAAGTTTAGTCTTCTGTTTCAGAGAGCAGGTAGTGTAAGGTTGCCAAGTTCTCAACCAGCTAATGCACCTATGCCTTTAGTGTGAGTAGCAGACAGTTTTAGCGAGCAGCCCTACCTATCTCCATTCTGTGAAAAGCTTCACCTGTTAATTTCTTGACATCAAATTCCTGTGAAAGGTTTAAGAGTTTGGCAGCCTATTTTTGCCTGATCAGTTGGCATGTCTGCATTGATCCAGTGCCTATGGAAGCTCACAAGTTGTTAGAAGAGGACTGTTCTACTTACGACTGACTACAGGCTTGAAGCAGACATCGGCAAATTGTCCTCCATGCATCCGGTAGGCTTACCTCGTGATGCTGCTCTGCCAATCGGTGCCTGTTGGCGACCATTTTACTGGCCTCGAACAATGCTATATCAAGTGCTTCAAGGTATTGTGGGAAACTTAAAATGGTGGCTCAAAGCAACCCGGCACATGGCAAGGGAGGCCCTAGACAGGTATTTCCCTTCACGTACAGCACAACCCTGATCTAAATCACTTGCTTTTTAAAAAGAAAGTTCCATTTGTAGCTTTGAACAAGGATCTCTGATGTAATTGACAGGTTTGGGCCCAATTTGTTCTGTTTCTCTGTACGTAGTGGGTAGTAGCTGCTGCCAGACATGTAACCAGGAAGCAACTACTACATCTCATGCTAGTGAACTCTTCAAGTTCACAAAAGCATACCATTAAAAAAAAATACATTCAAAATCACAGATCAGCTTACTGTTACAGAAATATGCCTTCTTAGTTGCCTGCATAAACCTGACAGAATACGAAAGTTTTTGGCATGTTTTTTGAAGTTGAAAGAGAAGGCACCTGCTGAATCTCTGTTGGCAGAGCTATTGCACAGGACTATTTTGTGGAAACATAGCAAAGTCTTTATGGCCTGAGGCATGCATCATTTCCTTTTCATGTTCTCCCATGACACGTTGCTTATCCTTGTGTTTTCCTTCGGACACGACAGTGTGGTAAGAACGTGGGCAGCTTCAACAAGAATTTGAGTAGCTTCCATTCTTGGTAAGCTTGATAGGTGTGATGATAAACGTGTGATGATGAGCAACTGTATAGTCATCTTTCACTAGGAAGAGAGAGGGAGTTGGGCACTTTCACACCTGCTTCCAGCTTGTAGATTGCTACTTTATCTTGAGAGGCGGGGCAGGAGGGCTTGCTTCTCCCAACCAGAACATAAGGCAAGGGTGGGGATATGTGGCCTGGACTCCCAACTCACGTCATTCCTGACCATTGGCCATACTGCCTGATGTGAACTGAGGTTCAACAACATCTGGAGGGCACAGACAGCCCACCACTGATGCATTGTGTGAGCTGTGCAGTCCTCTTACACCTGCTGTTTCCTTCCCATGGAACGTAGGAATATGTTATTTGAACTGGGCTGAAAAGAGTCTGTGCTAGAATGAAATATATTAAATCCAGATCCTTTCATCAAGGAAAGCCAGAATCTGTGACTTGTGTAATCAGGACAATTTTTATTTTTATTTATTATTTACTTATTCTCTCAGTGGGTTATAAAAATCTCTCCCAGGGTACAATTGCCCTCCCAAGGCTGTGCTCAAGATTTTATAATAGAACAATAACAATAGGAGTACCCAATAATGTAGTCATCCAAATTAAGACCACATTGCATTCCCTTTAAACTGGGTGTGTAGCAATTAATTCATCACAGAAGAGAATAAAGACCTGACTAAAATAAACATATTTTGCAGTTTGCTTATTTTTCCCCCTTACTTTAATCATTTCTACTGCAATTTCAGATATTTTGCATCATTTGTCCTGGTTTTACTAGTTGCAGGAGGATACTGGCACTAACAGACCTTTGACTTCTGAGGTTTTAACAAGCAGCATTCGTGCACTTTCAGGCCTTTTTCAGGCAGCTGATTCCTGTATCCATGCCTGCATTCTGTGCATATCCAGAGGGCCAAAAGTTCCTCAGGCCTGATGTATTGTCAAGCATTGGGAGTGGCTAAAGTGGCCTAGTACCAGATGTTATTGAAGTTCCAGCATCCTTGACCACTGGCAGTGCTGACTGGGGTTTGGTAGTTGGGGTTTTACCTCCACTGTTGAAGAAAATATGCCTCTGAATGCCAGTTGCTTGGATCACAAATGGGGAGAGTGCTATTATTCCCAACCTATGGGAACCTATGGCTTCCCATAGGTTGACAACTGTCTTACATAGCATCTTGAGGGCAGCAGGTTAGCTTCATACACACACATAAGCACACATAAACTGGTCAATCAGATCTTAAAATTAGGGCTGTGAAATCAGTTCTTGGTAATTTATCTTAAGTAGCAATAGCTTTCTGGTGAGTGCAAAGGCCATTGCTGTGCATGTGGATATTTTTTTCCTTTTGATTTTAATGGTTGTGGATTTGATCACTCAACTTTAAGTTGGGTATTTCAAACAGAAGCATCCTTTTGGGGACGTAGTTAATACAGTAGCTATAGACAATTTGACATTGATGTGTTTATGCTTTTGTTTTGCTTGTTTTCAGCTTTTATGAAGATCTGCTGACTCACGGAGTGCTGCGGCCATTGACTGCCCCTGTAGAAGGAATGCAGATGAAGGAAGGGGCGGAGAATTTTGTAACACCAGAGGGAATTTCATCAATTGTGAAGCACTATTTAAAGGAGTCAGGTATAGACCTTGAAACAATGATCCTAAATATATTATTGTGGGAGCATGCCCCACATTTAAAAGTGAATCTTTCGGTGCAATCCTACACATGTTTAATAGGAAGGAAGCTCCACTGAGACGAATGCAGTTTGCTTTCAGGCCATTGTGTATAGAACTGCATTCTTGGTGTGTTTATAAAATCACATTTGGCAGGTAACATCTTACTATGGATAAACCCTATAGTCTATTTTTATTTGTTACTATAAATTCATGCTTCTCTCTCTCCACACACACACACACAGAGAGAGAGAGAGAGAGAAATGAATGGTGGAACAGAAATAGAGCTACTGGATTTGGCCTGTCTATGCATTATTGTACTTAACTTAGTTAAAATATTTATCTCTCTCTGCATCCTATGCTCAGTTCAGCAAATTATTGTGCGCATGGTGGCAAAGCAGTTTCTGGCCTTTTTCATTTGGGCTTCCAACCTGGTTATGATGATAAAACGGCTCCGGAGAAGCTGGTAGGTTCTTCACTCATAATTAAAACTGCAGCATCCACTGTTAATAAAAGCAAATTGCAGACAAGTAAAACATCTGCTGCAGCAGTTAAATATCCAGCCAAAGTGACCTCACCTCCCCATTGCCGTTTGCATACGGAAGGTCTTGCAGCCCATTCTAAAAGCCATCGGGGATGTGCTACTTTGCCTTCCTGACTACCACTCCAAGCAGGTGAGCAAGATCTGGCTGGCTCTCTTAACCAAACAGGTGTCAGTTATGAAGACAGATTTGTTTCTTGGAGGATAGCTGCTTTCCTTACCACAGGCCTGAGATTAACTAATGAAAACGAAAGAAAAAGCTGTTGAACCTCTTCAAGTTGGGTTCCATCCAGCTGGAAGAAACAGAGCCCCAAATTCTTTCCATTCTCTTACATACCTACCCTACTCTACCATTGCTTGTTTCAGTGTCCCAGACTTACACTTTGACTCTCATAGTCCACCCTCTGTTTACAGTAGTTCATGTCAGAGGAGAAAACCAGAAAGTTAATATATCACTTGTATTAGCTGGTGTGGCAGGGCGGACAGAAGGACAAGCTTGCAAGTGAGGTCCGGCCAGGAAGGTGCTGGGAGAGAAAAGAATATTTGCAGATTGGTTTTTCTTTCTGTCTCTTCATGGAGCAGAGAAGAACCAGGTCCATTGTGATTTAAGGTGGGATTAAAGCCAAGAACCTATGGCATATTTAGCTGGCTTATTCTCAGCTGCTAGAGGAAAACCATGTGAAAATAAGGTCCATTAGTAGCAGTGGAGTTGCTTCAATGTGACAAAAACAAAGATACAAACTAATCAATACAATTTAAAAACAACATTTATAAATGAAAGACAATAATGAACAGCTACATAAAATACCACGTGAAACTTAAAGACCTTAGAAAATGTAAAGGTCTTTGTCACCGAAAAGGCATTTTCAACATATGTGTCTACTCAAAGGTAAGCCTTGTTGGGTTCAATAGCTCTTAATCATAGGGAAGTGTGTAAAATATTTCAGGCACTGTCCCATATTCAGGAGAAAGTCCTGTTGAACGGAGCTTGCCTCTCAGTAGATATGCAAAGGAAGGAGCTGTGAGAATTCCAAAAGTGATGTTCCACAATGGAGAACCTTCCCCTCTCACAGCCCCTGTCACAGCCCACCTCATCTAAGATGGCCGAAAAACCCAGAGGAGGGCCTCCCTGGGGCAGCCCTTGCCAACCTGGTGCTGTAATTTTAGACTACAACTCCTGTCAGCTGCAGCAGGGACTGGGACTGATGGAAGTTGTTGTCCAAAACATCTGGAGGGCACAAATTTGGAAATGGCTGCTCTGATCTACTGCGCAAGCAGGTTTATGTGGGACTTGAGACAGACCAGGCGACAATGAAGATGGGAAAGAAACGCATGTGCCTAACTGTGTCCAGTCAAAACCTGCACAGCTGTGTTCTTAAGAGGATGAAGTTGCTGGACAGCCTTCAAAGGCATCTGTGAGAAAAGTGTGTAGCATCAACCTTGATGTGACTAAAGCACGGGTGATGTTTGTTTGTTAATTGGTTCAGATATCTCTTAGGTTCTCTCTTTATTTCGAAGCAGGTGCTGATGTCTTCTATAACCACCACGTCACACAAATCTGCCTCAGAGATGAGAAGTGGGAGGTCTGCGTCAGTACAGGCTCCTCGGACCAGTTTGACATAGTTATTCTCACAATGCCTGTCCCACAGATTCTTCAGCTTCAGGGAGACATTGTGAACAGTAAGGTTCCTCATTTAGTTTAGTTTTACATACTTGTTTGTTTGCTTGCTTGTTATATTTATATTGTTCGCTTCTCACAAGGAGCTAAAAGAAGTATACGTGGTTTTCTCCCCTACCCCACAGTTTATCCTCAAAAAACAACCCTGCAAGGTAGGTGTGGTTGAGAGAGAGTGGCTCAAGGTCTTCCAGCGAGTGTCATGGCTGACCGGATTTGCATGCTGGCTGGCTGTCAGTTCATACTGGCATTGTGAAGACCACAATGTTCAGTTATTAATGTAATCTATATGCGTTTTTATGTAGTGTAATATATATGCAAACGTATATCTGAACTTTGCAGACATTATCGGAGACATGCCTCCATGCCCCCCTGTGCCCCAGCCATTTGATGTTAGGCATGTGGCAATTGGAGCGATGAGGTGCCATGATTGAAAAGGGAATCTATGGAATAATATCCCTAGGGAGGCTCAGCTGGCACCGTCTTTGATGCCGTTTCTGCACCGGGCAAAGATCTTTGTATTTGTTGTGCATTCTGGCATGTGCTGTAAGCTCATTTGGGTCAGGTTTTGTCTGTTCTGCCGAAGTGTTTCGTTTTGATGCAGATTCCACCTTGGAATGGTTTTGTATTTCAGTTGTCTTTATTGCAAGCCATCCGGAGAGGTTCATTGCTTTTGTTTTTTAAGTGTGGCATACAAATTCTCTAAATAAATCTGTAATTGATTTGTCCATTACATCTAGGACGACTGAAGGCATAATTGTCATTAAGGTGCCTGGGCTGTGCTACTTTAGACTACAGGTACAGAAAGGGACATCTCAGGTGATAGATAAATAAAGAAAGAAAACATCCCAGCCCATAGAAAGCTAGGTATAGGAGTTACTAAGCATTCTCACCTAGTTCTAGCCACAGTTGCAGGAGAAATTGTAAGGTTTTTCCTTTAAAAAATAATAATCAAAAATCAGAATTTCAACATGCCCAGTAGAAAGATTCTTGGACCTGTTTGCTTGTGCATTGGCAGTTTTAATCCTCACTAAAGGGATGCTGGGCATGCAAATTCCATCCACTTTTCAAAATGAAGAAAATATAGATTATTGTTTATTTCCCAACAGCAAATTGAGGGGTGGAGGATGAAACCTCCCCACCACCAAAGAGACTTTGCCTTGGACCCTAAAACTGAGTTAAACAGTTCAAAACCCTTCAGATTGAGGCATGCTGTTTTCTGATGCTCTGAATGGGGTCTGGACCTAATCCTGGGGGCAGTGCATAATTTGGTTTATCTTATCTGTTTACATTGTCTCATAACAAAGGAAATGATAGTGTGATAAGTGGAAATACTGAGAGATGTGTAGTGATTTCTGTGGTTGCTTCTGTCGTTTAGAACTGAGGAATTGGCATTTCTCACTGTTGCTTTAATGCCTTTCCTTTTGTGGATGTGATTCTGCAATTGAAGACTATTTCACAGGACACAGAATCTTGAGCAGGCTGCAGCCTAATATTTATCCTGATCTGTTCGAACACATTCAAATGAATAGACTCCTTTAATGGGAAGACAAAAGCTACTCCCTTATTTATAAGTTTAAGCTTATTTTTACTTGACATTTACCTTTAGTAATTTCACCCTACATGTGCAAATATTTTAATTATTAAGATGTTTTTTCTCAAAATGAGTCGGTGATTTAAAAACTAAAAAAATTGCTGACAGTCAATGGCTATTGCCACTTTCCACGGAATGGGGGGGGGGGATTTCAGAAACACAAATTCTAAACATTCAGTTTCAGAATGCAAAAAGCCTGCAAGCTAAAACTTAAAAACCAGGAGCAGCATAAGTTTATCAAATTGAATCCCCACTGTGACACTTAACTGTCAGAGTTAAGCTTCAAAAGAACCAATATTTTGACATGTTTCAAGTCTAGCACTTCCTTGCATTGGATTTATCGGGCAGGAGAAATGTTTGGCACTTGAAGGGTTACCATTTACTGAACCTGGAAGTGTTTCGCATGTTGCACTGGAACCAGTTTTGCAGGGGATGAGGCAATCCTCTTCTAAGCTGCAGTATTTTAAAGAGGCAGTGGATGGCAGCATTTTAATGGCCTTTGAAATGGCTAGATCAAAATGCCTTTAAAAATCGGAAGGTAGGTTCAGTTTAGCTGTGAATAAACGCCAGATATTATTTCAAGCTCAACTTCGGCCTCCAAATCAATGTTTTCTGCAATTAAAACATTTGTGCTGACTTCATAAGATTTATTTTAAATTTGAAGGGGGGAAATGTAATAAATAATAGGAAGTTCCTCATCCACACATGTGTAGGGAAGTGAGATTTTAATTATCCATCACATTAACAGTGCAATCCTAAGCATGGAAGTAACAGCCTCTGAGTTCAATGGGATTTACTCCCAGGTAAGTGTGTAAAGCAAGGGTAGCCAGTGTGAGGCTCCCCAGATGTTGTTAGACTGCAACTCCCATCAGCCCAAGCCAAACTGATAAAATGTCAGGGATGACGAGGCTAGCAACATTGTGTATAGGATTGCACTCTTGGCCACTACACATGATGAAGCATGTCCAGACTCGCCCTTGATGACTTGCAGCTCCAGCACAGCCTCAAGGTTGAGGGGATGCCTGGTGATTAAAATATGAAAGCCCCATATTTGGTGTTAGATCCTTGGCAGCTCATTCCCACATGCAGGTCACCACTTAACATGCCTACGACTGCAAAATTGTGTGTAAACAAGCGCTAAGAGGGCATTTTACAGATTTTCAGGTGGATTTCAGGAGAGTGGGAATTATTTTCAATTTCAATAAATAAACCCCCACCTCAACATTCCCCTGTAGTAACATAACGGCTTTCCTGAACTGGGAATGCAAGGGTGTCCCAACAGAAGTAATCACAAGGTGGGTCCATTCTTAATTTTAGGGTTGGGGCATTCATTGTGCTCCATAGGCAGTCCCTAAATTTAAGCTTGCATCCTTGCCTAGCTCCTCTTTCCCCAAAATTTCCCATTAAAATAACACTTTTTTTAGCCCTTGGTACCTTTTGGGGGGTTTTGGTTGGCATGTTCTGTTAAAATTCAATAAGAGGTGAACTGCAAAGCAATAAAGATTTGTCATCAATTATTATTATTAGTAGTAGTTGTAGTAGTAGTATTATACCACCCTATACCCACAGGTCTCAGGGCTGTTCACAGGATAAAATCACAATATAAAAACACAGAATACATAATCAAAATAAAAACAAGAACAACCCAATAACACCCCCAGAAAAAAATACATTTTAAAAGGGCATTGAACGTCAGTCAACCAAAGGCCTAGTTAAAGAGGATCATTTTTACCTGGTGCCTAAAGGTGTATAATGAAGGCGTCAGGTGAACTTCTCTGGGGAGAGCATTCCCCAACAGGGAGCCACTGCAGAAGAGGCCCGTTCTCGAGTTGCCACCCTCCGGGCCTCTCAAGGAGGAGGCACACGAAGGAGGGCCTCAGAAGATGATCTCAGGGACTGGGTAGGTTCATATGGGAAGAGGCGGTCCTTGAGGTATTGCGGTCCTGGGTTGTTTAAATATACTTTTATTCAGAGCAGACTCATTGAAATTAACAGACCAAAGCTAATTATAGCCATTCATTTCAATGGGTCTTCTCTGACAACTCAAAGCCTTTTTGTATACCGGCAGATGTCTGTGTTATACTGTCAGTGAGTGAGTGAATGAATAAATGTCTTTGTGTCTTCGTTCCATAAAACTCTACCTTTCCATTTTCAAGGCTTCTTCCCTCTTTTTCCCCCTCTCCTCATCTTCTATCCAAATCCGTGTCAAAATATTCCAAGTTCTGTACATCTGCCAACACTTATCGTTGGAATTTGTTTTGGAAACAGAGGAGACCCACCTCATGCCTTATTTGAACAATGTTATTTGGACTGGAGAATTTGGGATGCTAAAGCAAAAAAAAACCCCAAAAAATCTAGATCTCTCCTTGGTGAAGTTTCCATTGCTCACTCGCTTTGCATTAATGAAAATGCCAATGGGCATGATAATTCACATTTGTTCTCTGGTGCCTTTTAGAGCAATTCCCCATGGCTTTGTTCCATACCGTTACACAACACAATTGTTCCATAGCACAGTCAGTTACTTGTAGAATCTTCAGTCAATTATTTTCCCTTTCCATTTTAATGTATGGTTGAGGGTGAAGTGGAGCAGTCAAGCTGTCGTCTTCACTGAGGAAAAGGGCAGAGGCTGAGGCTGGCTAATCAAGAGGAATAAGCAAGTGTCTTCTGTTTCACTCTGCAGCTTGCAGTTGTCCCAGCCGGCTATATAAGGATGCTGCAGAGTGGATCATCTTTTTCCTGATCGAGATGTTTGGGACTGCAACTCGCATTGGCCTTGCTGGCTGAGCAAGGCTGTCTCCTATCCGTGTATACCTTCTTTCAGCTAACACTGCTATCAGAGTTTCCTGATAATAGTGTTAGCTGAAAGACACCACCAACACTTCAGATGTGTGAAGTGATTATATTGACTACTTGGGGTTGTATACATGCATGCATTCCCTCCATTCGACAGTTTTTTCCCTGTTTGTATTTTTTTGTTTTAAATATTATTTTTATTCAAGTTTTTCACAATACAATAACGGCTACAAAAAAATACAAACAGAACAAGTAAAATATGGAGTCGTCTCCTAAAGGGTTTTCAGCCCCTATTACCCACAAATAGCCCCTCCCAGCTCTCACCTGGCACCCCTGTTTTTTCCCTCCTAACATCTCACCCTGGGAAACCGACATTTCCCTGTCTTGCATCCAGGGTCCTCCATCAGCCATCCACCACCTGCATTAGTACACAGTCCCTGGAACTTAGCAAGTGCCCCAAACATAGGACTCCAAAGGGAAAAAAGAAACAAGAATGTTTCTTTTCCTTTTGTCTTTCTTTCTTTACTCTCATTCGGCAGTTTGGTTTGTGTGACTGTCCCCTTTCAGCTGGGTACGGTGTCACGCACGTGAGCTTCCTTTTCATCCCTGCCTGTTCATCAAGAGTTAGCTTGAGAGAAGCGCAAGACTGCTGTAAGCTGTATTAAAACAGAAGCATGGAAAGCTGATATCTAGCATACCATCTGCTTTCTGTGAAAACCATGTTGTCACAAACTGGTGGGGGTGTAGCTGGGGGAAGAAAATTATTCTGAAGGAGTCAGGACTTTTGAGTGCCCAGATAGGGAGGAAGCATAACTGGTGCTATGCTGCTTTTATTGTAAATATTTGTATGCTGGTTTTTTAAAATGTATATGAAGTTTAATTGTTTCAACAATTGTTTTTTTCTATGTTTTTAGCAATTCTTGTTTTTATCTGTAAGCGCTTCTTGTTTTTAGCTGTGGCGCTTTGTCCTGGATCTTAGGCAAGTCAATCGAAAAATCACCTTTTTTGGCATTTTGGGGTTTTCCTTTAAAAAGCTCAACAGTTTTGGGTGTTTCCTGGGGGGGGGGAAGCTCAACCACCTTTGGGGTGTCCTGATTTTTACTTTTTGAAATATGGCAGCCCTGTTTAAATAATGATAATGATAATAGATTCTAATATTTATGCTTGCAAATGCAGTAGACCAGACTATAAGAGAAAGAGAAAGTAATGTGTGGAATATGTCTTAAAACCTTTTACTAGGTGAGAGCCAAACTGTACCCAAACTGTAAAATACCACCTACTTCCTTAGGAATTTGCTCCTGTATAAGTAAGTGCTTCACTTGGGAACCTGGGTAGTATCCTTAATAGAGGGCTGGGCTAGGCTAGGCCAGGACTGAGGAAACCCAGGTTAAAAAACCTCATATTTGAAGTTCACTGGGTGGCCACAAACTGTCTAGCCCACAAACAGGTTGTATGAGGGGAAGAAAATGGAGGGGCGCTGCTTCTCCTCAGAGAAATGATGGGACGTACTGTACATGTAGTTCAATCACAAAAATGCTAATCTCTATATACAGCAAGATAAGGTTATTCCTCACTTCCTTCATACCTCAACAAGCATGCAATTAACTTGAGTTTAGTAGATAGATAGAAACTTTATTTTCATTAGCCACTAGCCATAGCAATAAAGGAAAATATACTGGGGATAGAGATAAATAGTTAGCTATACAAAATACATTCTGGAGGTTTACATCAATACAAATGGCAGAATTGATACATGATCCTTTAGCCACAGAGAAAACATGTTGAGCCAATAGGCTTTCGTTTGATTAAAAAAAGAAAAGGAAAAAAGCTGAGCAATGTTAGAAAATTAATCAAATAATAGATCTTATTCTGACTGCCCCTGCTAATTTTTTTGCAGTTTTTGCATGCAATTAACTTGAGTTTTGTGTGTGTGTGTGTGTGTGTGTGTGTGTGTGTGTAACAGCCTATATAACATGTCTTGCTTCATCGTGGGAATTTCAAGAGGTGTCAGGCTGGCCTACACAACCAAATGTAGCCCAAATGTATTGTAGCCTGCCAAGTCCTTAACTCCTGTTTTTGCAGGCCCAGGCAGGCAGTAAAAACAGGAGATTTATTAAGCTTCTAGTAGGCTGAATCCAGCTTTTGGGGTCACAAATTGTGCACGTCTGATATTGTGCAGGCATAATTTCTTATTGTTGTCATGTTCCAGCACCCCACACTTAGCTTGAGAGGCCTTCACTCAGCCAAAATTGTTTAATAAAAAGGTGCTAATGGAGCCAAAAGATAAACATTCCCATGCTTTTATAACACTGGTGATTTGCTTATTCCAAGCCCTTATCAACCCAGTGAAGTTTCTGTAGCAATATCTGTATAACATTTGCCTTTCTGAAAACATCACGCCATTTTCCATACTGCCATGATATGAGGAAGTATGTCTTTAAAAGAAGTAAGCTTTTTGTTGTTGTTTAGATTGCTTTTTTTATAGAGTTATTTTCTGCTGACTAGCAGGCAGCTAGAGATTTGCACAACTTCATAATTGTCCTGGGAATGTCAGAATCCAGCTTCTAACGTGAAGCCAGTTTGGTTTTTCAGCTCTGCATGCGTTTTCTTTCTTTTTCAAAAAGGAAACACTGAGCCCTCATGGGGGGGGGGGGGAATAAGGCGGTTGGCTTGCGACATGAAAGCCGAGTCTGTTTTAAGATCTATCATCATCAGTTCATTTGCATTCCACTTTTCTACAGTGGTGCTCAAAACGGCTCATCACATACCAAATGAGCAATAATAAATGTAACAATTCATTAAGAACAGATAGGAATAATGTCAATAAATGCAAAAAGTAAATAAATCCATACAGAAGCAGTACAAATAAGCTAACCTAATTTAAAAGCTTAAAACTAAACAGAAGAGAGAATATTATCCAACAGGGAAATAAAATGGTAGCATTCAAAATGTAGCAGGCAGGTGGGGGTGAGTCTTTATTCCCATAGGACATTCCACAGAAGCTCACCACAGTTAATTTGCATATTTTGTATGGTAGCCTTATCTCCTAGTTCTGAGATCTCTCTCAACCATTTCCCCATCTCTCATCTGCAGGTGTAAAGATTGCCAGTCCTTCTTAAAAGCTCACCTGCCCTCACAGTTCAGAAACTGCCGATGAATGGATGTCTTTCTTACAGACAAGCCATTGCTGTTCCACAGAGGCACTGAAAGGCTGTCAGATAACATCACATATTTAAGCACATAGGATTACTGTCATAATATATGTACTATATAGTTTATATGTGCTAAACTATATGATGAAATTGATTAGTAGCACTGAACATTGATTCACATAGATAAACCTATCTAGTGAATCAACATTTAAGGTTACTAATGAATGTACTGTGTCTATTTTAACTTACTTTAATGGAACACAGGAGGAACAGTCGTGGGAAATTATGAATCATAATAGTATCCAGAAACATTTAGGATGACTGAAATTAAGAGCAGAAATTATCAAACATCTGCATGATACAAACAAACAAACCTTTTCGTACAATAATTAATGAATCATCTAATACTTAAACAGGTAGCCCACTTAGATAGCTTTTCCTTTGTTGTCATTTTGGCAAACTTACCAGTTACATTGGCAAAGAGGAAGAATTGCCCCACAAGCTTGCTTCCTGCAGAGAGCATAATAAGGTGGTTAAAGCATGTGGTAGATCTTAACGTTATGCAGACCTTTAATAGTTTCAGTTTACTAAAGGTATGCTTGTCTGGTGCAGCCTATGCTGGAATTTAACTGAGGTTGTCACACTGTTCTGAGTCCTTTATTCATTGCTGACTGTGTCCTTGCAACAATGTGGGTACATAAATTAGTTAATTGTGTGTGCTGCGAATCCAACAAGGATAGGCTGCAGCATGGTAAAGCTTCTTCAAGTGGGTGTTGGGGCCCAGTCCTCCTCTTTCTTGTTGCTTGTTCCAACTTAAGTCTTCAGCCAAGGAAGCACTACATCACGCTGCCAAGCCTACATGTGTTCCTGATCACATGAAACACATGAACTCATGTGCAACATTACTGCAGAGGCATGATATTTTTAGATCTTGGGCCCAGAGTCTCCATGAGGCGGTTGCTCTGCATGTCAGTTGCCATGGGGAATTAGCACCATACCACTCAGTCTCAATTTGGATTAAATCAGCGTGGGTTTAGTTGCAGAACACCAAAACAGTATCGGAGAGCGAAAGGGCTGTGTGGTTAATACCACCAAAATGGTTAGAGATCATAAAATGGTTGCTTGGGAGTAGAATGTATGCGTAAGCACCAGCATGCCTGGACTAATGGCTTACAGTTGCTGCTTTGCTTCTGTGATAGGGATAGATTGGGAAAGAGAGACTTAGTTTGCCTACCCATGTGTTAAAGCAACCCTAAGGCCCAGGGGCCGGATCCGGCCCAATTGCCTTCTCAATCTGGCCCGCGAACAGTCCGGGAATCAGCGTGTTTTTACATGAGTAGAATGTGTCCTTGTATTTAAAATGCATCTCTGGGTTATTTGTGGGGCCTGCCTGGTGTTTTTACATGAGTAGAATGTGTGCTTTTATTTAAAATGCATCTCTGGGTTATTTGTGGGACATAGGAATTCATTCTTGTGGGTTGTTGTTTTTCCAAAATATAGTCTGGACCCCCACAAGGTCTGAGGGACAGTGGACTGGTCCCTTGCTGAAAAAGTTTGCTGACCCCTGCTTTAACAGAAGCAGAGTGGGATGCTAGAGATTTGGTAGGCTGAAATGGAAGCTGAAAATTCAGTAGTGAAAACTAATAGAATGGAGGAGGTTTGGCTCCCATTAGAACAGAAAGGACAGGGGAAACTGAGAAATGGGGGTGGTTAGGGGGAACCAGGAAGTGGAGTGCTGTTACTTGTCGCAAGAAGAGGAGACTGAGTAGAATCAAGTTTCCCAAATTCCCCAGTGACCCAAGAGTTAAAGACCATGATTTTATGTCAAGGTTCCTAGAGAGTCTATGCCCAGGTTCCTGGACGTCATCCACAAGTAGATATGCCTTCTTAGGTTGCCTTTAGTCTTGTATTTAATAGATAACTTGTGTTCCTTAGAACCCTCCCCAGATGGTTGAAATACTGGGAAATGACCTTTAAGGAAAACGCATAGCTTTGTGTCCCACCCTTAAAGGTCCTGACTAACCAAAAAGGGAAGGTAATGGAGTGAACGAGGCAAAGAACGGACTTGGCTGGGGTTGTAGCATCCTCCACACTTCCCTTGGGCTGACTGGAGCAACCCAGGAAGGCTGAAAATTTTTGCTGCCTGAGGGGAAGGTCTACCCGAGCAAAAAGTGTCTGGGGGACAGGACGGTTTCCAAAATGATAGGTGGGTATGCAGAACTCTGGAGGCTGTGTACTTCAAGGGGTCAAGGGTGGGCTTTAGAATACCTGCTCAGTTTTGTGCATGGCCTTCTTTTCTGGTCCGTAACCGCTGCACTGAAGGTCCAAGGTAAAAAACCAGATGGGGCAGTTTTCCCCACTCCCTACCTCTGCACCCATGGCAGAACGTACAGCTGAATGTGGTTTGGGGGTAAGTGTACATCACAAGACCATGTCTAAAGCATTATGTATTTTAGAACTAGCAATAAGGACAGAGAAACACAGCTAGGATATTATTAGATGGAAGTACAAAATCATATTTTCCATAATTGGTTAGCTAATTATTGGATGGGAGACAAAAGCTCTGTTACAACAACAGTTCTTGTGTAACATGTAGCTACTGCATTCACAACTTTGCCTTCTAATTTCTGAGTGATGTAGAGGCATCTGGAAAAGATGTTGGCAGTTTTGACACTGTAACAAATCAAAACTGTTCGGTTTTGGTCTTTTTATTCTCGGACAAGGCACACGTGTTCCATAAATTACGAAAATAATTTCTGAATTTCCTTCGTAGTATTTGTATGCTTTTATGTCTTCGAAGTTTTCATGGTGATTGATATTCTGGAATTCACTGATATGACGATTCTTACTGTGTTACATTCTGCTCCTTATCAGGCTTTCGTTGTTGGCAGCATTTTTCTAAATAAAAATTCCCCCTAGAAATCAAGCTCCTGGGGACAATTCCCACAACCATTTTGGTGGACTGGTTTCAATCTAATGTGTCATCTTTTTATCAGCCTATGTGGAACGTGGGCTTTTTGTGAAGTGAGCATCTGAGCATTCCCCTGTGGCCCAAGATCTAAATTCAGCACACCACTCTAAACGCCATAAAAAGACTGCAGATGTTGTAATGGTGCAGTAGATTGGGATTAGTGCAACATTAGGTGCTTGAGAAATAGGATTAACCATGAGGATCTGGGCCCAGTTCAAGGTACCCAAATCTCATCTATAGTGTTGTTTAATGTGAATAGTAAGCTTGTACCCTCTCCTACTTTCTCATATGCTCTATTTTTCAGAGTATCCTTAGTATGAAAAAATCCAGAGGGGGTATGTGTGGGAAGACAGTGATTTGGTGGGAAACCTCATATGGATGAGGGAGAATTAATGGAGGCACAGGACGCCTACTGTTTGCATTGAACAGGAAGTATGGATGAGCCCTGAACTGATTCCTTCTCCATACCCACAAACATTCAATACAAGATGACCAAAACAGCTTGCTGTGATGGCCCGTGAACCTGCTCTGTTCCTCCTTGGTGCACTAACCCCGAGGTGCCCTGAGCATACTTTTGGATGTGGAAATTCAGTGTTGTTTGTCCTGGCTTCTCGTGCACCGTAGAACAGTAAAGGCAGGGGGATTATTCAGGCAGAGTTCCTGCAGCATGTATCTGTGTGCCGTTCTTAGCAGTTATTAAGAATAAGCGCTGGCTATTGCAGTTATATAATGTGTGTGGCTGCAGCTTGGGTCAGTCGTCTTGAGCTGAATCAGGGCACATGTGGAGACAATCTGGGCAATTCTCTTCTGGTGCCTTGAGATGGAGGGGAATTGCGACAACGTAGCCGCTCTCCGAGTCCTCTGAACTTGTCGCTCTTTAACGAAGGGATGCTTTATAAATATTTGAAATTGGGTAGAAGTGCAGTGGCACGGTATAAGAAAGTGAGCTGTGAGAGGGGTGAAAAGTGAGAGGGGGGAAATTGGTTGGTTACACAGTGATCAATGCTGACGACCGCGGTACTTGTCAAATGCCATACTAACCATATTAATAAAAGCACATGGGCTGTTCAGGGGATGTATATGCCTCCCATCTGTTGAATTTTTAATTTGAATATAAAGTTGTGGAATTTTTCCATCCGTCTTGCATGCAGCCAGTATTTACTCTACCGGATTATTCTTACTTTCTCAACATGGAAAAAAGGATGAACATCTTGTTACGCAATGCCAGGAGATAGGGCCCTCAGAAGACCTTTTCGCCATCAGAGAGCTTTATCTGATGCCTTGAAGAACTTCCTTCCAAATGAATAAGATTCACCAATTCATGCTAAACTCAGGCAATCTGAGATGAAAATGGACTGTATAATTAATGCTAGCGTGCCACGCTCTGTGTGCTTACCAAGGACGTTGCTAGGAAAATTATTCCATTATTTAGCATTATAAACCAATTCCTCCGAACCACCTCAGCTGCTCATGCATGCAAGCTTTCATTTCCACAGCGCCGTTCTCTTCAGCAAATGCTGTCTCATAAAACACAACAGGAAGGAAGGAAGTCTTTCCACAACATAAAATAAAGCTGCGCTTTAATTTCATCTTGTTTTCACATCAAGCATCAGAAATGAACAATCGGAGAATCACTTCTATGATTGTTCTTCTGTTATTCAACTGCGCCCCCCACTCCCAAATTTATATCAAATCTTCTATGCCCAAATTTCCATCCTTGGGGAAAGTTGTGAGAGAGCGAAATAGTAGTAATATGTGGGTGAGAGAAACATTTTACAAACTTAGGTAGAATCCCAGAGCAAATGGCAGAAAGTTGCAGGGTGGATATTATCACTCAAGATTTCTGTACTACATGTTAGCATAATGAACAATTGTAGTCCTATAACCGTCTATCTGAAGTCAACGCCCTTTGTGTTGAATGGGCTTTAGGATTGAAACTTGAGGTTACAATTGTATCTCTTTTACCTGGGATCCGTGCATGTTTTTGCAATTCCCCCAAAATATTACTTATTTATTTAAAACAAAAACCTATTTTTCTCTGAAAGCTTGTACAGTGGTACCTTGGTTTAAGAACAGCTTAGTTTATGAACAACTTGGATTAAGAACTCTGCAAACCCGGAAGTAGGTGTTTTGGTTTGTGAACTTTGCCTTGGAAGCAGAACATGTTCCGCTTCCTGTCGAGTGTGTTCCATTTATATATTGAGTGCTATAGGAAAGCATGCCATGGTTTAAGAATGCTTTGGTTTAAGAACGGACTTCCGGAATGGATTAAGTTCGTAAACCAAGGTACCACTGTACTGTAATGTCTTTTCCTGCTTGAAACATAGGAATATAATTGTTGTAATTTTATAAAATTGCCAAAATTAGATTTTTCTAACACATTCTTCAAACAGATATTTAAAACTCCTTTTCCCAAGTTATTTTATATTATTTTTGCTCAAATTGCTTTGTGCTTCTAATATGTGCCCTACTGTTTCTCTTTTTTATACGTCTTGTGTGTGAAAACTGCATGTGGCATAAAATGTCACAACCTATTAGTTTTATTACTTATATATTTTTATCAGTATCTTCAAGTTGGGGACCTGGTTTTAAAGGTGCAAAGAGATTATGGAAAGATTGCTTATTTCCAAACATACTTCATAATTTTCAGCCCGGCCGTATATGTAAGAAGCTAGATTTGTTCTTTCTTTTTGGTCTCCTGTGAGCTATATCACTCAATGCAATGCATTTTTATTTTCCTCCTGGTTTGTAATACTATTGAAAAATAAATCCATTTTTTTAAATTTTATTGCCGCAGGTTAAATTTCTCAGGGACTTGCTTCCCAAATATAATTCTATCATTTCTTGGATAAGTCAGTCTGATGGTAATTTTCCCATTTTAAAACAATTAATGGCTTAGGACCTTGATTCCTGAAAGATAGCTTCACATATATCTACTCCAGTCTTGAGATCTGCTTCTCAGTAGGGCCTTCTCAGTGGTGGCACCCCTGCTGTGGAATGCCCTTCTCAGAGAGGTGCACCCAGAGTCATGTTTATGGTCATTTTTATATCAAGTGAAGTTGTTTTGTTTTGTTTTTATTCTCCCACAACTTTAGATAATTTCTGGTCTTAGTCTGTTTATAGGCTGTGTATTTTCAGTCATGCTGTAAAACTGGTTTTATTGCTATCTCTGCTGTAATTTTTTATGATACAATTTGTTGTTTTATGGTATTGTATTTTATATTGTTAGCTGCCCAGAGAACACTGTTATTGAGCAGCCTAAATAAAACCCTTAAATATAATTTTCATCAAGATGCTATACTTTTTTTTTTTAAGTCCTATGGATATATTCCGCCAACACACCTTTAAATTATGTTTGGTCCTTCTGTTTGCACCCTTCAAAACAGGTCCCTAAATTGTAGATGTTGAAAATATAATTAGATTAGTGAAGCTGGTACTTTCTGAGGCAGCAAAATTACTGTCATTTCTTGTTATGACAAAGGCTAGGTTCAGACTCTCATATCTTGGTGTAATAACCAGATATGAACAAGTATTGTGTCTCCCACAGCCACTTCCTTCCTTCCTTTCTGCCACATCTGAATGGAGGTCATAAATCTCCAATTAACCATAGTTTCCCATTTGGTACAAACCTCGATATTAAACCATGGTTTAAGTTGGTTTAAGGTTCTGACTTGTTCCAAAACTGGTGACCACATAGTATTCAAGTTTTAAAGTTATTGAAACCAATGGTTAATTAGCACTGGAAGTATTTAATCATAGTACATGATGAAATGATGAGAGAATAGATATCTTTCACAGGCAAAACTAGTGTGTAATATTTTATAATATTTGGGGGTCTCTAAATCACCCCCAGTACTCTGTTGCATTGTTTTTAACTGTATTAGCAGTATCTCGTTGCTCATATAAAGTGATTCATCGCTTATTGAATTAAACATGTGTTGTGGCGTCCTTACTATGATTATTTTAAAAACTAACACTTATTTTTTATATCTGTTACTTGTTCCATCTATGGCGTTCCATCTATGTCATGCTTTTAATTATCAGTTGATCAAAATTATCGTTGGCAAGATTTATTTATGATCATAGATCATTTTACTCCTAGACTCAGAGGCAGTAATAATGTTTTATTTCTATATGATTAAGACCAGGCATCCCCAACCTTCGGCCCTCCAGATGTTTTGGACTACAATTCCCATCATCCCTGACCACTGGTCCTGTTAGCTAGGGATCATGGGTTGGGGAGGCCTGATTAAGACTTTCACTAATTTATAACCACATATCTTTTGAAGTATACTTAGGAGATCAGTTAACTTTCTTGTGTCCCGTGGAATCCTATACATATCTATTTGGAAATAAGCCCACTCAATTCAATGGGACTTATTCTCAGATAGTATTTATGGAACTGCAAACTAAGGCAACACTTTGAGCACTTACCAAGATCAATTGATGCATAGCCATGCTCAGTTTTTCTGTTCATGTCTTTTTTTATGTTGCTTTCCCAAAATGTCTGTTGCACAACTTTTTTCTTCCTTTTGCGTATAATCAGAGGCTGTACTGATTATTATTATTATATGTGCAAATCTGTTTTCCTCCCATTCCCATTTTTAGATGTTTGCTTAAGCCCCAAGCAGGCTTTTGGTTTCAAAGTGGTCAGATGCTTTTGTACTTTGTTTTGTTGTCACTGCTGTGTGTTTTAAGAGTGGTTTAGGTACAATTTGTGTGTGTGTGCGTGTGAATTTGTATTTTATACTTTTACAGATGGTTGTTGATACACAGCAGAGTGCGGGGAGACGTTGGGATTTGTCAGCTGGTTTGAATACAAAGTTTTTATAGGGAAGTCGAACGAACATCTATTTAATAATAGCAATAAAATGTATTTATTATCCAGTGGAAAATTGAAAATTGGCAACCGTTTGCAGAATCCTTAGGCAAGCTGAAGAAAGCATCTCCCAGGGCAGCAAGTGTTAAAATGAAGGCTTGTGTTAACTTTTTGGAGCCTTAGGTTTTGAAACATTGTGCCTGTACAGCTATTCCCATAGATTTTACCTCATATATATGGGTGGCTGCAGTTTCTTAGGGAGTGGAAAGCTGGGAAAGGGGATGAGGTATTGCTGAGTCATAGCTTTTGAAAACTGCAGAGCTATATGCTTTTGTTCTCCAGCTCCAGTTTTAGATGTAATACTGAAGGGCTTTCCGATATTTGCTTCTCGCTTTTCTTCTGAATTTCACGGAGGAAGTCACTGTACCATTTAACTTGGGCAGCCATGCATCTCATCTGTAAGCTCAATTGTATCAGTTCTTCCTTTTGGTTTGAAATGATAGCGCTAATTGGCAGCTTTGCTCAGGGTTTCCCTAATTTCTCATCTTGCCCAGGCAAGAAGGCGTGATTATCTCCAAATGTTCCCCCCACCCACCCAGGCAAAAGGTAGCAATGTGTTTGAAGTGAAGTGGCAGGATTTTGTATTGTTAAGTACTGCTTTTAAATGTCTCCCACTCAGAATCAACCACTTGTTTGGTTTTAGTTCTTCGTACTAGAGACGAGGCACCGTATATTTCAGCACAAACACTTGCTCCCATTAAAAGTTTGGGTGTTTTGCACACATATGTTTAGATTTATTTTGAATCTTCACAGTGAGCAGGTGAAGAAGAAGAAAAACTGTTTAGGATTTTTGTTACACACACACATGCGAATGCAACACAATAAAAACCAATGTAAAGGCAGGAACAAAGCAAAAACCCAAGTAGAACTTGAAAATTTGATGCAGCCATGCTTGGAACATTTTGTGTTTGGGGCCTCTGTTCTGTCTCAATACCTGATTCTTCAGGCCTGTTTTAAAAGGTACTTTTCTAAGTGGCAACATGTTTTGGATGTCCAAATCCAGCTGGGGCCAGAGAAGTAGATTTCTGTTTTTGTGGCCCTTGCTGAATGGGGATCCACATACGCCAGTAGATGCTCTGTTCATTGTTCCCTTACCTGACGCAACAACGAAAGCCAAAGATAAAAAGAAAACAAAGTCCTGAGTATTTTCACCATGGTTTGGCTTCGCATGGGCCCCATCTCCAAACTTTGATGTAATCACTGCTTTCAGCCCCTGAAAAATGTCGGGATCTTGCATCTGCTTCTCTGTAGAATCATTCCCATTTCATGTGAGCAGGTATCAAAGGACATGAGTTTTCTTTATGCACACACCTCTATGCTTATGCGCCTTATACCGTCCACACAAATAAGACATATTGTACTTAAGTATCCCAAACTTTTGTCAAGGTGTTGCTGTCTTTTGTAATTAGTGAGCAGGAGACTGGGAACGGTGCAAAGGAAAGCACACTTTTGCTGTTGTTTCATTCCTTATTACGTTTAATTTCTTTGTAATAAAATGGAGTTTTATGTACAGGTCAGTAGGTTTATGCACAGTGAATTCATAATGGCTTCCCAGATGTTCATATTTAACTAGCAACCATATTCCTGAAAAGAGCAATGCATTCAAAGGTTATCTCCTTGATTAATTACTTCAACTAGTCGCTACTTTCAGCTTAGTGGTTTTTATAGTCTGCCAGAAAATTTAACCGTATAGTTACCCAGTTTGCAAATTGAGGCAACTGTGCCACATGCTATGGCTAACACAATAAATACATGAGTCTTCTTGACATCTGTGCATTGCACGTAGTGTGTCCATCCCATTCAGTTTTTGAATGTGTATCTCCCCTCTTTAAGCCCGAAAAGATGCGTAGAGGAGGGGGGCAATTTGGAGCACGGGTGTGGTGTGCAGGGAAAGGGTTAAACAAACCAATAGTGTGTATATAGATGAATTCCTCAATGTTTGGAGGAGCTGGGCCAGTCAGAGTAGATGGGCAGCATAAGAAGGAGCAGGTGCTTAACTCTTCCCTTGCAACTTGTAGCCCTGCTCAAATTTGCTCCCTGTGCACTTTCATTGATTAGTATATACTAATGCCAGCTTTTGGGAAGGTGTTCTCAGAAATATCCTTTTTAACTATCACCACTGAGGCTGGATCTACATCGACCCCTTTAACATTATTTCATCCTAATAGAACCACATTAGATATGTCATTTTAAAATTTTAAAAACAGGGCATACTTGTTAATTAAAACATTTTTTACCTTGGTGGTCCCCCCCCCCCCGTCAAATGTAAGTAATACCCGGCCACATGATTTTCCAAAATGCTGATTCTTTCCCTGCTGGTTGCTCTGCTCCGCTCTGGGGTCACCTTTTAACCCCCCCCCCGCCTCTTGTCTTTTGTTCTCTGCCCCTCAAATACCAATGGAGGGAGGTCGGAGTTTGAATGCAGTAAAAAAAAAAAGGTAAAACACTACATAGGGACATACAAGCGGTGTTTCACCGATATAGCAGCATAAAATGATTAAAAAATAAGTGATTAAAAAGACAAGTTAATAATGAATTACGAACGTAAAAAGTAGGACATCGGTATTATCAAAACCATTCCTTAACCCTTCCTTAACGTTAAAAACCATGAGTGTAGATCCGCCTTGGGTTGATATCCTCTAGTCCAGTGTTTCTCAACCTTGGGTCTCCAGCAGTTTTTAGACTACAATTCCCATCATCCCCGACCACTGGTCTTGCTAGCTAGGGATGATGGGAGTTGTAGTCCAACAGCAGCTGGAGACCTAAGGTTGGGAAACACTGCTCTAGCCAGTAATATGCATTATGCTCCTGCTTTTAAAAATACTACCCAGTGGGAAGGAGAGCAGGCTGATCAGCAGTGAGGCACAAGAACCAAGCAAACGGTGGGTGCATGTATGAACTTAATGGATTTGTATCCTGCCCTTCAGTCTAAATATTTCCACAAAGGCTGGATGGTGGCTTTTCTTTGGGAGGGCACACTTTCCACACAGCATGTTGATGTTTCCTCTCAAAGGTCTTTCCCAAACCGGCATAGCTGGGTTTGTAGGATTAATTGCTTTTGAAATCTCCCTAGTCAGTTCCCAGTTCAGAAAAATAGGGCATCTTCATTCAGCATTGTTTCGCTGCAAGCCCACCCACAGTGGAACTCTGGCAAAAATGAATATTTTTTATGAAATAAAATAAAATAAACACCCTTCAGGATGCTGAGCAGAAAGAAGAATAAAATATTTATTTTGGAGATCAGAAGAGTGGAAGTTGTCATGGGGCAGAGGAAGCGAGGCATTAGGGAAGCCGTCAACCTCCACTCCAGAGAGGCTTCCTGGTGCCCTCCTTCATAGATCTTGATGCGCCTGCAGTTTTCACCAACATCCCTCAGTACTGCAGGGCAGAAAAGGACAGTTCATAACCAATCAGGAAATACAATTGAAGCCTCTCAATACGGTTGAGGCCGTTTAAGTGGTTATATATAGTCTAACTGTCCTAATTCTGAACTTTTTCTGTCAGCTCCATGGTAATGAAATATTCATTATCTTTTGAAGTTTACATTGGACTGTACTTCAAAAACTATCAGCACATCAAATTATAATATATAACTGCTCTTTAAAAATCTGATAGTTGTAATCCTTTGTGAGATGCATTCCCTCCCCCCCCTCTTTTGCAATTTCTTCATCAGTGCAGATGTTAGCAACTCACACGGGACAGCTAAAAATGTCTTTCATAAAAGCTACAGAAGAAAGCTGTAAATCATATGCTCCAATTAAAGGAGAAAAACCGAGGTTTTGCGGCTTACAAGACAGGCTCACAGGAACAAATTAATACAAGGCAAAACATATAATGCTAAGACTAATGCTGTCCTTCCTCGTTATTAGGTTTATTAGGCGATTGGACTTTTTTGTGAGTTAGCATCAGTACTTTGGGGAACCTGTGGTCCTCTGTCTGTTGTTGTATACAATTCTCATCATGGTTGACAATTGGTCATGGTAGCTGGGGCTGAGGGGAGTTGGTATCCAACATCTGTAAGGAAACAGATTCTACATCCATGCCACATACGACCCAAACAGTGCACCTCAGAACTCCTCTGCAGCTTTGAAACTCCTTTTCACCTAGAGAAAGGAATAAAGCTTTGACCTAGCCTTAAATAAAACTCATAAGGAAATTGGTTCTTGAGTGACTGTAGAATGCATTGAACAGGGGCAAGTCTACGATCTTGATCAAACTGCTGGCCATGGGGCTCCTTGGCAAGTATTGTTCCAGACCTAACTAGGAAATATAAAATTGGGGTAGATTTCAATTTTTGAAATTGTGTGTGTGTGTGTGCTTTGTTGTCATAATCGCTTTTGTTGTTGTAATCAAATGATACAGTTTTTAATTTTTTTGGCAAGGCTGCTTACCCACTGGATAACATCCAGAATTTGTTGTCTAACTTGACAACAAAAATCATTTCCTACTAGTATTGAATCTAGAACCACTTTAACTGCCAACAGTCATGTTAAAAAAAAGAAAAGAGATAGCAATTCTGCGTCTGGAATAATTTGGAAATTAGATTTGGAAATTACCGTATTTTTTGCTTTATAAGACACACCCGACCATGAGATGCCCCTAGTTTTTAGAGGACAAAAACAAGAAACAAGAAAGCAACGCAAAGCCTCTTGAGCAAAGAGGCAGGAGCGCTTCGGCTGCACTCAAGAGGCTTTGCATGGCTATCCCTGAAGCCAGGAGAGCAAGAGGGATCGGTGCGCACCGATGCCTCTAGCTCTTCTGGCTTCAGTGATAGCTGCGCAGCCTGCATTCGCTCCATAAGACGCACACACATTTCCCCTTACTTTTTAGGAGGGGAAAAGTGCATCTTATAGAGCGAAAAATACGGTAGGTTTTTGAGCCTTTCATTCAATGTTTTTAATGCTTGAAATACTGTGCTGCTGCTGCTGTTCACTGAAAGCTGATTCCTTTATAAAAAACCAAAACGTTTTTATTAAGCATGTTATCCCTAGAGGATAGTTACGTAATGGCTATAATCAGCACTATTTTTCTAGAAAAAGAGGTGCTGGAACTCACCATGAACATCTCTCGTTCTTTTAGAATGCCAATGGCGCACACCTGAGAGGTGCCAGAACTGAGTCCTGGCGAGTTCCATCTGGAAAAAAAGCCCATGCTATAATGAATCTATAAGTCACTCCTGGAAAGAGACAGATAAATGAAATTAAGAAGAGCTGGCTGGGGCTGATGGGAGTTGTAGTCCAACAACATCTGAAGGGCACCAGGTTGACCAAGGCAGCTATAAATCAACAAGCAAGGACTACAAAATCAGCCAATATTCCATACTCAGCTATTTGTTTTTACAGACAGGTTTTCTAAAAGGCCCCAGCATATAATTAGGGCCCACAGATGACGATGATGAATGTGTAACTCAGAAGAGCTTCTCTGGTCTGCTGCAGCACAAACTATAGTTAAGGAATTTTAAAGCAGTCTGATGAACGGATGTAAAACCTGCTGCTCCAGAGCTGGCATTGGATTCTAGAAATTCCAGAAAGGATAGATTTCCTTCCCTCTTATGCCTTGATATCCAATCCTCTGAGGGACTGCGACTGCACACCGTGTTGGATTAGGTTGCAAAGCAACTTCTTTTGCAGAATCAGTTTGCACTTGTTTAGCTCATAAATGAGGGGGGCAGTGCACATCACGGGGGCAATGGAGCAGGCTGTTATTATCCTGTTCTGTTTTCTAAATGTAGGACTAGTTGCCATTTGATTTTAGATTTTGTGTCTCCCTTCGTACATATAGGAGCTGACTGGTTAGCGGTAAAGAAGTGTGATACGTTTTTCATGGGACGTAGCAACTAGCAGCAATTTGGTTGGCAGTGGATTTTACCTTCCAAGAGTATGAGTTATGATTCCTCAGTTTTAGAATATGAAAACCTTCTCCAAGACTTAAAAAAACCCAACAACCTCATTCTCAATTAAGATGATAATTATTTCAGCCTTTTCCCAGCAATCAGATAAAGAGAAAAAAGGGGGGGAAGCGGGAAACACAGCATCCATCTAGGATATATTAAAGATAAAATCTACAAATCTGCTGTAAAAAAGTACGGAATTAGATTTCTAAAGCATGTCTCAAAGCCTCTCAGGGCCATGTTAATTTCCTGTGGGCAGTTGTGTTGCATAGGAGAACAATGATCCTTTATGTCTTCATTGGATGATGTTCTGTGACCCTCTTAAAATGCAGAAGTGCTGCACGAGTATTCTTCTATGTGTATTCTTCTCCCATTTCTATCCTCCTAGCTTTTGCTTTGAATTATTTTAAGGATACTTCCTTTTTTTAAAAATAATTTTTATTAACTGGCCAATCACATCAAATTAAATCACATCACATAATTCCAAATTACAAAGCCAAATTTTTAAATTTTGTTGGGGGAACCCATACTTCAAGATCCAAAGGGGGATTCAGATCATCTGCTTATTACTGCGTTAATGTCCAAATCAGTCCCATTCCACATCGTATCTTGTTCATATAATTTCTATTTTTCCTTTACGATCTCTTCTGTTAGTCTCCTTAAGCCGATAAGCAAAATAATAATCCTGTGTGGATTTCCCGTTCCTCCACTAAGTCCAGATGGTTTCCATATATCTCCTTCGTAGATAGCATCGCTCTTTCCATCATGAATTTGGCATTTGTCGCTCTTAAGTCCCACCGAGGAGTTGATCCACGATATGAAAACAACTCTATTTCTCTCTTTCTCCTCCCAGACCCAAGAGCTCCAACAATGCCTCCCAAAATGGCGACGGCATTTTTAACTGCGCCATTCCAAAACTCTTAGCTTTCCAGCTTCATCTTGAAACATTGCTTTGGTTCGAAAGTTTATCTCCACACAGCCTTAAATCCACAGCTTAAGTCCTTAGTTTCTGACTCATTAGGGGAGGGGATTCTTGTTAAATCACATAAGAAAAAGGAAGGCAGGTTTTTTTCCCCCTCCCCCCTCAGTCATTTGTCATACCGTATCTTGACGTATCTTCTCATATTTTATTCTTGTCTTGTTATCAGAGATCTCTTCTGTCAGCAGTCTTTACTCCCCTTTTTCCTTGAAGCATGTGCAATTTATCTCGTCCAAATTGTTTCTTTTGAAGATGCTTGCAACTAGCGGCGCGAATCAGGGACGGCGTCCAGGAGTGCCGGAATCCCAAAGGAGGGCTTTGTGCCTAGTGCCCCCACCCCCACAAATTCGGGGGTGGTATAGGGCACAGCAGGCAAGGGCCACCCCCCCCCCACAATCCTGGGGGGGGGTTAAGGAGGCTAATTACCCCCATCATAGCCTCCAAATTACCTCTTGTGGGTCGGAGAGATGTTATTGTCAGCCATCTTCCGATGCGCCACCTAGTGGCCCCCCGATACTTCCAGTTACTTATTTATTTGACTCATCTCCTTTTGGAAAGTACCGAGCAACATTCATAAGACTCTCAAAAGTCTCTCATTTAACAACAGATCACTCGCTACGCCTACGTAGCTTCAGCATTGCTACACTGTGTAGCTGACTTTCATCTTAACAAAATAATTACTTCATACGAGTCTCAGACATGGAAACGAAAAGTTGCCACCCCACCATCCAGACATCTTATGAGGTCCTCCTTCCACAGTTCTGAATACCCCCATAGCATTGGATCAGAATACTCAAGAAACTTTTACCCACGCATTGGACTAAGGCTGCAGTCCTATACCCACTTGTCTTGGGAGTAAATTCCATTAGACTCATGGAACTTGCTTGTGAGTAGAGATTAAAGGATTGCAAGCTAAGTTAGCTATGACTTAAGTTTCAGTAGGACCTTTTATTCCAAATCAGGACCAAGAAAGAAGCCCCCCTAATTTCTTATACTGTAGGGTCTCAGTCTAGATTGGAGCCCCTATGGTGACAATTCATTATTATTATTATTTTTGTTAAATACTCAGACAGAACTATGCAGATGTGGCTGTGTGTCATTTGGCCTTCAGCAGTGCAGGTTATGCTTTGCTGCATGAGCAGTTCATTCCCCATTAGTAATCAGTGTAGACAATACTGAGCTGGACGGACCATTGTTCTGCCTGGGTGTAAGACAGCTTGCAAGGTTCCTAACTACGTCAGATGTACCTGTTTAGGGAAGTTTTTAATGTTTGATGTTTTATTGTGTTTTTAATATTCTGTTGGGAGCCGCCCAGAGTGGCTGGGGAAGCCTGGCCAGATGAGCAGGGTGTAAGTAATTTTATTATTATATTATATTATATTTTTATTACTTAGTGAGTGGAACTGGTCTGTTTGATCAGGATGCCTTCCACACATAGAACATGTCTGTTTATAGTCACAGCTGACTATTAAAATGTGTGATAAAACCAGAAATCTGGCAAGTGCTAATCTTAGCAACTGATTGAAGGTATGCAATGGCTTGTGGGGGGTAGTGGTCTGAATTGTTTTTGAATGTTTTACATTGTTTTAAACGTGAATTTATTTTATTTTAAATTGTACTATTTTAATATTTTGTTGTTTGCTGCCCTGGTTTCCCTTGCTCAGAAGAGTAGAATAGAAAATTAATAATAAATAAAATAAAGTCACATGTGGGGAAAGTACTGTTGTGTTCAGGTACTGCTTCTGGGCTTTCCTTGGTTGGCACTGGGAGAACAGGATGCCGCGCTAGCTGGGCCTTTGGTCTGGTCCAGCAGGTTCGCCTTACGTTTGTTGTTGTTTGTTTAAAGAAAGCAAAACTGGTAAAGATGTTGACATCTACCTTGGGAGTGCAATAAAATAACCATTCAGATTTAATTGTTTATCAGACATTACTCACTTGCAGGTGTGTCAAAAGTGTCCTGCGGCAATGACTTTTACAAAGGCCCCCGTTAGCTTCCAGAACAGCTTTCCTTGTATTCATTCATTGATGGTAACCTGTGCAATCATTGGTGCAACTTAGTAATTCACTTTGCAAGAAAAAGAGGTTTTAGATTGATGCAAAAAGGCAATGGCCTTAGGAGTGAACTGTTGCAGAAGTGACATGAAGGAGAAATGGACAAATATGCACATCCCCCCCCCCCCATATGCTCACTGCTGGCTGCTGATCTTATGTTGCCTTCCCTCCTGCCTTTCCTCCACCTCTGGCTTGACATGTCCTACCCTACAAAAATCTTACTCCACTCTTATCACTTGGAATGACTCCATTGATTATAGGACATAGGTGGTTACCTGCCTCTGGTTGTTGTTGTTCATCTTTCTGTTGCTGTTTCATCTTCCTTCCTTCCTTTCCTTTCCAATTATTGTTAACCCAGCCCAATCATAAATTTTGGTCGGATTTGGTATGATCGTCATTGTTTTATTTTTAGCTTTCTGGACCTTAGCAGATTTTCCATAGGATAATGGGAACCCACAGTTAAGAAGAAGAAGAAGCTCTTTTTAACTTGTGGGAATCCCAACATGAAGAGAGATTATTGTGTTCTCAGAGATCTGTGTGGGACTTGCTGCCCAAATATGTTAAAGTAGGCGTTTGTTATCATAGCTCCCCCCACACTCCCATCGGTTGTTCTTCTGAAATCTTAATTATATGATTGCTACAATATGTACGGCTTTTTCATGCTTTTAAGAAGAAATGGGACCTCTGAACTTTAAAAAAAGAGAGAAGTGTAAAGTGTTGTTGTATTATCTGTCTGATCTTATTCTGTTATTTATTGTTTTCTTGACTGTGGATGGGCTTCTTGTGTAAGCTTTGTCCTTTTATGTTCGTTTTAAAGGGAGCTCCCACTCATAAACACAGAATGCCCAGACGTCGCTAGATTAAAAGAATGTCTTTCTGTCCAAACAGTCATCTTTTGTAGAATAAAAATTGGCTGTCTGATATTTAATGAACAGAGGTTTTACTTATCGTGCAAAAATAAGTGGGAGCACTTACTGCATTTCTGATCTGTTTACTTTCCAGAATTTAGAGAACATTCTGTCTTTTAAAAATTGCCACGAAACTGACAAGCGCCATTTCACAAACAGCACAGTTCTCATGCTCCACATGTGCATTTTTGGAGCGCATGGAGCTCTAGCCAGTCATGGGCTTCCCTGTTCATAAGGATGCCAGAGCTTACTCACACATGAGTTCCATATGCGAATCCATTTTTTTGTTTTGTGTATCTACTAGATTGTAGGCCTAACAGCGGGGACAGTCTTCCTACTGATACTTGAAAGCTGCTCTGGGATTTTATTTATTTTTTCCTGCAGCAGAGCATGGCAAAAAAAAAAAAAAAAGAACACTGAGTATTATTATTTTTTAGTACAAGAAGTCACTAGATCAGTCTTCATGCTCTGTGCCAATTAAGCATAATAAAATATATTTTATTAAATGCAATAATTTCAACAAAAAGCACTGAGTTGTTAGGTAATAAATCTGCTTACTAATATTCTGTGTTGCTGTAGCTCTTACAACACTCACAAGGTGGAAATACTCCTATTCCTATTTGCTTTTCCAACTTCATGAATAAGGGGAAATTTCAGCTGGAGGCTTTCGAGTTTCCACTCATAGCCACTACGTGAACTTTTGCATTTCTCTGCTTATCTGGAGTGATTTTCAAATTCATCTCCACTTGCACTGTATGTTGTCATACCTTAACTTGTTTGGGTGTCTTTTTAAGTGTAGCTTTCATTATTCATTTCCTGGTTATTCAATGCTTGCTCGGTGTAAAGTGAGTTAGAGCCATGTTATGAAATAACCATTCATGTGAACGAGTGCTGGGATACCACAGCTACTTGATAATTTAAAGTAAGGGGAAAGCTGCTGGTTAATTCCTTCCCAGCCTAAAAAAGAGATGTCAAAAGTTTTCGCGTTTTGAGTGGCCAAGCCCATTTTCCCTCCCAACTTCTTGAGATGTGGTTGTTGTTCTTCAGGGTGATTACTGTAATAACTAAAGACAGGGAAAGCAATAACAAAAGACAGGGAAAGCATTGCAATGAAAGAAAGAAAATTCCTGATCAGTAGGAAGAAGTACAGAGTGAAGGGAGCAATGAATGAATCCACTTAGATTAGCAAAATTCCATTTGGTTTTTCAAGCACCATTGGGGGAAAAGAGGTTGCATGTCCTGCATCGCTACTCAAAGCAGTGATGTGCTTCTGCTGGAGATGCAGCAGTTATTGCAACTGGTTCTAAATAGTTAATTGCTCACAAGAGTGTGTGCCTTTTCAGGAGCCTTGTAGTGCCCACATCAAACCCTAGTACTTTATTGCTATATTTGGGATCAGGGGGTTCTGGTAACCCCCCCCCTTTTCCACTCTTTCTTTTCCTCCCATAGTTTAGGGAAAGGACTTCACCTCAAGGATGTCATAGGTTGTTAGCGCTCCAGAAGGCCAAGCCTGCCCCCAACAAACATTTCCTTCTTTTTCTCGAACAGACACTCTGACTCTTAATCTCAGCATCGCAGCTTCGAACCCCAAGTTGGGCAAAAGATTCCTGCATTGCAGGAGGTTGGACTAGGTGACATTGTGGTCCCTTCCAACTTTACAGTTCTATGACTCGGTGCTCAACGTTTCATCGGTACTGGAAGTTGAAAAGCATGGGCTCTCTGGCCATTTAGGGACAGGTTGGTGGGAATGCAATTTTGTAAAATGTAATTGTCTTTTGAAATTACAACCTGACGTGCTTCTATATGGCTGCCCTATTTCAGGGTAGCCCTGTTTCGCTTTCTATCAGATAGCCATTAAAGAACATATCAGGCTTGAAATCCAGGCTTCTGAAATAGTCTAGGTGGCTTTGGAGAGGACAGTCTCTGAGCCTAAAGTAGGTCATCGGATTGTTCCAAGATAACCCTGTGCACACTTTTGAGTTCCTTGGACAAAGGACAGCATCCAAACAGAGTCTGAGTAATAGCAACAACTTATTGTGGATTTGGTGCCCTGCTGCAACTGGAAATGCTGCACAATTTTCTAATTGTGTTTTAAAGTGCTTTGAACTGAAGGAATGCCAAGTCAATATATGAAACCTGAGACTACTATAGAAAGGTGCAGAGACTAACTGTGATTTAATAATTTATGCAGTGGGTTATATTCTTCGCCTTCTCCTAATGCAACGATTCCCCCAGACAGCATTTACTCCTGTTGTAGCTTTATAACTACTACACTTTGAAGGGATGGTGCTAATATTGAATTGTGTTGGCTGTTCCATTGTGTGCAAGAGGATCATATTCTTCATGACTTCCAACACACCAAACCTTTCAGTTACCACTATTTCTCGTAACAATATTTGAATACTGTCCTTCATGCAGAGAACTCAGAAGCGTACAAGGTTGTTCTATGTATTGCTTTGAAGTTTGTGTATTTTAATACTTGAAAAAACGCCCTTTTGCAACTTCATTTAATGTATCTAGCTTAGCCATTTAAAAATCCTATGACATTGTGTGGCAATATTTTCCCAGCAGATTCTTGTCCTTAAAACCCTACAGGTACTTCTGTGGATGAGATGAAGGCTTCACAATGACACAGCGAGAACTCATATTTTAGTTCTCAAAATTAAATTAATATAAGGACAACAATAGTGCGCAATACAGCAGATTGTTTTGTTGGTAAATTACAATAATGAAATGTGAATATATTATGTGATTTTGTGCCTGCCTCCCTCCCTCCTCTGTTAGGGCATTTTAAAGACATAATTTTAAAATAGATGCTTTAAGAACATAATTCCAAAATAATACCAGCAAGGGATTGCTAACAGTAATAACATAATATGCTTAAAACTCTGAGAAGTTGCCAGCATTATGAGTAGGTGCAGCTTCTAAATGCTTATAGTGTAATTCAAAACATCATTAGAGGGGTGAAACAATGGAATCAGAACTAGGTCATAAGGATCTTTTAAATATTTCAGTGCATCTGTTAAGGTTTACAGTTTGTCCATTAAAGGCTTAATCATATTGTACTTTTGGATCATTTACAAACCCCTGCAACGACTGACTTGCAGATTTATAGGAGACTTGTCTGACCAGGGGAAAAATACTATTAGAGAAAAGTATTTTAAAACACATTTTCCCTATGTGGACATCAAAACTACAGATCTTAATCTACCCAGAAAACATGAAAGCTTAAGCACCACTTCACACATTACATTTTTTAATATATACCTGAGTAGTATAATACTTCTAATTCCTGGAATTACCGATAAAGTGGTTTGATCCTGTCTACGAGTCCCTTTCACGATCATTTGGCCTTGGATGCTCTATGTCTATGAAGAGACTCTGGTAGAGACTTGCAGTTTTTTCTCTTTTCTTATCCCCACCCCCAATTTCTAATTTCTTATAATATATGGCTTTTGTAAACAACAGTAAACATAAACAATAAATCAGTATCATTCATGTATGGACAAAGTCAATACAAGTAATTTAAGTATCTAGATTTGGGAACAAAATAGAAGATAGTACATTTAATCAGGAGGAAAAGAGAGGGGGGAAATATAGAATTGAAACATCTCTGTAGCACAGCTAAAAAGTATTGTGTGTGTCCCCATCACTAACAATGGTTTGCCTACTTTGTGTGCCACTTTGCACATCTAATTTGCATTGTGGTTGAGACAGGTTGCCTTTTTTTTTTTTTTTTTTTTGCCCCGTGTGGCAATTTTCAGAAGTTGAGTTATGAGCAGACTTCAAACAACCAGCATTCTTTTCTTCCTTTTTTTTTAAAAAAAATATTTTTAATTAGTTTTTACACATATTCTCTAGCATAACATCCTTTTAAACATCATTTTGAAATTTTTGGCTATCACAGCCTAAGACTTCCTTCAACCTCAACTGATGGTTTTCTAAAGTCTTTCTAATTATGCATTTTGTTACTATAATTATTGCTATAAACTCAAATTTCCAATACATCTATTCTTAATTCTTTTCACAATAATTTATAAATTGCTCCTTACAAAACTTCTTTTAACCCTACAAGCAATGTCAATTGGTTACAATTGCTTTCCAATTATATCCAAAACTTCTTCCATTCCTTTAGGAAAATTTGGTCCTGCTAGTTTCAAATTTTCCCTGTTAGTCTCTCCATTTCAACATAGTTCATCAGTTTCTCTTTCCACTCTTCTTTAGTTGGTGTTTCTTCTTGTTTCCATCTTTGGGCTAATAGTATCCTTGCTGCAGTTATCGCATATAAAAACAATTTTTTATCATTCTTATGAATTTCTGTACCCACAATACCCAATAGAAGGGCTTCTGGTTTTTTAACAAATGTATATTTCAACATTTTTTTATCTCATTCTAAATCATTTCCCAGACGCCCTTCACTTTCTTACATCAAACAACCAGCTTTCACGTGGGCCTTGATTTTTGTGAATCCTAGTGCGCTAGGAATGGGAAACTTGTGGCCCTGACAATTGGCCAAGCTGGCTGGGTCTGATGGGAGTTGGAATCTAACAACAGAGGGTTGTTTGTATTTTAAAACCGATATAGGCCTTTTCCATATTTGAGCAATATTTGGCTATTAATCCATGCTTTTCCTATTTAAATTAGACCAGAGTAGTCCAGATCTCAGGGGAAAGCACTGAGATTGGTGTTTGCGGGTAGCGTCATGTGGACTATACAGATTAAATGGGAATGAAAACAGCTGCAAGCACACCCCATGTTTTTTTAGGGGGGAGATTTCTGCTCAGGGAATTGTCACAATCAAGTACATTTCCATCATCCACTTCCAGGTTGAGATGGGAGCTGACAAGTGAATTTCCAAATGTATTGTGATGTTTATATATAGTTGGATGCAAAATGCACACACCATATTTAACATTTAAGCAGTAGTGCCTTTGTGATCTCTGTAGGAGGTTACAGCACATTACACTATTTGAATTTGAATTCTTTTCTGAAGTCTCATTTGCCCCGGTTTGCCAAGAAATGGTTCCGAGTGCATTTAAAAGTGCAAATTGCTTTGCAGGCGTGACAAACTCATTAAACCTTATGGCAAGTCTGTGGGATACAGATCATTAACACTCACATTTTGCATTGGTTATGAGTAAGTTTGGTTGTGGATATTCCCATGGGTTTCTGTTAAATAGAGGGAAGGGATTAACAGAAGGTCATGCTGTGGTTAGAACTTATACCTAAGCCCTCTGCAGAGCTTAGGTATTACAGTCCTGAAAAGCTAACATGAGAAGAAAAGGGTGGCAAGGCTACACGATTAGACGCACTACTGCCATCATACAACATGCACTGGCTTTGATTACTTCTGCAGCAGGAAACCATTTCTACTTGTGAAGACTCCCCTTGCAGCTAAGAACCCTGATCTTTCCAAGTTCAGAGGACAGTTCTCTGTTGGAAGTGGTGTCCAGTCCAAGGTCAGATTAATGATAAAAAAATAACTCCACTAAGGAAAAGTAGATAGGGGCCTTGAGGTTTCTCATCAGCAATGAGTATATTGAGTCACAGACTTGACCAGGCACACAGATGTATCCCACTGTTTCTATTTAAATTTTACTAATTGTTTCCAAATTTGCATCTATGCCTATAAAGTAGCATGTGACGGTTTTATGCAAGTCTGTGTACTTTGTAACTCTTTACGGCCCTTTTAACAATATGTTGGTGGCTACAGTTCCCAGGATTCTTTGGGGGCAAGCCATATTCTTTAAATGTGTGTTAAATGTGCTTCTGCTGTGTGGTGTAGATGTGCCTTGTCTAGCATCCTATTACAGTAGTGAACTAGATGCCCATGGGAGCTTGCATGCAGGACTTGAGTGTAGAGTTCTGAACCATGTGGGTTTAGCGCTCTAAACCATGTGGGGAGCCTACTTGCCTAGAGGTCACCTTCATTCAGACCTTCCCCTCCTCCATGCATGGAAGGTGGGGGAGGGGGTTAAAGAGGGGGGCTGGGCCTTCGAGTGCAGTCCTACTCTTCCTCTTACACAGTGGTAATCACATGAGGGGACAGCGAGTGAATGGGGCTTTTGTGTAACACGAATTCTACTGCAAGATGAACAAGAGATCTGATTCAGAGACGTCTTTGGAACCATCGTTTGGAATAATGGACCGAAAGGGTTGGGAATTCAATAGAAATGGAAGCATTTAAGGCAGACGGGTCAGTAGATGCCCAGTGTTCTCGGCAAAATCCATTTGTTGTCTAAGTGGTTGCGCTTTTGTGGCGCCTACTTTAATTAAGGCCCTGACAGGATTTCCATTATAAGCCCATGTTTTAAGAGGTTTATTGCTCGGCTGTAAAAATTTGCTCCAGGCGGCCTGTCTCAGCCTGAAAATGTTTTCTCAAATTTTGAAAAAATAATAATAAAACAAATTAAGTTATGCAAGTAAGGCTTCTGAGATGCTCGTTTTCAGTGGCATGTAACTAAATCAGCTCTCATGTGACACCAGTCTTGTTCTTCAAGCTCTAGAACAAGGAGGTGCCAGTCGAAGTGATCTGATGCTGTTAAAAGCAAAGCTTGCATTTGCAAAAGTGTCTCGGTCCTGTGTACCTATAAGACCACCCATCGCAAGCTCTAAGTTCAACCAGGAGAGCTGTCAGCAATGCAGTGCACAAGGCCAGTACAGAGGGCATGTGGGGATGTATTTTTGGCATCTGCCCAATCACTTTTGCTCTTGCTAAAGTCCAAGCCTAGGCATTTTCTGCAAATCTTGTTAAACCATTTTTTTTTTTATCTGACTTTTTGTGGTTAGGAATGAGGTAGCTGAAGGAAAGATTAGAGATGCTTCCATAGGAGACGGTTACATACAAGAATAGCCATACTTGGTTCATTCACATTTTATGTGGTGTCCAGTCATTTTTCTGCCGTTTTATGTTTGATCCCCCACAATCATTATTGAAACTGCAGAAAATGTGGCCATTTATTTGTACAAAGAATAATATAGCATGGCACAGTAGAGTGATTTTCCATAGGTGTGTTCGAGAAAAACTGCAGTTGAGATACCCGGTGAGAGGATGGTTCAGGAAACCACAGGAGTGGGGAGTTGTCTCTCCCTCGGGTCCTCTTCTGGACTTGGCATCTGGTTGGCCACTGTCAAGAACAGGATGCTGGTCTAGATGGTCAGATCCTGAAAGCTCTTTCTGTGTTCTTCTAGTGAAATAATGGTGTGGATTAGTGATGTTTTACCATTTCCTGTTTGCAGTGCCAATCTGCAATGTCCCTTCCTGTATTACTTTTCTTTCAGAATTTGTACACCACTTAGAGAGTTTTATGATAAAGCAGTATTTCAGGGGTGGTTAACCTGTGGCCCTCCAGATGTTTTAAGGACTCCAGCTCCCCCCAGCCCCAGGCAGCATGGCCAGTGGTCAGGGATGATGGCAGTTGGAGTCCAACAATATCTGGACAGGCACAGGGTTCATCATCCCTGCACGCTATAATTCTTCCTCAATAAATGAGGTACCAGGTCCTGGAAGAAGGGAGTGGTCTTTATGCGTTCTGTCCTCCTTTGATAATGAAGAACAGAAATTTACTGGTGTCTGCCTCTCTCTGCTAGATGCTCGAGCCAGCTCCTGATCTGGGTAACAACAGGGTCTCCGATTACTGGGAATATTTAATATTCAGAGAGATGTTTATCTAGCAAAGCCGGTTTTCTCAAACAAAGCTTTCACTTGCCCCCAAGATCTCAAAATGCATCTTGTGGAAATAGAAATTAGAAGTTGACTTTTAAATGTACAGTATGCACAGTACTTCTGTGCAAGTAAACTGGAATTCCACCTATGTGGTTTTTTTTTATTTGTAAATTATACATAAGCTTTCTAACTGCTGCAAGCATCACCTCTATTATTTAATAGGCTTCCCTATCAATAAATTATGGAATTTCAGTGGTATGCAAATTCATATCAATATTTGGGTCCTTCAGAACTTCAGACCCCAAACACACTTAAATTATACATACTAATGTAGTGATACTCCACAAAAGTGTTTCCCCCCCTCGCTTAGATAGTACTTTCTATAAAGCTATGCTTTGATCTGCAAGTTTTATTTCCCAGTATAAGGGCAAGAAAGGTGTGTACCAGGCATACTTTGTTTAAAACTGAAATGCCAATTACGTGCTGTTTGAAATAGACACCTGAACTATAACCATTATTTTAAAAGGAAGGGATTTGTGGTATGTAATAAAGGTGGTGGGCCATTGGGTTAAAAATGTTCAGAAATGGAAAGGACTTGCACAACACAATAAAACGTTCTCTAGCGATGAGTAATCAACCAAAGGCTGAGATATGTGTTGGTGTATGTCTGTGTGTATTTGTATGTATTTCCCCAGATTAGGTTATATATTTCTTTGCCGTTGCTTATCTGTGCCCCGTTCATTCTGATACATTTCATCTAGCAAGAGTCCTCTTTCGGTCTCTCACTAGAACCCTTCTCTGAGGCTACCAGAATACACAATAGGAATCAATCTCATGATTCATAGCCCCATGATTCATCTTCACTTTCTCAAACCAAAGTCAGTTTTTTTATGCTTGCTTTCACATGGTATGCTCCAGACATCTTTTGAGATGACAAGCCACCATATTCAGATTAAAGGTCTAACATGTTCCCCCAGTGCCTAGTTCTGAAATTCTTCCTTTGTCCACCCATTTCTCCCCCCCCCCCTTTATTTTCCTCTTGAGATTAGTTCTCCTCTATTATTTTTTTGCTTGACGAAGCAGGTTCTTTTGGTGGAGCATATGAAACTGTGTTAACATGAACTATGGTTATTTTAAAACAAACTAACTTCAAAATTAGGGCAGCACTTTTTATTAGGCAAACAAAAATGTCACAAAAAGATCTTCAAGTTTTCAAGCAGTCCACAACTCTTCATTAGACTAGACAGCTTCTTAAAAATAAAAATAAAAAGGTGTGGGAGAAGAGAAAAATGATCTGGTGATAAATCTATCTATATCTGCATCTAATAAAAGTTTTAATTTGGAGTGTGGAAGAGCTAACAGAAATTAGAGATCTGTGGACTTTGCTGTCCAGGGCGCAGCTTGTATTCCCTTCCCCTCATTACCCCATCCAACATGTTGAAATAGTTTTTTCTCCCTATCCCATTGTTGTTGTTGTTGGCATCACACAACAGATTATACGTTGTTCATCAAGCTCATATTTAGATTCAGTACATAAGGAATCATGTTCAACATAATCTGCTTCTTTTGTTAAGTAGATCGCTTAGCACATTCTCTTTTGTAGGGACAATGGGCCTTTGCAGAACTAAAGACTTGGCCAAGTATATGTGATTGGTTGCCCTTGTATCTAAAGATAAACGATATCATTTGGATACAATAATGTCAGCATAACGTATACTGTGTCGTTACGTTATGGATACAAAATCCTTTTTTAAAGCCAATACAACTTGCTAATTTGCCATGAAAACTGACAAAATGTAGGAAATGAGCAGATTTGCTCAGGCCAGATAAATGCAAACCCTGCAGGGCACATAGACTCTTACCTTGCATTTTAAAAGGGGCGGGGGAATCCTTGCATGATCTGTAAAATAAATTATAAACCGAAACATCTCCTTGCCCCCCCCCCCTTGTACAGTTGCTGTGAAATAAACTAGCCTAGCCACTAAGGGTTTTAGCCAATGAGTGAAGCCAGAGCTGTGATTGAACCCATCATTCATTCTCTCTCTGGAAAACTAGGGTGAGGTCCAGAAGATCAAAGACTGTGGGAGGGGAATCCCCTTGGGGTTTTCAGTGTGCCATTTTTGTTCACTGTATACATGCTTCACATGTGGTTGAATTGTAGCTGAATAATTATGAAAGGCTTTTTTTATTTTGAGAAAGCAAATTAACTTTTTTTAAAAAAAGTATTTAGTTTAAGAAAGTAGACTTTAATTTACTATTCCGCTTTGTGCATTGGTATACCAATATAACAGGGGCACATGATAATAAAGATCAATCCTAGAATACCTTCTGATGTCTAAGCATAGTGTGTTTAAGTTGCGAGTAGAAAATCCTGGTGAATAACGAAAGTAAGTTGTTTATTCAAAGTGCATATTTTCCAAGATTCCTGCAAATGCCAGTAAAGAATGGTTTTTGTCCTCCAACACACACTTTTTGAGTGTGGAAACATGAATGTAGAAAAGTGAACAAATAGAAACAGCCAAAATTGAAATTATTTTTCATCTGTACGCTGTGTGGAAGATTCCAGGGAGATCCCAGTCTGTTGCTGTAATCTGGCTATAGCTAGCATGGTAAACCATAATGATTCCTTTGGAGGTGAGTCATAGAAAATGGGTGAGTTTTACCCCCCAACAAATTCAAAATTTTATATTTTTCCTTAACAAGGGGGGACTGCCATATCGGTAAAGATTTATTTTAAAGGGGTGGGGCCACAAGGGAGGAGGAGGAGTGTGGTTTGAGGAGGAACAAGGTGGGGACAAAATGCCTACCGCTACCTGACCCTAAGGACCCCTAGGAAGCTAGACCCATCCCTGCGTCTTGGCAGTAGATTGCTTGGGGAGGGGAGAAAGCAAGGGACCCAATGCGCATGCAGTATTCTGGGCCCAGGAAATCCTTTTAGCATTCCTGGTTGCAAGCATGCAGATTCTGATTACTTCTGATGTCAACAGTGGCTCTGCAGTGAAATGACACTGGCCTTTGTCATCCCTCACCTCCACTACCACCTTCCATGACACAAGCTAAGAGTGGGGACAGCTGCTTCCACCTTTATCGGTTCACTGCGGCAATCTTGCTTAGCAAAACTCCTCACTAGCCTTTCTGCCTGTGCTGGAAATGTGTGAATGTATCTCTCAGTAATTTAGGACATTTTCTTTCGATTGCTTGAAAGTATGAAAAATTAATGCGTTGGATCAAGACTAACTCAGGATCCAGGTAAAATCAATGGGACTTAAGTCAAGTTTTGATGAATAACTTGCCCCATCTGTTGAGCATCGTGCAGCTAACTTGTAGGGCAATGCTATACATGTCTACTCAGAACCTTGTTTCATTGAGTTAAGCGAGACTTACTCCTGGGGAGGTGTGTCTAGCAGGGGTTGGAAGCCTGTTGCCGTTCAGATCTTGCTGGACTACAACCCCTGTTGTTCTCAACCACAATAGCTGGGGTTGACAGGAGTTGGGAGTCGAAAATCATCTGGAGGGCTGCCGGTTCCCTGTCTCTGGTGTTTCAGATTGCAGTCAAATCCATTATAGGTAAGCTCAACTTTCATAGGTGCAGCAATATACAACTGGCAGGTACACAGAACTGTTCATCACAATCTGCATCATGTCATGAATAATTATTATGCCTTGCTTAAAAGTCTACTCAGTATCATTTCCACAGAAAGATGATCCAATGGTATGCAATGCGTTTTGCAATCTTTTTCATCTTTTCACCTTGTTGCCAACAATCTTTCAGGACTGAGATCTGAGATGGACTGAAATATAATATGACCTCTAGAGTGTAGTGTTACAGAGGCTGTGTTCAGAGGATCACTATTGTAGAATGGTTTCTGCTTAACATTTTATCTACCACATCGCGTTCTCTGCAGAAATAGTTAATGGATGTTTCTTCCTGATCTTTTGATTTCCCACCCCTGTGGAAGAGTTTTGCGCACATTGGACCCAATGACATTAGTGGAACTAACTTAGTCATCGTCATTAATTTGAGTGGGTCTACTCTGAGTAGGGCTAGCATTGAGTACCACCCAAACTGTCTGCCTCCTGACTTGCCAGGCCAAACTCCTTAACTCACCATTTCCCACTTCAACAAGTTCCTGGCCCCATCCTATTTCTGCCTGTGCTTCCCAAAGCTGAGGATAACATGAGACGTTTCTCAGAAGACCTTTTTTGTGGAAGAAATCTTTTATTTTTCTTAGCTAGATAAAGTCTGCTTTTCATAATCTTCTCCATCATGTGCTGGGGGTGGGGGAGAGAGAGAGTAGATGTCATCCTCTCTGTAGGCCACCTTCCTCCAGTGTCGCAGAATGGCACCAGGTAGGTTCAGGGATTTTTGGAAGATGTAAACGGTAGCCAGACTACCAGCACAGTTGCTACTGCTCCCACTTGCAGAAGCAGCAGCAACAACCCCCAACCCTGAAAGGCAAACAAACAAACAACCTCAAGTGTGCTATTGTGACTGTTGTTGGTGAGACCCACTAGTCTCCACCACTAGAACCAGGGCTTTTTTTCAGCCAGAACTCACCAGAACTCATCTCCAGCACCTCTTAGGTGGGCACCATTGCCATTATAAGAGAACAAGGGAGGCACTCATAGTAAGTTCCAGCATCTCTTTTTCTAGAAAAATAGCACCTTTGGGATAATTTTTACTCCCCACTGCAGAAGTTCAGGATTTATTTATTTTTAACACATCAGTTTCTTTGCCCACAGATAGAATAGAGCAGGGGTTTTCAACCAGTGTGCCGTGGCACCCTGAGGTGCCCTGAATGCTGGTCAGGGGTGCCACAGGCAACACTGGCCTCTGTTCCTCTTTCCTTCCCCCACTCTTCGTGTCTCTGCCTCCCCAAGGCTTGATCAGCTGTTTGTTGCAGCAGCCCTGGCTACAAGCTCCGCAGGCAAATGGTGGCTCTGGGGCTGGTCAGGGAGTGCTTGTTGCCTGGAACTGAGGCAGCCTTGGAGTAAGCAGGTGAGGGAGCCTAGCCAGCTAGTCCACCAGCCCTTGCAGTTGGGAATAGACAGACAAGTTGAAGGCTGGGCAGGCGGGCAGGCACTGTGCTGGCCTTTCTTGTGCTTGCTGTGTGCAAGGCCTGCCTGGGAGCAGTGCCTGGGACCGGTGCTGAGGATGAGCCTTTCCACCATGTAGGCCCTGCAGCACCCACTGCTGCCACTGCTGCTTCCCAAGGTAAAGTGTTCACCCTTGGCCAGTCTCCATTAGACCACTAAGGCTTGGTGCATCCTCTTCCCAGGCCCCTGTGGGGCAGTGTGAGGAGGTACCTCTCTTTGGGATGGTAGGGGCAGCTCAGACACCAGGGCAGCAGAGCCCAGAGGACTCACAAGAGAGGGGAGAGGAGAGGAAGCTGAGATAACACTGCACAAGGGAGGGTGTTCGAAAAAGGGTGAGAGGCTGCCAGCTCTGCAGGCAAGGGGTGACATAACTGGGCTCCTGAGCCCCACAGGGGTGCTGCAGAAAGAATGCAGTTGGTCAAGGGAGCCGTGGACTCAAAAAGGTTGAAAACCTCTGAGTTAGAGAATTTTGTGAAGGCATTTGCTCACAGCTCTGTCACAGGCCTTCTGTCACACATGTGGACAGGAACCTTGAAGGTTATCTGGCGCAAGCACAGAGAACCTGACAATGCTAGAAGGCTGTTATCTGCAATATATTTAGATCACCGAAGATTCCCGAAGCCTCACTGGCAAATATTGCATATCCTTCATTAATTTCTAATGTACAGGCTTGAATAACTTGATACGTCCAGTCACAGGTAATTAATACATATTTTGAGTAATGCCAATTACTTCCACTTATCTTATCAAATATCTTTCATCTGCCCAATCAGGGTGATATGAAATTTGAGGAGAAAGCAGGGAGTTTAATTTCCTTATTGAGCAGCGCCTTTTGACCAGAACAGTGACAATTGTTTTCTGTCACTAATAAACGGATTTCGGTTAACCCAGCTGGTGCAGCAGATAATGTGCTGGATCAAGGATATGTATGCCAGCTGGAAATACTTAAATATATTAATATTGTTATTATTATTTAAGCCATTTCCTAATATATGTCAAGAGAACAAACTGTACAGCGGATTAGCATATGCCTGCCAGCACTTCCAGTTTTTCCTCATGATTCACTGACTCCACCTTGAAGTAAACGGTTCCTTGGCCCAACACAATTCACTTGAGATTTTGCTTTCAAAGAAATGTAGGGACAGGAAAGAAAAAAAAATGTCATTTATATTCTGCCATAGCAATTCCCATATCTCTTTTAAAGACCGTGAAGTTATATTTTGTTTCCTGTTTCACTTTGTGGCCTGGAGTCAGTGGGTTTAGCCTTATAGTTATTTCTTGCTCAATTACTTGTGCGCTAAACAACGTCAAGAGACTTTTCTAGTGCATTGTCCTTTAACTAACCTTGGGTTAGTTTAGGATTGTGCCAACCAGGGGTGTAGTTAGCCAGGGTTGCGGGTCATTGATCCATTATGTTTTTTGGGAGCAGAGTTCTAGGAAAGTCCCCATGTTGGCACCCTACAACCCTGCTCCCAACGAGTGATGATTTGCATTGACTTGTGCATTGCTGCTGCAAAGTTCTCATATTAATTGCCTTCTAAGTAGCTAAAGAACGAGACTAATAGGTCATTATCTGCAGCACCCAAGATTTTTCCCTCAGGCAGTTTTGCAATTTTGCACCAGAATGTCCTTGCCAAGAGCATTGCCAAGGACATTCTGGGCTATCTAAAGGCTCTGCTCTCTGCCTCCTCCTTCCCTCTGGGGAAACGCTTGAAACGGGCTTCATTTGAAGGCAAATTGCTATTGCTTTGGGAAGGACCCTGGTATTTTGAAGCTGAGGACTTGTAATTTAATTTCTGCACGTTTATGTCTCTACCCTGTAAGGGTTGGTTTTTTAAAAAAAAAAATATTTTACTTGTGGGCTGTGTTATTGAAACTTTAAAAGCTGCTTTGCTTTGTTCTGCAAAAACCCAAAAATGTTTTGCTCTGAGCGTGTGTTTGTGTGATTTGCTCTGAGTTGCAACTTATTCTCAGCAAAAGCCAAGCCTCTTGCTCTTTCTACCTTTGTCGTCTACTTGATGAACTAAAAACAAACAAACCAACCCATACCCTGATCCTGTATATATTGTTCATCAGAACTCCAAACAAACGTAAGAGACCGAAAGCTCATTTTTGATGTATAGTCTTAGAAGATTGCATAATCTTAGAAGGCGGCAGGGCTGTGAGGAGGTGTGGAATGACTGTCATAAAGGAACCCTGCACTTCTGAATTTGCCACTACGCTACCAGCACCAACCACTGGCGTCCAAAGGTTGTTTTGAGAGGATATAGGACTCTGTGTGTGAGGGGTGGGTGAGAAAAGGAGAGAACCCAAAACTGACAGATTTGTTCCTCCCCCATCTGGGAGGTGGGTTCTCAGTCTTTGGCTGGGTATAATAAGATCCTCATTGCTTTAATCTGTTCCTGATTGTAAACACCCCCAAAGTGTATTGCTTTATTATGGTGTGAGCTTACATAGAACTCACTGTACCAGGTGTATAATACAGACCTCTATCCAAATATGAAGTGGACCAGTTTTTTTAAAAAAATGCGTTCACAACCCCCCCATGAATGTTTCTTAAAAACAGGAAGGAATTGTTTTAAAGGGAAATGCCAGGTGGGGAAAATACACAGAGGGATTAATCAGTGGAAGTAAAACTAACCAGCTCATAATGTTAAGGACATGCAATCATGAGGACATAGTCCTGCGCAAGAAATACTGTTTCTTATACACAGTGATATGTTCATGGGAATGAAAGCGGAGCAGCAATTGCTATGAAGGATCAATACTTCATTGGGTGGGCTGTGAGAGCAATATGCAAGTGTATCAAGACAATGCATTAAGTGGTATACATTGGTACCTCGGGTTAAGAATTTAATTCATTCTGGAGGTCTGTTCTTAACCTGAAACTGCTCTTAACCTGAAGCACCACTTTAGCTAATGGGGCCTCTTGCTGTAGCTGCACTGCTGCTGCACAATTTCTGTTCTCACCCTGAAGCAAAGTTCTTAACCCAAGGTAATATTTCTCGGTTAGCAGAGTCTGTAACCTGAAGCATATGTAACCTGAAGTGTATATAACCCGAGGTCCCACTGTATGTTGTAAGAGACTTTTTTTTTAAGAAAGCATGACAAGAAAAGACAGGGGTTGACTATGCTTCGCTTCACAGAAGTGAAGAAAGATTGTTTTATGCTTATAGTATGTCTTTTGTGCTGCTCAGCCCATCAGCTGCTTCCCATAGTGTTTTGATGTGGTTTCGCTGAATCACTTGAGGACTTTAAGTGGGAGTAGATGTCAGCTCTTTGTTCTGGCCCCAGAAGGATAGGCTGGGTCAGATGATTTTTGTGCCTGGGATGCATTCACATGTGAACTTCCACTCTACCTGCTCCTCTTCCATTCAACAGGGCCCCACCCCACCCCACCCCAAAGAGTGGGGAGAAGTGGCTTCCAATCTGCTGGAGGTAACAAGCCATTGTTTTCACTTCAGCAACTCTGTGTGGTGCTGCTGAGAATCCTTGACAGTGTCTGTAGCACAATGGAAACTCAGTTTGGAGGGAAACTAAGACTGCACTTGGCGGAAAGATCTGTCAATATTCTGACTCCAAAAAATGAGCCATGCACAATGAATGTGGTGGTACATTACTGCAGAAGTGGGGGGTCTATGGCCCACAGGCAAAATTAGACCCAAATTGACCCATGAGGCTATTCCACAAATAACACCCAGTTGGCCCACACCTGACAGATGTGGGGGGCAGGTAAAGACACAGCTGCAAAGGAACAAGTGGGAGCCTTGGAATTCACACCTAATTGTTCAATGGTAAGAAAGGCATGTTGTCAGTGCCAATCAGCCAACTGAGAACTCCCTGGTGTAGCTTGACTTGTGTCTAAGCCAGGCTACAAAGGAAGAAAGGAAAGGATGGGCAGCGTGCTCAGAATGCCATTAAACTATTACTTCTTTTGATGTTGGGTCTCCTGGCGTCTTGCCAGGTGATTGGCAGGTGGGCAGCCCTGCCTCCCTGTCAGCATGGTACATGGAGAACTGGGATTTGGCCAGATCCTCTTACCCACTCCTGAATCACTGGGCCAATCTGTTTTGTGTAGAAGCATTAAGGAACCTTTGTGAATCTTGTGGGTATATTCCATCTCTGGATGAAACAGGAAAGGAAGCTGGTGTTGTGCCTAAGGAAGATGGGATTGCCTTAAATTGTGATCCGCCAACCTGGGGTATTGCCCATATATTTTTTTCATTTCCCTTCCAGCTGGTCTCACAGTTATATTTGACTTCATGCTTTAGGCCACGTTCGGCCTGCTCTTCCCACTTCTCCTGCCGGAAGACTTTTAAGCGTCCCACTGAGCAATGACATCAGGGTGCAGAGATTCATCTGTTCGATTTCTGCCTTTGCCCCTATCTGGTTCAGAGGGAAAGAATACATAGATCTGGGTAGTACACAGAGGGCAGCCCGCTCCAAAGCACCGTTCTTCCAGCATGTGAATGTTGGAACAAATGGGAAGTAAGCATTTTCTGCTTACATCAGGGACGGGGAGCCAAGTGATTTGAACCATTGTCCATGCTGATTGGGGCTCATCGGAGTTAGACTCCAACAGTAACTGGAGGACCACAAGTTACCCATCCCTGGCTTACGTGGTGCAGAGGTTAAGCCGGGTGCCTTAGCACAGGTGCGTAAAACCTGAGATCTACCAGCTAGAGCTAGGTGCATGAGTGAATTCTCCTAAACCAAATATTATTTTGATCCATCATGAGTGTGGAGGAGATAAACAGGTCGGTCAAGATCACTAGACGTGCCTTTGTTCTCTGATGAGGGAGGGGCCACCTCAGAAACCCAGATTCTCTTTTGTGTGACTTAAAAGGCTTTTAGTGCCATTTCTGCAAATAGTGTCATGCACGAAGAAAATGAATGCTCTTATTTCATTGTTCACCTCAACTGCTTGAGGCATGCTATGCTTTATGCAAAAGTTATTTGCTAAGTGCTTTGTAATTAAGATTATATAAGCAATGAGAGTTTTATATTTATGGCATGTACCGTGAAAAGGTTCATTGTCTAAATCTCCGCACTTCAAGGTAGGAAACAAAGCTGCCATGGCGTGGTCCAAATGATTACAAAGACCATGGAGTAATTCCAGCTTAATTAATAAATACATCCATGGGGGCGGGGGGGGGAGGCTGTTGCTATGCCACACACCCTTTTGCCAGCACATGATCTTAAAGTCAGAGAATTGGAATTCATAATTTTATCACTTGATAAAAGTGAACCAGTTTCCTTGTTTTCAAAATGCACAGAACAGAATACAGTATGTGTGCACTTCAGGAACACAGAAAGTTGCCCTAGTCCATCTACTCAGTATTGTCTGCACAGACTGGCAGTAATTTTCTAGAATTGTCTCCCAGCCCTACCTAGAGATGCCAGGGATTGAACTTGCAACCTTTTGCATGCAAAGCAGATGCTCTATGACCCATCCCCAGAGGAGAAGCTGGGTTTGCTAAAATATGAACTACTGAACCCCCTAAGCTAAATATCACTCCTTCTAATAGTGAATTTTCGTGCGAGGTACCAACAGGATTGTAGCCAAAATGGGGTTACTGAAAAAGAAGAGAGAGGTATCAGTATGCTGAAGGGAACCCTAAGTTTTACCGAAGCACAACAAATTGTTAACCAAAAAAAACCCCTAAGGAGGCGAGGACTGTGTTCAACTAAGTTCTGTTCAAAGTAGGCCCACTGAAATTAAGGAACCTTAGTTAGTCATGTCTATTAACATCAGTGGGTCTACTGTGAGTAAGATTAACATTAAATATAACCCAAATTCCTAAAACAAAACCCCAATAAGAACAGAGTATAGTGTTTACCTACAGAAGATTGAGTGTTAGAAAGGGAAGAAAGTTGTGTGGTGTGAAATGCCTAGTTTGACCTCTTAATGCCTTATAGCAGATACTGTAGTGCTCTCATCATACCTGAACACTGACCATGCTAACTGAGACGGGTGGACATTGGAATTTTACAACATCTGGGTGGCCACAAGCTACCATTTCCTGATTTGTTGCAACCTAAAGGAGGGCACAGCTGGTTGGCTGGCTGGCTGGCTGGCAGCTGGAACAGAAGTATTCCTATTATTAGGTGGCAATATACTGCAATGTTTTGTTACAGATCTCACTTGTAATGCTGCTGCAGGTACTTGATGGAAGAAAGAAATAAGACATCAGAATATTGGATAGCCAGGACCACAATTTTTATTGGCATGATTGCAACAAGATCTGCAATTCTAACACGTGTGGTGCTTAGCTAAGCTCAGGAACTGCCTAGTGACTCAATTTGCTTATAGAACTAGGGGTTAGTCATGCCCGCTAGACCCTTTTCTGTTAACCACACTTGTTCCAGCTGCTTAGTCCTATAACACTCTAGGAAGTGTCTATGAACACATTAAAACCTAGGTCACAACCATAAGGAGAGCCAGTGTGGTGTAGTTGTTAGAATGTTCGGCTAGGACCTGGGAGACTAGGGTTCAAATCTTCCCTTGGTCATGAAGCTCAATGGGCAACTTTGGACTGAAATTGGGAGCGGGTAGCCACGTACCCCACCTTGAGCTCCTTGGAAGAAAGGTGGGAAATAAATGAACCATATATACATATTATATATATATATATATATATATATATATATATATATATATATATATTCCTTTTGGGAGACATGTGCATATGATTCTGTGAAGCAAACCTTTGAATAGTTGGAAGGTGCAGCCTGTCAGATGGGTGTAATTCACGTTCCAGTCTCTCTTTTTTATATATATAAATTTTTATTAATTTTCCAACATATATTAAGACACAATACAACTGACAATACATAAACAAACAAACATATAAACACGTATAATTTCATAACCTCTTTTTCTTAGACCTTATTTCAACGACTTCCCCATACCTCCCTTTTCTGCATCCCTGTTTTAAACTTTCCCAGCAACCCCTAATTTCAGTTACTTAAAATTCACTTTCTTTAATCCTTTTTCTCTTACCCAATTATTTGTCACTGCAATTCTGTTTTACATTACCCATGACATTTTAGCACTCATTAATTTTACAACAGTTCTTAAGATAAACTTTAAATTTCTTCCAATCTTCTTCCACCGTCTCTTTCCCTTGGTCACGGATTCTGCCAGTCATCTCGGCCAGTCCCATATAGTCTATCACCTTCGTCTGCCACTCTTCCAGCGTGGGTAGTTCTTGTGTCTTCCAATACTTTGCTAAAAGAACTCTTGCTGCTGTTCACGTTCCAGTCTCTTGGCACAGGCAGGCATTCAGGGTGGCTCTCACCACCTACCAGTACAATGCCTAGGCTAACAGAAGAGCCATTTCTCCCCTTTGCATAATGAAACAGCATATTTATGAGCAGGGCCCTCCAAATCATTATGATCGGTTTTGGAGGAAGGTTTTTCTGGTTAAGCATGAGCTTACAAGAAACTACTATTGGGTGTCCTTGCTTTCTCCCTGCACTTTCTGAATTTAGAAAGATGATTCATAATCTCAATACATGAAATTTTACACAGCTATAGCTCTTTTTGCTGCACTTTTCAGAGGATGTACTTCACTCCTTCCCAAAGAGAACAGGGGTGTTTTGCCTTAGCCAGATAGCACATTTGATCTGGAAATATGTGGCAATGATATCACTGATACGTAATATTTTTAGAATCAGGGTATTCCACTTAAGTTGGTCTGTATCAGAACAGCGTTCTAGCTGAGTAATTTAGGATTTTATATGAGTTTCTTATAATGTAGGCCAGATTTTGTTTTTCAGTTGTTTCACTGAACTGATACACGCACCTGAAAAGTTGTTGTAACTCATTATGTTACTTCATAAAACTCATTGCGACGTAATTCTTCGTGTCTTTTCCCCTGCTTTGATTATATAACTCCATAAATGTACCCTTTACACATCTTTCACGTGTCACAAACTTCAGGCAATAAACTTTATAGGAAACCATTCATGACGACAGTGATTTAGAAATGCCGCTCGTTAATAGACAATTGCCGTAATGTTCCTAAGCACTGTGCTCTTGCAAAGATAACTATTATGCTGCGCCTCTCAGTAGAAACACCAAAATGGAAGTTCAGCACATTCGAAGTGCACTTACATTTTTGCATATCTCTTTTTTTAAATTGCCATTATTGTGCAAGCCTTAACATGGCTGAATTTATCTGCAGTGCTGCCCTTTAAAATCTGAAGACATGATAAGGAAACTCAGCTCGAGGACCATGTCTTTCTCATAACCTTTGCTACCTCCTACGTAAGTATAAAAGCAGTCAAATGCTCTGCAGCTGGAAATGGCCTATGCGGTGGCAAGAAGCCAGCATCCTTTCACTGTGACAGTTAAAAAAAAAACCTTAATGATTAACAAATGGCTTCTTTTTTTTCTTTTTAAAGTCTCTTCTTTATAGCCTCCTCACAGATAGTATCTTAATAAGCAGCTTCTGATTCTCTGGTAGAGAAATCCCACAAAGGAAGGAATGGTTTTCTTGCTTGCTGACTTCATCAACTTTTAATGTAATGTGTAATTTTGTATAATTCAAGACCTCAGACATAATGCTGTATAGAGTTTAAGGCCTGTCAGGTTGAAACAGTGTCGCTTCTGATTGCAAAATGTCCTTTATTCTAAAGGGAAAGAAAGTATTTCAGGCTCATTCTCACATTGCGTTTTAAAAATACAGCTCTACCCTTACAAGTCGCAACAGTGTTCAAGGGCGGTTTCCTATGTTACGGTTTCATTCTCAGAAGTGCTTCTAAAAGTTTTCTCCATAACGCAAACAGTAATTCTCTATAGTCTTACATAAAGAGTATGTTTTTAAACTTTCCCTGCTTTTTTTATGGATAAGCAGAATTTAAATTGCCTAAATAAACTTTTTACTTGTAAGACAAATGTCCAAAGTTGCTTATAGACATGGGTGGATCTTTTAATTTTAATTTCTCGCTGTTTCTCCAGCCTTAAATTCAGTTCACTACAGCTCCATTTCTAGATTGCATTAGAAAAAAAAATATCATGAAAATTCACCATCATTTTAGTATGTATTTGTTATAATAAAGATGTTTGTGTGCAGTTTTGCATAATGTACACATTGTTTGAAAGCAATGTACCCTAATATAATCAAATTGTGTATGTTGCTTTCATTGGTATACACATTGGCTGGAGAATTGCATTGCAAAATTCAGAGAAGTCTAAATTTTGAAAGAAGTTTTGGTTCATGTATTCTTTCGGAAAATACAAATTAGGTAGGTTTGGCGCTATAGAATCAAACAGAATAAAAAAACTTACCTATCTCTAGACTTGCATGTCACCATAGCATGTGGGGCTTCGGACAACTGGTATCAGAGCAACCGTCTCAAACTCACTCATAAAATTATGCAATTACTGTGCGTGAGCTCCCAGTTACCAACAATTTTGAATAAAATTTAGGCTACAATACAGTAAATAGTTTCCTGTTCAATGGGCCTTACTTTTGAGCAGACATGCCTAGGTTTGTGGTGTCAGTTATCAAATATTATTGTTACTATTTACGCCCTTAATGACACACCAGAATAGCATATATATTGTAACATGTGGAAGCTTTGCTTATATATCTGTTCAGTGCTAATGTTTAACTTGAGTTTTACCTAGTTTGAAATTAATTTGGTTGGTGCACAGGAAGCATACTCAACGGATTTAGGCTGAAATCCTATACTGACTTGCGTAGGAGTAACTCCCACTGAACTCAGTGGGGCCTATGTCTGAGGAGACATGTATAGGATTGCCAAGATAGATATGTGATACCCATTTAAAAAATGCACGTTCATGTAATCTGGCTGCAACTAATCGTTGTTTCTCTTCACCACATTTGTGCTCCTTTAATATGCCAACCCATATTAAGGATTCAAGGTATTGTGCCACAGTGTGTGGTGTACAAGGCACATGAAGCAGTAATCTAGCTGAAGTGAAGCAGGTTTGGGTTTCGTCAGTGCCTAGATGTGAGACATTCTGGGAAACCCAGAGAGTTCTGGGAACTCTCCTTGAGTTCCATAATGGGAAGAAAGCCAGAGTTATAAATATACCAAATATTTCCTATGTGGAAGTGCTTTCGCTTCAGGAATCTTGTGGCACAAACTCTATGATTCTGTGATTTCTGAGAGTCAAATTCAGGTTTAGAGTACATCCACTGAAATCAATGGAGATTATGTTAATCACTAGCTGAAGTCCCATTTCTTTCTATGAGTATTCTCTAAAGGATGACTAAATCTGGATCCATCTCCCAAGTATAGTGGGAACTGCAGAATGCTTGAACATTGCTTTGTATTGTTCTTCTCTTACCTATTGTTGTGCATGTATTAATCCCCTTCCCCCCGGTATCTTCCCATGCATGTTCAGACATGGCTTTTAGTCTCATGAGTAAATGAATCTCCTTGATCAAAACATTTCAGGAAGTTGCCTTTCTTTCCATTTCCCACCCCACCCCCCTTATTCTAGACATTCATTGCTTCGCCATCAGTCTCATGGAATGGGGAAAGGGACTACATGTGTTCTGGTTTAACCCCCTGAAACAAGCAAGGGCTGTATCCGTCCACCCGGCAGCCTTCACAGTCTAGTCCACGTTGGCCAACAAGCAAGGGAGCAGGTGCAGCACAGCAACAAGATACTTATGAATAGCTGTAGATGATTCAGGCAAAGAGCCCAACCACACAATGCAAGGAGAAGGCATAAAATTCCCAGGGTCTCCAGCCAATTTAGCCGGGGGGGGGGGGAGAGGAGGATTCCTTCGCAGCCTGGAGTCTGTTGGATCAGTCAGATCCCCTCCAGTGAGTCATCCCAAAAGAACATTTAATTGGGCACCACTTCAACAATCCTATTGCTAGTTATGGCACAATCGATGTTCCTTGTTTTTTGGAACATTCCAACTCCACGGAACTAACACCACATCTTTTCTTGTATCCCTTCTTCTTGGAATTTGGTCTTGGCAACCATCAGCTCCAAGGTAAAAAAAAGGTCAGGCTGCATAATCTGTCAGGGCAAATGTTCTTCTGAATTCTGTTAAACAGAATGCCCACGCTAAAAATACCTATGTTACAGTTTAACCACAATTTCCTTTTTAACTTAAAACAGCAATCAGCAGCAGCTCCAAATACTACAGCTTGTTCAGGCAATCTGTATCTAATTGACTAGTTTTAAATTCTTGGCCAAAGTATGATTTAGTCAGACACTACAAATAAAATCATCTTAAACAAAACAGTCTGTTGAAGGAAGAAATAATATATTTTTTGCACTGCATTGAACATTGTGTGTGTGTGTGTGTGTGTGTGTGTGTGTGTGTGTGTGTGTTCGTGTGTGTTCGTGTTCACACAAACCCAAGCATATGTATATACATACAAAAGGAAAGTAACAAAATAAAAGGTGAACAGTACAATTCTGTGCTCCTCTACTGAGCAGTCCAGATCTGCCAGTCTCACTTAACCTTTCCTTGTGTAAATAGATCCAGCATAATTCAGTGCTTAAAGTATCAGAGCTAGAGAACTGGGGACATCTAGGTTCAAATTCTCATGAAGGTCACTGGGGGTTGTTCTGATGATCATATGAGGAAGAAAGGAGGACTGCACACTGTACCTGAGGAAGGGTGAGATAAGTGTTTGAGAAAGAAAGAAAGAAAGACTTTCAGCCACCTAATATTTAAACCCTCCTCCAAAAGCTTTAGAATATCACCTCATCGCCACATATTCCCCATATCAGATCAACCTTCTGACATGAAAGAAGGGTAGTTCACCAAGCCCTAGATTTTTCTACTGATTCAAACCTCTGTTTGACAAGAAACAGTCATGGGGGAAAGAAGCACAGAAGCAAGCAGCAGGACTCTCTTCCCCTCCTTTGGTTTCTAGCAACTGTATTCAGAAGCATACTGCCTCGGGCATGCAAAAGTTCCCAGGTTCAGTCCCCATTACCTGAAGCATCAGGTGATTTGGAGGACTTTGGCCTGAGAATCTGGAGAGTCACAGCCAGCCTGGGTAGTGAACATTGGGCAAGGTGGATAAACAGCCTCGCCTGGTTTGCAGCCTATCTCTGTGTATAGGACATTAGAGTCAACTCATAACACTAGTGCGCTGAGAGTTACGCTGGTTGCTAATATGCTCCCGGGCCAAATTTAAAGTTTACCGGTAGTGTATAAAGCCCTAAACACGTTTGAGAGATCAGTTTACTCCCTATATACCTGTCTGCTCACTGTATGGGCCCACCTCATGGTTCCATGGGCACCAGAGGTTTGTTTCATGGTTACTCAGATCAGATCCTTAAGCACGCCTGTCCACGAAAGTTAGACAAGTACCAACATCATACACATTTCATCAGATGCTAGAAACTATTTCTACAGGCCTTCCCAAAAGGTTCTGTCGACTCAATGTCAGATATCAGATTTCTTTTGGGAAACTGTTTTTAATCTGCCTTATTTGTTGTGTTTTTATTATTGCACACCACTAATTTTAACTGTCTATGATTTTTTCCAAATAGATGAATCAATAGAGAGTACATTGCAAAATGACCTGACCTAGTATAAAGAAGATTCATACAAGGAGCCTGTTTCTTCTTTTCTTTTACTATCAAGAGCTCCTTTATCCCTAGTTTCCTTTATCCTTGCCATTTAATATATCTCATTCAACTGATCCCACTTCCTACAATCTCCCTCTCCTTGCTCATAAATGGTCCTTAATTCCCACACATACTACTGCTTATGAGGGGTTTTCCCTCCAGATCAAGGACATGGGTCTCTTTTTTCTCCTTCCTAGCTCATTCCCCCATCCAGCTTCATCTTGGGTACCACCACTCTTATAAGAAATACAGGATGCTGCCTTACAGCACATCAATCTGTAGGTCCATCTCACTCAGTATTGTCTACAGCAAAAGTGGGCGAACCTGTGGCCCTCTAATTGCTATTGAACTCCAGCTCCCATCATCTCTAGCATAGCCAATGGGTAGGGATGGTGGGATTTACAGTCCAGTTAATCTAGAGGGCACAGTGTTGGCTACCCAACAATTCTCCAGGGTTTTAGACAGGACTCTTTCCCAACCCTACTTGGAGATGCCATTTATTGAACTTGGGACCTTTTCCATGCACAATATGTACTCTTAACACTGGGCTACAGCCCTTCCCCCTGCATCTGGGAGCCTTAGCAAGGTGAGGCATACCTTGAACCCCCGCCATGTGTTTTCTGCTTTCCTCTTTACAGAACCCATCTGCCCTTTGCTTTCATCCAGTTGCACCAACCTAGAGCCTACACACAAGTCATCACTGTCCTTGACCCAGCAGATGACTCTTGCTGGGCATTGTCCCACTGCTCTCCCACTTCCAAGTCAATATTGGGTATTCAGGTCAATTCCTTCACTCTCTATAGAGAGTTTGTTGGTTCTCATTTCTTAATTTATAAGTGTTCAACATGGTTATCTCCCAGCTCTCATGGTACATGGGAGTGTCTTCTGGCTTCTGCACATTGGAGTCCTTAATTTATCACTTGTCCATATTAGGATGGAGCACTAGCATCTTTGTTTGAATGTTGTAGCATCGGGATAGCAGTTTTTCTTTCTAAGTCATAATGGAAGAGGTGTTGCTACATCTGAATGATAATACAGTTTTGTTTTTAGTTTGTTTCAGGGGGAAATAACCATCTCTGTTTCTTTGTAATTAAATTGCCAGTGGGACAGTTATGACCAAGGCTTCCGTTTATGCTCCAGTTGTGGTGGTCTGTTGCAAACCTTCTATCCATGACTTAATTAGCTTGGCTTTTTAGAACTCTCAGAGAGCTCCAGCATCTTGTACTCTGTATGAGTGCAGTCTAAAAGCAAGAGCGCAACTCTGCCCCCAACACCCACACTCTAGAGTTGTTATTAAATCATACCTGCTTTGGGAAGGAAGGAGATATATATATTATTTTAGAAACCATGTCAAATCATCTACCTTGTTCAAATTCAAACCAACACACACAGAATTCCCAAAACTGAAACTCTCACCTTGATTGAACTTGACTCACCTCACTGTCCTTAGTAGAAATCTTCACAATGCCAGGCATATAACTGTGCATTGTTATGCAATATTTCTGTTAATCTGATCTAGGCAATGGGTGAAAGACAACACTTAACGTGAACATTTTTTGTCTTTCATTCGAAACTTGAATGTTACGTTGATGTTCAGTTCACAAAGGCTTTTATTTGCTCAGACTAGATGCTAATAGGCCCTCAAACACGACCATACATGTACACTTTCACCTGCCAAATGGCTTCTTAATAATGAAACAGCACAGTAGTGTAGATCCATGGGGAGGATATTGCATATTTTGTGTATATATATATATATATCCATCTGTTCCAATTAAAGGAGAAAGTTGGTGCAAGTGCATTGGTAAGTTGAATAATCATATAAACTTACTTTAAAAGATAAACCTAATAGAGGATTGGTTAGTTTGGCACAGACTCTTTTAAGGGAAGCGTCTGCTTTATATCCTTTTTTGTCACATTAACCATTTAACTGGTGTTTCACCTTGAGATTTAAGCCATGTTTCCAGTGACTATTCAGTCACGGTTATTACTGAGATAGCTAACAAAAGGTGAAGGGCACCATGGGGAGGGTGCTTCATTCAGAAGTCTGAGCACACGGGGGAACTCTATAAAATCCAGATTGTGCCTGTTCACAGATGATCAGCTATCCCATGTGAATGTAAAATGGTATTAATTTCAGCTTAGCCTTCACCTGAAATGTCTGGCACATGGAATACTGTCACTCAATAGTTCACAAGAGCCACAACTAAGGAAGCAGGACTTCTTAACACAACTTGTAGAAGGGGTCACAAACATGGCACCCATGAGGTCTTTCCCTAGCACCCACAAGTCTTCTGAGACACACACACACAACTGACTGCTCATGAAGTGGTGAGGGTGGTTACATTTTTCTCTGTTGAAAAATACATGGAGCTGAAGCTGGATGTGCCACATTCTTTCCCACTTCCTCTTTCCTATCTTAAGTGTTTTTCAAAAGTCAGATTAACTCCACAAGATCCGACTTTGACATAGATCTCTTGGAAAAGTGAAGTGTGTTTGTGTGCGTGCCCCCTTATCTCTCTCTGTCTCTCAGTGAGGTTGATCCAGAGGAGGGGGAGATAAGTGGCTAGAGGGTTAAAGTGTGCCCACAGGCCTGAAAAGGTTAGTCATCCCTTACTTGTAGAATTGAATGTAGTTGGACTACTTTGGTGTGTTTCATATTTTGAAGTGCTGCGCTTGGTGAGGGAAATCAGATACACAGGTATAGGCTGGCGGGAATGGGTAAAATTAAATGCACGGGTATAGTGGCTTAGCTGTAGTGAAAAGACCTCAGGATTGTGGGCAATCTTGAGTTGATCGTAAGTCAGTAGTATAACATGGCTGCAATAAAGGAAAATGCAGTTTTAGGCTACATTAATAGAGACATCGTTTCCAAGTAGCAATAAGTAATAGTCCCATTTTATCCTGCAGTCATCACACCTCATCTAGAGTACTGTGCCCAGTTCTGGGCACCACATATTAAGGAATATATAGCCAAATTGGGGCAAATTAAGAGGAGAGCAAGGAACCTGGTGGGCGTTTGAAACAAAGTCCTATGAACTAGGTTAAAGGAATATTGAGGGGGGATATGATGGAAGTCTACAAAAACCTGGATGGAAGTCTACAAAAACCTGCCCTGTGCAAGAAGGCAAAGACTTGTCCTCGGCTGCCCCAGATGGCATGCCTAGACCTCATGGGCTTAATTTACAGGAGGATAGATTTGCATTGAAGTTTCTTTGGGGGGACTATTGATGGTAAGAGTGATTTTACTTTGGAACCAGTTATTTATGGTGGCACCAGGTTGTAACTTCATGGGGTGTCTCTAAGCAGGAGTGGGTAGCCACCACAGAGCCCTTGTCTATGTCCCACTTTGGGAGAATGGTCAGTTGTGATGAGGAGCAGGACAACAGCCACAGCAACTAGGATGGTGGAATGCTTCATTCTATGAGGTTTGGGGAGCCTCCTCTCTGATGGCCTTCTGCTGACTTGTGAAGACATCCTTTTCTTTTATCAGTCTTTTAATTTTCCACACGGAGGTGTTTTTATTGAAGACTGTTTTATCTGCCATGCCTGTGTCTGTTATATATATTTCTTCTTCTTGCTGTATTTCCTTCTTGTGATTTTAATTATCGCAGGGTGCCTTGAATAGCTCATATATACAGGCAACAATCAGTTCCGGACTCCCATGCGTATCGGTGGGGCCCACGTCAGCCTACCCCATTCCGTCGCCTTTTTGGTGACATTTTGGTGATGTTTTTGGGTCACTTCCAGGTTCGGCACGATGCGCGTGTGCATGGTTGAGCACATATTGGATACTCCTAAAATGGTTGCTGCCTGTATTAAAAAAGTGAGGCATAAATCTTCCTATCAGGGGTGGGGAATCTCAGATCTGGGGGCCAGATTCAGTCTTCCAGGCCTTCCTATCTGACCTTCTGGACTCTCCTCATGCCACAGAACCTCTCCCCAGGCCATGCTCCTCATCTACCCTGCTTTAGTCCCTCTTTTCATGTTGAAATGTGTCCTGTAGCTCTGATAATGGCATTTGCTTGCCTGGATGGAGGATAGATAGAGGTATGTGTAGAAACCAGCTAACATATAGTACAAAGCTAACATTTACGTTTGCTGCCCCACTCACTTTTGCCTCTGGCCCTGGCCACCCTTGGCATTTGGTTCCACCCAACCAACCAGTTCACCACCCCTAAAGGTAAAGGGACCCTAACCAGTTGTGACCGACTCTGGGGTTGCAGCGCTCATCTCGCTTTATTGGCTGAGGGAGCCGGCGCACAGCTTCTGGGTCACGTGGCCAGCATGACTAAGCCGCTTCTGGTGAACCAGAGCAGCACACGGAAATGCCGTTTACCTTCCCGCCGGAGCGGTACCTATTTATCTACTTGCACTTTGACGTGCTTTCGAACTGCTAGGTTGGCAGGAGCAGGGACCGAACAACGGAGGCTCACCCCGTCGTGGGGATTCAAACCACCGACCTTCTGATCGGCAAGTCCTAGGCTCTGTGGTTTAACCCACAGCGCCACCCACATCCCTTCACCACCCCTGCATTATAATAAAACATAGGGCCCAGGACCTCAGGCCTCCTGGCCTCACCTAGCTGTTCTCCAATCTGCCCCCCCCCCCAATAAAACACACACACAAAGCCACATACCTACACCCTCTCTTATTGCTTTTGCCTGGCTAAAATGTGTTATTGAACTGCAATAATGGATGGAGGATAGACAGATGTCTGTATGGAAACCTTGTGACGTTTGCATAGCTTGAATGCATCCTGCTGTGCAAATATACGAATCACAGCCGTTGCTTCACCAGCTTTCACAAAGGGCCCTGCCCATCATTGCCATGTAGGTTTCTCATGAGGGAATACTTCCCTTAGACTGGGGGGGGGGAAGGTTTCCTCACCTCTATAATAAAATTAATAACTGTTGGGGATGCTTTAGCTACAGATTTCTTGCATTCAGCTGAATGAAATGGGGGTGGGGAGGGCAGACTGGGTTGTGTCGCCTCCCACTTCATTGGTGTATATAAAGTGTTTTAAAGAGTCATTAAACTTCAATGCCCGTGGGGTGAACGAGGCACCGATGAAAGGGTGAGTCAAGTAGTCAGGGCGGAGGCTGTGAATACAGTTGAAGTGCATGACAGCTATGGATTAGCAGCCCTTCCTATTGCCCTGTGGGGCTTGCGGCTCTGGAGTTTGCTTCACAACCACTGCTGGGTGACGCGAAGCAGTGACAGCTGTGACTACCTGTAGATGGCACTGGTGATTTCTGCAGTTTCAAGGAAGCATCACCTTCATTTAGAACATACAGTCGTACGTTGGTTGTCAAACGCCTTGGTACTTGTCCATTTTGGCTCCCGAACGCTGCAAGCCCACAAGTGAGTGTTCTGTTTGCGATCGTTCTTTAGGAGCTGAATGTCCAATGGGGCTTCCATGGCTTCCAGTTGGCTGCAAGAGCTTCCTGCAGCCAATCAGAAGCTGCGCCTTGGTTTCCAAACATTTTGGAAGTCGAACGGACTTCTGGAACGGATTCCATTTGACTTCTGAGGCACCACGTATTTGTCTTTGCCTTACACAATGTTCTGGTGGATCCTTTCCCCCCTGATGCTCCTTCATTTTTCCTAATGACTTTTTAAAATATATTATCACATACCGTGGCATTCTTTTTCAGGCCAGAGCATTATAATTTTCCTTTTCACAGAAGACATGTGAAAATATTGCCTGCCCAATGAATAGCACTCTTCAGAATACTGGCCATATTTCGGAGGACCTTAAGAGAATAATGGTCTTATAAAACTTTGGCTGCCACCATTAAGAACATGGGAAGTTGCCTTATACTGAGTCAGATCATTGTTGCATCAGGCTCAGGACTGTCTACACTGGTTAGCGGTGCCTCTCTGTGGTTTCAAACAGGGTATCTCCCAACCCTAGCTAGATACTGAACCTGTGACCTTCTGCATGCAAAGCAGATACCCCACCACTGCGCCTAAAGCCCCTCTGTACTGAACCTGAACAAGAATATCTGTTATCATGAAATACCATTCTGATTTTGTGGAATTTTCTCTCACTCATTGTGTGGGTGGATGGCTCTGTTGAAATTGCTAGAAATGTAGACTTTTGCTTTCTACCATGCTTTAGCGAGGTAGTAACCAGTTAATGGTTTCTTACTAGGTTAGAGACTAGCTAGTCTCCTCTGTCCCCCCCCCCCCACAGCTCTGGGCATGTGCGCTACTCCAAGACCTTCCTGCTTTTGCGGGAGGTGGCGGAATTCCCCCACCTCCCGCAAAAGCCCACAGGAGCCGCGCGCGACTCCTGCGGGCTTTTCAACCAGGAAGGAGAAGGGACTGAAATGGCCAGTCAGTCCTTTCTCCCTCCTTGGGGAAAAGCAGGCAAAAGCCGTGCGCTCTTTAAAGGCTGCACGGCTCCTACGGGCTTTTCTACGACGTGGGAGAATTCCCCCACCTCCTATAAAAGCCAGCAGAAGCCGCACAGCCCCTTTAAAGAGCGCACGGCTTTTGCCTGCTTTTGCGGGAGGTGGGGGAATTCCCCCATCTCCCGCAAAAGCCCACAGGAGGGAGAAGGGACGGACTCGGACAGTCTGTCCCTTCTCCCTCCTTGGGAAAAGCCTGTTTCCCCCACCGCCAGCCTCCAAGCTGGGTTGGAGAGCAGCGGGAAGGCGTCGCGTGCCTTCCCGCTGCCCCCCATCCTCTGGGGCTGGTGATGAGGGAAGCGTTGCTTTCTCCCACCGCCAGCCTCCAAGCCGGGTTGGAGAGTAGCGGGAAGGCGTCGCGTGCCTTCCCGCTGCCCCCCATCCTCTGGGGCTGGTGATGAGGGAAGCGTTGCTTTCTCCCACCGCCAGCCTCCAAGCCGGGTTGGAGAGTAGCGGGAAGGCGTCGCGCGCCTTCCTGCTGCCCCCCATCCTCTGGGGCTGGCGATGGGGGAAGCGCTGCTTTCCCCCACTGCCAGTCTCAAAGCCGGGTTGGAGAGTAGCAGGAAGGCGTTGCGGGCCTTCCTGCTGCCCCCCATCCTCTGGGGCTGGCGATGGGGGAAGCGCTGCTTTCCCCCACCGCCAGCCTCAAAGAGCAGACTCTCCTGGCTTCAGCGGAAGCAACGCGAAGCCTCTGGAGCGCAGGCTTCGGAGGCTTCGCGTTGCTATCGCTGAAGCCAAGGAGCCTGCATTCGCCCCATAAGACGCACACACATTTCCCCTTCATTTTTGGAGGGGAAAAAGTGCGTCTTATAGTGCGAAAAATACGGTGTATATATAAGCATGTTTCGGGGGGGGGATTAGTTTTATGGTACCAACTGCTTTGAGGGTCCTTAGCAGGCGTGAAAGTGGAATAAATGAATGAATGAATGTCTCCATGTGTGTTTAGTCCAGGGAAATTACTCTGGAGCCATGTTGAAATGAAACAGCACTTTTAATCTCTAATCATGAATGCACTGGTTCTTGTCCATGACTCACAATCTTATCTATACTCACAGCAGCATAGACATATATATTTTTGTACTCATGAACTCCCAGATCTAGAGGTCACCAAGAACTGAGTCTGCATTGTCAAGAATGTTGCTGATTAGTAATGAAAAGATTATTTGGTGTTTAAGATTGATATTTTCTGGAGTCCTTGTTCTAAATTCCAAACATGCAGATGCACACGTGTGGTTGCATGACTTTCTGGTAATTTTTTGCACGCAAAGGAAATCTATCTATGCGGGTAATTCTACTGAGTACAATATTACGTATGTATTGTTATTTATTATGGAAGCTTGGAAGTATTCTCCTTGACTACTTTTAAAGAGAAAGAGACTAAAATAAGACTCACATTCTTGAATTTATGTCTGCATTATAATAAGAGGACAAGGTCACCAGCCCAGACCACCACAGCGGCCCACCACAGCAGGGAGATACAGTGGTACCTTGGGTTGCAGATGCTTCAGGTTACAGACTCCGCTAACCCAGAAATAGTACTATTTCTGGAGTCTGTAACCTGAAGCATCTGTAACCTGAAGCGTCTGTAACCTGAGGTAACACTGTACTTCTACCAGCAAATCTGAAATTAGTTCTTAGGGCATGAATAATAATGTAGGCTCCTCACGGTTAACACACGGTGTTGTAGTGGTCAGTGTCAGAGTAGGACTGGGGAAGCCCAGGTTCGAAACCCACTCAGCCGTTGGGCAACCTTGGGCCAGGCACTATCGCGCATCCTAACCTACCCCACAGGATTGTTGTGAGGATATAATAGAGAACCACATATGCCACCTTGAGGTCCTTGAAGGGAAGGTGGGGTAGAAATGTAATAGCAATAATAACAAAGATTTGAAAGTACACTCAGGGACACGGCCTCTTGGGACTTCCTTTGAGTTTTATTCCTTGGGAGGAAATGGATTCCTATTTGCCTAATAACATTTTTGGAACGGGTTTCTGAATGGAGTACCACGTCTCTGTTCTTGAGTGGGCTTTTAGAATTTACTGTAAGTTATGAAATGTCCCAAATTAAATGTATTAATATGTGATACGATACCCTTTGTGAGATGTAATTCTTCTTCTTCTTCCTCTTCTCCTCGTTATAGCCATTAGCTAGTAATCCGATTACATATATTTTGTGGATGATACGATTTTATCTTGCAGGACTTTCCTCTTAGCCGTAATGTGTTCTCAAGATTCTGTTGTGGCAAAGCTCTCCACCCCCCTTTTTTTGTGTGTGCAAGTGGCTTATATCGCCTTCCCACCCTTTGCTCTGTTTCACCTCCGCTCGCATCTACCTTTTCCATTTTATGCACAAGGATATATCCCATGTTTCATAAAACGTGGCTTCTTAAGTATCCTTAAAACTGTCTGATGACCCTCTGTGTGACAGTAACAAAGACCCAGGACTACATTCGTGTTCTGTCATTTGAAACTATGCAATGGCGCATGACTTCTGCCGCCCGCAACCCCCCTTCCTTTTATTTCTAGGCACATATGAGTGCTGTTTTAGGAAAAGTCTAAGCGGCTTAACTATAGCATTATTTGCAGGTTTAATGCTCTGAGAGAAAAGTAATTGTCTAATTCCTTTATTTGTCTTTTTTTTCTCTCCACAGTAATTAACGAAAGTCAAAGGCAGCAACTGGAATCTGTGAGCTACTCCTCTCGTTACGCTCTGGGCCTTTTTTATGAAGCCGGCACACAGATTGATGTCCCTTGGGCAGTACGGTACATCTCCGATAATCCCTGCATACGCTTCATCTCCATTGATAATAAGAAGCGCAATATAGGTCAGTGCTCCCATTATTCCCTTTAAGCACAGTAACAAAGGAGGGTGTAGATCATGAAGGGCGGGGGGAGAAGCGACTTAATTGAGTGTTGCTATTCTGAACAGAGCAAGTATTTAACTCCATGCCGTAGGGGATTAACAACAACAAAAAAAAGTAATGTCACATTTGGCCTGTAATAAAATGCACAATAAAATTAAGAAGGATTTTTGAAAATCATCATCATCACCCGACACATGGTATATATTATAGCATTTTATGAAAGCAGTGTCAGAGATGGGTTAAAAAGAGAAAGAGGAAGAACAAAGGAAAACATCAAAACCTGGCTATTCCAAGAAATGCCCTGGTTCTGCTGTTTAAAGCTTTGATTTTTGCACAATTTATTCTACTGTCCATCCAGAATTTTGCTACCCTTCGTCACTCCTCCCCGCTGAGTATGCTTGGCTCCAGAAATGAAATGTGTAGGCATGGCTGCTGAGCCCAGTCCTGTGGCAGTGCTGGGGGGGGGGTGTTAGCATGGAAGGACCATGACATTTCCGTAATTCCATATATTATTCAAGAAGACCTTTTTTTCCCCCCCAAAGAGCTGCTTTTGTCAGTGTTTCGGGATACGTTGTTGAAAATGGCTGTGGAAAAGGCATTGGGTGCCACTTTTATTTCCCCCCCTTCTAAGGCAAATGTCTTCTTTGGAGGAGGAGAGATTTTCATCAGGACTGTGGCATGGGAAGAAAGGTTTTAACACCCACCCACCCTCCACCTCGTTTCTCCTGTCACAGTTAGGATGTGCTTCCCCCCAACTTCAGCTGCTCCTACATTGCAGTTTCCAAGACGCAGTTAACAAACCACACATTTAATGTGTACTTTGGCTCTAAAGTCTCCAGAATTCTGCATTTTGCCACAGGTTCTAATGATGTGCAAATGGTTGTCGTCATCTATCTGTGGCATGGGCCCCTGAAAGTGAAGTCCTATTTCCAGCACCCCTTCCTTAGAAGTCCCTTTAGATTGTATATTTCCAAAGGTGTCTTCTCGAAATGAAGTGAGTCTTACCTTTTTCCAAGGCAGGAACGCACACAGTCCGCATGTTGTGTCTTAAGACTGTATTCTTTCAGGGGAAACTGTGCCAAGCTCTTTCTGCAGAGGTGCTGTTGCAAAGGTGCAAGTGCAGTGGCAATTTGCACCAATTGGGTAGAATCTGTAGACATTTGAGCCTCTGCTCTTTAAGGGCACCGCTGTGGGCCATCTGCCAGGAAAGGCTGCCCTCTGCTCCTACTCGTTTCACCCTTGTCCCTGTAACTGCAGCATCCCTAATGAATGCAGCTGTCATGTAGGTCATATCAGGAGGCCATGGGAGGTGCAGCCCACCAAGGGCATAGAAGGTCAAGATCTGGACCTTGACCTAAATCCAATATTGAACACAGGGCAATGAAGCATGAGAAGTACTAGAGTGATGTGCTTTCAGTTGCAGCCTGCTGTTTCCTAGATGGCTTTCTAAGTTGGTCTTCATTCAAAGATGGTTATATATACATGGCCATCTATGTCTATGTATGTATAGATCTAGATATAGATGCCTTTATATATTTCCCAGCCTTCATTTCTCTGCTCAGATCACTAAATAAAAATTGCACAGATTTAGTTTGGTTGTGCAGGATATTATTATTATTATTATTAGGCAAGCCCTGACTTCCAACAGTGTAAGAACCATATAGAAGACATACTTTTTAAAAAAAAAATTAGTAGTAGTATTTATAAATTTGTATCCCACCCTTCATCTGTAGATCTCAGGGTGGTTCACAGCATAAAAATGCAAGATAAAAGCACTAAATATATTATAAAAACAAGGACAAACTAAAACAAGCCAATAACACCCCCACACCTCAATCTATAACCAGAAAAATACAGTTATTAATAACTACTTTTATCTGTCCTCATTGTCAACAACAGTCATACTGTCTTTGTTTTATTTATTTTAGAGATTCATATCGTACCCTTCCATAAAATTCCCAGGGCATCTTCCCAGTTTTCACTTCAATCAGCATCTCTTGGACTGTTCCCCAAATCTTGCTCTGCTCTCCCAGTTGGCTTACGGTTTATGTTTGTGATGTGGGAGAGGAATTTTAACCTTCCATCTATTATATTCTGCATTTAGTACAAAATCATGTGTGCTGTGAGGATTCTCACATTTAAAACATCTGAAACATGAAAATATATTAGTTATATTAAAGTATAGGTTAAGAATGATATTTAAGGACATCTTTTTTTTTTCCAGCAGAGGGGAAAGACGTAACTTTTCACCTGAATTCTCTGCATGGTTTGCCAGGGAATCTGGCTTAGCTAGTTGCTTCTTTCCCCCATCTTGTCTTCTTCTTTTTCTCATCCATTGCTATCTTGCCATCAACCAACTTAACGACCTGCGATTGTGGCAGCTGGGCTTGCCCAGATCAACCATAATCCTGCAAGGGCCCACCTCCTGTGGCCAACGTTGGCAGGTGGACAGCCCCACCCACCTGACAACGTTCTTGCAGGTGCAGTTTGGATTCAGACCACACCTGCAAATGGATATTTCTCTTCTGCAAACTGAGAAAACGCGCAAAAGAAGCAGCTAGCCACTTCTGGAACGCTGGGGAGAAATATTTGGGGCTAATAGCTACGGTAATGGGATGGGCAGGTGCCTGTTAGGAAACTTGTATTGCCCAATGAAGTGCCAACTCCATTATTGTTTCTATTGTGTTTAATTAATAATAAACAAAACAAGAAGGGAAGGGGGAATAAAATGTCAGCCTCCGTTGATTGAAATATCATGCCATTGTGCCTGTATACATGTAAGCCTGATTTAACCAGCTGCTCCTGATGGATTAAGAGAAAGCCACAGTGTATCATCCTTCATGACACAGATTTATAAATTGAGAGTTGGGAGTGGGGTGGGGGTGGGGGAGAAATATTTGTTGGCAGTAATTTGTCTAAGATAACCAGCTTTCTCAGAGGGAGTGAACTATATAACTGTTATAAGCTTTTAAAAAAAAAATGCTGAAGACCAGCAGTTGCAGATGAATTTCTTCCCACAAGACCTCATTATGACATATGGTCCTCCTTCTCTTTTGTACTCTGTTGCCCCTTGTTAACTCGGTTGAATTTTGCAAATTGCAACTCCGTTCCAAGAAAAGTAGTAGTAGGACAATGTGCTTATTAGCAGCAAAACAGAAATAGTTGTGATGGCAAGAGCTCTATTTAATCTCAGGGGTTTTATGAGATGGTTCCATATTCTCTGGGTTTTCTTTAATTTTAAAAAATAGCGATGAAATAGCTGAATGAGAACATAAGAGTGAAGGGGATTTTTGTCCTTAAGGACATACTTCGTTTGCCATGTTTAATGAGCATTATTGCAAGCCAGAATGCTTATGATGAAGACTATCTAGCCAGGGATAGATGATAGATAGATAGATAGATAGATAGATAGATAGATAGATAGATAGATGATAGATAGATGATAGATAGATAGATAGATAGATAGATGATAGATAGATAGATGATAGATAGATAGATGATAGATATAGATAGATGATAGATATAGATAGATGATAGATAGATAGATGATTATAGATGATAGATAGATAGATGATAGATAGATAGATAGATAGATAGATGATAGATAGAGATAGATAGATAGATGATAGATAGATAGATAGATAGATAGAGATAGATAGATATAGATAGATAGATAGATGATAGATAGATTCCCCAAAACTATAATGCTCACAATCATTGCATATATATTATAGATGCTTCACATGCACAGGCATGTTAGCTGCCCTGTGCTCCCATTGGAAGGAAGATAAGTACAAGGGTATAAATAAGTGCTTAAAACTGAACTCATACACATTGTTCTCAGTCTGCAGTGCATAACATGTTTGGCCAACTCTGGTGCACCAAACCCACAAAGAGTGGGCTTTGCCGAAAGAAGAAGCAAGCCATAGGGTGCAGACAGAAGGTGTCATTCTTCTTTGTCCTGCCTACAAGCTTCATGTAGGCTTCTTGACGGGGCGCCAGTTGTGTCATGCCAATATGCATCAGACAGAGCAGAAAACAGTGTTCCTTGCAAGGCTCATTCTCGCCTGGTGAGACTCAGTAGATCAGGGATGGGGAACCTGTGGCCCTCCAGAAGTTATTGAACTACAGTGATCATCATCCTTAACCACTAGACATGCTGCATACTGCCTCTCTTGTGGCTTGCTTTGCAATTAAGAAATTTGCAGGAAAACGTTTTCAGCTTTTTCAAGCTTGCTCTAGCCTCCGCATATACAGTTTGTTCTCCTCCTCCTGTTGCAAAAAGGCCTTTATTTACTTTGCCTCCATCAGCAGGTTACTCCACCAATACATTTGACTCCTCTTTGCTTTATCGGTTTGCTTTATAGCCCCTTTCGTAGCTCCTTTCAAGGCCACTAAGAAATTATTCACAAAGATAACGAAAGACGGAATAGGTTATCCAGCATTCTCTTTGCAGGACTCCCTCTGATATGTGCTCTATACATTAAGGCGATTCCAGGAGGAATAGAAGAAACTCGACAAGCCATGTGAATTTTTAATAGAAAAACCAAGAACAGCCCATCCGTTTGCAAAGTAGTACATTAACGTCAGTACTGACATTTCAGAGGAAATTCCAAGTTTATTTTTAGATTCGAAGGAATTTATTTTTATTCATTATTCATAGCTAGATACATCTTATTAAATCCAAAATGATTTTTCTCGATAGATATTTTAGAGGCACCCAGTCCGCTCAAATAACGGATTACCTACTTTCCAGGTTTTTTTCTTCTCACCCTGCTTGTCATTAGATCTCTATTTGTGTGTGTCATTTTCCCTTACAGATTACCATTCAGACTTTAATTCAGGGGTTGCCAGCCCTTTGGGGAGCATTTCAAATTCTGAAAGAGGGCTGGAAGTGCCAGTCACAAAATGGCTACCATGGAGGAGGCATGGAATATCACAAAATGGCTGCCACAGGGAGCATGGCATCATTCAAAATTAGAGAGAAGGGCACCCCTGACATCCTTATGCTTTCCATGGGAAGTTAGCTATGTCCTACTGGTCCTGATTATGGAGATCTCTCTCTCTCTCTCTCTCTCTCTCTCTCTCTCGCACACACACACACACAAACACACACACACACACACACACAGAGAGAGATCATTCCTAAGCACTAGGAAAAAATATACAAGGTAGCCACACCACCAGTCTCATTTCACAGAAAATGCATAAAAGTTTCCCACATATTTGCCCTGCAACTTCCTTTATAGGAGAGCTAGAGATTTTATTTATTTTTTAAATGAACACTTGGGGTCTAGGGAACTTGCCCAATGGTGCCCATGGGCACTGGGTTGGAGACCTCTGTTGCTTAGGAGAAAGGAAAGGGGAGTAGTCAGAAATGGCATTTTTTCCTGCCATTCTCTCTGCATAATTAAAATAAATTGCACTGGAGGCTAGCCTCTTACATAAATGCTTTCTTATTTATTTCAAAAATTCTAATCATGCAGTCTCAGCACAGTGGACTGTGAAGTGGCTAATAGCTTGTAAAAATACAAAGTGCCACATAATATTCGTTCAGCACTTGCAAGAAATCAGTCCTTCACCATGGCAGCACCTACACTGTGGAACTCCCTGCCCATTGAGACTGTACTGCTTTTGATGCCTGCTAAAAACGTTTTTGTTTATGCAAGCTTACCTAGACTTACACATTTGATATGTATTTTAACATGCTGGGTTTATTTTGAAAAAGTTCAGACTAACTTTCTTTAGCATCTGATTTTATTGGTAAATTTAATGTGCATTTTATGTAAACCACTTAGAGATTTTGCTGATTGAGCCATATATCGATCCTGTAAAATAAAAATAAAATTAAAAAAACACAATAAAATAAGCAGTATTAATTAAAACTAAAAAAAGAAAAGGCAAGCCAGCCATCTTCCTGAACAAGCAGGTCTTAACTTCCCATTAAACAGGACACGAATGGCAAAACCATTGCAAGGAATAAACTCAGGGCATGCGTCAGAATCTGCGCACCTGGAACGGATCGTTAGATCAGGACACAAATGCAACATTTAAAAAATAGTGAGCACAAACCCCGCTTCAGTAGGCAGACTAATTGCCGTTGTTTTAGCAATATTTCAGGGCAAAACATGCATGGCACAGCGGATTCTATCTACGCTAAAAGACAGAGTGTTGTCTCTTACCACTTAAAAGTACTGAACACATGCTATGTGTACACCATACCATAAAATGTCTACTGTACCATAAAATCAAGTGGCTAACCGAAATATCTTTTTAAAAGAAACCTGAGGATGTGGTTTGGTCATTTTGCCCTTGGGCAATAGCATTCATATGGTGAGAATAAGGATGAGACTTGAGAAACCTAATTGCCCAGGATCACATAAATTATGGTGTTGGGGGAAGGGCTGTTTTGGGAGGGAGAAGGGTTAGGCACATTGCACATACATTACATGCAACCTCCTGCCTCTCACGTGAGTTCAGATGGCTTTAAAGGGAGATTATTGATTTATTTGCATGTTTACACCCAACATTTTTATATCGGCCTTTCACAAAGTGACCAAGCTCTGATTCTAGGTCATCGTATGGACTGACCATCTCAACAAGGCCTGAAACAAATACCTATGGTTCTTTTAAAAAGGGTTTTTTTATAGTCATACTGTTCTCCTTTTTTCTCTCTCTCACACATCAATAAAATAAAACACTATGAACCACGGGGCAGAGATGCATATGGAAACTAGCACATGCTTCCTCAGTTTGCCCTAGAAATACCACTTCATTCACAAACGGGAGGAACTACCACTTCTAAAAGCAAATGTGGTTTAGTTTCTCAGCACATTCTGTTCTCTGTATCCCTGTGGAGACCGTGAACAAAAGTGTTGATTGTGGTAGGGACTTTTGGCATCAAATCCTTTTTTAAGTTCAGAACTGGGTAACAATCACCGATTCAATTTGCACAGAATGCGATTATACTTGGGCAAATACAGTTTGTTTGTGTTTTTTATATTAAAGAAAAATCAAAGATTTTAGAGCTTTCTTTTTTATTATAAGAAATGTCAGTTTCTGTGAGAACTTGCTTGATAACTTGTCAAAACAGCATTTTAAAACAACGGCAGAATTATTCTAATTCTGTGGCTTTCTGTGCGGTTGTCTAAAAAATGAATAAGAGCAGAGACCACTTATTCATGGGGGCATGGTATGTGGGGCCCTTCAGAAGCTGCATCATCCCTGACCGTTGTCTAATGCTAACTTGGGCTGATGGGAATAAGAGTCCCACAGCACCTGGAAAATGCCGCATTGGCTGTCAGTGGTTTATTCCTTCCCTATTTCACATGTGTGGGACGTGGGTGGCGCTGTGGGTTAAACCACCAAGCCTAGGACTTGCTGATCAGAAGATCGGCGGCTCAAATCCCCACAACAGGGTGAGCTCCCGTTGCTTGGTCCCTGCTCCTGCCAACCTAGCAGTTCGGAAGCATGTCAAAGTGCAAGTAGATAAATAGCTTCCAGCGGGAAGGTAAACGGTGTTTCTGTGCACTGCTCTGGTTCGCCAGAAGCGGCTTAGTCATGCTGGCCACATGACTCGGAAGCTGTACTCCGGCTCCCAGCCAATAAAGCGAGATGAGCGCTGCAACCCCAGAGTCGGTCACGACTGGACCTAATGGTCAGGGGTCCCTTTACCTTTATTTCACATGTATAAGAAATACTGTAATGTAAATGAAAAGGTAGCTGGAGAACACGGTAGCGAATTTTGCAAAAAGAAGTTTCTTGGTTGAACAGACCAGGCATCCCTGCCTGCTTGACTTTAAACTGTTGTTTTCAGACCTCACCACTTTCTAAAACCTTCCTGAATTGCTGTATTGTTTCCCACTTTCATAGACTATGTATAATTTCTACCTTCTCCAATCTCCACGGGAAGAGTTCTCACGTTGTGAAGTGTATTGAGAGAGACATTTACTCAAGCAAAACCTTTAATTCTTCATGATTTACAATCTGCTAAGATAGCTTAGACATTACTGAGCTCAGGTTTGTAGTTTAGCTAAGAATACTGTAGAACCATTTTCACTGATACTTCTTTCCTTCAAACTTCATGGATGTCATGAGCACTTTTAATCATTAAGATTAAAAAGTTAAATCACTATAACTTCTTAAACATTTAATGTCTCTTTAACATGAACTTTTGTTTATCGTGATACTCCCAGACCCCTTTCTGGCAGTTAGTTATCTTAAACTCCTTATTCTTCTTTAATTCTTTTTTTTTTAATCCATTTTCCCATAGGCAAAATACATGTGAACAAAATTGTTTCTTGAAAATATGTGGGAAAGCATGCAATATCCATATCTGTCCATCCCAAAGTCCTTCTTTTATCAGAAACAAGTAGCAATAACTTAGCTACTTGTTAGCTATGTTATCACTTTCAGTTTATCCCAGTTCCCCATTTTTCTAGCCTTCAGTTCTCTACATTTCCAGATCAGTTTGCAATTTTTCAAAACGGTGTTCATGAAAATTCAGCATTTAGTGCAAGTTTCTCATAATATACACATTTTTAATTCAGTGCTGCCATATTTGCAAAGCAAATATAATATAAATTCCCTAAGATACAGTCATACCTTGGAAGTCAAACGGAATCCTTTCCAGAAGTCCGTTCAACTTCCAAAGCATTCAACTTCCAAATAGCGGCTTCCGATTGGCTGCAGGAAGCTCCTAGAGCCAATTGGAAGCCACGGAAGCCCCATTGGACTGGAAAAGTCACTTCCAGGTTTCGAACGTTCGGGAGCCAAAATGTCTGAGTTCCAGGGAGTTTGACAACCATGGTACCACTGTATATTAGGGAATTTATATTATATTTGCTTTGCAAATATGGCAGCACTGAATTTTCACTAATATGTACATTATTATGTATACATCACTGGGGCAAAAACTGCACCGGAAGATTTGGAGAAGTGTGAATTTTAAAGAAATGGGTATGTTTTGTTTGGTTCATGTATTGTTTCAGAAAGTGTAAATTAGGTGGGTTCACCTTTAAAGGCGAATTAGCACAGAACAAAAATACTGTTCAACTGAGATTAGATTAAATGATTTCATTGTTGTGCTGTAATCCTTCTGTGTTTCAGCTGATAAAATGAAAATGGAAAGCAATTAATATTTTAAGATGTATGACATCAACAGTGCTAATATATTTTTCCCTAACTTAAGATTCATAGCCCCCATTACATAATATCAGATGTGGGCCAATTCATAGAAACAATTTTTTAATGGGATGGTTTGAAAACAGTTAGTGTAACTACAAAAGTGCTAGAATCAGAACTTTTGGGAAACCAACTTGTTGTTGTTTGCGTTGTATCTTTCCTCAAATTTATTTGACCTGTCTCTTTGCTTTTTTTTATTTCAGCACATGAGTCCTAAATACAACACAATAAAAATGATAAAGCCTAGCTGATTAACTATATGAGTTTTAGCTGAATGGTTAGTTGATTGATCAAAGCTGCGTGGTTTTTCGTGTGAATAAAACAAATAATAGAATACAGAACCTTTTTTGTTTTTGGACAATGCAAGCATTTGTCACAGCAGAAGCCACGTAGAAAAAAACATATCCTTTGCTCAAGAGGGAATTTCTCTACTAAGATAGCAGCTAATACCGACAGGTTTTTGTAAGTTATTTTAAAATATCAGCCTCCCAATTCATCGGGTAGCAAGTTTCTAGCCAGTCAAGACATGAACATACCAACTGAAACAATTAATTAACCAAATGCTACAACCCTACTAAATACACCCTGGACTTCTGACCAGTGGGATTTCTGGTTAGCATCAAGTGACAGTATTTGTAAACTGTCACAAAAGGGCTTGCAGTCTTCTTGCCTGTGTTGGCTATGCAACCAGCAGTCAATACAAGCTAATAGGTGATTGTTTTAGGGACAGCCTAAAACTCTGTTGCCAATATTCATGATGACAGCAGCTTTGAGGACAGAGTAGCACCCAGGCACTGCAGGTTCCACCTCCCCAGCCTTATTATGGATTTGTGTCAGCCAGATTGGAGAAGTCCTTTTTATGTGCTGGAAGTCAACAAAGTTGACTTTTCCCAGTGTCATTGTGTATGGAGCGAGGGGCCACAGCACAGTGCTTCTTGAGATATATTTCCATATAGTGACTCAGCATGTTCTGGTGTTATTTCCTGAGCAAATTCTGACTTGCTTATTTCTGTTTTCCTTTCCACCAGCATCGGTCCCATAGGCTGTCAATTATTTGAAAGGTGAGCTCTATTGGGACTGGGATCAGAATTGCAATGGAGCTCTTGAAACAAACCCACAGGAAGGTTCATATGGAATAAGTCAGGGTGCAAACTGAGAAACCTGTCTCGAGCAGGTCTAGTTTAAGGAATTGACTAGATAGAAAGGCAAACAGATAAGGACACTATGGGCTGGGAGGAAAGAGGGTGGCAGCGGCACGAGCAAAAATACTTAGAACAGTCCAGTGCAAAATCTTCATGAGGTTTCATTACCCCAAGAACTTTCTTCTGTGCAGAATGCAAGTAGTATGATGGTCCCCTGGCAGAAAGACGACTATAAATGCAGTGAAAGGGCTGTTTGTTTGATAGTTACAGGGGAAAGACTTCTGCAAAATCTCTAACACTCTGAATAATTTGCATCAGAAATTGGGGGATCAACTGCAGTTTTTCTCCTTAGGTTATTTTCTGCCTTCTGAAGAAGGGATGAAAGGACTCTTTTTAAAATCAAAAGGGGAAAAAGAATGCCTTATTCTCTTACATTTTAACTATACCAAGAAGAGGGGTGTGGGGAAACAGCCTAGCATGGATACAGCAGGGCTGGAAAACATCAAAGATATCTACTGCTCACAGCCCATGGGGTGAATATGGTAACTGCTGAAGGAAAAGGAGGAAAGGAAGAGCAGACTTTTTTCTTTTCTTTTCTTTTTTGCAATATTTATCTGTCTCCCCATAGCACTGTTCTCTAGCCATCTACAACGATAAAGCATTAGCATACAGTAACAATCAATTATTACAGCAGAAACCAATCAACTCATACACCTCAAATCATAATGTTCCTCCATCGGAGTGCAGGTCCACCCTGGGAACAAAGAAGAAATCGCTCAGATAATTCAGTCAAGAAAAGGGAAAGAATCAAATTAACAGGAGACAAAGCAGGAAATGTATGCCTATAAACATATACAGGAGAGTCATGAAAAAAGATGCAGTGGGAGAGAAGGATGAACAGGAGCATCAATATGACCCAAATGCCTTTTTCATGTAGTTGGCAATCCTAACTGAGTAGTAAGTCCTATTGAGTTAAGTGGGGCTTATTCCCAAGTAGGTAGGGTTACGTTTGCTGCCTAACTTGTTTTGGAAGCATCTAACCAAATTTAGTTGTGTTAGTCCAGTTCCTAGAATGTTACTGATCCATTCCTTAGTTGGCAATAATGAGTGAATGAATGGTAGTTAGCAATAAGTTGGAGGGACATTGGTACCAAGATCTTTCCTATAGCTAAAATCACAAATATGGTACTTTCTTCTTATTGGCCTCTCTCTCTTTCTCTCCCTCTCTTTCTTCACTGTTGTGATATTTTGTTTCTCTGAGTTAGACTCGCCACTGCTATTTGTTTATTTTCCATGTGGTATCGGCCATCTTTTCGGAGTGGGCAGTGATACTTCACCGTAGCAAGCTTCTGGTTCCCAATAAATAATCCTCCCCTAGCCTTTGAGCGGTAACAAGTTTTTTAGGTTTGTTTCGAGACTATCCTGGTGGTCATACGCAACAGAACTGGGGCTGTACCAAGCGCTTGAGCCCTGTTTACATTTTGGCTCCAAACACAAGCATGTTTGACATTTCTGAGTGATAAATGAGTTCTGTGCCTGAAATCAGATGAGGCACATGCTGAGCAAAGTGTAGAAAGAGCAGCAAATACGCAAAATACAGGAAGATGCACTCCTATTGTATCACTTTTAGTTTTGGTCAGCTTCTGCATTTCACCACACCACCATTTTCATGGAACTTAACTGTGATTCCCCCGCGCCCCCATAAAAACAGAGCCCTTCAGAATCCGATTTCGCTTCGCGTGTTTTCGAATGTCAGCTTCTAAGAATAACCCTTAATTTTAAGAACGATCTTGCTCCAGTAACCTCAGCGTTAAATCCATTGCAGTTTGGGTTTCAGCCTCAGTCACACACAGTTCTCTGCTGCCATCCCACCAAAAAACAGCTTCTCGGTTGCCGTTTCTTATTGCTGAGTGAGCACAGCGTCCCTCTCTTCCTTTACTTTTACTAGGAAGCTTCCCATCTCCTCTGTGGTTCATTGCTCCTGGGCAACACAACCCTCACAGCACCCCTTTGGGGACGAGCTGAGAAGAGCTTGTGTTGGCAGATAAATCATTTACACATTACACAAAGTTAGGCCCAAAGCAGCCTCAGGTGGCTTGGAAGGATTTTAGGTGTGACCTGCAAAAGTTGTAAGAAAGAAAGAATATCTGAAGCTAGACAGAGACTTGAAGGAGGTCTAGTAAGAGCTGCCTCTACCCCAGGAAGTATCTCAGGGTTGCCACCTTGCAATCAGATTCACGGCATTAAATTTTCCACTGTAAAACATCCCTAATTCATCCTGCTAATGCATTCACCCAATGTGGTTAATAGGGACATGGTTGGTCTGAATAGTGAGGGAAGGGAGAAAGCAGCTGACAGGACCAGGCAGCAGGATCTACCACCATCTCACTGGTGGCAGCACACTTTGATTTATTGTCTTACTACAATTATTTCTCCAAGCAACTCAGTATGGTGCACATGGCTGTCCGCTAACCTGTTTTAGCCTCATGCCAACTCTGGAAAATAGGTTAAGTGAAGAGAATACGACCAGTACAAGTGTTTACCAATGAGCTTTGTGGCTGAGTAGGCATTTAAACCTGGAACGCACTGGTCCTAGTCTAACCCTTTACCTACTACAACATATTGCATATTGCTGGACTACAACTTCCTTCATCACTGACCATTGATCATATTAGGTGGGGTTGATGGGAAATGGAGTTCAGCAACATCTGGAGGACCACAGGTTCTGCATCCTTGGCACACTGTGTGCCTAGTGCTGAGCCTCTTCGGCTTGCCAATCAGAAGGTCAGCGGTTCGAATCCCCACGAAGGGGTGAGCTCTCGTTGCTCTGTCCCAGCTCCTGCCAACCTAGCAGTTTGAAAGCACGCCAGTGCAAGTAGATAAATAGGTACTGCTGCGGCAGGAAGGGAAACGGTGTTTCTGTATGCTCTGGCTTACGTCACAATGTTCCGTTGTGCCAGAAGTGGTTTAGTCATGCTGGCCACGTGACCCGGAAAGCTGTCTGTGGACAAACACTGGTTCCCTCGGCCTGAAAGCGAGATGAGCACTGCAACCCCATAGTCACCTTTGACTGGACTTAACCATCCAGGGGTCATTTACTTTTTAGCTTTTATATACTTTAGTTACTAGGTGGTACATTCCTCTCTATATGGTCCTCAGGACTCTCTCTCTAAGCTAAACCCCCTGTCCCCAAGCCACAACTTTAGTGTTTTTGCCCGCTTATATTGTGTCCTTGAACTCCAATAATGCCTCCTGCTTGCGCAGATAGATGACAGAGAGGGGCTTGTGAATATGTAAAGATACTAGCCCATTGTACAAAAGTAAAAAATACATTTATTCCCTCTGGCATGTGGCCCTCAGAAGGGGATGCAGTCTTCAGGCTGAAAAAGGTTCCCCACCCCTGAATTAAATGTTGTTCAGAGAGAAAACAGATTATAATGCTTACTTTGTGCTATCCATATTAACTCTTAGGGAGCTACTATGCCGTTAGTTGCTTTTGGATTCCAATTGAAGCTGCGTTTAAGGTACAAAACAGTGCTAAATCTCAAACATAATTATTTGTACGCCAAATAATATATATATTTCTTTGTGTCTCTTGCAGAATCACCTGATGTCGCTCCATCTGTTGTTGTTCACACCAGCGTTCCCTTTGGAACTAGCCACTTGGAGTCAGACAAGGAAAAGGTTCAGCAGTTGATCCTAGACCAGCTGAAAGATGTTGTACCTAGTTTGCCTCAACCAGCCAGCATCAAGTGCCATAGGTGGAGGTATTCTCAGGTAATCTCTAATAAAGGATGATAGCAAAATGCTCAAGTCCAATGATAGCTTGTTCAGGAATGTGAGAGGCACACAGGATTTTTATTCAAGCATTGCACTGGCTTCTGAACACTGACTTGCTGTAGTTTGTTCAGCATTTGGTGAGACATCTGAATGCAAGCCACCTACATAGCTCAATTGTATCAGGATGTGGCCCCTTGCTGAAGCTCTGTGGTAGAGCACAAAGAACCAGGGCTTTGTTATGAGGGCACATGATGCAGTCACCTCATTGAAGCTAAGCAGGTCTAGATCCAGACAGAAGGGAGACCACCTACCAACACCATTTACAGCACTTTGAGTTCTGTATGTGTGGGTTTAGTTGAATTATTGGCATCTCCAGTTAAGAATTATGCCTGCCGCCAACTGTGGAAAATGTGCAAAATTGGGCTAAGCATTCCGTGAGGTTGACCCATTCTAAGGTAGGTTCATACCCACCTTTTTTAGAAAACCACCCTGCATGGCTGGGATTCCATGCTGCAATGGCATCAGCAGCAATCATGGTGGTCAAGCGTATCACAGAAAGAGATCCTATATCCATGCACCACTGTGGTGTGAAAACCTGGTCGCACAGAGGGCCTGAAGTCTATTCTTTATTCTGCTTTATCCTTTCTGACCCTGTTAGTTCTTTGTTCTTGCTACAGGACAACTGAGCGTTGCAGGACAGTAACTTATCAAATGTGTGAAATGGAGCAGAGAAGCTATTGCTATCTTGGTTCCCCGTGTGAGTCCCTTCTGGAGATACACCCCCCCCCCCCCATCCCAGGCTGGGCCTCCAGCTAGCCAGATGCTGGGAACAAAAACATGGTGCCTCTGATGCAATCCTGGTTAGCTATTTTCCTTTCTCTGGATAAAAGGTGATAGAGGGAAATAGTATATAGATGACTGTCAAATATGAGACACCTTGCTCTGGTGGCTGAAATGGCTGTTTTCTTCATATATGTCTCTCTTTTGGCATAGCTCCTTCTCTTCTTCTATGGCTTCACATAAAAAAATGGAGCCATAACATTTGTAGAAGGAAAATGAAATATATATACCGTATTTTTCGCTCTATAAGACACACCAGACCATAAGACGCACCTAGTTTTTGGAGGAGGAAAACAAGAAAAAAAATATTCTGAATCCCAGAAGTCAGAACAGCAAGAGGGATCGCAGCAACGCAAAGCCTCTTCAGGGCAGCGGAAGCAACACTCCCCCTGCCCTGAAGAGGCTTCGCGGGGCTATCCCAGAAGCCAGAACAGCAAGAGAGATCGCTGCGCAGGGATCCCTCTTGCTGTTCTAGCTTCTGGGATAGCCGCGCATCCTGCATTCGCCCCATAAGATGCACACACATTTCCCCTTACTTTTTAGGAGGGAAAAAGTGGATCTTATAGAACGAAAAATATGGTATATTAAGCAACTGTAATGTGTGTATATACTGTATGTTTGTGCAGATAATTACCAGAAGATGCTGATAGTTACCAGTTGTAAAAATAAAGATGGACACATATCTGAAGTGTCTAATTCAGGCCAGGCTTTTCAAAATTCTTTTTTTCCCTTTTTAAATGAAATTTAGCAGCCTAACCACTTAGTGCAACTCAAAATGGTGTGTGTGTATGTGTATAGATATAGATATAGATATAGATATAGATATAGATATAGATATATAGTTAGCAGTTAGTTGTGGTTCTTCCATGATGCCCCATAACCAAGGTTTTCGACAGAGGACATCACATCGCACAATTAATTTCACAAGATGTTACAGGACAGGACCAGACATGGAGATAGACCTGTTAACACTCACAGTAAGCTGTCTGCTATTAGGTATGTTCATCACACTGCCCCTGAACTAAGTTAAGAAACTATTTCGTTTGTTTGTTTGTTTTATAAAAAGTCCATTTTTTAAAGACAGTACCCTCAAGTAACCAGCAGAAGAATAAACAATACCAAAAAGCAAAGTAAACAACAATCAAACTGCAAGATAAAAACATCAAGGCCAGCAAATTAAACAGCAGCTAAAAAAAACAAAAAAAGACAATGAGAGGATCTTAGATACATTAAAAGCATGAAAGAACAGTATAATCTTTGCCTGGCACCCAAAATATAACTAAGGAAAGATCCCATAAAGCATATCTAGGGACAAGATTCCATAATTTGGCACCACCACTAAAAGGACCCCCTTGCTTGCAAGCACCTCCCTGCTCCCAGAAGACTGAAGGAACTCTGAAGAGAAGTTCATGTTGAAAGTGGTGGTCCTTTACACACCCTGACCTCAGGCTGCTTAGCTTTAAAAATCAAAACTATGATGAGCTTGAAAAATAAATTCCCCTGGAAGCAGTGGGTATCTTTGATAACTGCATTTGCTTGTTTTCCTATTTCTCTGCTTTGTTTTCATTTTGTACTGTGCCTTATAAGCCATTATTTTAAATAGCCAATTGTCTTGTATGCCTTGACAGAAAGAGGCCATATAAACTTAGCCGCTGAATAGTCAGTCACCTTTCCATTTCTGTCATGGCTCTGGAGCCTGTGTTTTTGAAATTAAAAGAGGAAAAGTAAATTTGAAGCCACGGTTTTTGCCCGATGTACATGATTCATATTCATCTTGTAGTGTGGGTTTGTCCTTTGTTCTTAAATGTTGCAACCACAACACATGTGCAACAGCCTCTTAGGAGGTGAGCATAGCTACCCTGAAAGTTGAGTTTTGTCACTCGCTCATCTCCCCACTTTCATCTAGCTGCAGAGTGATTTGGCTCTGGGACTCCCTTTCTGTCGAAGGAAGGGGCAAACTGAGCTTCTGCCTCAGCAGCAGGAGGCTCAAATGCCACTCTTGCTCCAGAGTGGCAGGAAGCAGCCTCTGAACCAGCAAGAGGCCGTCTGAGGACCAGAGGTTAAAAATACTACCATAAGGTAATCTGTTTTGATCATAATATAATAGCAGCAGCAGCAGGATTTCCAGAGTGGTTATCATTATGGCAGCTAGATTTAATTACAAAGATAAAAACACCAGGTTGTTAATTAGGTTTATTGTGGTTATTATAATTCATCACTCGTGCTACTGTAATGCCTGCACTGTAATAGCTGGTTGAAATTAGGGACATGGTATTTAATTCCTGGAGCCCAGAGAGAGGAAGAGAGATGCACAACTCTGAACATGATTCATGGATCTTAGGGCTACCATGGGGCAAAAACAGAGGCCGCCACTGAGGTAGCCAGTGCTTGACAAGTGTGTGTCTCGTAAACGTTTTTGCAATTATCTGTTTGCCACATTCATCTTTTAGGTAGGCATCTAAAGTTTCAATCCTATGCACCCTTACCCTAGGAGTGAGCTTCCCTAACAAACATCATCAGCGTCATCACTTTATTTGTACACCGCCTTTCCACACAAAAAAGATGTTGTGTTGTCCACAACAACAACAACAATACATCACGTAATCAACAATTGTAAGAATAATTTCACACCAACAGCAATAATAAAACAGCAACATATAAGGAACGTAAGATCATGCAAAAGACAACAACATTTCAGTACTATAAATGTAGCAAGATTGCACCAGCTGGCCACATCAAAAATAATAAGGGAGCTTTGAACAGATCTTTCCTTGGACCTAGATATTCCCTAGCCAATAATAATAATAATAATAATAATAATAATAATAATAATAATAAATTATTAAATAATTTTTGTTTAATAATTATTAAATAATTTTTATTTAATAATTATTAAATAATTTTTATTTAATAATTATTAAATAATTTTTATTTAATAATTATTAAATAATTTTTATTTAATAATTATTAAATAATTTTTATTTAATAATTATTAAATAAATTATTAAATAATAAATAAAAATAATTTATTAAATAATTTATTATTTATACCCCGCCCATCTGGCTGGGTTTCCCCAGCCACTCTTGGCGGCTTCCAACAAAACACTAAAATACAATAATTTATTAAACGTTAAAAGCTTCCCTAAACAGGGCTGCCTTCAGATGTCTTCTAAAAGTTTGGTAGTTATTTTTCTCTTTGACATCTGGTGGGAGGGTGTTCCACAGGGCGGGTGGCACTACCGAGAAGGCCCTCTGTCTGGTTCCCTGCAACTTGTCTTCTCGCAGCGAGGGAACCGCCAGAAGGCCCTCTGCACTGGACCTCAGTGTCCGGGCAGAACGATGGAGGTGGCCTTCTGTGTCCACTAGGGATTAGCCAAGAACCAAGCATAGGGTTGTGTGGCATGGTACTTTAGGGCTAGGCATATGGCTCAGGGCCAAAGTAAATGGGACATGAAACTTTGCATTTAACATTTATGCAAACCTTATAATGCACATAATAACCCACATGCCAGATAATGTCCTCTGCACGTGAAATCATAAATCACCTAGTGTTTTGGAGAACATTGTCAGCAATATGCTGATGGCATATAGCTCCACTTCTCCTTTACATTTGCAGTTGAGGCAGTGTATGTGCTGGACCATTTTCTTGCTTTGGTAATGGACTGCATGAGAGCCAATAAACTGAAGCTCAATCCAGATAAGAATGAGGCATTGTTAGTGAGTGGTTCCCTAGACTGAATGGCTAGAAGGTTGTCTGCTCTTGATGGGGTTACACTTCTTCTGAAAGAGCAGGTACATAGCTCGGGGGTACTTTGCTGTCACTTGAGGTTCACGTGGCCTCAGTGCCGTGGAATTCCTTCCATTAGTTTGGCTGGTGGCCCAGCTGCACCCGTATCAGGACAGGGACGGTCTAACTACTGTTGTGTATGCTCTGGTAACTTCTAGGTTAGATTACAGCAATGTGTTATATGTGGAGCAGCCTCTGATGACAGTTCGGAAACTTTAGCTGGTGCAGAATTTAGTGGTCAGGTTGCTCTCTGGGGCAAGACGCTTTGAGCATATAATCACAATCTTGGCCCAACTGCACAGGCTGCCAATTAGTTTCTGGGCCCATTTCAGACTGCTGGTTTTGACCTATAAAACCTTAAACAGCTTAGAACTGCAGTACCTCAAGGACCGCAACATGTGAAGGGGCCTTTTCTGCAGTGACTCCCCATTTCTGGAATTCTCTCCCCAGGGAGTCTTGCGTATCTTTAGGTGTCAGGCAAAACCATACCTCTTCTCCTAGGCCTTAAGATAATTAAACTGTGACCTTTTAATCTGGGGAGGGGAAGAGAGATACAGTGGAACCTTGGTTCTCAAACAGCTTAGTCGACGAACAAATCTGCTCCTGAATGCCGAAAACCTGGAAGTAAGTGTTCCGGTTTTTGAACGTTTCGGAAGTCGAACGGACTTCCGGAACGGATTACATTCGAGAACCAAGGTTGTATTGTATTGGTTTGTTATTATGGTATGTATTTCTTCTGTTTTTATATTGTAAACCACCCTGTGATCTTCAAGTAAAAGGTGGTATAGAAATTTAATAAATAACAATGGTGGTGGTGTGGTGGTGGTGGTGATGACGGTGACAAAGAGGTCTTTGCCTGCCCAATTAATTCACACATGCTTATATATTAGATGTGGCTGATTCATAAGAAGCTTATTTGTCAGCCATAGATCTGTCCCCGTAGATGGCATTAAGTGAATGTAATTAAAGAATGCATTCTCAGAAAGGAAGCTCCCTACAAGAACTGACTATGCTTAAGTGCTATACAGTGGTGCTCACTAATTACCTTACAGCCATTTTTGCTTCAACATTCCAATCAACTATTGACACAGCAGCAAAAGGAGAAAATGAAGGGTGGATGTGGTCCCCCCCCCAACCCCCCGAGGCTTTCAAGCGGGATTTATTCTTTTTGTTAATTCAGTACAGCCATTATGCCCTTCATATGGGCCAAATACAATCCCAGGATTAAAATGCAGACATTACAATTATCCATGGAAGATGTGGGATTAGTCCTCCCAAACTTCTATTGATACTACTTAGCAGCACAGCTGCCGTGCTCTATCCCATGGTTTAATTATGATAAGACAACATTAGCATCAGCAATCAAGGATTCCTGAGCCAGAAAGTCTTTTCAGCCATCATGTTGCATTGTGGTAGGACTCGGGGGGGTCATAGCCTGAGCAATATGGCCATTTCATTCTTTTTTATAAGCAGCGCATTTGCTGTATCATTGAAATTATATGTTAAAGGAGCCCACATTCCTAAAGCAAAGAGGTAGCGCCATTTAAAAGCAGACCTGCCTCCCATTCCCAAGCGCAAAGGGTCAAGAGGCATGTTGGCTTGGTCTCTCCTGCTGAATCGGAAGGGCATCTCTGCCACAGGTATCGTACAGCCCAAACGACCCTGTGGAAGGGGATTTTGAGTTTGGAAGTACAGCACTGCCAGCTAATAATAATCCTACATGGGCATTTCTTCCCTGTATGCGAGCATATGTGTGCATACTTGATTGCTGGATTACAGGGGGGTTTGGACTAGATTACCCTCAGCATCTTATCCAACTCTACAATGCTATTATTCTATGTGCACACTGACTAGAAGATCCAATGTGGCCAAAGGACAGAAGACCTCTTTTAAATCTCTTCTCCTCCATAGGATAGGGTTCTCTTCTGTCCATTGTTTGAATCAAGAATTGTAGGTCCAGAGGCGTGTGTCTTGCCCAGTTGCTTCTGCACACCTGTTGTTCACTCCTATTGCACCCTGCTCCCTTTCAGATGGCCCTCTTTTGCTTTGCCCGTTCTCCTCCCAATTACAGTCCAGGAACAGGTGAGCTAGTTTTAACTGGCTTAGAGCACTAAGTAAATTCTTAACAACAGAGGGGCTGGATTTTCCCAGTCCCAGTTAAACACCTGAGGCTCATGAGATTTATTATCTTGTAGACAATTATTTTTCTTACGAATGATCGGAGCTGTTGTTGCTCGGTACCATCGGTTTCTTACTAAGGTTGATGCTTTGTGCTGCCCTGTACCTAGTGGCATACAATAACACAAGGGAAGTAGAGCAGTAAACTTGACATTTGTAGTTCAGCTGCACTTCTAAACAAATCTTTGATCCGGAAGAAGCAAACCCAAACTAAACAACAACAGATTCCAGGGAAGAGTCAAGTGGGAAATTTTACTGAGAAGATTTGAAGGGGGGGTTGCATTCTTCTTCTTAAGCTGTTGTTTGCTATTTTTTTAAACCTTCTCATTTGTTTTGCTGTCTTTCACTTCTACAGTATATTCTTTGGTCTCACTGCCAGAGGGATGTACATCTTTTGATCTACCTAAAAGAACCTTTACTCTGAACAAAGCGTAGATCTATGTCCCATTCCCCAGCACCACCACCAAAAACATCAATAATGTTCATTTCTACTGTGTGTTAAAATGGGGTTTGGTTGTTCAGATGACTTTTGGTCCAGTTGTCATTTCAGTTGCCACTCTATTCTATTTCATCTAGTGTCACATTTCACAACACTGATACTCTAAGGCAGCTAAACAGCATCAAAACCAAATACAGTTATTTGAAACAGCAACAACAAAATCAAAAAAGCAGCAGACCCTTCCCCCTAAAAAGCTCAGTACCATAGACAGAAAGAAAAGGCGCCTTGCGAACACACTGTTTGTCTCAGAGATCCAAAGCCTTGAAGCCACCATGGTAAAGACCCTGCCCAGGGCAATTCCCTCCCATACTTGAAGTGAAAGAAGGCCTTCAAGGAATATTTTGAAGAATAGGTAGGTTTATAGTGGAGAAGATGGTCCTTTAACTCCTCTGAATGGCAGTCAAAGATTAATGAATTGGGCCCAGAAAATGAATTGGGAACCACTAGAGTTCATCAGAATTGACATACAGTCATACCTTGGATCCCGAATGCCCTGGACGTTTGGGCTCCCGAACGCTGCAAACCTGGAAGTGATTGTTCCACTTTGCAAATGTTCTTTTGGAAGCCGAACATCCGACGGGGCTTCCGCAGCTTCTGATTGGTTGCAGGAGCTTCCTGCAGCCAATCAGAAGCCATGATTTGGTTTTTGAATGTTTTAGAAGCCAAACAGACTTCCAGATCAGATTCTGTTCGAATTCCAAGGTACAGCTGTATATTCTCTGTGGTCCATCCTGCAGTTTGGTGGCCACATTTAGTACTAATTGTTCACAAGAACTCTTCAGAAGCAACCATACATCACAGTACAGGATTTGAGTAAAGTATGGCACTGATTAGCTTCTCTAAAAAGAGTGATAATTGCAAGTGAATCTTAATAATGTAAGCCACATAATAATGGAAGTAATAATGGACATTAGGTGTCCTGATAAATATAATACAATTTTCATAGCGTTTGAAATTTCTGGATGTTTTCCCATTGTTGATCAATATTTCTGGCAAAATGAAAAGGAATAGAAAACTGGTCTGAAACAAAAAGAAACCGAATTCAACAGAGAAAATTGCAGCGTTCTTCAGTCAGAGGGAAGGAAATCAATTGTACAAGTATAGGATTTGGGGGGAATACCTGGCTGTGATGTCTGGATCACAGTCCTGCACAACGTGAACATGAGTCAGCTGTGTGATGTAGCATCAATACAGGCTAATGCAGTTTTAGCCTGCAGTTAATAGAGCCATGGTTTCCAATACGTAAGAAGTAAAGGCACCACTTTATTCTGCACAGTTCAGAGCTCATCTGGAAGCACTGTGCACAGTTCTGCCTTCACACTTTAAGAAGGATATAGACAAACCAAAACAGGTTCAGAGAAAGGCAACAAAGATGATTGAGAATCTGGAAAATAAGGCCTATGAGGAAAGCTTGAAAAAAAATGGGCAATTTGGGTCTGGTGAAGTCTGAGGCAGATTGCAACAGTACTCAGATACCCAAAGATTCTCACACAGAAGACAGCAAAGATTTGTTCTCTGCTGCCCCAGAGGATAGGACTAAAACTATTGGGCTTAAATTGATATAGGAGGGTGGATTTCAGCTGGAGAAACGTCTTAGTAAGAACAAGCCTATAGCCGAACCAGTTATCTAAGGGAGAGATGAAGGTCTTTAAGCAGAGTCTAGTCAAATCATCTAGCTATGGGTTTCTTGTACCCAGGAGGGGGTTGCACTAGATGCCTACAAGGCCCCACTGAGTTTGGTCATTCTTTTCCTTTCCTTCCTTCCCCTTGTTGTATTCATTCCTGGATACAACTGCCATTTCACTGGGGCATGCCCTGCCCCTGCCCTCCTTTCCGTGACAATATGGAGCAGCGAAAGCTGGTCCCAGAAGCGTGCGCCTGGATTCCTCCTGCACGTATGTTCTCTGCAGACAGATTACTCCTAGGCACTGCCATAGATGCCGTGCCCCTCCGCATGTCCCTTGAGCAGCTGCAGCTTTGAAAACTGCAGTCTGGCACTGCGTTACAGAGTTCGGGAAAGAGAAATTCTCTGTCTCTCTCCCATTAACTCCTCCCACACACATACACCGTCAGCCTGAACAGGCAGGCTTACGGATCCACAACAATAGCCGTGGTAGCAGATGTCACAGTGGTGCTCTGCGTGACTCATCTACTGTATGTACTCTGCGCTCTCCAGAGAGTCCTGCTTTTTTTATATGGGCTCGTTTGCGAAAGGTGGAATCAGGCAGGCCAAACAGGCCACCATGAGCTGTCAAGTCTCGAACTGCTTCCTAAAAGCACATCCCTTCCATTATTAAAGAAAGCTCAGTGGCCCACATATGACAGCTGGCTTGCAATGGCTGAAGACAGTTCTTTCCTCCCCCCGCCCCCGCCTTTTAAACAAACAAAAAAAGGCCACTGGGCATGCTAAATGTTAAAGGGAGCTGATAAACAGGGGGAGGAGAAACTTTGATGGGTTTACTGCACAGTTGGTTCTTGGCTGTAGATCCTTAACCACAGTGGTAGAATGTGTAGGGGGAATATCCATTGACTGTGCTGGAAAGGCTGGCGCAGGAGGCGAGGAGAGAAAGACAGAGATCCAAAAGTCCTCTTTCCCATAGGAATGTGTCTGGCCCCTGATAACAGGATGTTGGATTAGATGGGCCTGGCGGGCTCTTCTTAGGCCATGGCTTAATTTGGTCACATCACTTTCCTGTTGGCCCCTGCTCCACTTGGTTTTCACACCCTATCTTCCCCTTTTCCTCCTTGTACTAAATAATTTTTTTCCCTTTCTTTCTCTCATCCTGCAGGCTCAGCTATTTGTTCTCTGTAATGGGTCAGTTGGGAATTTCCAAGGGGCTGCTCCCCCCACCCCCAGAATGGAAGGGGGGGAAAGAATTAAATTGGACAAAAGTATCTAAAAACAAAATCCAATGTTAAATTTAGAAAGTTCAAGGCACTGTATACTTAGATGGTTTTTAAACTATGCTCATGGCGCAGCAGGGTAAGAGAAGCTCAGCCTTCTCTCACTGTATTTTCAGTTTCATGGCTCCTCCAGACAATCTATTGAGCATCCTGATTTGCTTGCACTAAGTTTACAAGGAGGTTGGATTGTACCCAGTCTCTGCCTGGATACAACAATGAGCATTCTGATATGCTTTCAGGGCATTTGTACTTCTGGTTAATCATTCATTCATTCCACGCTTTTCAGTGCATTTCCCCCATCACCTTCCTAACTGCAAAAAGCCTGTTTATTTTTTTAAAAGTGTATTTGTTGTGCTAGAATGGCAGAGTGCTTTAACCCACTTCAGCTATGCAAAAATAAATTTCCCAGTATGCACTTCAGCCCTTCCCATAGATTGTTGACAGCTTGGAAGTTCCCTCGATCAAATATCATGGTGAGCCCTATCACCCCACCTTTCTCCAGAGGAAAGAAAAGGGCCTGGGTTCTGTCTGTTCCCTAACTCCATCAACACTCAGCACACACACACAACAGTGGATATTGAATTGGTGCAATAGCCAAGCATGCTACTTGGCATGAAGTGCATGTAATGTAAAGCCCTGGCTTTACATGGCTCTGTCGATGGTGAGGATGGGTATTGGGCTTTATATTACGTGCATAAAGGAAAATGAAAATGCAGGCCACTCTAAATTATTCATTGATCTCAGTTAACATGATGCACAATTCCTTCTCTTGGTCTTGCCAGAAGATGTACATTTCAGTCAATATTACAAGCGTATCTCTGATTCAATAAATATTAGACAGCAACATTCATAAATATTGGCATCCATCGCAGTAAAAAACTTAACCAGGGAGAGCATAAAATTGGACCTTTTTTCAGCCATGTTGATTGCTTTGTCGTCACATGCAGCCATTAGCATCACCCACGTTATTCATTCCCTTGAGATTTTCAGCAGACTTCAGCAAAAGCCACTTGGGATGTTTCAGTTCACACATCTTGTCAATTTTTATGATACAAAGGCTGATGCTCTTTGTTAACAACTGCCTTCTAAATAAAAGTTTTGCAAAAGTTGGTGTTGCAACGCTTGGTGATAAACATGTATAAGATAAAGCAATAAATGAGTAAAATAAAACTGATTAAGGAGGAATGTCTCCATCAGTCAGGCTGAGCATGATGTTCCTGTGAATGTCTTTAGTTGTTAATTTGAATACAAAACAAGAATGCTGAGGTTTAAGACTTGATGTTGGATTTGCTTTAAGAGTTGTTAGTAATGTTTTGCCTGCCTTACTTTAGTTCTTTTTTACAGTGTGTTTTATTGATGCTTTCTCATATTGTATTTACATTGTGGCTGTTAGCCGTCTTGAGCACCATTTGGTGGAAAACTGGGTACAAATTTTAACACATGAAATAAATAAAATATGCCTTTTATCTGCAAGCTAAATTCAGTTCAGAGTTGAAAAGGGTTAAAGGTTAAAAATTGTTGGTGCCGCCGGAGCAGGATTTCGGGGCAAAAGTCAAATGGCCCCTCTCGGCAGAATGTGGAAGTGGGCCACCAAATGCAGTAGAGCAACCAGCTAACTACATTTTGAGAAGGATGTAGAGTAATACACATTACCATTGGGGGTGAGGGCTGCTATTAGACTATTAAGTCCAGTGCTTTGGTTCAGTAAGAGCTCGCTGGACGTCAGTTCCAGCACCTCTCAGGTGGGTGCCATTTCCATTCTAAGAGAACGAGGGAGGTTTCATGGTGAGTTCCGGCACCTCTTTTTCTATAAAAAAAAATAGCACTGATTAAGTCTTACATTAACTAGGCATATTTGTAAGCATTACCAATGCCATTTTGGGGGGGGGGGGAGGGACAATAATTGTCAAAGAAGGAATTCAAACCTACAGAAGCAAGCAACCCAGTGCATAGACATTGTCTAGTAATATAGACTGCTACATGACAATGCAGGATTTCTAAAAGCAGACTTTACAGGTTTGCAGGAGTGAATAATAATAATAATAATAATAATAATAATAATAATAAATTCTGCTTGTTGTTAGAAGGATTCAGCCATCTCAAGGCTGGGTGAACTTTGCTATGAGTTATATATATGGAAACAAGGCAGCATAGGAAGATATCTTGTACTGAAGCAGACCCTTCCTCCATCTGCCTCAGTGCTGTCCACACTGCCTGGCAGGAGCTCTCCATGGTGTCAGGCTGGGGGTTAAACCTGGGACCTTCTATACAAAGCAGATGCTTTATCACTGAGCTGTGGAAGAGGGGGCAAATGCAGAAAGGTCAGGTGAGTAGGCAAGAGGGTAAACATGGGGGTCAAAAGAGGGAGGCAGTAGGTAGCCTAGGAAAAGGCATATGGTAGAAGTGATAGCCAAATGGAGAAGGGATGGGGATGAACAGGGCAGGTGAGGCAAGATGAGCAAGAAAAAGCGGGAAGCAGGAGAAGGCTAAGAGTGCAGGAGGACAGAAAGCGAGGCCAAGAGGAAGGAAGATGGGGCTGGCAATAGCTTGCTGACTCAGCTGTGGCTCATCTTTATAGCCATACGGCCATATGGCAGGCATCTCTTTAATTCAAGATAAAGTATTTCCGTATCGCTTCTTTCATCTGAGTCAGAGGTTTCGATAAGCAGTCGTTGCTGTTTTGCCCTGTTGACATTAATCTGTGGATGTGTCCCTTTTATAAAGCCCAGGCAAATTCCATATCTGTAAACATATAAACAGCTATTTCCATTTGCATCAGCAGTAATCACAGTCTATGTTCCTTTTTATTTATATTGTACTCTCTTTCTGTAAACAGGTCTATTGATGCTAAAAGGAATCTATTCCACTCCTCTCCTAACAAAGTCAAGGGGGGTGGGGGACCACGCATGCAGTGTTTACTTTGCCCAGAGAAACGTAATGCCGTTTCTCACTGTTTAGAGAATTCCTTGACCATTAGCAATATCATAGGATCAACATACATTGTGTTTTAATGTACTTGATTCGGACCACTGCTTCTGTGCTCTCGTCAAATTGAGAGGTGGTTTTGTTTTGTTTTTCATTTTAATAATGCTGAATATCTGCAAACCATTGCTCCAGCCAAATCCCAAATCCTGAACTGATTCTGGTTGACCCAGGATTTGGCCAGAGTGGGTTGAGGCAGCCCCAGGTCTCCCAGATCAATCTGTGCTTGTTTAAAGGGTCGGTCAGGAGGTGAGGTGAGGAAGGAGTAGAAGGAAACACATGCACACTGCCTCCTTCTCCCTCCCCCACCTACCCACCCAATGTTCAATTGTGGTTTTAAGCCCTAATTAAAAACTCTGCAAGGCCACAATCCATTTTGGGCCCTGGATCAAGGTCAGGAACAGATTAGGGCCACTCAAAAGGGCCAAATGAGCCCCTGAATCAGATTAGGGGCATTCACAGCCATAATGCAAACCTGCACAGTGATAGCATGGCTTGTGGGCAGAGGCTTAGGCATGCTCTGTCCAGAGAGGCCTACCTGGATGCCTTCTTTATCATCTTTTTGGAGCCAGCTGAAAAACTTTTTATTTACCCAGACTTGCAAATTGTACTTAAATCCAGACTCTTAACTTGATTCATTCGCTCTCAGTTGTAAGGAGGTTTTTGCTACCTCTTATTGTTGTGGTTGCCTTTAATTGCTATATCTTGTCTTTTTAACATTGTTTTGTTACAAGTCAAACAAGGGATATTTTTGGTGGGTAGCTATATTAAATGATGATTGTGCTGTAGTACTAGCTGTCATAAGAAATCTCTTAATTGGAGTCATAGCCTATATAAGACATGGGGATTCAATCTTTCCAAGTTTAAATCTGTTTATTTATCGATCTAGTCATGCATCCATTTATTTACATTTATATCCCACCTTTGTTCCAACCTGAAACCCAAGGCAGCGTCAGTTGATTTTCCCAGGGGGACTCCCATCCAGAATCTTTTTGCACCCAGACCTGCTTAACTCTAGCAATCATGGGTGTTGTATCATGCAGCTTCAGACTATGCTGAAATTGGTGAGCATAGAAGGCAACTCCTAGGAGCTGAGGTCCCTTCGTCCCCACCCCATAAAATATTTGAAGGGGCCACTCTCCCGAAAAGTTGAAAGGGAATTCCCATTCAAATGGTATGCCATGTCTTTTGATCGAATATGCGGGGTGGGACTTACCTCTCCCCCCCCCCCAATATTTTATTCAAGTTGGCACCCATGTTGGCAGGTGCAGGTGAGGCATACCAAACCAACTTGGCTTGGCAGGTTGGCTCACATGTGCGGCAGCATGCCATGTGCAAGAGAGGAGAATGAAAGACCTCCTTCGATTCCCCCATGAGATCCAGCAAGGAAGGTAAATTTACGAGTGAGTGGAAATGGCTTTGGAACCAGAAAAAGCAGGCTTCGGTACTTTGTATTTTCTTTGAGACAAGTATTGTGTGCTGCTAAGATTCGTATTGCCGCTGTTCCAAACTCGGCAACGTCAGTAGTGCAAATGTATTTTAGGCAGATGGCCTTCATGAATTTTATAGAGGTTTCAGTTCCTTTTCCCTTCTCATGTCATAAAGCATTTTACCATAGAATGAAAGAGCACTAAACATGTTTGTTGTGATAGGTGTCAATTATTATTAAAACGAAGGGACTGTTTCTTCCAATTAACACACGTCTTTCTTTGAGATATGAGTTACTCATATGTCATGCAATATAATGAATAGCTACTTATTTTTCTAATCCCCTCTGTGTTTTGTTTTTTTTCCAGGTTACCAAAGCTTTCCCTGGCAGTCCAGGACAAATAACTCTCCATACAAAACCGTTTCTTGTCTGTGGAGGTGATGGATTTATTCATTCCAACTTTGATGGGTGCATAGATTCAGCAATGAGTATTGTGCAGGCTTTGAAGTCCAGTTTGTAGGATTTTTCATCATTTGTTTGTTTGTTTCCTGTCCCACCCCCATGCCATCTTATTTCTATGACAAATTATACAATATACTAAAGCTTGATATACTTGACCTACTTGACCTCTGTTTTAAGGAAATAAATCATGAGAAGTCTTCAGACGTTTCACAGATTTATTGCAATAGTTGGAAATGTTGCTTATTTATTTGCTCTGCCTTGAAGACACTCACTGTGATAACTTTTCTGGCTTCACAGAGTATCAGACATACATCAAAATGGTTGTATGCCGTCTGTCTTCACCCACATTCCAGCTCTGGGCAAAATATTTCCACCAGTTTTAGATGGGTAAGGAGGAGGAAACCATAGACTACCTCCTTAATTATTAAAGGGACCAACCACCAAAGAACAGCAAGCCAGTGTGGTAAATGGGTAGTTGTGTGAGTCTAACTGGGATCAGTCATCTGTATTCACCAGTTTTAGCATCTTATGAAGTCACATGATGCAACCACCATGCTGGATGCAGTGAGGGCCTAGATGGGAGGCCACCTGGAAAACCAGTGGAGACTAGATTGAGTTCCACAATGGAACAAAGTTGGGATATACAAGCCATTGTGGTATGGCTTTCCTGCCCATGTTCACACGCTAAAACGGTCTTGCAAAATGTTCAAGTTGCCAAATCCTGGGGAAGCCAATATCATGACACAGCTTCTATTTCAAAACATGCTTTGGATGTTTCTCTGTTGCACAGAAATGACACAAACCAGTTCTCTACGCAGTGAGAGTGGTTTGCACCAGTGATGTCAATGCAAAATGGGAAGGTGGTGTGGTGACAGAAACTGATGAAACCTTTTCCTGTGCAGCAAGGTAGCACCCAAAGTCTCTCATATTACCTCATGGCCTTGCACTTTTTTACAGAACCGTTTTACCATGTGAATGCAAAGGAATGTCACCTCATGGTGATTATTCCACCTTTTAAAATGGTCACCTAAAATCACTATTGCCAAACAAAGGCCTTCTGAGAGTATTGTGGAATTGCATGGTTTCACTGAAGAGCATATATCGAATATTTTGTGGCTTGAGTTTTCCTTGCAAACTTCACTAATTATTTCCCTCAACATATTGCTTGCTGGAATATAGTTTGAGAATCACTGAACGAGATAATAATGTGTCCTAAAACAATTAACAGTTTGTGATTTTTTAAAAGCCATTACCCTGACTTATTTACCACAGTTCTTTGTCGTATACAGGCAGTGGCTTTGTGTGCACAGTATCTAAGGAATCTACCAGAATGGCAGAGCTATTCAGGTGGCAATTCTATACCCATTTACCTGGGAGTGAGTCCATTAAACTTAGTGGGACTTACTCAATCATAGACATGTAGAGGAGAGCACTGTTACCCCATTTCCTCTTTGATAGTGAATGAAAATGCTTTGCTTTTTCTTATCCTGTATGTTGTCTGGCCAACAAACAATCTGACCGTGCACAATAAGGAAAGAATTAAGAGGATTTGAAAGAAACTTAAGTCGATTTATGTTTCTTCCAGCAATCACATTTTACTCAAATTGTTATCTTGAAGTGTCCGCTAACATATACTCGCTTGCATTTGGGCTGCTGCAACTTTCAGTGTAACAGACAAAAACAAAACCGGGAGACAATTGCAATAGCTCAGTTGTTTGCTAGATGAGTCTGTGATTCTTAAACTGTTGCACAGTCCACAGCAACTTGGAGGTTGCCTCTAAGATAACAATGAAAATAGAGGGAAATGCTGAAAAGCCAGCAGGTTATTTGGAATATGGTAGCTGCCTGTATGGTGAAAAAAAAAAATAGTTTTGTTGCTGATGGTGTTGAAAATGTGAAGTTGAAAAGCAGCTTGACTCTTCAGCAGCACAAGTGGCTACAACAGAAACATCAATAAAACTTCAGGCCATGTGCCTGGTTCTCCTCGGTAATCTGACTGGTGAGGTAGGGTAGGAAGAACACAGTTCCTTGCGTCCAGTGCGTTGTGAGGAAAAAATGGCAGCCATGATAGCCACCTCTTCCACACTCTGTGGGTTCAGAAGGGAGGTGAAGGATTCCCACTGTGACTGACACATAACACACAAACTTGACAACAAACCTTGAAAAAAATGTCCCCCAAATTTATCACTAGTGAACAGAAATTCAGAATTTGGAGACCATTTGAGTTTGGCCCCATTAAGCACTTCTATGGCCCTTCCAAGACACACTTATGAGTGTGTATTTGTCTTTTATTGAGAACCCGTCAGCCCATTTCCTAAAAAAAAACCAAAAAATTTTAGGAAATTGACAGAAGCTAATCATTTTTATTTTTATTTTTAAGCATATGTGTGTTCAGCTGGGAAATGGGGTTAGTAGCTGCGTGATATAATGCATGTTGGCTAGTAAGCACAGCCTTTGCCGAAATAAAACTTTACGATGCTGTGTTGGAAAAGCTTAATTAACAAACTGTCAGCCCACATGTCCTGTTCAGGAGCTGAGGATGACAAATGATCACAAGTGAGCAGTAATTTTTTTCCACCTTGAATGTTTTCTGCAAGCAGGAAATTACCTTGCCAAAAAAGAAGGGGGGGTGTAGAGAAGCTATTTTAACATTGTTAAAATCCTTTGAAAAATAAATGTGTTGTTGAGACCAGCATTGACATTTTGATCTGAGAATTTGGGGGCGGGGGGTGGTCCTCACAGTGAAAGGAAAATTAATCTACTCATCTGCATTTACATGAAGATATTACATGTGGAGTGGAGCTGTTAGAGAACAGCACATCACTCGAATTTTGAGAGGTCTGTGTTGGCTGCCAGTGACCTATCAGGTCCCCTTTCAGGCATTGGTACTAGTGTAAAGGTAAAGGGACCCCTGACCATTAGGTCCAGTCGTGGCCGACTCTGGGGTTGCGGCGCTCATCTCGCTTTATTGGCCGAGGGAGCCGGCGTACAGCTTCTGGGTCATGTGGCCAGCATGACTAAGCTGCTTCTGGCGAACCGGAGCAGCGCATGGAAACGCCGTTTACCTTCCCGCCGGAGTGGTACCTATTTATTTACTTGCACTTTGACGTGCTTTCGAACTGCTAGGTTGGCAGGAGCAGGGACCGAGCAACGGTCATGGGGATTTGAACCGCCAACCTTCTGATCGGCAAGTCCTAGGCTCTGGTTTAACCCACAGCGCCACACGTGTCCCTTGGTACTAGTGTACAAAGCCCTAAATGACTTGGAACACAAGGAGAGCCTTCCTCCATATGCCCAGATTTAGGGAAGGCGGACTTCTCTCAGTGCCACCTCTGTGGGTGGCAAGGAGGACAGGAATGCAGCAGAGACCTTTCACTGTGGGAGCATCCCCACCTCTGGAGTTCCTTTCCATGGGAAGTAAGACTGTCCTCTTCCCTGTCTACGTCCAACAGAAATTTGAAGACATTTTTATTTGTCCAAGACTTTGTAAGGAAATAGGTATTGTTAAGCTATGGGTTGAACATTGCTGTCATGTTAATTTATGGACATTGGATATTGTTTTGTTTGATTTTATGTTGTTGACATAAAAATTTTATGCTGGAGCTTTTTTGTGATCTAGCAGAGTTCTCCTTATACTCTTCTTCTTAAGGAAGCCTGCTCCCATTTAGATAGCCCTGTCTTAGTTTCTGTTCCTTGGTCACACTAGAATGTGACATAAGGTTCAGAGAATAAGACAAAAAGTTTGAAGCTGGATTTGATGTATATACAAATCTGCATTGAAGAAAACCAAGATTCATCTGTGCCTCATTTCCAGAATCTTCTACTGATATTTAAGCACCTGTTCAGATATTAAAGATATATTCCTTAAAGGTTGCAAGTTGTTCTCTGACCTGATGAAGGCTGTGTAGTTTCAGATTATAGATAGGTAGGATATACTTCTACAGATAAGGTGCATATTATTATTATTTTAAGGAAAGATCCTTTGTTTGGTTTTGTAATTTTGTGTTTTGTTTTATTTGCATGTATTTAGGTTATGGTTTGTATGTTTAGTTCTGTTTGTATGTAATCTAATATATTTGAGCTATGAAACTTCAAAGAATTTGGGTTTGGGAGGGTTAAAAAAGAGATTACCCCAAAAAAATCAGGGTGGTAGAAGGAAAAAATATGGTTCTTGGTGTGGTACGCATTTAAGATCAAAGCAGAGGAATAGAATTTCCACAGATTCAGAAACTTGTGGTCTTAACTAACATCCTAGCATAGATTCACTTCCAAGATATTTGTGGAAGATCAAATTCACTGGTGTCATCAGTCATGACTTCAGAGCAGAAGTCCAGGGCCCCACTCAGCCAAATGAGCTAGAGGTTCTGAAAAACAGCAAGGCTGGCTTAATACATTTTAAAGTGAGTGAAATAATACTCAGAACCATCTAAAAAGCCACCCAGGTAAGACTATGAAATCCAGTGTCTAAAATCACCTCTGCTCCTATTATTTGTTAACTTTCATATTATTTATTTACTCTTAATTGTTGAAAATATAGATGGATTTAACATCTCTACACTGTGACATAGAAGTTTCATCTAGCTATTAGAGAAAAAAAGTAAACTAAGTCAAACTTAAGCTGCGGATGTTTGTTATTCTGCAAATGAACAAGGAAAGCTGTAATGTATGGACTGTAGGCTTCTTTTCTGCTAAGGCCATTCGCAATGTATTTTGGAGGGATGCAAAAGCTCATATTCGCTATTATAGAGGGGTGTTTATCAGTTGTGCATCAGAGCTGCATCAACTTGTCATCATAAATCTGCCCAACTTTCAAAAATGTTCAGAGAAACCAACTGGGAAAGATGAGAAATGTCAGAGAGGGTAAAAATAGAAGATGAAAAAAAATGAAAGATAGTTGGTTTTTAGGTCCTAAACAAGGCTTTGTGAGGGGAGATGAAAACCAACATAGGCCTCACAATGGATTTGGCCACTGAAAATCTTGTTCCCTAAAGTCTTGTTGAAGAGAGATCTTCTCTTACTGCTTTTCTTTTTCTTTTAAAAAAGGGGCAAGCAAGAAAGGCACTTGAAGCACACAATATGTACACAGTGACTTAGTAGCTTCATCCAGGTTGAGGGTGCATGTCATGTTTGTCTAGTCTACATATGTGGTGTCTTAAGCAGGCCTGTGACTTCTACTCCAGCCTTGAAACTTGAGACATTTCACAGCATCTCAAATGTGTTACATGTGGTATTTTACACCACCAGCATCACTGAATAGAGCCACTGGGGTGTCGTGGCTAGACTGCTGGGGTTCAAAGCCCTAATCAGCCATAAAGTCTGCTGTGTGACCTTGGACCAGCCACTCTCAACCTCACCTAACCTCACAGGGTGGTCGTGAGGATAGAATGGAGAGGGAAAGAAGAAGTATGTAAAACCACCTTGAGCTCCTTGTATCAAAGGTAGAATATAAACGTAGTAATAATAATATAAATGTTTTAAGTGGGTTTCTACTATAAAAAAGAAGCTAAAAAAATAAAGCTTAGGGTTCCATCAAGCTTACAGTCTCTATCTGTGGTTTAATTATGCGTTTAAAAGCAGTGCTCATCCACACTGTTTTCTTCTGTTCACTGCCTTACCTCTCCTTACTAGGTACAACTTCCTGGTATGTCCTCTCCATTTAAACTAATAAATTATCCCAAATTGCCTGCAACAGACTATAGTCTTTTGCAGGCAACTTGGGGTATATATAGCACTGGCTCACATATATGTATACCCCCAGTTCAGTGTATTGCATCATCATAACAGAAGTACTATACACCAAATATGGAATCTCCTTAACACCTTGCATAGACTCAAAAGCAATGTTTTTTCAAAGGAGCCAAGTCACACACTCAGCTGCTAGTCTTCAAGCAAAGAAAAATTAAGTGATGCACATTGTGTAAGCAAGCCACCTAACTTCAACCTAGCCCCCCACCACTCACTTAGGCTGTGTACACACTATACCTGTAAACAGTGCTTTTTTTCTAGCAAAAGAGGTACAGCTACTCACCAAGAAGTTGTTACAGTAAGTGCCACACTTTTTAACAACAACAAAAGGAGGTACCAGTACTGTGTACCCTTAAGTACTTTGGGGGGGGAGGGGAAGCACTGCCTGTAAAACACATTCAAAATACATTATTTCCCTCAAAGAATTCCAGGCACTGTAGTTTATGCATCACAAAGTTACTATTCCCAGCCTGAGAACAGTCTATACTTGGTCAGGTGGAAGCGAATTAAAACATATCTGTGTTGTGGTTGCTCCAGTCAAGGATGTGAGGATCAAATTGACACACTGAGCCATTTCACTACTCTTACTGAAATCCTTGTGGTTTCCCTTGAAATTATTCTAATGTTTCACCTAAGGAGGGCCACCCCATTTTTTCTTCTGCTTTAGGTGAAATTTCAGGTACAATACCTTTCTTAAACATTAGCTCAACCTCGGTTAGCAGAAGCACACAGATTTTGTAACAGTTGTTCCTAAAATTGCAGATGGTTACAAACTGGCAAGTTCCTGTTTGAAAAATGCAGAACTAGAAGGCTGATGCGGCACAGCTCTGTGGCATTAGGTTTTGCTCGTCGCATCGTAGAACTACATGCTCCCTCCCACCCACCAGATTTAACTTCACAAACCAGAAGTGAAATAATGAAGAGTGAGGCTCAAATGCCTATCATTAAGGCGCAGTTATGAGTGGGCTAGACAACAGTGATTGTGTCTGGCGGATCAGATGATCTGTTTGAGAGAGAATAAGGGATCTTCTTCCTGAGCCTGTTTACTCTTGAGCTGGCGAGCAGACATTCAGGAGAAATCGGGGGGATGTGATTTCCTCCCCACCCCCCTTTATAATCCTGGTTCTGATGTGCAGTTGGTAAGCTGCTTTGCTAAAATCCAGAGACATTGATGATGTCACCTTCGGCCACTGCCCCAGGCATTGTATTAGTTGGATAATAGCGGTTTGTTATGGGTTGCACTTTCAGTCAAATCAATCTGTATCCAGAATGGTACCAGTATACTATTTGGGAAAGCAGCTGATATTAAACTGGTTGATAAAGCAGCCCTACATCACACTGCCCAGTGCCAGCTTTGGAATAGTTATATAGTCCCTGAGCCAGCGAGGTTGGTTGATGACCACACACGGAGATAAATGCTTATTATAATTTTAGTCTGGACCACTAGAGATTGAAAATTGGTGCTAGAAATGCATAATTCTTTGCTGTTGTTAGAAATTGATAGGGAGGCCCTGCAGTGCAGCTTCAGAAATCTAGCCACAGGCAAGCTCAGATGAATGGTTGACAACACAGAGAAGTCAAGTGTTATGATCTGCTATCACCTGTTTCCTATCCCTCCTGAGTTCTTGACTATTTTCCTGATGCAGCCGTTGCAATCCTGCATGCCTATGAACACACTTTTTCAGTATGACTCACACACACAAACACGCTCGCCTAGGTGGTACCAAAGGTACTAATGGTCAAATTTGACATCTTGGCTCCTTGACAATATGTGTGAGTCTTTCTGAAATGGTATACATGAAGGTCTCACTATCGAAAACAATGCATTCACAGGATATTGTTAGGCAAGCATTTGCATGACGAGGCAACATTTTCCATTGATCTCTATGGGGAAATTTCTAATGCGTTCCTGACCACAGAATTTTGACTCTGGAAAGGGGGTGGGGACAAGAAAACCCTGTGAAACCTTGCAAAAGGCAAATGTGGAAATGAAAAATTCTCTAATATGCCCATTCCCTCCCCCTTCCTACCTCCTCCCTCTTTCTCTCCATGGTTTCTGGCAAAACGGCTGTCACGGACCAACAAAACACAAAAGGTAAGGCTTGTTTAAGGTTGCTTATTTGTGTACAGTACTGCACACAGGTCCAGTTGTTTGGATATCTGAATCTGCAGTGTGTATAGTGAGGTTTGGGTCCTAATTCCTCAAGTTTGGATAAGTGAGATTTGGGTAGCAGGACATGCAAGAACAAGCAGGCTTGCAGCCACTATGTCAAAAAAAAATAGGCAAGGGCTCTGAAGAAAAGGTTATCTGCTGAGTAAGGCTGGTGCTATCCATCTCATGCCAGAGTAAAGCCTGCAAAAAAATTAAACATTCCCGACATTATATTTTGAGCTCCCTGCTGTGTTCGCCATCTACAAACATCTTATTGGGGGAGAGGAGATAACTGTCCCGTTTGATAAGCCATTCAGGGTTATCATTAAATTACAAGTGGAACGACGAGAGTGCATATAATCATAAAAGAAAATTGAACTGCATTAAAACGACCCATCCAACCACCCCCACCCAGCCTTCAGTCTGGGAGGATTAGTGCTAAAAGCCATTTCTGCAATCACAGGCGATATCTTAACCCTTTGTACACTACGTGCATCCCACACATTTTAAACATCCTCCTGTTCTTGTCAGTGATTCACAGAATACACCAGAGAAATAGTGTGTAGTCCTCACATGGCATCTTAAATTGCCATTTTAGATTTATTTACTGGTTTATAAGGTTATTTTTGTTTTACAAGCGGTGCACAAAGTATCTCTGTAGCTTATGACGTTTTAATTGTGGCTTTATTTGTGTGTGTGTGTGCATGTGTGTACACACGCACAGAGATAACTATAGACACATGTGTTTCCTTTTTTGTATGGTGCCTTAGACTCCATATTGAAGGAAAGGTAGGGCATAAGTCCAACTGATAGATTTAAAAGTGGTGTATAATAAATCAATAAAAGTCATTCCAATAATAATAATATAATCCTAATTCACGAACACAACCAGCCATATAGGCAGCTGAGCATATACTTGCACACACTAAAAGCAACCTTAACATACGAAGGAGAATGCTAAGTAACAAAAGACTAGGGCTATGCAAGTATTTAATGAAGTGTCTACAGCTATACAGGAATGCATTCTGCCACATGCCCAGAAAAAGAGAACCCTGGAGTTTTGGTGCCACTACTGAGAAGGCTTCGTTTTAGGTACACATCAACCAACCGTGAGGGCAAGGAACCACTAACAGGACATCAACAGAGCTTCTTTGATTCCTAGGATTATATAAGGATCTGGCTTCCTCAAGTATTGAGAGACGACAATGTTCCATTGTCCTTAGACCTGGAGATGGAAGAGTCTTTGTTCATTTCTGGCCTCCGTTCTTTTATAGAGAAAGAGATCGTGCTTGACTCTCATGCTTTCTTGAACTGTGGGAGCACGTACATCCATAATGCACTCAAAAGGCTGCTTATGTTTATAAGTGAAAATTTTAAAGAAAGAATGGGTTAAGCTGATGCAATTAAAGGACAGAAGTTTGTTTGTATTGTGAATGTTCTGCTTGTGAATGTCACAAGGGTTGGGGGGGGATGTCTTAAGCCTTGCTGCAGCCAGCATCTGTAATGCACAAATGACCTCTGCATGCATGCAGAGAGGTTTTGTGCATGGGCACGCCCATATGTGCACATGTCTGCATTTCTCTTACTGTGGGAAAATGAACTTGCTTTCAGTCGCCTTATGCATCTGACCACTCAGCTGATCAGTAGAGCATTGTGGTAAACCACAGCTAAGCTTCAGAGATCTTTTTTAGAACATAGTTCCGGTAGGACTGGATGGTACCTCTTGCATCACCTTGCTCCTGCACCGAGATGGCCTTCCTTCCTCATCTTTTATCTTTTCTGAACATGGTTGCATACTCCTTGATAACGCCATTACAACAAACACACGTCAAATCTTTGTCTGATTAGCAGACCGATAGCTTATCAGTTGGGTTAGTTGTCGTGTGCACGACAAAGGATGAGCCAAGTACACAATCTGCAGCTTAACTAACGACAACGGAAGGTTTGAAAACAAAAATACAGTATGCTGATTAAATAAAGAGGAAAACGGTGTTGCAAGTTGAGTAGGATTTAAGCAACAGCATCACACAAGAGCATCCAAACAAACAAGACTTAGATACATGATTTCTCAGCTCTTGCAAGATCTTACCATGTAAACTACACAAAATGCTTATGTTCAAATATAACAATGCTGCTGTAAATAAATAAATGAGGGTAATGTAAGTGGTAATGAATTAAAATAATAGGGATTCACAATTTAAGAATTTGGTGCCCATGAAAAAATAAGATAAAAATGTACAGGTGTATGTTATGATTTTATGATACTGTATAGGTGGGAAATTTCAGGCCTAGAATCCAAATACAGCCCACTCAGTCATCTCTTATTGGGACCTCAAAACTCCCTCTAGGACACAACCCTCTCCCAGGACCGGGGCAGCTCCCTCAATGGGGCAGAGGTCCCACTGCTGCTTATGTGAGGTGATGGCAAGGCTGGGGCTGCACAGATGCACCAGCAGGAGTACTGGATTGGCTCTGCTGGTGCACCCCCACAACACTGACCTCACTGCCCACTCCCAGTAAACAACAGGGATGCCACTGCCAGGAGGGTTTCACTGTAAGTTCACTGGGTGAGCCATTACACCAGGGGAAATTGCTTTGCAAAAATATGTACATTAGCCAAAATTGCATACAAAAACAAATTGTGATATTAGATATGAGTATCTTAGAGCTTTTCTCCTAGCATTACTTTATGCTGTTACATGCTCTGCTGATGCAAAGCACTGCTCATCCAGGATAGAGACAAGCCGGCTGTACAAAGCCGGCTATACTCCTCCATTTCCAGCTTAACCAACTTAATGCAATGCAATGCAATGCTTAGCTCTCTTAACATGCCTTACAGAACATATAGGTCAGCTTCTGCTGGAGTCCTCTGCCTTGTAGGGCTAGCCCCAGAACAAAGCTGTACAACCCAATCTGCACCCCAAATGCTTGGGTCTGTGGTTTATGGCCCAGATCCAACAAAACAAGTTTCTGGGAAGGAGAGCCCTGAGAATGGCCATGGGTGGGAGGAGAGGGGAGATCATTCCACCTGGCAAGCTCAAACACTTGAGCTTATGGCACAAACATAATAGCATGAAGTTGAATTTGTCGTAATGTAACTAACATCTGAATCTTTGACATATTTCCATGTCCAGTTGCTTCCAAGGACCAAGCTAGATGTGACACCATTCACACAATTAGCAATTACATTAAAAATTAAATTAAAGATGAGGCACGAGGTCCCATATCTGGATCAGGACCACAGTGGGTTATGGTCAAAGGGATGAAGTCCCTTTAAACCCTCCCACCAGAGTCTCCATCTGGACTAGGGACCCCTATTATTTACTTCTTTTTTAAAAAAAAATGCTTTCATGATACTGCTAATTGCTTGCAGGGTCAATTTGCTGATTGTGGTCAAGTTATGGCTGGTTGGGTTATTTGGACACTTGAGGCAGAAAATCCGCCAGGGAGTAGGGAATATAAAAATAATAACCAACAATTTACTGCCCACAATCTGTTGCCTGAGGCAGCTAGCTCACTCTGCCCAGTGGTAGGGCCGGCTCCAATTGTTCGAATAGTGTCACATCTTGTTTGGCCCCCAATAAGTGAGCTTACAATGACTGGCTCTAAATCTGCTTAGATTCTAAATATGATGGTAAATGGAGAACTAATTCGCATAAATTAAAACTGCTCAGATCCATCCAGTCCATGTCACTTTGGAGCTTGAAGTGGAAAACCGAAATGGCCCATAAAAACTAATTGGCAGAGGACATGAGCCACCAGAAAGCCCTCTTACAAGAATGAGAGCTTCACAAAAACACATGAGTACTTCCAGCCTAGTTCCTAAGCCTGTGTCTTCAACTATGGGAGTTAAATCAGAGTTCCTCCCAAGCAAATGTGCATAGGATTCCCATCTGAAAAAGCAAGGCAGAACAGAACTATTTGCATGTCGGAAGCACACGTCCTGAATCAAGCATAGCACCCACACGCTATGTCATATTCCCTTTCAACCAGGGATGGGGGGAAACCTTTGAGTCAGTTCACACTTAAAGGCAAACCCCCCACCCCACCCAATTTGCATTTTTCGAAACAGTACTTGAACTGAACCACAGCCGTCCTTCAAACTTGGCACTTCTCTAAATTTTGCAATGCACTTATACAGCCAAGTAATGTGTACAGAAATGCATATATTAGTGAAAAGGATATGGGGGGAAATGCATTATATCAGGGAAAATTGTTTTGCTAAAACATGTAAACTAGGCTAAAGTGCATGGAAGAACTTGTAACAAGAAATTCGCACAGAAATGCTGGTGTATTTTCATGAGAACTACTGTGGGGCGGGGGGGGGGGGAGTCATAGCCTGCTGTTGGAAATGGGGAGAACTGAATTTCAGGTTAGAAAAATGAGGAACTGAGAGACACTGAAATTGACAGATTTGTCCATCTCTACTTTCAACACAACCGTGTGCCAGGACATGTGAATTGCAAGAAGGGCAAAAAAAGCCTTGCACTTCTTATTTTTGAAGGGGAAACGAGCAAGGCCAAGAACCACTAACTAGCATCTTAACAGCCCTCTTAACAACTACAACAACAAAAAACAGCTTCTTTACACGCTACTCTAGAAGATAGATAGCTCCTCTTCTACATATTAACTACCGACTTGCTAACAGTACTGTTCACATATTCACTACCATAAGATGGGAGGCAATATTCACTGGGCAAAAAAATGCTTGCCTACCTGTTCTGAAAAAGTTCGGCACACTGGTCCTTACTGAAGTAAGGAACAGCTTCATGTGGTTAGTACTACTGCTGCTGCAACCTGGCCAGGAGAGCAGAAAGAAAGGGGAGCAAAAACATTGGCATCTTTGACAGATAACTCCTGAGCATGCGCAGAATCCTTATCCAGATATTTCTAGAGATTTTACATTGCACAGCATACAGAATTCACATTGCAATCTGAGGCACCATTCCTACACAGTGCGTGCATATAGTTACGACAGCAAAAACAGCTCAGCAAAAATTTTGCTTTCTTATTCTGGAAACTGGCCAGGAAGATGAAAATTGGGTGTGCCTGTAAAATTCCGGGAAACCTACAACCCTGAAAAGGTGAGAATGGAGAGATGTGATGGGGAAGGGAGGGAAGTCAAGCGAATCAGACCCTTCAACTGCATAGGGAGTGGCTTTATTTGCCAATGACATATGGTGAAGTAATGGGTTAAATGGCAGAGGATGTATGTGGAGTCTCTATACGCGCACAATAACCAAACTTTTGAAGGCAGAGTCGGTGTCACTGTATGCTGCAGTCAGAGGATGTGGTGATGCATATTGTCATTGGCAACGTCAAAAGCAGAAATTCAGAGGGGACAAGAAGTTTTAAAAAGAGCAGAGGGAAGTTAGAGACAGTCTACAAAAGTACAAAGAAATACAATTCAGCAAAAAATAATAATGATATGTCCTTCAGTCGTGCACGGCTCTGGCTATCCCAGGGGAGGGAGTACAGCTCTGCAGAATCAGAGACATCCCTGCATGCATGGGCATGGACAAACTGCAGCTTGGAAACGTTTAGCTCTCGGGGACTCCTTTGAGAGTGCAATTGTGTGTAGGGGCTGAGGCTGTCTATGGCAGAATTGGAAAGCACTGGCCCCAGTGCCCTTAGATGAGCCTGCTGCTTGCTCCCCCACCTCCTACACTGTAAGAACAGCCCAATTATTCCTTGTCTTTGCTTCCTGTTGTTTAACCAATTGCAGAACAGCTTTCCATGGTTTCAGATGGGGGACATTCCCACAGCTGCCCAGAGATGCTGTGGATGGAACCTGGGACTTTCTGACACACAGAGCAGATGCTACACACAAAGATGAGCTATAGCAGTCCCCCAATTTTTTTGTTACCTATGCTAATAGCATTTCTGTAATTCTGTGCCCTACAGAAGTTATTTAACTCCCATCATTCCTGGCCACGGGCTGGGGCTGATGGGGATTGGAGTCCAGCAACATCTGGAGGGCATATTGGCTCCCCCTGCTATAGTTATTATGGGATGTAAAAAAAAAAAAGCAGCCCAGGCAAATGCTTTCAACATGCCAGCTAGTGGTTGTTTCGTTTGGGGGTTTTGCTTTGCAATTTGTACCGCAGCCCTCTGCATGTTTACTCCAAGGTAAGTCTCACTGTGACCAGTGGCGCTTCTCCTCCCTGGTGAGTGTGCAGTCCAAATCTTGGATAGATGAAAGTGAAGGCCTTTTATACCTTGCTCAGAATCCATGCCACTTGGCTGCCTGAGGTGAAGCTCAAGATGACATCCCCTTTCCGTTGCACCTGCAGCGTCCTCCACTACACCTGAGGGCAGTGGGCTGTATTTGGGGGTGCAGGACAGATCACGTGGCTTATGCAGCTCCGTCTTCCAGTGCCTTGCTGCGGCTCGCTCACTGCTCTGCCCAATACCTGTTCACTATCCACTCAAGCAGGACTGGCCCAACCATGAGGCAGAGTGAGGGAGGCACCTCAGGCGGCAGTTGCTGGGAGATGTGGCGTGGTGCCCCCCAAATTAGCCTGCTGCCCTCTGTTGCAGAGCAGGACACCACCAGAGTCCATGTAAGGTTCAGCTTCTAGTTTGGTCAACTTACGTACATGGAATGAGGCAAGGAGAGGCACCATCTTGTCTTTCGTCTCAGGCTGCAATGTTTCTTGTGCAGGCCCTGCACTCAGAACAAATGCAGAAATGCAGCCAGCATTTGTCACATGAGCAGGTCATCATGCACCTGCTAGAGTGGGCAGCCTGGGCTATCTTATGCATACCCAGCATGCCTAATGGCAGGGCTGGCCTCGCATATCCCCTACTACTGAAATCTGGAAAGTTACCATAGGCACATAGACCATTCACCTGATCCAGTAAAAGCCAACTTTACAGCACTGAGATAATGCCTTCTATTGAACCCAGCCAGTTTATGTCCTTTAATCCAGGTTGCCTCAAATTTCACTAATGTGGTTTTTGTTTTTTTTTGTCCCTATGTGTCAATCTGAAACAATCAAATGCTGCACTGTTTTCAGACGCTTGCCTTTTTAAAGGGGGGGGCGGAGACACACCCTTCCTAGCCTTCCAAACGGCTGTATCAGTTTCAGCACAAATCTGTTCTTCAAACGACCAGCACATGTTGAATCTTGCTGTCCTCTGAGTTTACAGGAAGAGGCCTCGGATGGGTTAACCGCAGCGGAGCCAACCTTTTCAAGTCATTTAAGGAAAACAAAAATACGAGTGCTTGCCCCACAATGAGTCGAATCGTTGCCGAGGCTGCAGGAAACCCTGACCAAATAAGTGGGGTGGGGGGCAGTCATTGGGTCCCTGTCTCTCTCTCTCTCTCCCCACACCCCACCCCAGGCTAGCAGTGCAAGCCAGCAATGCTGGTTCTTAATAAGAGAAAACGCAGGCTTTGGGTATCAGTAAACAGTCACATTACCCAGATTTGAAGCTGCTCCTAAAATTACAGCTGTGGAGCAGACATCCCGGCAGTACAACCTGCTCCTGCGTGCATTTCTCCAACTGCAGCCGAGTGATGTCATTCCTCACTCCTAGGGCTCTCAATTATTGCTATTCTTGTTGTTTTCATAACGTCTGGGAAGAAGCTGTCTGTTATTTTTGTTAGCCGAGCATGAGTGTTCTGTAAATTCCCACCACGTCGCTGTGCAGCTGACATATTCCACGTATCTCTTCGACTCCCACTGCTTTGGCTCAGAGGCTGGACTGCCTCCTTCCCTGGGTGGGAGAGGACAAATAATGCACAGCTTTATGGGAGCTGAGGATCAGCCCTAATGAACCCCCCACCCCTTGGCAGGGTCGCAAGATAAGAAAGCCCTGTTGTTTTTCTCTTTGTTGCTGTCCACATACACACACATTGCACACAAATTTCAAGTGTATGCTCAGGTGGTGAAACCCCTGCTCAGGAACTCATTTTGATCAGGGGCCGCATTCTGAATTTAGCAAGGGCTGAGGGGCCATCTCTGTGGGTGGTGCTCAAGGCTAAACAAAGCTGTATGTGAAACGTGTCATTGCATCTCACCGATCTGTTGTGCTTTTCTAAAATTCAAACAGCAGCAGAAGGGGTGTTAAATCTCCCTACCCCACTTGCAGTTTCGAATGGGTACTCTCACACACACTGATTTGAAATGGCAATATGGCCTGATAAGAGAAGCTGTTGTTGATGCCACACACTTGGAGGTAAGTCCAGTTGCGACCAAACTTAAGTCCAGCAGAATTAACAGAGCAGGAGCTGGAATGAGAATACCACGTCCTTAAATTGGGGGAAAGTTGCTGGGTATAAAACAAACATATTTACTGACCTCCACTGTGAATACGCTTTCAGTCTTTCTATGCTGCGATACTCAGTGTAGATGGTGTGACATTTCTAATTATATAAGCATAATTAAGGAAGATTACACCCAGCCTCCTTCACTTCTGGAACATGAATTGCCCCAACCAGGTTTCACCATTAACACCACAATAAACCATACACTATAACTATTATATCTACAAAGACACTCGTTGTAGCTTGTGCTACACTGTGTTTAAGGAGAGGGCTGTATCTTTAACATGCTTTGTGTTTGCAAAAGTCCAAAGTTCAGTCACTCACATCTCTAGAGTTAAGGTGAATAGAACGGGGTTAGGAGAGACCCCTACCTGAAAACTCAGAAATCCCCTACCACTCAGTGCAAATAAAACTGGGGGGGGGGGGGCTTAAACCAAGGGTCTGACTCAGCATAAGCTATGTTCCTAAGCTAGATCAGGATCCTTCTCAAAGCAGGATCTGAAACAAGCCAAAATTTCACATCCTGAATTAAGTGGTGACCATTGTTGTGTGTGTTAACCATGGTTAATACTGCTACAGACATGATAGTTAGCAATCGTTAGAGACCCCTGTTTCCCTCACAGAGCTAAAATGCCCAAGGCAGTTTAGCAATCCCACTATAACTGCTTAACATGGTATGATATTGCTTTGAATGCCTAGTAGAGATCAGGCCTCATTGGTCTTTCTAATATGACAGAATAACAAAGTTACAATTTTGGACTTTACTCCCATTTCTATTCCTATTGAAGGGACACGGGTGGCGCTGTGGGTTAAACCAGAGCCTAGGACTTGCCGATCAGAAGGTCGGTGGTTCGAATCCCCGCGACGGGGTGAGCTCCCGTTGCTCAGTCCCTGCTTCTGCCAACCTAGCAGTTTGAAAGCACGTCAAAGTGCAAGTAGATCAATAGGTACCACTCTGGCGGGAAGATAAACGGCGTTTCCGTGCACTGCTCTGGTTCGCCAGAAGCACCTTAGTCATGCTGACCACATGACCCGAAAGCTGTACGCCAGCTCCCTCGGCCAATAAAGCGAGATGAGCGCCGCAACCCCAGAGTCGGTCACGACTGGACCTAATGGTCAGGGGTCCCTTTACCTTTACTATTCCTATTGCTGAGCTCCACACAGTTTCGCATGTGATTTTGAAATGTCTTTTGTTGCCAAAGTCGGGACCCCTCGCCACAGTTTCAGCAGCGGCGATTACAATTGCAGCAGTGGCAAAAGGGAAATAAAAGGAATGTAATTGGAAGTCAGTAACCTGGAAGGCTGGGAAACGCTGGGACATTTCAGAAACAGCCACAAGTGGCACGTTCTCAACAAGCAGAAAACAGGAAGTAGGAGGCCGTCTGCAGCTTCAGAAGCCCCAGGAGGGAAGAATTCTTGCTGCTGACTCAGTTAGAATTTCTCATGGGTTCTCTCCCAGCAGAAAAGCATACAGCTGCCATAGCAACACCTTTCCCCTCTAATTATTTCATGCATTTGAGAAAATGTGCTCCGTACAGCAAATCAAAGCAAATCTAGTAGACTCCACTGATGAAAGGAGGAGATGAGGACTCCTCCCCTCCATCCACCAGCAAGAGATTAATAGTACATCTAACTGCAATGTATGCATTTTGCATCCAGATAATTCCTACACTTTTCTTATGTGCAAAGACCTAGAGAGCAAGAGAGGGGGAGGGACAGGGGCAAAAGTTTCTTTGAACATCTGTAGATGATGTATGTGTGTATTGGGCACCCCTGGGACTTTTTTACTGCAAAGGATAAGGGTGACTTCCTTTCAGGCTGTGCTTCCACCAGAAAAAACTAGTTGGACCTGCATTCAGACAACGAACTAGTAATGTCAATACATTAGCCACTTGCTGGTGCTATGTGGCACTATTGATAGCAAGGTGGTTTTCTGACACAGAGCAGTACCATCAGTTCATCCATTGTTCCTTTCATTTTGGATTAAACCGGTGACTTATTTTTTATTTTATTTTTTAGCTTTTAATTTCAAAACAAAAATGAACAAAATCATTTTAGAAAGCTAGCAAGCAGAAAAAAATCTGGAACCCTGAGTTTGACTGGCAATGACGTTGGTCAACAGGACTGAGTTCTCCTTTTGGGGTGTAACTTTATGTCCTAGGGCTGATTCATGCATGTATGTTCAACACTTGATAACAGATGTACCAAGTGGTGCCATGCATGTTCAGGTAAGTCAAAATACTATAACCAGAAAAGGTTTCTATCACTTTCCAACTAAGTCAGTTCAGACACACCTTCAGCTGCTGGTCAAGTGCCGGAAAACCAAATGCAAGTGTAAACCAGAAATATTAAAGAGATGCTAGCTGATGTCCCTCTAGAACAGAAAGGCCATGATTCAGGACTCAAGTCACATATGGAGCTTTCCCTGACATTGAAAAGAATAGGTAAAACTGCTGTTCGTACTAGTATGCACTCATTTGGAAGCCAGCAAATGGAACTGAATCCTAGGCTTGAGTATTATCACCCTATGGCCCACCTCCAAAGATATTGTTAGATTCTCAAAATAAGAGGCACTTATGTAGTTTGGTTGACCTTTCCATATTGCTGTGACCCATACTCTGAAGCCATATGGAACACAGCCTTGGTTATGACAACAACACATCATAATTGGATGCATGTCATTTTATTATTATTATTGTGGAACTGGCTTTGAAAAGTGTTTGAAAACTTTCAGTTGACCAGAGCTGAGCATGGGGAGTTACAGCATGTAATTTGTTGTTGGTCAAAGTATACTGGCTTCCAGTCCATGTTCAGGTTCAGTTCAAAATACTGGCTATTATTTTAAATGGCTTGGGGCCAGGTTACTTAAAGGGCCATCCATGCAGGCCATCCAAGGAGGCCTCCAGATCCCATTGTGATCCAAAAAACACTCAGTTGGCAGGGACATGGGAGAGGGATTTCCCCACTGGAATGCCCAGGCTCTCCAGAACAGTGCTATCTGTTTTTTGAGATTTTCTGATGAATATTTTAAATAAATAAATAAATGGTTTCTTCTGCTTTTTGGAGTCGAATATCAAGGTGTTGCAAGATATTCCTAAGCGTTAATTTGTGGGCCACCTTGGGTGGGTATCTGCAACTGAAAGATTAGATATGCACATTTGAGTTAATAAATAAGAGTGGTTTTACTTCCTGCACCAGTACCACCCCTCCTCAAAAAGTCAGGGCAATCGGCATGGGTAGCTGTGCCACCTTCTATGCGGTTTGCCCATTCCTCACATTGCCCATGTGATATGGGAAGCAGCTGCATAGAAAAGATAACCATGTTGTTGGTGTTTTAAGAGCTGGCTTTAACAGAGACCTGCTTTTAAACTGACACTTCAGAGTTCCCTGGCCAAGTACAGAATTAAACTGCAGACCAAAATGTTTGCCCTCACACAGCTGATTTTTAAAATAGCCAGGGAGCGGGGGGCAGAATTGGATCAGAACCATTAACCATTGACTCTTTCCATGGTCCCAGTTAGAATGCGGGGGGATAGAAAATTGCACTATTTCTAGTTTTGAAGAAAGTTGCACAAAGGCAAGCTTTATGACAAACCTTCACCTCTAGTTTGGCCCTTTGGGGCAAACAGCTTACTTAAAATCTTTATATATCCCCCTTTCTTCAAATCTGCATCATTTCCCTCATCACCCGTTAGCAAAAAGAAAAAAGAAAAGGTCTTGCAGCCCCTGCGACTGCTGTCTATTCTATTGCTCAAAAGGTTGGGAGAAATAGCGGGATGGGATTGGCGGTAATTGTTTACAGACAGCAACCCAAGTGGCATGGCTTGATTTATTATCGGCCCACAGGATTCAATCCCCGGGAAGCCAAGCTTTGTGCCCAGTAAAACTGGTAATTTTAGAAAGAACATCTGTTTGAAATGAATTTTTATGCTGATGACAAAAGTTGATGAGCAGACCCCTACATGTGTGTTGTGTCCATATGAGCACCACACTCTTTCTTGCCTCTAATGAGAAACATGTACAGCAGATCTCAAAAAGGAGGGAAACAGAGAGAAACAAAAAAAGAAAAAAATGAATATGAAAGAGTTAATCCCCTCCTTTCCCTGTTCCCCCTCCCTCTCATTTCCTCTGAATAATGAAATTAGTTGTTCCACAGTCTCTTGAAGGACTAGTCTTGGTCTTCTTACAGAATAATACATGCTGAGCTCGCTGTGAGAATGCTCTTCCAGTGAACTTTAATCTCCACATCTGTTATAGAGAAATAACTCTTATTCCCAATTGGCCATTACTAGCAGAAGACTCGGAGTTCATCCATGCTTTAGTGTGTGTGTGTGTGTGTGTGTGTGTGTGTGTGTGTGTATCAATGTACTTCAGCCTTACAGGCATAATAGATTGTTAGTTGCTATTTATACACCTCATTAAAATGCATCCACAAGTTTTATTCTTTTCATTTGACAAATGGGAGCCCAGGCTCTCATTTTGCAAAAGGTGAACAGTTGACCATTATCCAGCATTACCCTTTGGAACGAAAGAAAGAGAAAATGACTATGAAGCGAGGGAGTGGGGGGGGGATCAGTTGCTTATTGCAGATGTGCAAATGACATCGTGCAAAGACTTTCCTCGGGGCTCTGTTGCTTGATGTTGCTGCTTCGTGTATGAATTAACATTAAGTGTCTTGGGGAAATTGTTGCAGGAAATGATTGATAGTCGCCTAATCTTTCAGGAATAGCTTTTCACTTTCTTGCAAATTCTGTCCTTCTGGCCCCCTGCCAATGCTCTTGCCTTTAATTTGGTTTCGATGAAATGATTGGGACAGAGACTAAAGGCTCAAGTAATACGAGTTCAACTCAGATATTCTCGCTTACTGCAAAGAGCACTGACATGCCTCCTCTTTGTGTATCTCTTTTAAAGAAACGGCTTAAAGAAACATCTCCCAGACTGATTGGATGTGATTTGTGATTTTTAAAAAACTGATTTGATGGCCTCTGATCAATAGTTTAAAGGCTAGGTTCATATTTGATGGGTTCCAATCCTGGTGGAGAGAAAAACTATCTCCTAAGATTACAAAGGCCAGCCTTACCTAGGGACTTTCAAAGGTGGCATTGACATCCAGGGGGAATTTCCAAAAGGCAGTGCTTTGTCCTGGATCTTAGGCAAGTCAATCAAAATATCACTTCAATTTTGGCATTTTTGTAAAAACAACTTTGGGGTTGGTCTAAAAAAAAGCTCAACAACTTTGTGGGGTGTTCCATAATATTGAGCTACACTCAGTTTGTGGTCACTGCCATTCGGCGCAGACAATGCTGAGGTGCACTCAGTTTGTGGTTGCCACAACCCTAACGGGGACCCATTGGGGTGCCCCTATTCAATGCAAGTCATAGGGATCCCTCTATTGGTGGTTTACCCTTAGATGGACTCCCTGCAGATGGGTGGGAGTCGAGATATAGCCTGGCTTCACCCAATGCCTAAGCCAAACCGCTCACATCTGTAACCAATTAAGTTGTGGCCTATTTGAACCTATAAACCTAAATACTCAGGTCCATGTGTTTATTAACTACTAGGGAACTGCGGGTCATGGGGCCTTGGCACGGAACTGAAATGGACAGGTCCTTCCATCTCTGTGCTGTGAATCGTCCTAGAGTCGGGTGCAGAGAACATGCCTACTTCCCCAATTGCCCCTCTGCTCAAGCCAACGGTCAGAAGATGTGCAGCAGTATCAGGTATCTTTCATGTTGGCTCAATAGACCCATGTCTGAAAAGGCACTCCAGAGTTGCTGTTCACCATCATATGAGTGGTTCCAGATTGAACAGAAGGGCTGCAGCAACAGTTGACAGAGCTGTGCCGAAGACATTTGCTGATAAGATGTCACCCACCCCCAATTCTACATGAAGGAGCCAACCCGGCTGATATTGAATCAGACTTCAACAGTGGCTGCCTACACAGCACCTGAGGGCAACAGGTGAGCTTTGGGGGCACATAACAGATTGCCTGACATGCACACAGCTCTTTCCTTCAACTTCCGTCTCCTCCAGCTGCCCTGCTCTGCCCAAAGGTAGAAACCAGAGAAAAGCTTTAAAAATGGAAAAGAAATCAAACTGATTAGCAATTGTTGATACTTCTTACAGTTCGGTAAGGAATTTTTTAGAAGTGAATCACATATGTAGAAGTTGATTCTTATAGGAACATGCTTATCTTTATGTATGTATTTACTTTTTTATTTAAAAAAAATGAAAAGCAATTTAAAAAAACCAAAAAGATGTTGTCTTTATTTTCAAAGAAAAGGAAGCTTTGCTGAAAAGCAGAGAAGCAATTTTAAAAATCAAAATAGTGTTCTTTGTAATTCATACTGCAAAAAAAAAGAGGGTGGGTAAAATGTAAACTACAGAGAGAGAGAGAGAGAGAGAGAAGGGGCAAAACACCCAAATGGTGGAAAGATTTTCACAGGTCTCGATTTGTGTATATAAGCAGGTTGTGTTAGTACAGCAACATATACACTTCCAACAGCCATGATGACAGATGGTGACTCAAGCTGCTGTAATAAAACCGAGTGAAAAGCGGTGTTGGGTTGATGGGCGCTTCTCAAGCGCCACAGAGGCTTCAGATGTTGCATTATTTCTCGGTACAACATTGCAATTAGGAGGAAAATGCCAAATTAACATTTACCAAAACTTCGCTGATTAACAGTCTTGCCTAGACTTGCCTAGAGGGGTGGACGCTGCAGAGACGGGTATTTTTGTGCGATAATTGCTCTCGTGTCGCAGGCGTCTCTGCAGTTTGTCAGATGCCGCTAGGTGGAAGATCTAGCACCACAGATTTAAACTGTGGCTGCCATTGGAGTGCCAGCTCCCATCCTGTGAAGAGAGTGGGAGAGGTGCGGTGGGGAGGAAAGTGGACGGAACAAGAATAGACCTGCAGAATAAAGAAGAAGGGACAGAGAGAACTTGCGCTGTGCATTCTAGGAAGTTGAAGAGTACCGAAACAAAACGCACCTGCCATTTAAATGACAGGTTCCAGGATAAAGGGCTTCATTAGGAGTATGTGGTAACAGTGGGCTGGTAAGAGGGTGAACTTATTTGACGATGAGTAGGAAAATAAAGCATATTTTCTAATATTTATCAAGTGAAATAGATACGTTGGCTCAGCCTTAGCTATCAAAAGCTAGGATTGCACTAACTAACTGCATGCAAACAGTGCCGATGCCCCTAATACCTTGATGGTTGTCTTGTTGCTTTACCCCCTAAAATATGTGTCAGACTCTGGGGAATTCTCTCCCTCCCTTGGTGGCCGCAAGGAGCAGATAAAAACAAAGAGTTCTTACTAATGAGTTTATTCAATCATCACAGCAGGAGACAAAGAGTGCAGGCTGCCTCCCTTGATGTTGTTGCTCCAACTGAGCTCCTCCTGCCTCCCTTCCTACCAACAGCACTTCTGTTTACGGTGTCCATCAGGGGCTAATTGTCTCTGAGACCTTTGCTCTTGCACCCTCTCAATGAACGCCGAGTTCTGGGAGAAGGAGGGTCAGAAATACTCTCCAGTGATAACCTGTCAGCTGGCTGCTCTGTCTCTGTCGTCTCCCTTGTCTCTGGCTTCCCCCCTCCCTTCTTCTAACACCTCCCAACTCTTCTGTTCACCTGTCTCTGAGCTGTGACCTTCCTCAAACCACTGCTGTAGTTCAAGGCTGTCTTCCTCTCCTCTGGAAGCTCCAGGAGAAGGGGGGAGGCAACCTCCACCATTCCTCAATGTTTCCCCCTTCAGTCCAGTCCCTTAGACCCAACAGGTACAGATGACGACAACTTTGTGGGCAGTTTGTGAAATGTGCCTCCTTTTTCAGGGTATGAATAGCTTTATACAAATTCTCCCATCAACTGAGAACATAGGAAACTGCTATGTAGCTACACTCATAGGAAGTTCTACCTTATTGGGGACTGAACCATCACTGCACCGCACCACAGCATACCTAACCTAATTATTGATTTGGCACCACCAAGCAGCAAGCTCAAGAAGCTGCCATCTCAACACATCTTAAATTGTTATGCGTCAACGGGGGCTCTGTTGCAGACCCCAAGTGACACTGCGCTCGGAGGCCAATCAGCATGCATTAAACTTACAAGAACGTCTCCAACCCGTGGCAAGGATGAGCATGCAAATCATTCCCCCTTACTTAACTTGGGTTTATTTTGCTTATCACCCATCTCAGTTCTGAAAGATAATGCAGAGAGCAACCTTAACTCTGCCACATTGGAGGTTTATTTTTGGGTTAATTTCTATTGTCCGCAAGGCTCTTAAGTGACATGTGTGTGATAACAGCCTAGAAATGCAGTTGGAGGAGGTAGCGAGCCAGACCTCGTATCTGGAGCACTTCTTAAATGTCTACTTGTATTCATATAAATCTTGACTCTGTAAAAAGCTTCATTGTTCCCTATCCCTCTCTCTCTCTCTCTCCTCAAATTTAAATGCCAGCAATCCAGCAGCCTTCTTGAGTAAAACTATACAATAAAGAGCCCTTTCTCACTTTCCATGAACGGCAATGACGGCAGCATACATTAGTCTAATGGTTTATATACTGTAATGGCCTAGTAATGGGGATTTGGAAGGGGGAGTCACAAAGACTTGCCAGCCACACTGGTATATGTGGCAACTTTTCCAGCAAGGTATTCTCTATGCCTAGAGCAATGTTTTCCAGCTATGCTTCTGGGCTCCACTAGCATCCCCCAGGAGTGGCCAAAATGTTAGTGCCAACCATGCCTTGAGTTTACGTTTGGTTCATGATATTGGAAGCATACCCAAGATATAATTATCGATGTTGACTTTGCGTTATGCAAATTGCTCTGGGGAACTGCCACATGGCTCAGTGGCTGAGCATCTGCTTTGCATGTTCAATCTCTGGCATCTCCACATCGGGCTGGGAGAGACCGTTGACTTGCAGCCCTGGAGAACTGCTGCCAGTCCTTGTAGACATACTGAGGTTGGCGAACCAGTGGCCTAGCTCAGTATAGGCCACTGGTTCGCCAACCTCAATATTGTCAGTATAGGCCACTTCCTGTGTTCCTTTGATCCAATTGTTAATCAGATTACTTGTTATCCGTTTTCACCTTGTGGGGTGGGTCCGGGACAGGGAGAGAGGGCTGGGGTTTTGTAGGGTATCACAATGCGTTCCAGGGCTTCCTTAAGAAAGGGCTGGCAAAACCACCAGCCTAGAGAATGGACTTGCTAATTGTAGTCAGCCCTGCAGCTTTGAGATGTAACCCATCTTATATTCTAAAGAGAGAATGCAAGGCACTTTGCCCTCGGAAATTTCTACTTTTGCTACACCTGAAAAGCAGGCTTCTCTCGGCGGCTTCTGCTGCTAGTCTCTACTCCTAGGCTGGAGAAGGAACAGTACTTTTAAAACCAACATGAAAAGGCATATTTCTCAGGTGAGTTGCGTGCTGCAACAGGAAGAAGAAAGGAAGTTGCAGCCCTGCCAACCCAAGAGAGAAACCTTAGAACAAAACTGAGCTTAGAACAAAACTGCAGCCTCCTTTCCCAAGAACAGTTTTACAGATGGCTATGATTTATTAATGTGCTAAGTGCCATCAAAGCATGACACGAAAAAGCAAGTGTGGTGATGAGTAGGTGGTGGTGCCATCATCTGTCCTTTGTTATGTGTTTATTACTTGTTTCTAGACATCACCAGAGAGTACTGAAAAAGTGAATCACCCTTGCCCTTTTATTTGCACTTGGAGGCCGGTGTGCAAAGGGGTAGTGGGTGTGCCTCTCCACCCATGAGAAGTCCTGCATCCAGGCACCATCAAGAGCCCATGCATCCTCCTCTTTACTAGAAGTAAACTTAGGCAGAGGGAGAAGTCATGGATTTTACATGTAAATGGAAGTCATGTATTTCTTCAGCAACCAGGTCAATTTGTCCACATTCGTCCTCATCCCCACAACTAGCTTTTAAATCAGCTAACAGAGGATCGATTCATTTTACCTCCCAGAAATGGTTCATTAAAAAACAAAATCAAACTTATTAAGAGCATAAGCTTCTCTCGCCTCCCTTACTGCCTCCTCAGTAATGCTTTTTAATAGTTTTAGGTATGCTCCGACTAGTCACATGTCTAGCATGTTGCACTTGTATCTCTTCTCAGCTACATCAAGGAGAAAGCAGGGAATCCACGGGTCTAAGCTGATACAGACAAACTTCAAAAAAGCAGTCATCATAGCTGGCGACAATAGATGGATAGACAGACAGACAACTTGCATACTGCCCTTCATCCGAAGGTCCCAGGGAAGTTCACAACATAAAAATACAAAATGAGAACACAAAATACACAACAGATGTGCCAACTCTAGGGGACAGAGGTGTCGTCAGCCCCCACAATATTGAGTGGGTGGAGAAAGCTGAACCACTGAGCTTAGTGCGGCACAGCATCAAAGGCAGGCTGCTCTTGAGCATAAGACAGGAGGAGTCGCCCAGCACCGCACAGCTTCAATGGCTGCAAGGCCTCCTCCCAACGACACTCCTCCTCTGACGAGGCTGCATGATGTGACGTCACAGGCACACGGTTCATGGTGCACATGTGATGTCACGTGTGTGCCCCGCATCGCTGCACCCCCAGTCTTCAGCCTGAGGAAGATAGGAACATAGGAAGCTGCCTTGGAAAAACATCAGACCTCAGACTCCTGCAGAGGACTTTCCATTTCAAAGAATCTTGGCTTAGTGAAAACTTGGTTTAAAACAAACAACAGCTAGTGGCTCTTGCTGTAGAAGGCAGCTTCCCAAGTCCATGGGATTCTTTTATGAGCATGCTGTGGGTGACCCAGTTTCATAAAACTTGCCGCATGATTTCAACCACTTCTAACCTGTAACTGTATTCGGGATTCAGCTTTGGTCATGCTACCGGTAATCCACATTTAGGGTGGTTTGCGATGGTATGACAAAAACTGAATCCCACATGTGGCGGAATGTGCACATGACAAGCTTGTCATGAGCTGCAGGCGTGGCTGGAGTTAACACAGGGGTCAGCGTTTTCTCAAATGTTTTCGCATACAGCGATGAGTCAAATGACTGTTGGCACGCGCACACACATGCCTTTATCATAAATCTTCCTACAAAATCAGAAATGTTCCTACAAGACCTCAGGTGGGCCAACACTGACACCAGTATATGCCACTGCAGAACATAGGGCTGAAGAAGAAGAAGAAGCGTTTGGCTTTGATATCCTGCTTTATCACTAACCGAAGGAGTCTCAAAGCGGCTAACATTCTCCTTTCCCTTCCTCCCCCACAACAAACACTATGTGAGGTGAGGGGGGCTGAGAGACTTCAGAGAAGTGTGACTGGCCCAAGGTCACCCAGCAGCTGCATGTGGAGGAGCAGAGACGCGAACCCGCTCCTAACCACTACACCACACTGGCTCTCAGAAATGTCTCAGAAATGTCCTAGCAGCACAGCATAATGCATATCTATATACATGGTATGACATAAGGCATGGTTGGTCTGCAGACAAGTCTGGATGCAGTGATTGCCAATGAGTATCTCATATATATATGTATATATATATATATGTGTGTATATGTGTGTGTGTGTGTGTGTATATATATATATATATATATATATATATATATATCCAATAGCAAAAAATATTGGAAGTAGCAGCTTCATCAAATATAGAAACACTTCTTCTTTTTACTATTTAGGGATCCTTCTTTTGGATCAGCTTCAAGCCTATATCTAGTCCAGAAGCCACCTACAGCAAACATTTCTTGCTGCCCCCTCTGGAACTGAAATATTTTTGTCTTACAAGGCCTCTCAGAAAGAGAGAAAGCAGGAAGAGGGGTGTTTTGGAAGGTCAAGCTGATAGCTGCAAAGTGATTGTTTCCACATGTATACTTGGTCATATTTCCTTGATATGAACAAGGACAACAAACAAAAATAGAAGGCATCACCCCACCACAATCTATTAAACCAAGGCCCCGGGTTCCACAAGCCACCTAAAGCCATGGCTGATATGGCCCTTAACAGAAAACAAGTAGAATGTTACGATTGTTCTATTCTGGGTGCATTTCTAGCTGTGTCAGCCTTGTGGGAGAGGGACAGCCGTGTTAGCCAGTCTGCAAATGGAAAAGGTCAGAGTTCCACAGCAAGACACCATAATTCTTCAAAGAAACAGGCATCAGAATGTGGATGTGATGATACCATTTTGCTTTACCCCACAACTTGTTCATGTCATTTCACCAATGTGATATTTTGTTATTAAGGAGAAAGGAAGGTGTGCTTTGTCATTCAGCTGTCTGCTGAGAAGAATAAACCAGCATTGACTCTCCCCTCCTCCCCCAAAATAAAGCTGTATTTATGTCACCTTAAATATTTATTGTCACCTGTGCAAAACGAGTGCAATGCCTTGGCAAGAATGGGATGTCTTAGTTTTCTTTCAAAAAGAGACACCAAAAAAAATCAGATGCTTAAAAAATCAAATAGCAGAAAATTATATTATAGCCTAATGAGAGCCCTTTTGGAAGGAGGCATAAAGGGAAGTGGGATTTGATCTCTCTGAATTAGCTTTGCTTCAAAAAGTAAATTTCTGGATGTTTATAGAACATGGGTATTACTGGCAGAAATCCAGCACCCCCAGCTTCTAAAACTTGTTCAAAGGTCAGAAATATCTTTTTGGTGTACTATCACTGAAAAATATTATCTCTTTGTTTCTCCCTTACCCCTGTCCCATTACTGCAGATGATCTCTTAGCTTTACTTCCTCTTCCCAGAGATCTCAGGAGACTAAAGCTGTGCAAACAAACACCCCCAATTTAAAAGGCTAGCTGGAAAAAAAGCAAACATGATTTGTCACTTTCCCTACATAGCCATTTTCCCAGTTGGCTACCATAAGTAACTCAGAATGCTGGGGAAAATCCACAGCCAGGAGTTTAAAGAGTCTGCCTGCAGCTGGTCAGGAGGGTCAGGAGGCAACTCACTAAGCCTCGTTTGAGGGCCTGCTTACAACAAACATTTCACCCATTTTGCCCCCTGAGCTACACAAGCAAGGCTATCTCTTCTGTCTGATTCCCATCCTTCATGGAGCATAATTCAGATGAGTCAGCAGTGAGGTTTTCCGTATTATTTTTAGCTTTTCATATGTGGTGACCATATGGAACAGATCACCATTCCCAAGGCCAGCCATGTGTGTGTGTGTGTTTTATCATGCGCCTTCATTTCAGATACTATTACTGCCCAAAATGATACATAACATGTGGCGGTGCTGGAAGTTTACATTCTGTTCTGACTACACAGATGCACACAGAGTCCTTCGTCTGACAACAAAATAACTCCTGGTTCTTGCTTAGCTTCACAGCATCACCATTAAGTAGTGTAAGTGTCACTATGGTTTTGCTTCAATGAGTTTCTGTCCTGCGATCAAGAAAACACACACTACCGAAGCTGCATGGGATCCCACCACAAGCCGATGGCTCCCACCTGGTTGGGTAAAGGGCATTAGAGAAAACATTGACTGTGATATCTTTCCAGACCACCTTACAAGGATGGGGTTAGAAGGAGGTGCTTTCTGACGGTTTCAGGCCTCTCTTGAGGGTCGGTTCCAGGATATTAGCGTTGGGTGGGTTTCTTGCTCACTGCCTAGCAGAGCCAGCCCAAGACATTTTGACACCTGAGGCGAAACACAAAATGGCGCCCTCCCTGCCCAGGGAAGAACGGATGAGCAAAGATCTACATCAGGGTTTAATTCAATATTACCTGACAGCTGAAGCTGAAATCTAAAGCCAATAAGGAGGTGCTCTAAATTACAGAGCCCAGGGAACCCCAGAAGGCATCCCCTGCCGTTTCCTTCCTAGGGTTGGGAGGAGACCAACAGCATCCCCTATTTGCTGAAAGGCCATTGTGGGGACAGCACTCGGGGGGGGGGGCTGCTGAGGAGGCAGCAAATCTTTCGTCCAGGGAGTGTGCCACAGCTGTTGCTGGTGACGCATTCCTTGGAGGCTGGATCTGCTACCCCTGTGGTTCCTACCACCCAAGGTGGTTGCCTCAGCTTGCCTCATGGGCTGGCTGGCCCAAGTGCCTAAGGCCATTTGCTTCTTGAGTCCCACAGGGCTCAATCACATCCCCATGTTATTTAATATTTTCATGGAATTGCTGGGAGAGATCATCTGGGGATTTGGGGTGTGCTGCATTCCATCTGCTTATTAGGGACATCTCTCTCCTTTTCAACTTGTAATTGTGGAATTTCCTTCCAGTTGAGGTCAGACAGGGCCCCTCTCAACTTCTGATACTTACTGAAGACATGAAAAATAATAATATAGCAGGCCTTTTAATAGAATTCATATTTTATAGTTTTCTCTTGTTTTTGTTTTTATTGTGTTTGATCTCCTGTGGCTAAGCAATATACCAATTGCCAAAACAAGCAAACAGTAAACAATATCAAGGAAGCTGCAAATCTTATGAATCAATGCTTGGAATCAGTAATGGATTGGATATGGGCGATCTTAATCCAGGACAAGACAGAAGTGTCATTGGTCAGAAAGCATTTGGACCCTAGAGTAGGAATGTAACCTGCTCTGAATGGCATAGAACTCCCCATGAAGAAGCAGCTTCACCATTGGGTGGGGGATGTTGCTACTGGGTTCAGATTTACAGTTGCATGATCAGTGGCGGCTGTGGGTCAGGGGTGCCTAAAGCTAGTGAGCCTGCCACACCCATTCCTGAGGTCAGCTTTGGTCATGCCTTGGTTGCCACACGCTCTACATTAGGCTACTTTTAGAAAATCCTTGGAAGCTTTAGCTGGTCCAGAAGGCAGCTGAAAGGATACTGGTGAGCAATCCATTCTCTGCCACTTGCAGGAACAAAGAAACTCAGTGCAATGACATTGAGTCATGCATATATCTTTTTTATTAGGTTTATTTATGGTGGGAGAGAGGGAGAAGATGCAGGGCTGCTGCTTTTGGCATCAGCACCACAAGCCTCTCATAATATCTAGTTCCAGCCTTGGGAGCAAAGTTGTCGAACTGGGTAATTGGTTGGGTAGGCAAGAATTTCAAGAAGCACTAATGCAATTAATCCAATAAGAACGCAAATAGGAGTTCCAAAAGCCAACTACTAATCTGCCATTCAGTCAAGAACGCTGCCTTTGTATCATCCCATGTAGTATTGTTTGTTTGTTTAGCTTTATTACAGCTTGCTTGCAGTCATGTAGCCAAGGACATGAAGTCTGCTGGGGATTTTTTTCCTTTCTTCTTTTTTGGTGTTGCCTCCAAGGATTCATTATTCTGAAATATAGAGTCAATAGACTTTCCCATGAATGTTTCCAAGCCACTTTTGACTTCACACACAGAGAAGTGGGGGGCCTCTTGCACAACTGGGTGGAACTGGTGTCAAAATTCAGTGTGATGCTGGCAACTTGAAAGCAAGGTCTGGGTCATTCTGGGGGCTTATGCAAAGCAGAGGAGAACGTCTTTCAGGTTTAACAGAAGCCTTTGTTATTAAATGAATTTTTAAAAATAGGAATAACAGAGCTCTTTAAAATGTGGAGTTGTTATTCTTTGTTGTGAATAGTCAGGAGGAGGTGGGATTTGTGCTTTGGGATTCTGTAGGGTCGCAAGCTCTACCCTGTGCTGTGCAATATCTACCGGAAATTGCTGAGCGAGGTTCTCCAGGGGTTTGAAGTGCTTTGCCATCAGCATGCAGATGGCATGGACGCAATTCTATTTCTCTTATTCATCTGGCTCTGGTGAAGTGGAAGAAAATGCTAGACCAATGCCTGGCTGAGGTCACGGGACTAGATGAAGGTGCGATCCAACCATTTATGACATAGCACTGTAAATCTCTAGAAATGGTTTAAATAGCTCTTTAGATTTGGGCGGGGGGGGGGGTATTTTGGTTAATTTTGATCTTGTACACAGATGCCATGACGTGCAAACTGAAGCTCAACCCACATAAGACAAAGGCACTGTTAGGAGGGTCTCCTCCACCCAGATGGGGTAGTTGCTTCCTCCACCAGCTTCAGCTGAGTGGCCACATGTCCAAAAGCAGGTCACCTCATGTCATTGTGACACCAGTAACTGACAGGTGGATGACCCCACCCATCTGTCAAACTTCACCTGTTTAGGGCAGGGCAAGAAAAAGATCCAATCTGCCAGTTGGATCTAGTTCACCCACCTTAAAGGATCGTGTTCATGGTCTGGGGGTCTTCAGCTCATGGATCCATCATTGTCACTGGAGATGCAACCAGCCACAATGACAGTTACCCCCTCTTATTCTTCCAACACCCATCAGCCCCAGATAGCATAGTCAACATTCAGGGAAGATGGGAGTTCAACAACATCTGGAGCGCCATAAGTTAGCCATTCCTATCTAAAGGAACACCTCTTCCCATATGTATCTTTGGAGGCCTTGCTCTGAATGGTCCCTCCAAATGAAGTGCAGAGGGTAGCTATGGGGGAAATGGGCCTTTTCAGCAGTGGCTCCCTGTCTGTGGAATGTTCTCCAGTACTTGGAATGAAGGGGATGTGATATTGGTGAGATAAGCACCATGCCTGAAGGAGGTGCATCCTATTGCATCTGCTGCCTGCAGCAACTTGAAGCTCACAGAAGCAGCAGCAGCAGGGAGGATACATGTGGTGGTGAGGCAACTGATCAGCAGTAGGTGGCAAGGCCAGCAAGCCTGTGCCTGTATGCCATGTGGGTGGGAATTTTTTATTGTTGTTATTGTTTCATGCGTGGGAATTGTAGCTGAGCAGAGAGTGGCAGTGCACCAGTGAGTTCAAGCAGCAGCAAATGGTGGTGCTACTTGCATAGATAGGTCACAAACCCCCCACCCGTTGCAGGAAGAGATCCAGCGTGGTGTAGTGGTTGGAGTGTCAGACTAGGACCTGGGAGCCCAGGGTTCAAATCCCCACAAGGCCATAGAGCTCAGTGGGGGATCTTGGCCCAGTCACTGCTGCTCAGCCTAACCTCCCTCAGAGGGTTGTGGTGGGGATTAAATATGGAAAGGGATAGCCACATACACCACCCTGAGCTCCTTTGAGGAAAAGGGTGGGATTTAAAGACCACAGATAAATAACTAGTGGCCTGTATCTGGAGTCTGGAAGAAAATTTGGCCACCACCAATACCTCTTATTCCAAACTCAGCAACACACCCCTAAACCACTGTGGGGCCCAATTATTCACCTAACACTGTGTGTGTTGGTATCTTCTTCTTCCTGTATTTTTTATACTTTAACAGGGCTATTTGTAAAATTCTGACAGCTGACAAAGATTGCCAAGCACCAAGACTGTGAATTTAACTAGTTCCCTTTTGGAGGAGGTGAATTAAAGTGGAACTAATTCCTTTTTGAAGAAGGTGAACTGGAAATGGAACGACTTCCTTTTTAAAATGAACTTTCCAAGCACTGCCAAGGACCGAGAAAGCAAACACACATTCCTATCTGAGTACAAACAATAACTATTGCCCTCTTCCAGTTTGCCTCTTTGCAGACTCAGAAAACCACTAGTCCTTTCTCCATGGGACTGGCACCAATTTCCAAAGAGCACCAGCTCAAATTCAAAGTCAAGGGAGTAGAAGTTGCATCAGAAGGACCATAAGCTACATGTTGTTTGTGAGCCACAGATTGGCAGGCACCATACTCCCAGCCAGCTCCTTTGGCAGGGAAGCAGCAACCCTATTATTTGCATTTCATGCCCACACTGTTGAGTTTGCTTGCTCATCTTCAGGATTACAAGTCAAAGCAGGGCACATGCTTTTTAAAGGGCATTTGATATTATCTAATGCAATCTTACAAGTTTCAAACCACAGCTTCAAACGAATCGCTTCCCGTAAGAGATTAACATAATTGGGCTAGCTAAAATGTGGCCTATTTACCAAACATAAGGAAACCCACTTTTATTTTCCTCCAAGAAACAAATGTAAAAAAGGAAGATTTGTTGAAATCAGACCAAGTGTGCAAAATATGTAAGTAAAGATGCTTCAGTTGATAATTAGTGAAGACACATAATTCAATCTACTTCAAATATAATAGTAGCAGAGCTCCTGGCTTCTATATGGATTTCAAGTGTCACGCAATCTGATTGAACATCACTGTCCAAGCATAATTTCCCTGGGACTAGCAGAAACTTGTTAACATATGACGCCCATATCCAAAGGTACCTAAATCAGGGCCAAATAAGTGTCTTAATGTACTGAGCAAGTTTTGAAGTTCCCCATAATGCTTCTTCAGGCAGGATGTTAAACAACTTGGGGCCAGGAAATCTAAAGACCACATCTTTCCACATGAAGCTTCCCATCAACTATGGCCTTTTTATTATCTGAAATGTAGCAGTACAATAAAATAACTTCTATTCCAAAGGTGTTTGGTCCACATGGAAATTTCAACTCTTCCCACCCCAAGTGCACCCATGCCTTCTTTACAGAAGAGCTAACATGGTGCCCTCCATATGTTTGGACTACAACTCCCATCAGCCTCTGCAAGCATGGCCAATAGTAGAGGTTGATGGAAGTTGTAGTTCAAAACGTCTGGAGGAGACCATGTTGGCTATCCCGGTAAAGACCTTTAAGTATTCTCCTACCCTCTGAAAGTCCTATCCCTAGAATGCTCAAGCCTCAAAAGGCACAACTGACTAAATTAGCAAACAAATAGTGAAATAGAAGCAAGAGGGAAGAGAGAAATATAATTATGATAAAATAATAGTAACAGCACCAAAAAAGGGAAAAGGGAATGTCTGATATTCTCTGTTCGCCGCTCAGTGTAAGCAGAAGACCAACACGCCCTCTTAATTCCTGGAGAGGTCAAGGAAGCCCTGCCAAGTATCTTCAGATATAGCTAGTTTCTCCCATTTCATGTAAGTCAGTATCTCATTGACTGCAAGAGCTAAGACCTGACAAAAAATTGTCAGTTTTGGTTCCTCTCCATTTATAACTTTTTCATCCTTAAGTTCAGCTTGCCCTTGGCAGTTTGAAAACTTTTCTTAAAGTTTGCATTAAAATGTGTAAGTATTTTTGTAAGCATTTACATTTCTTCTAATATACACATTTTTTAAGCAATTTCCCCAGTAAAATGCATTTTTGCATGCTGTTTTCACTAACACGGGCATATTTGTACAGACCTTTCTGTAACATACTTTTTGTACACTTTTTTATTTTTGGTGCAAAATTGGGGAAAATGTGGATTTGAGAGACTAGCTATGTTTTGGTTCATATATGGTTTCAGGAAGTGCACAATGGATACATTTGCATTTAAATGTGAACAAATTCCTCCCCCATGAGACCAACGATCCATATCTCAGCCTGTTTTGTCTTTCTAGCTTTTTCAGAATCAGCCTCTTGGACAATTGTAACAATCTCAAGCTAGAATGCAAGAGGAGTTATGCAAACTTAAATAAATCATGCTGGGTGAAAACATACCAAAAGCTTGCTCGCTAATTTGAGATATTTGAATAGTCATAATCAAGGTATTACCCTCCGTCACATTTAGATTGCTATTGTTTTTCTTAAATGGACCACAGGGTCACCTGCAATTTTTGTGTCATCCTGAAAAGTATTTGAAAGAGCTTCTGTCAGAAATGGAAAACTTCAAAATAGCATGAAATATGATTTTATAAATGGGCAATTAGGGGTGGGAAGACATCAACAAGAATACGTACATATGAAAAACAGAATTTTGGTTGGTTTCTACTCAACCAGGTTACTGTCCTGGAATGACATGATCTGAACTATGTTGTGCAACCAGAACGGCAAGTTCAGCTAGCTGGAGAGGAGAAAATGATACCATCATTTTTATGATTGCTTTAAAAGAATTTGGCAAATTGTAGAGATGATAAAATTGACTAATTTTGTGTGAGTCAGAAGTCACCAGCCATCTGAAAGTTTTAAGAATTATGTTCAGCTATGACTTGCTAGTATTTGACACCTGCTGGATTTTTTCTTGTTGTTTTAAGTGCCTGATATGGGCACGTGTTTCTGTGCATGATGCTGAGGGTGATCCTGGCATATCTGCCCCACAAGCCAATCAAATGTCAACTGTGTTCAATGCTTAAGTCTCCCACCAAAGTCAATGGGACTTCAAAAATGCCTAATTTTGGCTAGATAGTGCTCTTGGAGTTATATTTGGAGTATTTCCTTTCTTGATATAATGCATTCCACATTTGGATTCTCAAGACCTTATTGGGATGAAGTTATATAATAATGTTTTGACTGCCTGGAATTAATTTGCATTTGACTTTCTTTCATGCCTCCTGTTTAATGGCATTTTATAACTACATTTCTGTTGCCAGTGTGTATTCATGTGGTTATGTTGCATTCCTATTATTAAGAGTTCTTGCTTTTGCTCTATAGCTCTAACATGGCTGTTATGTGTTTATTTATTTGTTATTTAATAAATTTCTAGCCTACCCTTCATTGCTGTCAATCCCAGGATGGGCTTAACAGCATGAAATCACAACATAAAACAAAAAAATCAGTTACAACAGACAGGAGCTTCTGTGGCATCCTCCCTCCATAAAGATGGGAGTGAGGTAATAGATTTTTGTGTGGTTTTAAAAACTTGGACTCTCCCTGTCAGAACACTTGAGAAGTCTGTTATTAACTGTATGTGGTAGCATTTCTTGATAATCAGCAGCAAGGTATGGCAATTGTGTGAAAGGGAAACTTGGGACCACTTATCCTTGACTCAGAGGCTATGTTTTGGCACTTTTGGAACTAAACTAGAACTTCACATATTTACACTCCAAGAGGGTTATAGCTTAATGGTTACATTGAAAAGGCACAACACTTCATTTCAAGCAAACACCCTTTACAGAGATAGCTAATAACTTTCTTAAAATTCACACTTGAAACCTGTCTCTAATTAGACGAATTCCTCATAGAATGGCTATTGGTCTTACACCACGATTAGAACACCCCCAGCCACTTCTAGGGTCTTTACTTTCCCCTCAGAGAAACAATCTGGGTTGCCCAGTCTAGCAAAGCCCTAACTCAGCCCTAACCAGGTTCAAAACTGATCCCCATCAGCCCTAACTTGGAAAACACTCACTGATCGATAAGCCCTACTTGATAGAAGAACTAACTCCCTACCAGCTTCTGATTGGATGACACTACACCCAGCCCTGATTGGTTTCTGGGTCACCAGGAAGCTCACCCAGGGTCTGGCTGTGACAGCATCATTGACACAACATTTATTAATCAATCTCTAACGTTTCCACAACACTACACAATTGCACCAGTTTCCATAGGTTAACAGTCCTCAAAGACCTGAGCAGATAAATGTATCTCGACCTGGAAAAAGAATGAGTGCCAACAGAGGGGAAAGGAGTTCAGAAACAGTGGGGTGCCACCACAAAGGAGGCCCTTTTGTTTCATAACATTACAAATGTCTCCCCATATCTGGAAGTAGAGAAGGGCCTCTCATGAAAATGTTAAAGATCTGGTGAAATATTTTATTGAGCCTGTGGGAGTTGCTTGATTTCAGTGTGTGTGTGTGTGTGTGTGTGTGTGTGTGTGTGCGCGCGCACGCACGCACGCGCACACAAGCACACATTGTTTCCCATGAAAGCATCTTGAAGCAATTAACAATAAAAACACCAACAATTTCAAATCCAATACAAATACTGTCTGGGGGCGGGGCAGGGGAAATCTGTTTAAAGGCTTGTTGAAAAACAAAGCTCTCTAACAGTAGATGGTTCCTATCTGCCTCCTATGTATAACTCCTTTGTAAAAGAAACTGTGTTCTTCTACATCCCAGTTAATGTTTAATAAAGAGGGTTTGAAATCCCAAATGTTAATCAATTGGAATTGGTAGATTAATTAAGTAAAGCTGGATTAATCATGCTTACCTAGGAATCAACCACACTGAATACACTGGAACTTATTTCTAAATAAACATGCAAAGGATTGTGTTGTTATTTGTTTATTTGGTGAGGTCAAATTTTAAACTGGAGCCAAGAGCACTTTATTATTATTAAAATCAGAGGCTAATTTATCTCCGGTGTTTTATTATGAGAGGGGATGAAATACTAAAGATTGCCTTTCCCTCTAATAAATGAGGCTTAGGATCTCATACTTTCTTTACTCTACATAAAAATCACCTATATTGAGATTTGTATAGTACAGTGATTTATTTAAATGTGATTTGAAACAATTCTCTGAAATAAAAGGCAGGTAATTAATCAACTAAAATAATTTTATCTGTAGGCACCATTAAGTAATAATGGAGCATTTGCTTACAATACAGTATTCCTATTCCACAGTATGGATAGGACCATATAAAGCAAGGCATCATCACCTTCCCAATATTTCAAACAGCTGACGCTACAAAGGATCTGGCAGCAGCTTGAGCATTTTACTCATAAACTTGTTTTGGACACAGATTTTCAGAGTAGCCCATGTCAATGAGAGCACCTTGTGCCAAATGGCTGCAGCCTGTAGGAAATTATTCATCTCTGGATAAACACCACCACTTGGAAGAGACCATTCAGGGATTGCTTGCATCACAACGTGAGGAATATCTGTTGTTGGCATTTGGAATTTGGGGCTATTCCTTAACTGTACTGTTTGGAATTTTGACACGGCCCCTTAGGGCAAAGCAATTGCTTTAGTTCAGTTTAAGTTTCAAGCCTGTTTGTTAGTGTGGTTGTTAGTTGTGCCCAGGCAGGAACCAGAAGATTCTTTCTCTGGGTGTAACTGAAGTTCTCAACTCTTGTTCTACTGGGTGTTTGTGGAATTATTACTGTTTTTTAAGGACTTCCATTCACATTGTGGCTCAGGAGCTGAACTTATACCTGTTCCACATGGTATTATCTTATCCCTTAAATACAAAACAAATCTCTGTGCCCTGCAGATACCACCTTCTTGAGAGGTCCGTCCCACACAATGTCAGAATTCGGTCTTGAGTGTGGCATTACCTGAGCCTTTTGAACTCTTCCCCATTACATATCAGACAAGCCCCATGTCTGCTGTATTTTTTTCCTGGCATCTGCTGAAGACTTACCTCTTCCAACAAGTCTTCAAAAAGGAGATTTTATTTTATTTTTTGTGTCCTAAGCAGGATATGTGCTGGATTTGTTTTCTATGTGTGTGCACGTAATTGTTTTAAGTGTTTTTCTGTACGCGTTAAGTGTGTTCAAAAATTGCATTGAGGTGCTTCATAGGAAGAGATGCATAAATGAAATGATAAATAATGTGTAAAATCAACTTCATTTATTTGTTTCTCACACTTTGAATTCCTTGAATAGCTCACAGCACCTTAGGTCTCCATGGCCATCTGAAAGCATTTTGCCATGTGAGGGAGAGGAAGAGCAAACATGGTGCCCCCTCCCATTTCCACATACAGAAGCCAACTAGACAGGCAAGCAGATTTTACTTCACCACTGCTACAGGAGCAGCATCCTCCACAGCATCAGAGAGCAGGCGGCTTATTTAGATACCACAGCCCGGCTACGTGTTGCACACAGTGCTCTAGCCTCCACCAGTCCCTGCTGCTCTCATTGAGACAGCTTAAGACCATTTTTTCCCCCAATAGTGGAAGACAGCATATCCAAAGAATAAAATGATAGGTGCAAGCTTATATAGAGAAAGTAGGTTCACGGTAGTAAAGCTTGAGGGAGCAATCCTAATTTATCATACCGGCTTGGTGGGATTTTACAATGGCACACATGGCAACTGGGACAAAAGTTGGGAGCAGGCAGCTCTTTGTACCAGACTGGAGCTGGTGCAGTGATCAGGCCTAAATAGATGACAGTGGGGCAAATTTGGGATCCAGTGAGAACTAGGGCAGTTCAATCATTTCTCCTCCCTGGCCCCAGAAAGCCTGTTTTTTGTTTTTTTTGTTTTGTGGTGGTGGGGCTTTCTACTGGATGCCACCAGTCAAGATCTGCTGGAAACATTTCTGGAAACATCACATCATAGCTGGCAGCCAGCTGGAGGCCAATGGAGCCCAGTACAGTTGGGTGAAGAGACCTCACTAGCCTACCCTACCTCCCACAGCCCAGCATAAAGGATGGAGGTTGCATTGCTCTTCCCAATGGCCATTGGAGAAATTCTGGTGCAACCTTTTCTTTACATGTCCCTTTCCTTTATGGGCTTACCTAGGCCCTGATATAGGCTCCTAAGCCCAGCTTTCTAATCAATTTTGATGCTGTATGTTAATGTTCTGAGTCTGGTCTGCAACAATACTGAACATCACGCCAACGAGGCGCAATGTTTCTTTCTCCCCTCTGCTTCCCCTTCTTCCTTTGGCTCCCTTCTTTCCTTGTATGTTCATTAGTCTGCTCTACAAATCACATCCTGGGTACTGCTAATCCTACCTCAAATCTGCTCCACAAATGGTAACGGACACTGTCCCAACATGACATGCACTAAATGCACGGTCGAAAGGGTAAAATAAGGTTGTTCTGAATACACACATCTTTCATTCCCTTGCTTTAACTATTCTCCCTTCGTGTTTTCACATCTCACCAGCTCAGTTTCTTGGAAGCCTCTGCAGTTCACTTCTTATCTCCTGTGTTCTTTATAGGCTATGATTTGTACCACGGCTATTTTAAAGAGGCAGAGTTGAGCAAGACTTACCAGACGTTTTATGATCTGTTTCTTAGAAAGGTTAAGTATCTCTCAAGAAAATGTTCTGATAAAGTCAGAGAAGCGGATTAGGATCTCACAAGACTGGATGCATTTGAGGACTCTCTGCCTTGCCTCCTACATGAGTGCTTGTGGTGAAGTGTCCCAAATGCTAAGGAGCAGCTCTACAGTCCTGCTCTGAAGGGGAGGCCTTGCTCAAGAAGCCATCTATAAGAGGACCGGGAGTTCCAGTGGGTTTTCCAGAAGAGAACCAACCCTTTTTTAGTCTTATTTAATTAAATTGGGGGATGGGAAGTTCAAGGTAAGAAACATGTTGTAGCCACAAAGTGAACTTGTAGACTCAGTTCCAAGATGGAGACTGCAGGCTGAATAAGTCCTTCCCAGGATCCTGGATTGCCATGGATTTGGTGAAGGATGGCAGCCATTTTGTCATCTTCTAACAGGCTAGAAAACCGATCACGGCACTGAACCCCTATGTCAGTGCCTAAGTAATAACATTAATGACTGGGTGTCCTTAATAGTATGCCTCCACTATAAACATCTAACATAAACTTCCTCTCCAACTCTGTTAAAAATGTCTTGCATAAGCTGATCCAAAATGTTAACATCCTAATAATGATGGTTAAGGAAGTTTTCTTCTGCAAAGCAGGTCTCGGGAGTTATTAATCCATTGGTGAAGAGCTGGGGTGCGTATGTGTTTTAACCACTAAAGCAACAAAACAAAACTTTTCAACCACCTGGACTAGCCTCTTTTCAAGCCTATCCCTGCCTCTGATACTGCTTGAAAAGTGAAATGCAATCAAAGAGGTTTTTTTTTATTTATACATTATTATAAACAGGATAATCGGCTGCATAAATGGAAGTTAATGGGAGCAAGGACTATAGGCTTTCACTTTGAGAGTTTACTCAAATCGTACTTTGACTCTGTTTTCACTTTAAAAAAAAAGACCTGGTGTGTGTATACAAATGCTTTTCCTGAGTTTATTTCTGCTGGTGCAAAGTAGTCGCCAATTAATAAAAACCATTGGCTAAATCCCCATGTGACTACTTGGGTGGGTGGGTGGGGAACTGGAATATGCTTCTCGGTAGCAAGCATTAAGCAGCTGCCAAAATGCTACTGGTTTGCAAAAAGGTGCTGGGCAAAGAGGAAGGCATTTTCCAACCTTCCACTCCACTCTCTTAGCCAGGCTCATGGCTCAGTGCTCCAAAAATAAATCAATACAGCCCTCCGCCATGCCCCAGATGTCATCTTTATGGTGCATTCATTATTATTTGTGCTTTCATAGAATCAGGCAGTCATACGGGATCCCACTTTCAAAACTCTGTGTATGTGCAAAAGTATCAGAGATGCTGCTTCGTTTCCAGTCGGTGCACATCCTATAACCTTCTGCTGAAATCCTGTAACTTTGTACACCACAGATATGTGCAAGAGTGCCCCTCCAGATGGCAATAAAGCAGTAACGTTGGGAAAACATAACAGGACAACTCAAAGTGGAATGAGGTGTGGCCAGTCCACTAAATTCACCACTAATGTGCTACGATTGTGCCTATGCTGCTGCACTCCCAGGAAAAGAAAAGAAAAATCAATCTGGGTTGGTCCTATACCTTCTTTACTCAAACCAGAAGTTCCTACTTGTAGGGGCTCTGAGAAGTCTCTTATAGGGGGGATTTGGCTTGGAAGAATGGATTGGCTGCCATAGACAATTACCCTTACCTTTCAACTGCTAGGAGATACAGCGGTACCTCAGGTTACAAACACTCCGGGTTACAGGCTCCGCTAACCCGGAAGCAGTACCTCGGGTTAATAACTTTGCCCCAGGATGAGAACAGGAATCGCGCGCTGGGGGAACAGCGGCAGCGGGAGGCCCCATTAGCTGAAGTGGTACCTCAGGTTGAGAACAGTTTCAGTTAAGAACAGACCTCCAGAACGAATTAAGTTCATAACCTGAGGTACCACTGTAGTTCTCCTCGCTGCAGGAAGTATTCTATTGGGTGGGAAATTGAGTTCAGAGCTCCATCCTCCCCATTCATACAAACCCTGCTTCAGCTCCCTCCCTCCTGCACATTTCTCTGCTTCCCTGAGTTTCCTCCTCCCAGTTGCTTAAAGGTACTGCTGAACTTCCTGCCAGGGAATCAAATGGTGTCTTTGTGTGGTAGGGAAATGGCATTTTGGCAATGCTTTTGCCACATACCTTAGCATTCTCCCCCACCAGAAGCAATGGCATCCTGCGTATTCCTCGAGCTCTTTGGCACCAGGTGTATCTCCATATGGTGTACCCAATTTAAAAATGGCAGGAGGGGTGATAGATACACAAATCTGGCCATTCCTAAAGATCCCTTTCTCAGTTTTGAAACATCCAGAGATAAGATGGCCTTTCTTTTCATTAGCTTCTTTTTCTAGAGGGACATTGATCTGTAAGAAGCAGGGCTGGGAGGTCTTCAGTGTGATTCATTGGCATGTAGACTTCACAAAGTGTAGGTGGCAAGAGCTTACACGCCAGGGCTTCAACATACGTTGAGGAGCAGCACGGAATAATAATTTAACCACATCTTTCATCCCTCTCTGCAGGGGATCCATCTGGACCTGGCACTTTCTCACAGTTCTGGTTCTTAATGGTGGATGTTATTGATCTAGCTGCATAAAGTGAAGTCTAAGATCTGTCAAAGAAAAACTTGAAGATCATCCGTGATACATTTCCCTTTGCAACGGTCCCATACAGGACTTCCAAAAATAACATAATTGTATAAATCACTCAGATCCAAAGTGTCTCAAAAAATGGGAGAAATGATCCCTTGCTTTCTGGAGACCTGGCCTGGAATATACTGGACAAATCTTCATTGCCCAGATGTGAACAAGTCAGTTTAACGACAACAAAAACTCCAGCTACTGTAATTGCCAGGTGAATGGATTCCACCCTTTGCTTCTTTTTCTTTTATCAATCTCTCTGAGGGTGACTAGACTTTTAGTGGCCAAGGAGCCTCTTTTAATAATAAGTTGAACTTTTTAAAAATTTGGTCTGACACAAGTACCCAAAGGCCTCATATGGTCAAGAAATGGAGACTTCATGTGCTGATATTTAAATGCTGCATGCAGTTTCTGCCTGCTGCTAACTTTGTCCAGATGCGGGTACTCTGTGTGCCCATGGAAATTAGACAGATCTCTTTCTTTTCAGCTTGTCCAAGAATCTTTGCACTCTGACTCACTCCCAAAAAGAAAGAAAAAGAAAGAATGGAAAGAATGTGAGGCAACAGCATTCAGTACATAGTATTTTATTAGTGCAAGGTCTACTGGAAAGTGGGGATCTCAGCACGCAAACAGCAAACAATTGGATATTTTTCAAAACAATTGAATTTTTTTTCCAAAAAGAAAAGAAAAGAAAAGATTATGACATGAAAAAATATATTCCCTGAGATGGGTAGTCCCCAAGAAGGAAGGTGATGCCAATTATTGATTTCTTATTCATGTCCTCTTACTCCTGTGTAGAAAAATAATTTCTATGGAAGTCCCATTGAGACTGTATTGAATATTGAATGTATTTGCCCTTCCTCCCAAAGGAGTGTAGGGCAGTAAGCACATATTTAGGAAGAATTTGAAAGAATCTTAAAAATATTTCCAAACAATAAAACATTACAACAAGTGTAAAAGCAGATGAAACCAAATGTGTCTGGATAGGCCTGCTAAAACCTAGAGGTTTTACACAAGCATCTATAACAGTATTGTGAAGGTGCCTGCCTAATGTGAAAAGTGCAAGAAGTGAAAAGGTCAAAATGGACCTCCCCATTGAAAGCAGCAGCTGAAAAGGACATCTCACTATTGCCCGCTCATGTTATGGTAAGTGGCCTGGGGAGGTGGGCCACAGGTACAGTAAGGTCTCAGGTGTTGGTCTGAGCATGTACATTTCTATGAGCAGCGGCAATCCTGCAGATACCCTGCAGGTAATTATTGTCTTCAACAGCACTTAGATCAGTGGGGGAACACCAAGAAGTAACAAGGGGTTACTGAGCCCTCCACCCCCCAAATATTTCCCATTACCCAATTTGCCCTCCCAGGTGCGAGTCACGGCATATGTATATTTAATGTGCAGAGCACATCCTTACTCCCCAAATTTGCTAACCTTTCACTCCCCTTATCTACAGCCTCCCCATCCAGAATTTTTGGAGTTGCCGTAATAGAAAGATAGGTAGACACGCACAAGTATTATGATGAGAGGGGTCAGGAAGGTAGATGAAATGTCCATGTTACAAGTGGTTATCTATGCAGCAGACTGATAACCTATCAAAGCCGGTTGCAAATGCTTTGAGGAAGATACTACATGGAACAGCAGGAAGATACATTAGTCACAGTCGACACCATCAAAAGTCTTGGCAGGGATTGGCGAGTACTGGCTCATGATGAGTGCGGTTTGGAAAGCAAAGGAAATCTAAAGAGTGCAGAGAGTCCATAATGAAACCGATATGCACACAAAACGTGATGTGTAGAACTTCTCAGTGTTACACTGCTTGAAAAAGAAAATGCGAGAATGATGGATTTGACTGAGTATAGTGAGCGAGCTCATTAGAACTACAGAAAATGTGGTGGCAAAGGAAAAATACAAGGACGGTTCCAGCCCGAAGAGCTTGTTTATTGAGCTCATGGCTTAGTTTACAAGTGCAGAGGCAACAGATACTAATAATACATAGCACTTACATAGTAGAAGTGTTTTATATACATTACCCTAGTGAGTCTTACAATAATCCTGTTATGGATCAAGGAGGGGTGAGTTTGATATATGGCAGCAACCTCAAGGTCATGGGAATTTTCCTCTCTGGAATGTCGAACGTCGACAGATACACTTCTATCGTTACAAAGGCCCCTGAGTAAACCAAGATCCAAACTGGTGAGAGGCAAGCCAACTGGACAATAAGCCCAAAGGCTGCTAGTATCACCCAAATGGACGGTGGTGCTAAGGACACAATGTGTAAACTGAGAGATGAACCCCATGATCGTACCTGAAATTGAAAAAGAGGACCTGCTGCTGTGCTGTTTAGAGGCCTGGGGTGAGTGGGTAGACTCTCAGAAATAAGAACCAGGACTAAAGCTATGGTTGTTGTCTGAAGAGGTTTATTTTAGAGTACTGTCTTTGCTCACAGATACATGCAGACTGGTGTTTTTCCTTACAGAATCCTCTGTAAGATCTGGTTGGACTCATCTATGCATAGCCCAGAACAGCTTTTTCTAACCTTAGGTCCTCAGACTACAGCTCCCATCAGCCCCAGCCAGCATGATCAATTATCAGGAATGATTGGTTCAAAACAGAGTACTTTAATTGCATAACACAAATATGTGAAACTAGTAATTACTACAGAATTGCGGGTGCAACGTAATTATCTACTAAGAGAATTGTGACTGCGGATTCAAATATGTTACTTCATGTGTACAGGAGTTGCAGCTTCACTGCCAAGACCCTCCAAGTGTCCCCATTTTCCAGGGACAGTCCCAGATTTACAGAAGCCAGCCTGGTTTCTGATTTGATCCCAGAATATCCCGTGTTTCCTTAGGACGTCCCTATTTTTATCGGAGAAATGTTGGAGGGTATTGTACTGCACCTTCCTGTGCCTGAAGCAACATCTAAAGCTGCTCGTTTCAGAAGCCAGTGGTAACCCGCGTTAGTGAAAGGTGGCTTCTGCATAAGGAGGCACTGTTTCCACGTGGTCCAGAATGTCTTCTGTTGCCTAGGCACAGCAGCAAGGGAAAGAGCAGCAATGCACATTGAGGTAAAAGGCTGCATTACAGTTCAAATGTATAACAGAGATCAAAACAGAGAGCCAGTGTGGTGCAGTGGTTAGAGTATCAGCCTAGGGCATGAAGCTTGCTGGGTGGCTTTGAGCCAGTTGCCTCACAGGGTGGTTGTGAGGATGAGGGTGCAGGGAGAGAATCATATGCACGACTTTGTGGGAAGTTGAGATACAAATGCAATAATAATAATAATAATAGAAATAAATAAAGCTGAAATACCTGCAGGAGACCCCCCCCCCGGCGCATTTAAATGCATGGCCCTCTGGAGTCATGAGAATGGCTTCTAAAGCCCCCAACAGCCCAACTGGGGTAGACTTTTATACATAGAATTTGGCCTTTCCTGCAGCCTCCCAAACATAGGGATATCCTTCTTTCAGCTAAAGCAGATCCACGAAATTTCATGGTAAACAAAAGCGCTCTTGTGCCTTACGAGTCAGGGCGAAACATGCCAGCTAGAAATCTGAAGGTTAAAGTGTAAATTCCTTTTGCACAGTCACATGACTAAACTTTTCTACAACCGCATGTGAACAGGCTCTGCAAACTCACGAGAGGCAGTTTGCTCTGACGGGACCTCTTAACTTTTCTGGGTTTTGCAAGGATAGGTTTAGCCAAGGGGCTTTGGAGAAAAGTGGGGGGGGGGGCATGGCTTTGGATACAAGATGCGAATCTTTCAGATGCTTGTGTTTAGTTCAGAATGTGAGAGATTAACACATTTTAATAGTGTGAGGGGTTTTTTTATTTAAAGTTTATACATGAGGGAACAGAAAAATAAGGTAGAAAAGTGGTGGCGAAAAGAAGGAGAGGGGGAGAAAGATGAGCCTGACAATAATAAACAAGTGGATTAAAAATAACAGATGGCAAGGAAAACGCCCCTGGCCCTTCCAAAACCACCATTACAGCCTCCTACACCCTGGCCAAATTAAAGCGAGTTTGACATAATGAAGTCAAATGCTGCATTTGTGAGAGATATTTTCAACAAAAGAAGCAGGGATTGTAGGGGGCAGGAGAAAGCAAACAGGCTGTATCTCAGTGGGGCTATTCTAGAATGAATAGTTTGGGGATCTGAATGTAAGTAATGAATGATCGGGTTCCCACATAAGCTTTGATGTGTGGGGCTATGTGGGGCTTTGAACTTTTCCTCTGAACCCAAATCGCTCATTTGTAGCTGCACTACAAAGCGGCATTAATTGTATTGTTACATGCCACCCCTATCTCCACAGCAGTGAAAGATTCCAGAGGTCCAGCAGAGACTTTGGTCTCTTTATGATATATGGTTTATTTACACATATATACAACAAGATGGAGAGAGTGTGGAGCATTCACATCCCAAGAGGGTCCTGATTCTCCTGTTGCTGCAGTCTCAGATTCCAAGAGGCCCCAAACATCATGTCTGACCTCCCTGAAGCATAAAACTGACTGATTGCCTTGTGCTCTGCCCCCTTCACTCCAGCTTGCAAAAGGGGCTCTTTTTTCCTGTTCGTTTACTTTATCACCCACTGCAGTTCTGGAAACTTCCCTCTCCCAACTCTGGTATTATCTTTTGCTAATTACCCAGCTCTCAGGACAGGGTCTCCCCGCTCTGTGTCCGAGAGTCTCTTGCTTTCACTGATGGGTTAATGACTGACCATCTTCTTTTGCCCTCCTAACAATCCATGCTCAGCGAGCTCTACCAGGCTGGCCTTCTCATTAGCATAAACAGAGCCCAGGGATTTCAGTGCTTGGTGCAGTTTAATCAAACCTTGATTAATTCTAACTTTTACTAAATCCAGGAATTATGAGGAAGATCTGGCACCCAAAAGCTTAGGAGATCCTTGGCCCCTCAAAAACTTAAAACAGTATACATCTTTTAATTGTCATGGCTTTGTCCCAAAGAGTAGTTTGTGAGTTTGTGGGGTGCTAGGAGCTCTCCAGTAGAAATCTCTACTCCTGTTTAGGGGATTTCAGTGGGGCTTATACCCAAGTAGATGTGCATCAGATTGCAGCCTTCATCTCAGGTCTGTAAATAATTTCATCTTTCTCAGAGTCTTCAGTTCCTTCTCCTTCCTTTCATCCAACAACCAGATCATTGCCAAGTCCTCTTGCTTCAGAGCATGTCAAAAATTCACCCTTTGTTGTATATATCTGTTCATAAAAGATTGCTCTAGGCGATACCTTGGGATCCCTTCCAACTCTCTGATTTCAGTGTGGGTATCTCTAAGACAATACCTCTCAAGGCCTGCAAAAGACTATAGAGAGCCAGAGAGCCAGAAGATAGCTGAATACAAAATAGGTGGTACAAGGAGAAAACTCCTTCCCACTGTCTTAGGGAGAGGAGATATACCTGTGAGAAAGACCAAAGCAAGCAACCTGCATTTGTTTGGGGGCTAGACTGAGTTGAGGCAGAGGAAAGGAGAGAGACAGCTGAGCTGCTCTCTGTAAGCAATATGACAGGGCTAGCATTTCCCCTAGAAATTTGATGGAGCAACAGTACATGTTGGGGGGTTAATGTTGTGAAACCTGCCTATATTTGTGTGTAAATCAATCCTGTATCATAAAATGCCAAAAACCTTCCACAACCTTATTTCAAAGGGAAACAAAACCCTGAGCACCCACTGGACCCCTGGCGTTTTCACTGCTCAGAGAATTGAAGTGTGTAAGCCCCTACCATTTCTCATCCCGATCCCTTTCCCACTTTGTTTAGTATGCCCGCTTGTTGGCCTTCATGTTTATCCTATGTCTTCACTTCAGTCAAGTAAAAAGTGTTCTGCAAATAGCTTTCATCCCTGGCATGATGATTGTACTTCCCTTTGAAATGAAACTAGGCAGGCTACCTGTCCCGTCCCCCGTCCAATCCCTACCCTGCATTGCTTTTTGTTTACGATTTTATATCCTAGTTTTGATCACTTATAGTGCAAGCCTACATGCGTCTACTCAGACGTGTGTCCTACTGATATTGATGAAGTTATTTCCAGGTAACTGGATATAAGCTTACAGACACACATATTCAAGGTTACTATGTAGAGAAACACCACAACTAGAACATAACACAAATGTAATACTAAATACAGCCAAAATCTTGATAATTATATACAAAGTCAGGCCTTTTCTTATGTGGGGCTCCAACTTTGGAACTTACACCCCAACTAAGTTCAACTGGAACCTCCTCAATTACAGAACCTCCAAGTGTCCCTATTTTCCAGGGACAGTCCTGGATTTACAGAAGCCATCCTGGTTTCTGATTTGATCCTGGAATGCCCCGCTTTTCCTTAAGGGGTCCCTATGTTCATTGGAGAGATGTTAGAGGGTATGCAGTTATCTTTTCAGCAGTAAGCTGAAACCCTTCTTCATTTGCCCAGAATGTTTATTACGACGGATGGGTTTACCTGGCTTTTAAAATGGTCTTCTGTTGCAATTATGTTTAGTTGTATTTTGAGACAACACCATTTCACAGTTTTTAGACTGTTTTGGAAGCTGTGCACCTGAAAAGTGGTGCGTGTGTACTTCGAATAAGCAGATAAATTAAATCAAGCAGCATCGGGGTATTTTCAGCTCTTCATAACTCAGTCTAAATGCCCAGGGGGCAGCAGGGCAGAATTATCTTCATGACACATCAAGACCCAAGAACTAAGTGATGAGTCACAGAGCCAGACAACCTTTCCAGGAAAAGGGAGTTCTAGGGACAAACTAGACATTTCTTAGATATGCAGCATGTAAGTACATATCTAGGTTTGTGCTGTTACTTAATTGCTGGCATGGAGGGTGACTCTTACTGGAAAGGCAGCATATAGGGGTGAAGCCTTATTTCAAGGGAACTGGAGATTTCTCACACACACCATGAGACTAGGAGCCTTGCCAGTGGGATTCCCCATTAGTGCCAATGGCTCTCTCCATTCCAAGGGCACTAATCAGATAACAGATAGATATGAAGCTTCATGCTACATACCTAAGTGAACATCTTCTTTGGTTTCATGGCTGTGTGGGAGCAATCACCGAAAAGTCCCTACCTAGCCTGTGTGATCACCTGCCTTACATCAGATGAGAGGAAGGGGAGCATAAAGCTAAGTGAGGAGCTGAGTAAGCAGGTAGGCTCATATGGTGGCCATATTAACTCAGGGACTAAGTACACGTTACCTGCAAGTGTGCTGAAAGGCTCTGTGTGGTAAAACAACAACCATGATTAGTCAGTTAACCAGTTCCCTCCTTAAGAACCCTCCTTAAACAGACTTTCTCATGAGCTATGGTTTGCTAAGTCGTCAAATTAAATGGCCCATTTCTCAGCAGATCCTTGAAGGGAGTAAAAGGAGTGGAATCTAGGATGTTGGAGTAGATGGACTGTCTAATACACCATTCCATTCGCTGGAACACCAACTCCCACTGCAGCATTTCGCTGCAGGCTCCACTTGTTGAAGTGCAAAATATCCTTACATTGCAACAGAAGGTTAGACTCAGTTATTTTGAGCCATTTCTACCATTATATATTGCTTTTCAATCAGTTAGGATTCCTGTATGGAGCCTGTAAAGCCATGCCTCCACAGGAAGAACCAAAACTCTGGGAGTGTAGGTAACTTGCAGCTTAACACACATTCAGCTTGTGTGGATTCAGCTTTACACGCTTGGCAAAAAAAGAGAAAAAAGTGAACAATTAAAAAGGGTCCAGAAAGGAGGTGTGTGAGTGCAAGGAAAAAAAGACTTTGGCAATCCCACCCACCATTGAACCAGATATGTTTTGACGATACACAATGTTGGCTTTATGCGCTCTTCCCAGAATGTAAGCCCAGGATGAGTTGAGAGTTGCCTGTATGATGGAGAGGATTGCCTGAATTGGCACTACTCATCTGTAGATGTACATGCAAAATACCCACAGCATCTTACCCTGATGAGAGGCACCTGCCCCTTTTGTTTTTCTGTAAGATTCCTTGCAGGCTGAATGTCTGAACCAACCATATATATATATATATATATATATATATATATATATATATATATAATGGGTTCTGAACCCCCATGCTATACTTGAGTACGCCACTTCAGCCCATGTGATTGAGAGAGAACAATATGAAACCAGTATGCAGTGCAAATGACTGACTTCCCTTTAGGAAAGGCATTGGTTCAGTGGCCAAATATCTGCTTTGCATGCAAAAGCTCTCAGGTTCAATCCCTAGCATCTCCAGCCAAGGTTAGGAGAGAACCCTGACTGCAACCCTGGAGGGGCACTGCCAGACAAGGGAGGGGAATAGTGAGCTAGATGGAATAATGGACTGATTTGGTATAAGCTAGCTTCCTGTGTCCTGAAAGTGGGAATACTAGTAGTAGTAGTACTAATAATTTAATACATGTATATAGCCGCAATAGAAATAGATACAAACACAACATTAAATTACGGTTTTTAAAAAAATATTTGCAACTGATATGAGATTTCTCTGCTCTGGAAACTTTCCTTGTTATTACGACATCGTTGCAAGCTTGCGAGCAGATGGTTGTAAGCCTATCTGCTAATGAAGTTGCACAGGACTGTGGCGCCAGTCACTATTTAGCTATTTTTATATATAATCAAGCCCAAAGAGTTAAGATTCAAAAATGAAGAGGTCAAGATAACCTAACACTGAAGTGTGACACAGCCCAGCCAACAAAACACTCAGCTGAGATGCTTCAGTTTAATCCAGCATAATCCTACTGAAATCAATTATTTTGCTTAACTCGTTGTTGTTTTTAAAGTGCTTTTATCATTCAAGAAAATTTCCAGTTCACCAGAAGTCTCAGTTTTCATACAGATCAACAAAAGGTATAGTAAAATGATATATTTATTAGAACAACCCAAAGTTCAGTGTTTTAATTATAAAGTTAAATAAGCATATTTAGCTCCTACTGGATTCAAAGGGAGAGAGAGAGGCGCATCTTTCCTCATTGAAATTGGGGGTTTCCAGCTCTGGCTCTTAAGTCAAAGTATGCTGACTGTGAGCTTTTAGGTTACACAAAACTGTTCCGCAAGCTGGATGTTCAAAACAATTCAGTAAGGGGGAAATATATTTCTTGATTTAGTCATATATACTATCTGTTGTGTACTATCTAGAACACACAATGTAGGATACCAGATACCAATTGCAGGATACCAGAGAGAGTGATAATAATTACTCCATACTGTTGAAAAGAAAGTAAGCCTGAATAAATTTTGTTGTTCTAGAGCAGCGATGGGAAGCCTTCCACGTGGAGTTGTACTGCAATTCCCATCATCCTGTCCACTGGCTTGTTGGCTGGGGAAGATGGGTGTTGGAATCCAACACATCTAGGGGGCCAGTGGTTCCCCACACCTTGTCTAGTGACAAGGTGGTGTTGGCCTGTTCTTATATATTTGTCTGAGACACAACATGCAGCTTGTTTTGGTCTCTTAACGTATTATAATGCAGTGTAACTAAGTTGAAGTTTATTGAGAAAGAGAGAGAAAGAACAGATTTAAGAGTTTTAAAAGCACTGATATTTCATTTCTACTCTTTTTTTTGCAGGAGATTCTGCAGTTTCTTTTAAAGCACTAGTATTTCATTTCTGCTAATTTTTGTTTGAAGGGGAGGAGACTGCAGTTTCTTCATCTCCTTCCTTTGCATGCATTTGATCGCGACAAGCTGTTTTAAAAATGAAGAGTTGTACATAGCTATCCAGTGGGAATGATAACATCAAACTCAATCTGAACATTGATGCAAAACATTGGTTTTCAAATAGCCTAAGGAGTCACTAATGTTCTCGGCTGGATGGAATCTCGCAAGAAATTATGTACTGTCAAATGGAAAAAGAATAGACCGAACCTGTCTTCTGCATAAGCAGCTGTGAGAGATTCTAATCTGGGTCTGGGCCCTTAGTGTATATGCAGATGTATCTTGGATAAGCAGTTAATTGGTGTGCGCATGCTCTGTATTGTCTATGTGGTTCTCCCTTGAGCATCCTGGCAGGTCTTTAAACAAGCTAGAGCATATGATATTTTGGGGGTTTTAGAATCAGCACTTCCTTAGTGTTTTTAAAATCAAAGAACTGAATTGCTGTTTCTGAATCCAGCCCCCCACCCCCAGCCGCTGCCAGAAACCAAACTTTGTTTGGGCATATCTGAACTGCAACAGAGAGAGCCAACAGAGTGATGGATGGAGAAAGATCAGAGTAGGACTGTGGGGCGAATACATCAGGTAAAAAACCTCTTACCTATAAGCCTTTGGATTTAAAACTTTTCCAGGGAGAGAGCAGCTCACTATACACACCCAAATAGCAAACTTTTTTTTTTAATTAAGTTTGAATATTCTATTTGTTGATTTAAAAAAAAGAACCTCCTAGCTTAAGATCGGAGTTAAAACTATCTCATGTTGGTTCAAGCCCGAATAAAGCACATTATTAGTTTTCACCAAAACTGAAAAGAAATGCAGAATATACTTTCTTAAAAACTTGGGGGGGGGGAGGCTGTCATTTTCAGCACTTGATTTGCTGGATTGGGTTTGAAAATTGGCACTTTTGTAGATTTTAACAGGTGGATCACGTCTGCCAAGTTTCAAGTTATTAGCCCAACAGATGCAACTCCTATAATCTATAGAATTTTTATCCTTACAATGACAGAACTTGTTATATGCTCCTAAAGCAAAACAGCTTTTCTTCTGGAAGCAATGCATCCACTACATATTAATTTCGAACTAGAGCCTTAGCTGTACTTGGAACTAGGACTAAAGTATTGTAAAGATAATCCTGTTGCATAGTGCCAAGTGAAGAAGAGATCATCAGGCCCTTGTTTAGGTAATAACTAAAGATGGGCGTTAATGGCTAGAGAATGCCATCTTTGTAGACTTTGACACCTACTAGTTACTGGACAGGGATGCGGGTGGCGCTGTGGATTAAACCACAGAGCCTAGGACTTGCTGATCAGAAGGTCGGCGGTTTGAATCCCTGTGACGGGGTGAGCTCCCATTGCTCCGTCCCTGCTCCTGCCAACCTAGCAGTTCAAAAGCACATCAGAGTGCAAGTAGATAAATAGGTACCACTCCGGCGAGAAGGTTCGCCAGAAGCGGCTTAGTCATGCTGGCCACATGACCCAGAAGCTGTACGCCGGCTCCCTCGGCCAATAAAGCGAGATGAGCGCCGCAACCCCAGAGTTGGTCACAACTGGACCTAATGGTCAGGGGTCCCTTTACCTTTACTATTTACTGGACATGCAGCTGGAGACATGGAGACATGACTGGTCAGTACTGGAGAGAAGCTGAAACCAGACATGGCAGCTCCCAAAGCTTTCCTAGTGCTACTTTTTAGCAAGTAGCAAGGACAAAAAACATCAGCACTACTTTAATTAGAGACTAGTTTGTTAAGCTATGAGCAGACTGACCTGGGTTAAAATATCCACATAGCCATGAAACTCACTGAGTGACCTTGGACTACTCATTATTCGTCAGCCTGAAAGGGATTAGACCAAGCATAGGCAAACTCGGCCCTCCAGGTGTTTGGGGACTACAACTCCCATCATCCCTGACCACTGGTCCTGTTAGCTAGGGATGATGGGAGTTGTAGTCCCAAAACATCTGGAGGGCTGAGTTTGCCTATGCCTGGATTAGAAAATTAAATGGAGGACAAAGCTGTCACTGACTACTAGTTATGATGAGAATCAGTGGTAGTATGACTCTGAATGCCAGTTGCTCAGGGAAGTATTTCTTGCTCCCAGGGGAGGCAGTGGTGGCCGCTAACTTAGATGGCTTTAAAAGAGGATTAGACAAATTCAGGGAGGAGAAGGCTATTGGGAACTACTGGCAACAAGGGCTACGCTCTGCCCTCACAGGTGGAGACAGTAATACTTCCGAATACCAGTTGCTGGAGAACACAGAAGGAGAGAGGGCTTTTGTGCTCAGATTCTGCTCATGGGTTTCCCACCGGCATCCAGTTGACCACTGTGAGAACACAATGCTGGAGTAGATGGGCCATTGGCTCTTGTTATGTTATTAGTGTGTTCATATACCACTTGTTCTCTTTCAGTAGGCACCTGGCTGGCCATTTCAAGAACAGAATAGTGGGCTAGAGAGACCTTTGGTCTGATCCAGCAGGGCTTTTCTCACATCAGGCAGCTAGAGGATTCAAGAGCATTGCCTTCATCCTTCGGGTGGGACTGAGGCCAATGGCACTGATTTGGGAGCAGTAGCTGCAGCAGTAGGAACCCTGGTGTAAGCAGTAGAAAATGTGGTTATAGCTACTACTGGTTAGGGAGCTTTAGGATATCAGAAGGAAAATAAAAAGGGAGTCAAGGGCAAAACTCAAAACATCCATAATGCAGATTATACCATTACTTCAATTGATTAAGGTTGCTTTATGGTCCCTCTGATGGTACCTATTTCTATTTGGCTTTAAATCCCCAACTCAAGAATAATTCGTTTGGCTAAAGTTTATGATACAGATCAGATCAATGTTTGTCAATTAAGTCCGCAGTCTTGGGGTTTTCTAACTTGGAAGCAAGTTCAACTGAATAGCATCATGATTTGATGACAAGGTGTGTGGGATCTTAATACAAGAGATAAGAGAGAGAAGGCAGCTGTACATGTGGCTGTGATGAACAGACAACATTACGCTGACTGAACATCCAAGACCTCATATCTACACCACACACTTATAAAAGTTTCATATCCATTTAATTGCCACCCATCCCCAAAAATGAATTATAGAAATTGCAGCAACAGACGGCATCAGAGATGTACAGGAGAGAAGGGACAGGGTCAACTAAAACACTCAAAAGGAGGGAAGATAGAGAAAGAATAAAGGTCAAGTAAAAGATGAGCAACTGGAGAAAAGAATCTCTGGAGGAAAACAGTCAGCAGCAGGTTCTTTGTGGTGCTTCTCTCTGTGGCAGAAGGAAGAACCTGGACAGAACAGAAGTCAGCTTGTCCTCTCAGCCAGGCTACGATTTACTTGCTGCAGTGTGCATATGGACAGCTGGTCATAAAGTCATATATAATTTTACCAATATGTATCATTTTCATGTGGACTGCTGGTAAAACCAGGTATCCCCCATCTTATATTTGTGCAACTAGTTATTCCTGCTTGAGTACAGAACCTAACATTTGTCCTTACTGAAATCATTTCGTTAGTTTTGGCCCAGTTCTCCAATCTGTTGCTGGGGAATTTGGGAGAGAAAATGAACTAGAAATCAGAAGATGTCAAAATGGTGAGTGCTGCAGAAAAACTGGACTCCAGGAACAAAAAGAAGCTGGAAGCTGCACTATATCAGTGGAGTGGGATGGGCTGACATTGCTAAACCTTGGCTTAATATGAAAACACTAGCCCAGGTTTCAGGGGATGCATTTCTCCATATCCCAACTGTGCTTATGGTTAATTGCTAGAACTGCTTTTGACTTCCCCACCCAGAAATATCTTAACTGCAACTTTAATAGTAATCAGTTTAATTGCTGCTTTTCAAAATATTTAATAAAAACTTGGTTTGTTTTCCCTTGGCCTGATGCCTTTTTTTTTCTTCACCTCAGCCTAATTGTCTTAGCACACTAATACAGAAGCATAGCAATCCAAACTGGGGGCCTGGGAGGGACCAAATGACAGAACCAGCACTGCATCTATCAGCCAGGGAGGAAAGTGGCAGTGTTGTTGTTTTTTTAAGAAAATATCTGCTGTGCCAGCTCCAGGCTAGCATAGCCAAGGGGCCCAAGGATCAAACCCTTTGGAGAATTAGTGGGGCTACAGATGACTACACTGTCTGGACTCTGTTGCCAGAGGGAGAACCACCAGTGGAAGCTTACCACTCATTTGGATCTGCTGCAGAAGAAGCCATTCACTGGTAGTGTGCCTCCCTTCCAGTGAAGGCTAGCAGATAGAAACCTATTGCCCATCCTGACTTTAGTGGAGGCATGCAAGAACTAGCAACATCCAGTTGGTGACATCCAGTGAGAATCATAGATGGTGCTAGGTTAGCTCTACAGTAGGCAACATGGTGCTCTTCAGATGTGGTGGACCACAACTCCCATAATCTCTGACTATGGCCTATGCTGGGTGGGACCAGTGGAAGATATAGTTCAAAACATCTGTAGGGCACCACCGCATTGGATATTCCTGGGTTAGCTGGCTAGCTTGCCTCCTGTCCTTCTTACTAGGCAGACTACAACCCATGCTGTCACCTCCCCTCCTTTTCTTACATAGATAGTGATGAAAGCGTCGGACAAGTTTGTTCTGCATCTTGGTAGCATGCAGTTAATCACTAAAACCATGTATTTGTTGCAGTGACTAACCAAACAAATTTTAAAATCTTATAGCAAAACGTTTTGGCTTTCACCTTTATCAGTTGCTCTGATAAAAATGAGGATAATTGATATACGTATGTATATTTCCAAATGGAAAACCAAATCAGAAAATTCATCTTTGCTCGACAGCATTATAAGCAGCCTAGTGATTTTAAAGTTTTCAATACTATTCCATAATATAAAGCTGCACACGGAAGAGAAGTGCCATAATAAAATAGGTGCTATGAAAGCACAAAGGAAATCAAAATACATTTTAAATCATTCTTATTTTTATCTTTTTGCAAACTTTCCATGACCTGCAGAAGCAGCTTTAAAACTAAAACAGATCTTGCCTTGGATGGAATAATAATTTGGCTGACCTATATAGGCAGGAGGGGATTTGAGAAGAACATAGTATGATACCACAACCTAAATCTGGCACAAATGTCAACAAACACAAGGGAAGTATCATTCACAAGCAGATCCGGTCTACTATTTGAAAGACACACAGTGTAGACAGTCTTTTGAGGGATCGTGGCCAAGAATAACTGTAGGCTTCAAGCCGTCCAAAACACGAACTTGAAGGGCAAGTCATGCGCACAGCAGTAGTTCAGGGAACATTGGGGCGCCACTGAACCTTATTCAGGTTCCCCTGAGGAGAAGATCAAGAGCAGCAGAAAGCTGCCCTGAGCGTCAGCTTGACCAGTGCCCGTCATTACTTGTCCTCCTCAGGGATGCACAGCCACGAGAGAATGTGTTGTGCCTTTTAGAGTGAACTCTCAGTTCATGGCAATAGTCTCGCTTTCTGGCTTGTGCCATGTGTAATTGCAGAGTGTGCCCTACAGTGTTTACCAAAGTTCTCTGTAATACTCAGGCTTCCTTGGCGTATGTTTAAAGTGCTCCCTGAGAACAGGACATTTGCCCTGATCCTCCATCAAGTCAGGAGGAACAAAAGGCTATTAGAAAGTAAATAGCAACATATTAAAAACTTCTTAAAAAAATTAATCACACCAATAGGCTTTCATGACACTGCCCTTTTCTGCCTATTTCTCCTGCTCTTCATCTCTGTGTCTTTCTCTTCATGTGCCCTATTCTTTTCCTTCCACTTTCAGTGTGTACCTCTAGAAGTAGTTCAGAAACCACTTTTGACTGTGTAAGGCAGGCTTGAAATGGGACTGCATTTTTTCCTCCCATTAAAAAAGACTTGCAGCACCATCCAACTCAGACTGTCTACTCGGAAGTAAGTCCTACTGAGTAAGTGCCAAGTAAGTGTGTAGGGGATTGCAGCCTTGCTGAACCATTATATGTTCTTTTAAAAATCGGATTATTCAGAGTTAACATCCCATTAATTGCCCTGTACCGTTTACTGCCAGCTATTCAACTTTTCCATCTGAAGTGGTAAAGTATAACCTATGAAAGCTGATGCTGTATTAATAATTAGTCGAAAAAGGCACAACTCAATTACTTTAATACTGCAACCCAAGACTATTGTGACTGTTGGAACACACCTCTGGCTTACAGTAATTCACTAGAGGTGAGACTGTCTTAGGGACAAACTGAAATTGCCTCTAGTGTAACATGAGCATACGTAGGTGTATGGCCACTGCTTTAGGATCAGCATTTCAAAACAAGGTATTCATTCATCCTAAAGCTGCAGGAGTCATCCAGAATAAGTTGGTTGCCAATGACAGACAAAACCACCCTCTGCTATCCTTCTGCATCTGTTTGAAATTGCCCATTCATCTCCATTACAGCACAGATTTCATTCGAATTATCTACGCAAGTATGTCCGTTTCCTTTCCACAACAGAAAATTTTATTTTATTGCTTATTTGGGCTCTAGTTCTGCAAGTGTAAATTTAGACACTACGTGCCTAAGCACATAGCTGCAGCAGAAACACAATCCTAGTCTATTGCATCCATGCAGCATCTATTATCCCAAATAACATGTTTAATTCGCACGCGCTGCTCATCTAACACCAAATAAATGCTTGCCAAATGACTGAATCTGTAAGTAAACGTAATTTTGAAGGGGCTACATTTGATCTTGATTATAATTAAGTAGACCGTTCCAAGCGATTAGGGCTTGTAGTGACTAGAGCCTTGGCAACCCACAGCTAAGGAAAACGCAAGATGTGTTTCATAATGTCTACTCCTCAAAGGGGTTGGATTAACCACAATGCTGAATAAGCTATAGTGGAAGGCCCAAGCCCAATCCAAGTTTCTGCTGTGGCATAATTGTGGGAGAGTTTCCCATTGTGTGATGATACTACCCAACCTTATCCTTTTTTCATCAGTCTCATGCAAAACACTCTGCAGCTTCCTTATTTATTTGTGGCATTTCTGAGTTGCTCCATAACTAGGGTTCTCAGGGTGATGTACAAATGAGAAGGGGGTGGGATGATATTTGTGTGTGCATGTGTGTGTGTGTGTGTGTGTGTGTGTGTGTGTGTGTGTAAGTAATGATTGGCTCCTCCTTCATTGTGAAAAATAGGAGGTGCAGCTGTTTGCACAGTCCTTCAGCTTTTCAGCTCATACATCCCACCTCCACAGCTAATAGCAATACTTGGGGTAGGTTTGGACTGTGGGGAATAAAAGTTAGACTCTCCTTTCCCTTATGCCATTGCCCCAGTCCAAATCCCCCCACCTCTGTGACTATTTTTTTGGGGGGTGGGAAAACAGATGTTCCCCACAGGGCTCTCTCTAGTCATGCCGCAGATGAAAGTTAATTTTATAATGAATTAATTTTATAATTAATTATAAAATTATAATTAATTATAAAATTAATTTTATAATGAAATTATTTTAGAATGTTTTATTATTTTATTGTTGTTAGCCGCCCTGAGCCTGGCTTCGGCTGAGGAGGGCGGGATATAAATTAAAAAATATATTATTATTATTATTATTATTATTATTATTATTATTATTATTAAAGTACAGATCTGTGTACCTTTGAGGACACTAGAAAAAGAATGCTGGAGCACAGTTTTAATTGTGATAAGATAAATATTCAAAGAGATAATTGTGACCGCCAGGATGATTGTTACAAGTAAGGTGTGGGATATGCTGCAGCAGTTAGTTGTTCATATTAGGAGGAGTGGGAAGGGAAATTGTGCTGTCCACAGCAATCCTAACTTGAGGCGGTCGTGGGGTTTGTAATTCTGCACTTGCACCTCACAAGTGCACTAACCAGCACTGGACATCGCTTTCAGCATCCTGGGGATACTAGCCTTCTTTTAAAAGTATCGGGCTTGTAGTTTTTAAGATTGTGAAGAGGGTTTTCTCTTTCTTTTTCTTTTAAGCCTCAAAGTGAAATGCTAAATTCCCAGGGATACTAATTTATGTGCCTCGTCCTGAAGACTTGGGCCCTCAGCTATAGTTTATTCAGCAATGTGGTTAATCCAGCCCTGCTGAAGATTTTATAGGCAACACTTGCATAATATTACATGTGAAGTGTTTAAGAGACTCCGACAGCTTTGAAACAATTGGAATCTTACACAGAAACAGGAAAGGGGCTGTGCACTAAAATATATAAATATCTTGTCATCATATATCAGTGCTTTGGGATTAATTCATCGGGTTGTTTTATGGCGGGGTGTGTTTGCGGGCATTTGCCCTGGACTTGTAGAAAGCTCCATAAGGCCAGGAACAGCAGAAGGTTGGTGGGGGAGTTTTAATGTCATGTTCCTTCACCATCTCCCTTAACTGTCCTCCATCAAGACAAGTTAATAGCTTTATATTGAATGGCATAATCTGCCTTAAACTGCCTTGGGGATCATTTAAATACAGAGGCAGAGTATTCATCTCCGTAATAACAACTATTTCACAGTCAAATGGCGGCCGGGGTGGGGGTGAGGGGAGTGGAAATATTAGAGATATTAATCCCTAAAAGTATTTGGCAGTGCATTTTGACAAAAGAGGCCAAAACCAGCACCATGTATGAATATCAGAGTAATAATGTAAGCGACAGTGGATCAAATACAGACTTTCCACATTAGAGTACATGATCCAGATGGGGGAAAGGTTTTATTCATTGTTAGTCAAATGGTAGGAAATGCAATGCTTCTAGCAGGGGAGGTTTGGGAACCTCTGACCCCCCCCCCCGCCCCCCTGCCCCAGATATAGTTGGGTTGCAACTCTCATAATCCCTAACTATTGGCTGATGGGATTTGTAGTTCAACATCTGGAGGGCCACAGGTTCCATTTATCTGTCCTATTTTTTCCTCGGGAGATACACATGGATCTGTGTATTCCAAGCATCCTAAAATGGTCTGGAATTTGTCGCAAAGGTCACCATAGCCTGAAAAAGCCAAATTCTGATTGTGTGGATTAAATTTATTTGAAGCTTTTTAAGTATTGTGCTCTGGAATATTTTGATGAAGGGGTAGTTCAGGAGTATTTTAAATGAAATAAAAGACATAAAATAACTTCCTTGTTTGAAACGTTACTCAGCCATAACACGGTGTATTGCCAAAATGTAGAAAAAGTAATAAAATATACACATTTATGTGGCAATGCTATACCTTCTTACCTGGGAGTAAGCCCTACTGAACTCAATAAGACTTACTTCTGAGTAGACACATACAGGATTGTGCTATTAAGAGATGGTAAGAAGCAAACAGACTTTTTGCAGGATGCCATTCATTTTATAAAGGTGAAGAATAAATTGGATCCACATATGCAAATAAGTCTTTCTCTAAATCTGTTTAATATTGGAGATACTTTCTTGCAGTCTATATTTTCTGTTTCCTGGGAATTTTCCTCCTTGTAAAGTTCTCTTTAGTACATTCTATTTTATTTTATTTTTTTTAAAAGAGTAAATGTGAGGAGGTGAGGACTCCATGTGCACAGCTGTGCATTTGAAGATCTCAATTCCAAAGTTTATTGGTCAACCAAGTTCAAGTTATAGCCAAAAGGGGGGGGAGGGGAGGGGGAAAAACAAATGAGCAAACAGATTTTGACAGACAAGCAAAGATAATAAAAACATAATAAAACACACACACATAAAACATGCAAGCACGTTTGGAGATCCAGCTTGTGCAAGTCTAATCCTTTATGGGTGGTGAATGAGTGTGTAAATCACTCTGTGGCTTATAGTCTTAATGGTAGAAGTGACCTTGCGTGGCCAGCGTAGAGCAGCACATTCCACTGCCACCTCCATACAGAGGGCAACCAGGTAATAGTTGTTGCTTTGGCATCACATTCACAGCCGTCTTAGATAAATACGTGGTCCCTACTGCACAGCGTGAAAATCCCATTGTTCTTATTTCTTTTACACTCATTGCTTAAGTTAGCATTTGAAAGTTCAGCAAAGGACTCCGAGACCTTAACACACAGCCGAGGTGTGCTGGCAAGATTATTCCTCAACTAGGCCAAGATACGGATAGCACAGTATTTGCAAAGTTTTATGTAGTCCCCAGTCACTCCTTAAAGCCTACCTAATTTATATCATGCGTATCTTTCCCTCCCTTCCCTGTTCCTCTTTTTGCAAAAGCTAAAAACAACACACCGCATCCAGAGAGAGAGAGGGAGAAAGGGCAGCGAGAACTTGTGCGTTTCTCTAACCACTCCAGCAGCTCCCAGCAAAAACTGGCATCGAACCCCACAGAAGTATGCCCCTAAAACCCAGTGGCACAACTCAAGACAGTCAACGGTGCCTTATAAGCTGTCGGGAGGAACATTCTGCCCTCAATTTTTCCTCACCGGGTCTGTTCTAGCGCAAGAGCAAGCCACCAAGACCACAAACAGATGTCAGATTCTGGCATGCATTTTTCTGAAAGCAGCATCTGTTTGGCATCTTCCCATGCTTGTTGTTTGGCTCCACAGCTGGCTGCTGGGGTGGCTTCAGCCCTACCCATGGGGCTTCCACAAGCTTACCAAGAGTCCAGATTACTGTGCCCTACTGAATTGTCTATTCCTTCCCATTCCCCCCACCCTCTCCAGCAAATACGGCAGGAGCCTTCAGAACATTTATCTGTCCTTCCAAAACGGTGACTTGCCAGCTCATTCATAATTATGAATTCCCCCAACCCACCCACCCCCCACAAACAAACTGCAAAGTAAGAATCCCAACAGCAGATGGTTGAGCAAACGCACGACCCTTTAGAAACTCAGGGCAGAAGGTTTAAGATGAACACTGTCACTTTAACAAAGTTTTATTCCTGTTATCAGACCCATGCCAAAAGCTTACAGCACTGGAAGGTTCGTAAACATTAACACATAATAGGCTTGAAAACATCCCTGTCCGCAAGCAAAGCGTGGGCAGAACAAAATAACATGCGAAAGATTTTATAGAACAGAGGGGGAGGGAGGATAAAAAGCATGGACTTCCGTGCACCTTGGGTTTCTTGCAGACTCCAAGATCTAAAAACTGAGAAGCAAAAGCTTCATGTTATATTTCTTGGCTGAGTCATGTCATTTCATGCTGCCACTGGTGGAGGATCAAGTGTAAATTGTCCCCCACATAAATCCTTGCCTCCTAGGCTCACCCAAGACGCCTGGGGAGAAGGGCAAGACGGCATCCTCCTCTTTCCCCTTTAGAAGGAGACCAGTTTGGCGCCTGTATCTGGTGTTGGGAGACTGTCCTCCTCCATTGCATTTGAGGGGTGCAGGCTGAATTAAGGGGTACAGACTGCTCTATCCCACAAGTCCTCACTCCTGCTGCCTAAGGCAACCGTCTCACTCCGCCCAATGGCCTGGAAAGGTTTACATTAGAAACTCCCCCCCCCATTGTGCTAGTTTTGTAAGAACATCCAAACTGCCCGTCCTTCACATTCAGTATGAAACAGCAAAGCCTCAGACCATATTGTTTGGCTAAGGAATGTATGCCGCCTAACGTATTCCCCTCCCCCTAAAAAGCTCAACAACTTTGACCTGAACCCCTAAAAAACAGGGGTAGATCACTGCCAGTTTTTAATTTCTCTTGGAAGTTGGCCACCCCTATCCTATGGTACCCACAAAAGGGCTTATTTTTCCAGTTCCAGCACCTCTCAGGTGGGCACCATTGCCATTCTGAAAGTGTCCAGAACCTCTAGCCTACCTGGCAGCAAGTCAGTAGGTCCAGACCAGGGTTAAATCCACATGTCCAAAGTCCCGCAGAGATCCTGGCACACCCAAGCTGAAGTCCTTCAACAAGGGCAGACACAGCACCTCAGCTCTGCTTCCCTTTTGCACTTTGCCTGCTGATTGCAGCTTCTGGGCTTGACGAGGCATATGACCCTCACCTGTTCCAAGCCTACTCCAACTGAGGAATCTCTCACCTGCTGCCAAAGCTAGCGAGACCCACCTGGCCAGCTAGGGAGCTGGGCTGTGGGCCCTTGCCTGCCTCAATCTCCTGGAGTGCCCTGTCTGCTGCTCCCTATGCCTCAGAGCCCCTCTGGCTCTTGTGATGGGTCCTGCTGCTCCAGTTCCTGTGCACTGACACCCCCCCCATCCCCTTATCATCCTCCATCACCCTGTACTTCCTACACCAACCTCTCCTTCCCCATCCCCAGCTTGCTCCGGCATGTCCCAATCCTGGCTACACCCATGGCTGGGATTCTCTTCCTCCTCCCCATTGTCCTGCCAGTTCGTGACATCAAGGGAGGAGTTCGTGGTGATTTCCGGCACCTCTTTTCCTAGAAACGTAGCAGTGGTCTCAGTAACTATCACCTTAATAATCTGCAATGCACGAGAGGCTGTTTGCTCCTCCTGCTCACTTCCTGTTTGTTCTGGCATGGCCTTTCTTTCCTTAAACGTGCCCCTTAAGCATGTCCACATTTCACTGGATGCCAGGACTTGACAGGTACTCTCCCTGCTGTTCTGAACAGAGGAGAGTTGCAAAGAACTTCTTTCTGCAAGTGAGCATAGGGATGACTGATGCAGATGCCTTTTTTACATGGGTGGGTGTATGCATTGCGTATGAAGACCCCCAAGACCTCGAAAAGAAACAGTTGACACCAATATTAGTTTAATGTTATTGGCATAATTTTGGCCACAACTTTATTGATTACAGAATGTGAGTGGTTAGGGTTAGGGTTAGGGTTAGGGTTAGGGTTAGGGTTAGGTATTGGTTCGACTAGCTGCACCTACACTGCCGGCAGGGCAGCACTGACAACTGGCAGAAGTCAGTAAGAGTAAACATACTGGGGGAGCATTGGTCCTACCACAGATGCAACCTCACCTCAAAATGCTCCCAGGTGCTCTGGCGTGGCCCTAACCCCTGGAAAGGGATCGGACAAAAGCATGGCGAGCACCTGGATTCCTTTAATGGAATACCCTATCGCACATTGGGAGGGGCAGGTGTGACAACCTTCCCTCACCACACCTTGAACCAATGCCTAACCGCCAAACCTTACAAAGTTGTGGCGATTTGCTAAGCGGCAGGTGAAACCCAAGTGGCACCAGCCAATCAGCCAAATGGGAAAATTCCTACCGGGCCCCTGCCCCAAAAGCAGACAACCCACAACAGCATAGCAAGGTCATAATGAACCCTAAATATAGGGAGGGTGGGCGGGTGATCCAATGCACAATGCGAAAAGAGGAAGCTGGACGCAACGTGCAGCAGTATAAATAGGTCCCCATCTGCCAATTCTCTCAACCCTATTGGCCAGAATTACGCCAGCAACCGAGGGACCCAATCGGGTTGTTGTGGCTATCCAAACAATCCCACCCACACAGACAGTGAGATCAGTCTTAGTGATCTCACCGCAACACGTGCCCACCATGAAGAGGACACGATTATTCACACCTTTTTGAGTCTCTGCTCTTTTTTGTTTTCTTTTGAAATGGGGCGGCCATATTGTGTTATTCTGCTGTCCCCCTTAGCAGACATTTGGGGTTATGACACACACACACACACACACACACACACACACACACACACACACACCCTATGGCAGACATTTTATGTTGTGGCTCATCCCCATGGCAGCCATTTTGTGACTAGCACCCACAGCACTTTCTCAAAATTCCAGATATATCCACTTGTCCACTGAACTTGAAGCATGGGAAGCCCCAACAAAAATTTATAATTTGGCAGAATATTTGGACTATATGATATGTATTTGTATAATTTGGAATACTTAATGTGATTTGACTGGATTGTTAAAATGGAAAATTTAATTTAAATTTTTTATTTTTTTTAAAAAAGGGTGGTGAACCATAGCTTAATCAATTAAATGCCGAGATCCAGTTGATCCAAAACATTTAATTAACAAAATAGGTGTCCCTCATGAATTGGTTTGTTTGTTTTTCAATTAATAGCCTCTGTGAAGACACTATCATTTTAAGAGGGTTGTGCCTAAATAGTATTGCCGTGTAATTTTACTTGCAGCCTCTTAGTTGTGTGATCAAACATCATAGAATCTTAGAGTTGGAAAGGACCCCAGAGGGTCATCTTGTAGCACCCTGCGTGTGGTTAACGCTTAGCTGGAATGAAATATTCAACGCAGCAATAGAGAAATTAAAATAATAATTTATTTGTCAGACAAATAAATGAGAGACACAGTGGTATATGGTTACCAAAGCTCTGACCACTCCAGCCCTGATGGTCAGCACTTATATTTCCTCAGCCCAGCCCCCTTGCTCCTCCTTTGGCTGCCTCTGTCCAATCAGCCTGGTTGAAATTCCTATTGGCTGTTTGCTAGAACCAATCATAAAAGATACACCCATTTCCTATTACCTTTTATGGGAGACAAAGAGCTATATTTCCTTCTATCTATAAATGGCAGACAAGTAGCCATATATCTTACATTTGCCTCGACAAGGCACCTTAATTACCAGATCACCTTTTGCCCTATTGCCCTATTGCCCTCCAAAACAGATGGTTAAAACAGATGCTCATTCTGTCTTAAACAGATCTTGGGTTCACATTCTCACACACCATCAATGAAATAAGAATCTAACATAAGAATCTAACATTTCTTACTTTCTAAATCCTTTGCATAATTACATTTAAGCCAATATATTTCATACATAACATATATAGATTTTTAGAAGCAAAGGCCTTTTCAAAGTAAAAAGGAACTTAGTAAAAACACTTTCCAGAAGCAACCCCCCTTTCCTGGCCAGCTGCTTTTCCCATTAGCTCTTGTCCTTTAACCTGTGGCTCAAGTCTCTAATGGGAGACACATGGTATTATATTTTGTTAAACAATGAATCCTACTATTTACCAACTCTTAATTAGTGCTTTTGCAGCTTGATTGTATTCTGTAGGGTCAGTAACCTAGTAACCTTTGTTCTCAGCCTGTAATTCCCTTTTTACAACTTTGAGAATTTTGGCTCCTGCTATAAATAAATCAGGGGGGCCTTTGTCCAGGAGGATAAACATCTGCCAGTCTTTTAGCCAGCTGGTCTTCTGCCTGGCATAAAAACATCTTTAAGCTCATTTTTAAAATACAGGCCTTGATCAGATGCCTCAATCTAGTCCAACCCCCTGCAGCAGTCCTGTCTATTTTTAACCTTTATTAATGACTCCTTATTAATAATGTAAATAGTTAAGAAGGTTTTACAGTTGGTTTGCCTCCTTTTTGGATCCTGAAAGGTACAAAGGCAAGAATGTGACACCATGTTTCACATTATTCACACATCTCTCGCAGACCAAAAGAATGCCTCTTTTGAGATAGCCTGGTGCTACAAACTAAGAAAGAAGTATGCATCAGAAATACTTATACCCATATGCAAAATTTAAATCAGTAGGTTAATCAACTAAACCTCTTCTGATTGATTAACACTTCTTTGAATTGGGTTGAAGCCTCGTAGAGCCCAACAACAGATTCATCACCTGGGGTTTGTCGGCTGCAGCTCTTTATTCACTTTTCACTGCTTGCTAAACTGAGATGACCCAAATACTAATAGAAAAACATATGCTTTGTATGCAGAAAGCTCAGATTCTAATTATTATTATTATTATTATTATTATTATTATTATTATTATTAGAATTTATATACCACCCTACACCCAGAGGTCTCAGGGCAGTTTACAGAATAAAATCAAAATATAAAACCACAAAATACATAATCAAAATAAAAACAACAACCCAATACCCCCCCCCCAAAAAAATCCACATTTTAAAAGGGCATAGGATGTCAATCAAATCAACCAAAGACCTGTTTAAAAAGGAATGTTTTTGCCTGGCACCTAAAGGTGTATAATGAAGGCGGCAGGCGAACTTCCCTGGGGAGAGCATTCCACAGATGGGGAGCCACTGCAGAGAAGGCCTGTTCTCGTGTTGCCACCCTCCTGACCTCTCAAGGAGGCGGCACACGAAGGAGGGCCTTAGAAAATGATCTCAGGGTCCGGTTGGGTTCGTATGGAAAGAGGCGGTCCTTGAGGTATTGTGGTCCTGAGCTGTTTAAGGCTTTATAGGTCAAGACCAGCACTTTGAATTGGGCCCAGAATCTAAGTGATAGCCAGTGCAGTCAGACCAGGATCAGTGTAATATGCTCAAACCGTCTTGCTCCAGTGAGCAATCTGGCCACTGAATTCTGCACTGAAGATTCCAAACCATATTCAGAGGCAGCCCTATGTACAACACATTGCAGTAATCTAACCAGAGCATAGACAACAGTAGTTAGGCTATCTCTGGCCAGATAGGGGCGTAGCTGGGCCATCGGCCAAAGCTGATGGAAGGCACTCCAGGCCACTTAGGCCACCTGAGCCTCGAGCAACAACAAAGGATCCAGGAGTACCCCCAAGCTACGAACATGCACCTTCAGAGGAAGTGTAACCCCATCAAGAGCAGGTGATCTCCCACCCATCTTCTCCCACCCACTAACAGTGTCTCAGTCTTATCTAGATTGAGTTTCAGTTTGTTGGCTCTCATTCAGTCCATTACCGAGGCAAGACACTGGCCCAGCACTTCCACTGCCTCACCTGCAGATGTAAAGAGGAAATAGAGCTGAGTGTCATCAGCATACTGCTGACAACATACTTCAAACCTCCAGATAACCCCACCCAGCAGTTTCATGTAGTTGTTACACAATGTGGGGGATAGGATTGAGCCCTGCAGGACCCCACATTGAAGGTTCCATGGAGCTGAAAAGCATTCCCCAAGCCACACCCTCTGGGAATGACCAAGTCGGACTGGAACCACCACAAAGGGGTGCCACCCACCCCTAGTTTGGATAGTCACTCCAGAAGGATATCATGGTCAATGGTACAGAGAAGAATTAACAGGGTTGAGAAGAATTAACAGGGACATGTTTCTCTTGTCTCTTGCCAGTGTGGTGTAGTGGTTAAGAGCGGTAGTCTCGTAATCTGGGGAACCGGGTTCGCGTCTCCACTCCTCCACATGCAGCTGCTGGGTGACCTTGGGCCAGTCACACTTCTCTGAAGTCTCTCAGCCCCACTCACCTCACAGAGTGTTTGTTGTGGGGGAGGAAGGGAAAGGAGAATGTTAGCCGCTTTGAGACTCCTTAAAGGGAGTGAAAGGCGGGATATCAAATCCAAACTCTTCTTCTCTCAACAGAGGTCATCATACAGGGTGACCAAAGGAGTTTCTGTGCCAAAACCGGACCTAAACCCCAATTGAAATGGATCCAGAAAATCAGTTTCTTCCAAAAGTGCCTGGATCTGGTCTACATATCCAGCATCTCTGCTTAAAAGGGCCGGAGACTTAGCAGGCCTCCTCTCCATCAGAATAGATGGTGCTGAGCTTAATGACTGCACACTCTGACTCAGTATAAGGCAGTTTCATGTGAGCATTTGTCCTGCAGTTGCTTCTTGCAAAGTAACTGTAACCACATGTGGTTAGCTGTAAAACTGATGAACTGATAAGGAGGATAGTGGGGAATTTGTAAAATCTGACCCACTTTGTGCCTGGAGCCTCCAGCTGATGACTGGCTCCTCTTACAATACCAGTTGCCTCTCAGTGAACTTTTAAGTGGTCAGCACGGGACGAGCTGTCGCCAGGATCGAGCGATTGAGACACAATGCTAAAAAATTGCCCCAGACATAAGAGATGTTAACATAGAATGCTTTGAGTTAAAAACTGTGCTCCAGAGCCAGATATTCAGTTGGTGGGGGGAATACTGAGAGGCAAATGAGCTTCTGGGGTAGAGTTCTGCCTCACACATGCAAACTATTAAGAGAAACTCATCTGCTCCTACAGTAGCTGCCAAATTCCAGTTGCACCTCTGTGACTGTACCATCAACCTAAGATACCAGAATATAGGAAGTGAGCAGCACATAACGACAGCATGAGCAAAACCAGGAAATTCAGTGGTGTGGTAGCCACAGCTTGAAGGCTGGTTCTAAATTAGGGGTCCTGCCATGATCCATGAGTTCAGGACACAGGCTGGGCACTTGTTGTTCTAGCTCCATAGTTTAAAGTGTCAGGCAGCACTATGCTTGGAGAATTGGTAGTAGCCAGTCTTCTGTCCACTCCTGCTATGTTAACACACAGCTCCTAAGCCAGTATAGGCTCAGGAGTGTCAGAGAAATTAGGACACCAAGCATGCACACATGGAAACTAGCCCTAAATCTGAAATTGGCATGCAGCACACACTAACTTGGAGAATCACGGAAACATCTGTCCCTGTCAAACACCCTCCAGAGGGCAAGCCTCTTGGTTCCAGCCTAGCTTACCGTGCATCTGTGACATCAGAGCAGCTAAGCCAATGGCAACAAGAGGGACTTTGAAATCTCTCTGCTGATTCATCACTATGATCAGTCACTCTTAGATGACTCTGTTACCCCACTGGCCTTTTCAAATGGCACCAGAAACATGACACTTTTTTTAAAATGGAAGGACATAAATGTAGCCCACTGACTGGCAGTCCCTTCACTAGTAATTAATGCCAGCTGTGCCGCAGGAGAAGAGGTCCATGCTGCATAATTGCCTGCTACCACTTCTGAAGCACCAGCGCCTTTGCCAAATGCCAGGCATGTCATGTGGGCCCCCTAATACTCCGCTGGCCAAGGCACATAGGAACATGGAGCCGGGATTGGTTATACAGAAATCTCATGCATTTCATGATATAGATGTGTGGGACTACAATCCAATTTGGAGTTCAGTGAACTCTTAGGTTTGGGAAGGAAATTGCTGTTAATGAGTTGCAGCAAAGACATAGGCTCGAGGCCAGTGCAAGGAAAAATCACTTTAATGGGCAGAGCAGATGTTGCTTAAACTCATTGCAAAAGTTAGGCAGGCTAAGAGCCAAGAACTGCTTGGAGAAAACAGAGAAGCCTGCTTTGTTTTGTTATTGTTTTTTACAAAAGTAGTACTTTGTACAAGGAGTCCTTTGATGATCAGATAGGATGACTAGAAAGGATGGAAGGCTCGGCTCTCTAATGTCAGTGGACATACTGCAAAAAGTTGTAGTGCAAGCACAACAATGCCAACTTGGTTGGTGTGCCTAGGAGGACCTCCTGTGCATTCATCATCCATCTAACACAGAGGTGAGGAACTTGTAGTCCTCCTGTTATTGTTAGACTGCAGCTCTCCTTATCCCTAACCATCACTGGTCACGACGGCTGGACCTGATCGGCAGTGGAGTGTAACACTATTTGGAGGGCCACATGTTCCCTATCTCTGCTCCAGCACAAGTCTATACATTAGTAGCCATTGCCATGGCACTCTTTACACTCCCATCCTAAAAAAGTTATTTGGGAGATCTTAGTCATTTCCATGGGATTTAATTTCAAACAATATACTTCCACCATGTGAAAATTTGTCCCTACAATAATCCTGTGGATTGAGGTCATGGTTTTCCCCACATGACTGTTATAAATCCCAGGTTTGCCCAGAGGGTCTACGGGTTGGTTCCAAAATGCAGGAAGTCTTAGGGAAGTTCAGTGGAACACACAGGGCCATAGCTGGGCTTGAACAGAGGTATGAACAAGCACCACTCCAGAATTTATTTATATGCACGCATCTCAATCCACAAAATTGCTTTTGCTCACATTTATGGCTTCTTCGCTTTGCTTCTTGCAAACTGTCTTTTGGCTTTCTTTCTTTTTTTCTCATCTGGCCCACACTCTCTGGGGGTAGTGTGCTGGTGTGAGTCAGGCCTAACCCAAAAGTAGGTGGGGCCAAAGCCCAAAGGGAGGAGGCCGTTCCCTTTATCTCCATCACCTTATTTCCTCTCCTTCACTCCGCCACTTTCCCCTCCATTCTTCTTTCCTCACCACCCACGTAAACTGATCTGAACACACAGTGTGCAAAGTGTGTTATTATGCAATCCTAACAACTCATTTTACTGCAGCCCACAAGGCCTGAACTCAACATAAGTCATTTCCCAAGGGAAGACTCAAAATGTAGTAATAAAAACATGGGTCTAGTTAATTAGAATATTAGACAAAGAACGGTACATATTAAGAGTATGACAAAAACAGAGAAAACTCCATTCCTTTAAGGCAGAGTTGCCTTTATTTTTCTCTCCTACTTGGACAGGGGTAGGGAAATAGTATGTTTCCAAAAAACTTCTGCCGTGACAAACGGCAGGTCAGCTCTTCTGGATTCCATGACAGCAGAACAAAACTCTTTACTTTTTACCACACTACCACAGCCTTGCAAATAATGGCACCACAATTTATCAGACCACGTTACTTGCATGTGTGCAAGTTTCACAGTGTCTTACAAGGTACTTTCCCACAAGGAATCCTTAGCAATTCACTTTCCTAACGAAAACAATATGCATGGCTGCTGTACTCAGTGAAAGATGCCCACAAATGTAACACACACCTCTTGTGTGTCTGTGTTTTCCACTTAACATTTTACTGATTTTGTTAAGAAGTGTAAACATAACAAAAAGAAGAAAAGCAAAGAATAAAAAATTCTTGGAAGGACAAAAGTAGAAAGGTACAGGGCAGCTCCAAAGAAGTAGTCTGATTCATAGAAAGATTCCCTTTACAAGTAACAAAGTTATGTAAAAATAAAAGTATCCTCCACCTGTGAGTGACATCATTATTGAGAGCAAACAATTAAGTTTTGGACGAGCCAGGCGTTTGAATATTATGGTGACACTGAGAGACCTTGTGCCTCAATATTCTTACGAGAAATAAAATCATGCCATAAAGCAAAAAAGGAAAAGGGGATGAAAGATCATTCGAGTCTGCCCTTTAGATATTTTTAGTTGATGAGGTATATTTCCAAAGAGGGCAACGCACGCCACTTGTGAGCCATTGTGGACAAATGCGCCCAGCTAACTATGGTTCTCCCCCTACCAGATACTCAACATTCCCCTCACTTCTGTAGGTGCATCAGAAGCTGCCTTATCCCAGGTTTGACTGTTTGGTCCATAAACCTACTAACTGATCCTTGTAACTGGAGATGCCAGGGATTGAAGAAGGGACCTTCTGCATACTGTTGGGGGAAAACTACAGGGCCAGGAGATGAGGTGGTTGGAAAGATCCACAAACACTCTCCAAGAAAGAATGGAAGATTTGCATCCAGTGTCAAGGTAGCAGCCCTACCATATAAAGTTTGAGGTTCCAACCCATGTGACTGAGGTAGAGAAATTACTTTTAATACAGGGTTTGCAACACGTAGCAGGTCTTCCATGGCACCCAAAGGGTATCTCCCCCTACTGAAATTGAAAGAAACATTCTGTTGTAGCCAATAAGTGTAGCTTGTGGTGCGTGAAGTATGCCCAAATGTTTCTCCAGTGCACAAATGTGCCCATGGGCCCCGAATGGTTGGGGGACCCTGTTTTAATAGCATTGCCCAACTTTGTAAGCAAACAATGCTGTTCTCAAAACACAAGGGCAATTCTTCAAGGGTCAAGAATGGCTTGTCTTCATGTGACCCAGCCTCAGAAGTGCTTAGAACTGTTTGCAGATTTGCTAATCTCAACTAGACAGTCCATTGGTGCTCACTGGAAATTGGTCAGAACTACTCATACTTCATACTCATACTTGGGGTCTTTTCTAAATAAACTTGCATATTTTAAAATAGATGCACAGTGTACAGACAGCTTAACAGAGAAATTTCGTACATTTATAGATGAAGCAAAATCATGATGTCTACCTGTATACTTTATTTTCCCTTATTTACTTGGCTTTTAACTATTTTAATCTTTCTGATCTAATATCCATGCATTTGTGATTTCTCTGTATGTGTATGTAGGCACATTTGCCCTTGGTACATATCAATGAAATCTTTAAATGTGTTGGCTAGTAAGGGGATATTTCTCAATATCTTAATAATAAAGAATGGTTTTAGAATGACTTAGGAGTGCTGAACCCACTCTAAGCACAACATCAAAGAAGATGGGGGGAAATCCACGCTGACCAATGTCAAGCCAGCACTTCTCTCTCCATTAAAGGCTGGGTAAGGACTCACTTGCATTCCTAAATGACTGTGCCTTTGATCTACTGTGTACTATTTGGTTTTGAGGCATTTGTTTTGTTTATTCATTTGTTTTCATCTTTCCTGGTCAAAAAGGCATTTTCCCACATACCCCAATCTGCCTCCAATAAAACCTGCCTGCTAGCATTCATTCCAGTCAATTTTTGCTCTTTTCCCCTCCCACACCCTTAAATCTAATTTACAGGTCATAACTCTAATACCTTGTCCGAAATTGCCTGCATACATTCGCTAGGCCCATCTCAAATAACCACTTTCAACTTAAAAAACAAAACAAACAACAGCTAATTTAAAACTATGGAAAGCTTGCCATACTTGAATCCTCTTGCCAGACAAGCAAGTTCATAGTACTGAGGAAGCAGAACATTATCTATTCTAAGCAGCAACAAAAATAGGGACAAGGACAAGGAAGATCTTGGGAACAGATGCATTCCATGAAGTGTCTTCAGTGAGTGAGCTGGGATACTAGAGTGGGTTAGGTCAGGGTCACCGCCATTGCCATTTTTCTTGGCTTTTTTATTATTATTTTAAAAAACCTTGTAACTCAAGCGTAAACCCTGCCTGAATCCTAAAATACATCAATATTCTCAAAGGGTTAGTGCCTTTCCTCTCTTGTGAGAAGTAACCCAAAAGAAAATGTATATGTGGTTTTGAAAGGTTTCCTACACAACACACTTGGCCTCATAGAAATACATTATGCCACCTGAGGCAAAGGGACAGATGTCACCTTTCCCATTCCACATCTGGACTGGCAGCTGAATTTTCCATTAGCAGTGTGGAAGTGACACCATCCACCATACCTGAGGGAGACACTACCTTACAAGGCACAGGGAAGGCCATGGGGTAGATATAGATTTTGGCACCCCCACCCCCCAGTTTATGGTACTTTACTCTGCCCACTGTTAGGGGCTGGCCCTGTCTCAAAAACCAAATCAGCTATCAACACATGCTGTTCAGGAAATTCTCCCTCCTGTCAACATGGGGGGAAATGCAACCTCAATCTTCTTGAAATGATAGAGTCTGAAGAGCAGCACATCTAGTGCAGAACCCAGTGCACTAAGGCCTTCCTCTTTCGGAGATTAAGTGGGGAAGAGGCCTTTTCAGTGATGGTACCCCAACTCTGGAATAGCTTCCTAGGCTTCCTCTTACTGATTTGTGATTTACTTTGTTGCTGGTGAATCATTTTAAAAAGCTACTCAAATATTTTAAAATAAAAGTCTCTCTCCACAAAGAAGTTTAACACTTCTTTTGCATGTTCCTAATTGATAATAAGAGCTTGTGAGACAATGTAATCATTTGAGAAGTGTAAAATAAAAGCCCTTTGCAGTTTCCCAAGCATGTTTAGCAACTCATAAAAAGCACTACTGTCACTCTTTTTGGGGCTGGACTAATGTTGCCAAGCAATAAACTATTCAAAAATTATTTGAGGCTGCTTTTGAACCTACCCTGTGCCATGATGAGATTTGAGGTTTCTTCTAAATTGCCCAGAGTTATACTGCCTTGCTTTTGTTCTGGTTGGAAATTACAGCATATGCAAGGTACAAAGTTGCCCCAAAAAACACTATTTGGAGCAAATTGCTAATAGATGTGCACAAAGCTGGGTTAATAAATGTCAAACCCTCTTAACTCAGCATGGACCGTTTCCCACCCTCCTTAAGGTCGCAACTCCGATAGCAAAAGCAGTGATTTAAAAATAAGGTTAAAGAGTAGGATCTCTTGCTAACTAGATGTGATCTTCAAGCGATGCAATTTTCATCGTTTTATTATTCTCAGAAATACAATTATGGTCTTTCAGATTACTTTTCTGAATTATCTGCTTATGCAGTGGGGAAAGCATTTACAGCTTTGAAACTCCAAACTATGCCCACAGGGGAGATATGCTAAAATACCTGTAAGCTGGCATTTGTGCATTTGCAGTCAGAGGATTGGAAATTATTGTTCCACAATGCATTATATTGTTCTCTCCACAGCTTCTCTTTGAAAGAGATTCTTCAGACAGTTTGACTAAGTACACATTAGCAGCTTGAACTGCAGCGAGGGAACCCGTTGCATTTCAAGTTGCATTTTTATGCTGATGTTCACACCAGAGCATAGGTGGTGAGGCCTTCACCCAATGCCCATTCCCTGATTTATTTCCCTCACTGAACTCCAATTCAGCGGCCATAGTGGACATAGTGTATCTTGATTTCAGTAAGGCTTTTTGACAAAGTCCCCCATGGTATTTGTGCGGAGAAGATGGCAAAATGTGGGCAGGACAAGGTTGCTGTTAGGTGGTTTTGTAGCTGGTTCGTTGGCCGACGAGTGTTCACAAATGGTTCATCATCATCCTGGGAAAAAGTGACCAGTGAAGTTCTGTAGTGTTCTGTCCTGGGCCTGTTGTTCAGCGTCTTTATAAACAATTTGGATGAAGGAACTGGGGGAGTGCTCATCCAATTGCTAGATGACAGGAAACAGGAGGGGTAGCTAATGCCACAGAATGTGGAATCAGGATTCAATATGACCTTAACAGGTTGGAGAAGTGACCCCCCCCCCCCAACTAACAAAATGAATTTCAATAGGGACAAATGTAAGGGTCTACATTTATACAGGAAGAACCAGCTGCACAAATATAAGATGGGGGAAGCCTGACTTGTCAGCAGTACACGTGTAAAAGATCTAGGGCTCTTAGTAGATCACAAGCTTAATATGAGTCTACAACATGATACAGCAGCAAAAACACACAAAAACAACCCTAATGCTATTCTTGGCTGCATCAACCGAAGTATAGTGTCCCAATCAAGGGAAGTAATAGTACTGTTCTATTCTGACTTGGTGAGACATCACCTGGAACAGTGTGTGTAATTCTGGGCCCCACAGTTTAAAGATATTGACATGCTGGAACGTGTGCCCAAGATGATCAAGGATCTGGAAACGAAGCCTTATGAGGAACGGTTGAGGAAGTTTGGTATGTTTAGCCTGGATAAGAGGCGGCTGAAAGGAGATGTGATAGCCATCTTCAAATGTCTAAAGGGCTGTCACATGGAAGATGGAGCAAGCTTGTTTTCTCCTGCTTTGGAGGGTAGGACTCAATCCAATGGCTTCAAGTTACAAGAAAGCAGATTCTGACTAAGCACCAGGAAGAACTTTCTGACAAGAAGAGCTGTTTGACAGTGGAACAGACTCCCTCAGAAGGTGGTGGACTCTCCTTCATTGGAGGTTTTAAAGCAGAGGTTGGATGGCCATCTGCCATGAGTGCTTTAGTTGAGATTCCTGCATTGCAGGGGGTTGGGAGTAGATGAGCCTCAGGGTCCTTTCCAATTCTACAGTTCTATGACCTTCGGACCGTGACCAAGTACATCATGTGTTTTATGCATCAAACACCAGTGGCAGAAGCATGCTGAAACCTGTGTAAGTAGCAAGGTCTACATAGCCTTAGTTTGCTACTGGTAGATAGCAATAAATGTGTTTACATAGGTTTCTACGTCTGCTGCAGCGGCCCAACTTTGTGTTTTCAGAAATCACTTTTATGAAGGTGAAGGCTATAGCTAGTAAAGATTTTGAAGACAGTAAAAGGAGTTCTGCTCATTTCTGTATCACTTTCATTTTGCATAGCTCAGTAGTCTCTTTTTCCACTATTTTTTCCCCCACCCCCATATTAAATATTTTGCAACTTATGAGAGGAATTTAAGTCAATTTCATGCAGCTTTGTTCAACCCTTTTAATGCTGGGGTCAAATTCAAGAGCTAGGTGAGCGAAAGTATGTAAACTGAATCAGACTGAATTTATGGACCTTGGAGTGGACAGTTCTTTCGCTCAAGAGATACACCCAAATATCTGTCAAATATGGTGAACCTCTAAAATGAATAACGAAAGCTGATTGTACAAACTATCCAATCCAACAACAATAATTATCAGGAGTAAAGGAACAGTATATGAATAAAGCAAAACTACAAAGACAAGAAAAGCATCCAACATGCTTTCTGCCAAAGCTGGTGGTAGGATGCCTAAGTTTTCCTTTTCCTCTGGCCTGAGAAGAGCTGAATGGCATATAAAAGGACAGAAAAGAAAAGCAGCTTATATAATCCTTAAGAGGCAAGATGGCCTCCTCCATATGCAACTGAATGCATCAACTGAGGGCACAGCAACTCAGGTTGATCATTTACCAGAGTGGTGGGGAACTTCAGGCCCAGAAGTATGTCCCTCTGGACTCTTTCCAGGCCATGCCCTCTATCCCTAGACTTTGCCCCTCATGGTCCTACTCTGTACCTTCAAGTGCTTTTTTTCTGGCTGGAATGTGTCCTTGAACTGTGGCAATGCCCCTTGATTGCCTGGCTGGAAGATGCTGAGGTATGTGTGGGATTTCACTGTATAAAGGTAAGACTCCTACCTAAAGAAAGGAATTTTTAAGATGAGACAGAAGGGATTCTATAGTAAAATAATGCTATCTCTAAAACAATAATGGCATTAGAACTCACTCACTACATCTTATCTATCTCAACATCTCTCATTAGGTCTGATAGAACATTCTCAAGGTCAGTAAATTATGAAGTTTACTCAAGACAGAGGAAGGACTGCAGCATTTGCTAAAATTGTGGTTGACAAAAGAAACTACCTTAGTTGCAGAGAGGGGAGGGAAAGCAGACCCAACATAAGAGCCAAGCTCATGCAGCAGCAGTGCAGGAGAGACCCACCAATTATGCAGGACTGTTGGCTGCAGTGGACTGCTTTGCTGATGTGTTCCTGCAGTGAACATGCCAGCATACCAGCATCCAGCAGGATTGAACCATTATGCTCTCTACAGTTCATCAGGAGGTGGGGAAACAAGCTGCAGTGTCATTGTCCCCCAATCCCTAATGAAACATTAGCTCCATTCCCAAACTGATCTGGACCTGGGCTTTTTTATTACTATTACTTTGCTAATTTTTATTAAAGCTTTTTTTTTATACAGCAAAATAAAAAGGGGGGGAGGAGAAAAGAAAAGGGACTTCTGATTCTCCATCTGTCAGTTACATTAAAAGAATTATTCAAAACATTTGCTCCACAACAACATCCAACTATTGCACTTTCCATAAAAAAGTATTTTCCCAATCTCCAAACCCAAATATTGCACAAAAAGGGTCCCCAATTAATAATATTGATATGTCCCTCTAATAGTTTCTAATTAAACATAACAATTTTGCCGCCAACCATTTCAGCAACCATGCCTCTATGTTAAATTATGATAAATCTTTCCCGCTCTGTGCTGATAAGTCTCTCTGCTGTGAACACATCGAGACAATATTCCATATCCATTGGTCCACACTCAGTTCTGTATCGTCAGTTTCCACTTCCTGATGTATTTACCATGTTTTTCCAGCCTTCTCTTTTCAGTTTCCATGTGCATTTCTTCCATTCTTTTTCCAAAAAGAATACCAGGGATTTAATAGCTTTATCCCCTGGGATCACTCCCAAGTCATAGGTAAAACTCTTCCTCCCTCAATTCCATAGATGTCAGATTATCCAAATATCTCTCCATTTTTAACTTCGTTTTTCTTTTCCTGAATCTCAGCTTTATCATTTAGTTTCTTCATTTCTCCATACATTTGTATAGTGGGTTCTTCCACCTGATCAGTTGCTCCTTCTAGCTTTGCCAGTTTCATCCCTCAGTCCTACCTGTTCTTTATCATCTAGAGCATCTATAACATTTCTGATCCCTTTTTCCATTTCATTCATCTCCGGTTTAGTTTCATTGAAGTGTTTGGATTTGATATCCCGCTTTATCACTACTCGAAGGAGTCTCAAAGCGGCTAACATTCTCCTTTCCCTTCCTCCCCCACAACAAACACTCTGTGAGGTGAGTGGGGCTGAGAGACTTCAAAGAAGTGTGACTGGCCCAAGGTCACCCAGCAGCTGCATGTGGAGGAACAGAGACGCAAACCTGGTTCACCAGATTACGAGTCTATCACTCTTAACCACTACACCACACTGGCTCTCCTGCTCATTTCATTGACTGTTCCTCCTAATCTTGGCAAATTTTTATCTATTTCCCCCCTCTAAAACCTCCGTTTTTGCATTAAGAGACTTTGTTTCCTCTGTCGGTATCTGCTTAAGAATATCCACAGTAAGAAGGGACCCTGAAGATCTCCTTTCTTCCACCGTTTTTCCTTTTGCCTCTTTTTCCTTTTCATTCTTGTGATATTCTGAATTTTAATGCTTTCCCTGCATTTTTATATACCCCATATTTTTCTGTGTATAATACACCCCCATGTATAAGATGCCCCCTACTTTGGGGGACCCCAAATTTAGAAAATGGGCATATGCACTATTCGTGTATAAGACTCCCCCAGATTTTTAACCTTATTTTAAAGTAAAAAAACCCTAGTCTTATACACGGAAAAGTACGGTATATTACTTCTGTCTCTAAACAGCTTCCATCACTACAACAATTTCACAGCTTGCACCTGCCTTGTTTTGAAAGAAGCATATTCCATTCCCAGGAATAGTGTCAGCTGGCAAAGTAACTTTCAATTTCCTAAACACACATTCGCCAAAATAATAATTAAAAAATAATCCACTTCAAGCTGCATAGATTCCCCTTGTCAGGTTAAAACTTTCTCATTCCACGCCATAAATCCAGCTTTTCGTCACTTTTACTTGACGCTATAAGCAGTAGCTTTTTCCTTCTCCTTTATTCCAGAAAGCAGTTAACCTACGATTTTCACTGGCAGACACAGAAACACTTCCAAGTTGTAAATTATCTTGTTCCGAAGATAATTAAGAAAGGGACGTGTTTGCGGTCAGTGTCCATAATAGGACTGCAGCATGGTTTGGGCAAGATGACAGTCCTTGGCCTCCTGTCACTCAACCCACAAGGCAGGAAAATTTGCAATCTCCCTATCTCACAAAGAACAAACTTTTTAAAGCAACAGTTCCATTCCTTCGGTTCAACTTCTTTTGACAAACATGTGTCTGGCTGTCATCAGAGGCTACACTGCTATGTCCATCAGTAAGAAGCCGATGAGAAACCTTCAGTCTGCCATGATCCCTCCCCTCTGAAACACCCCGGACCTGGGCTTTGTGTATAGCCCAGAAATCAACAAATTAAACAATCCATTAATAAATCTTGGAGGCTGTTGTGTTGTTTTGGTTTCTTATCATTCCCAAGCAACACTGGGTTAACTACCAGTTAATTTCATATATTTTGCATACCGGTATTTTATACTTGAAAAGTCTGTAATTTTATCGGGACAAGTTGTTTGTTTACTGTTGCAACAATTGTTTTCTCAAAACGTACTTTCTGTACCATGAAAAACAAATAAAAACATTTTTTAAAAGTATGCAAGAACTTCATATAAATGTGTCATCAATGTAGCCCTCTTCACACATTATGTGCATGCAGAAGGAAAACCATGGTGGAAATGGCAGAGTTTTTAGCCCAGACCCCCAGAATTGTGTTCTTCCTCCTCCTGCTCCCATCACCGTGCTAAGCATACTTTCTGCAGCAGGGGATCTTTTCTGATGGAGGCTCCTTACAGGGTTTAGAACCTTGATAGAACATTCTGCAGCTGTTAATTTTTCTTACATTTATATCCCGCTTCTTCTGCCATGAAATTCAAACCAAATGTGGCTTCCAGGCGGTCACCCATCCAGACTAAGGCCTGCTTTGCTTTAGCAGAAGGTAGGCTCATGCGCTTTCAGACCATACTCTGGGAATTACATTCATCACAGTGGCAGTGGAAGCAGGAGAGGTGTGACTTTAAAGGTGGAACTTACAGAGTGTCTGAAAAGGACAGTTGTGTCCTCATTCAATTTAGAATGTATGTTTCCATATGATGAAAGGGGAAATCAGGTAATATATAATGAGCAATACATGGGTCTTTTCTCTCTCTTCTTCAAGTGTTACTATCAAAAGCTTGACTACTTGTAGGAAAGAACTGAAAGGTTAGGGATTTTTAAACCAACAGATAAGCAAGCACTCCAACATGATTTTGGGACTATGCATCACAAAATGGGAAAAATCTGAAATGTAAGTGTATCATAAGGCTCTACTTTTCAGTTTTCATTTCATGTAAACATGGAACGGTTACAGTACAAGGCTGCTCTGAGCCTCCATTAACACTATTCTGTGGTTTTAGACATACATTCGTATTATTCTGAAAGTATTGTACAAAGATCTAGGACAATTAGGAGCAATCTTTGCCCCATACAGCTTTTCACAACTTAAGGTATTAAATGAACACTAACATGGCAACGCTAGAAATTAGACAATCTGGCCTAATTTAACAAAAGCATATAGTTTCCTTTCTTCACGCTTTATAAAAAAATGGTAAAGCAATATATAGTGTCCACTGTAAGATCTGAATAGGCTCTTTTGAGCACAATAAATACAAAAAACTAGCATCAAAAACCATTCTGGACCAATGGGAAAAAATTGATTGTTCAGTAGCAGTCACCTCTGAAACAATGCATCAAAGCATTTGATTTCTTACACAGGAACAGGTTGATATAAATACTTGTTTCTGGTGGTAATATTTTTAAAGCTACAAAATTAACCCATCCCGGATGTTCAAGTTTCATTTATGTATTCAGGCTGACAGTTTACCATGAAAATAGCTAGGTGTGCAAATTGTCCTGTGCTAGATGTATATTAGAATGAACAGGAATAGTTTAATTGCTCTAGATCTGCACAGATATAAAGGAGTTGCCAAATAACCATTTTAGACCAATGGCCTATTTAGCAGAGCACTGTCTTTCTTAGCTCTAAGGTCTCAAACAGGTTTTTCTCGTCCTTGCAACTACAGTACTAAAAACAGCCATTGAGGATATGCTCTGTATTAACCTAGAACTTTATCATGTAATGCTTGAGCTTTACCCCACTAAGCTATACCCTCTTTCCTGCACCAGAAAAAAGTTCACCATACTGAAGTTATTACAGAAGATTCAAAAATACAAAACCAAATTATGTAGTCATATTCATATTCCTACACTAGTCTAATCACAAATTGTCAAAACCCCACCAATTTCCCCCCCCCCCAATGAAATTTGGGTATACTTTTAAACATGTTCGTCTCTATTAAGCAATCCCCAGGCTTTTAATCACATGTGCCTTTCATTATTTTACTGAAATATAAGTGATTTTATTCCATGTGCTTCCATATAATAATACACCCAACACAGTGACAAGAATGAGACTTTAATCAGTTTTAAGTGGAGTTTTAACACTACGATAAAGGGCTGTTAAACACAATAACAAACGGACATCTGATTTGTATGAGACATTATCCTGTACATGTCATTTTCTTGTTTTGTGTATCCTCGGTGCATAGCATTACACACAGAGCCACTGTTGCACAGCACAATAGTATCTGAAGAGGCTGAATCAGAATAAGGCTGCTTAACAGACTTTTTTTCTTAGTGTATATATATATGTATATATATATATAATATTCTATATGAAAACAGACTGAGAATTTTGAACTGGCGGAGTAAAGAGGCAGCTCTACCAAACATTGCAGTTAAAGCCTCCTTTTAGTGCACAGTTCCACCCCTTCCATCTGCATGCATGACACATTTTAACAGTATTTTAAAAAGGTAAACGAGGCACTTTGTGGCAACCACAGGCATCGTTAACATATTGCACGTTTGCTAGAATTTTAAACATGGAACTGCACACTGGCACCCCAAACTCTTTTTCCTTAAAGCTGAAAACAATTGATGCTGCATGTAAACATCCCTTCAGTTTACAATTTGTGCCACAGCATATAACCTTGGTGCTATTTTATACAACTGCCCTTTCACTACTGTGACAAACTATTTTAAATGGGGCTACAGATGATGAGGGATGGCACAGGGCCTAAGAGTAAGCTCCTGTCAAAGTGATGCCTTCAAGTAATTTCAGACATGTAAGCTGCTGCACATCCAAGAATTTAAGCACACAGTCCAGAAACTCAAGAAATTACCTACAAGAATGCATTTTCAAGCTAAATGATGAATACTGTCATAAATAAAGTTTTAATTAGGACTCAAACCTTTCAGTCATAGTAATTCTTGCCATGTTCTATGGGGATGGTAGCTGAAATAAAGTATAGGAGAGTATGCATAATATATATTATATATATAATATATATATAATACCATTTTCCTTTTCCAATGACTATACCATAAAAACGTAAGCAAGGCTTCTCAGAACCACTGACACATTCAAAATCCAAACCCTCATTCAGACCTTCACATTCCAAAGGAAGAACAGTGCAAAAGGCCACTGAAATATTTCCAATCTGACCCTCCCATGTTACACAGTAGAACTGTACAAGACACCGAACACTGTCAACATCCAAACATCTTAAAGCACAAACTTTTTAGTTGGCTAATGTGGCTTTCAAATTGTCTTAACATAAATCAGGCTCAACGTAAGTTGCAGGATAAAGTCAACGGTGACACGGTTGTCACCTCTCGCCAATAAGGTCCATCTATGGTATTGTAGAACTGGATCGAATCTGAGGAAATCTGAACATTAGCTTTGAAAAAAGTTTACGTAATAGATGAAAGCTATGATCCTGTGCAGTTACACGCAAGTTCCACTAAAAATAATATGAAGTTATAGGCACGCAACTACACAGATTAGAAAAGGGAGCAAATTTACCAATGAATGTTGAAGCAGCATGCTGCCCCTTTGTTCGGTATTCAGCCTGAGTTCTGCCTTGACTAGTTACCATATATACCCTTGTTATCAATGCTAACGGACTAGGAAAAATGGATTATTCCAAATTCTTTTACTCAAATGGGACAATAATAAACAAGTTTAACTCCAATAAACCAATGGGATTTTACACCATGAAATTCGAAATAGCAGTTCCAAATGTTTGAAAGACAAGGATTTTTTTTTATTTTCTTTTTTTAGAAAAAATATTACTTCAACATTTATCATCCACAGCTGGGGGCATGGCAACTGTAACACACAAACAACTGTGTAAGCCCATTTCTGGTAGACAGCCTCCACATTTGTATGGTTAAGTCATTGTTACGGTGTCTCACATGTAACCAAATTTTCATATCCCTTCATTTGTAGATCTTTTAAGATGCTGTAGAAGGTTCATTCCTGTACCCCTAATACAGAACCACTCCCTCTAGCTGCCTTTTCTAGCACCATTATGCTTTAAAAAAAATAAAATGCACAAACAAGCAGTGACAGCGGCGATTCCTCAAATGTCCAGGATTTATTACTGTAGCATGCTAAAGAGGTGCATGTAAGTAAGCTGGAAATGGTACACAGTCCAGGGTCCAGCACAAAACAATCCTTTCTGAGCTTCTCTTTCCACTCTCCTACCCATATTACATGCATTTGAATGTAGTAAAACCCGTTACTTCTCCAAGCCAACTGCAGACTTATCTGTTGCCACATAAGTGCAAAGAAAGGGGCAGGATGTGAACCTGTGTATTAGAAAGAGCTTTACAGCCACTTCAATTGGTGACAGAACACAAAAGGAAAATTCCCTACGTATACACATCAGATCTGTCTCCACTTTTATAAAACTGGAATCAAATGGGAAAGTGCCATCTTTGTGTTTTCCTAATTGAAGTTTAAATGTTCTCTTGACACGAAAAGGTATATACATAACATAGCTACGTAACCTTTTTTTTCAACTGGACAAGAAGTGTCAAGCCCAGAGACTTCATAGGGCAAAATGAGATTGGTCAGGAAAAGAACTGTTCCTACAACTGATAATTGTGACACAATGTCCTATTGCCATTTCAAAAGGTCCATAATTCAGTTTATTCAAGTTTTCTTCTTTGTGGTATTTTTTCCCAAATAAAAAAAAATATTCAGACTTTTGTAATTTGTGTATGCTGATCTTCGTCAAAAGGTTCATTCTCTGGATCAGAGTCAGTGGTGTCAGAATACCTATAATGATCAGGTTCATTATCACTAACATCCGGTGTTACTGAAGTCGAGCTGCTAGCCTCTGGGTTTGATGGCTCTTCTACTGTTTTTGTGAAAAATAGCTTCACCTAGAAAAAAAGACAAAAGATATCAGTCCATATTTGCTTGGAAAAGAAGGAATAGGTTGCTCCCTGCATCTGTAGTTCTTTGTGTGGTCATCTGTGCACAGCACTGTTATGAACACGAAAAGTGAATGCAGAATATTATCACAACCTAAGCATTAACACTAAACAGAAACCCAAATAGCAAGTACTTTATGTGATTAACTGAGGATTTTTAAGGCAGCACCAGTAATTTCAAGGCTTATTAGTATCTTACATTTTTCATTTCTTCTAGACTGACTGATCCAATCTTCTATTAATATGGCAAAGCCTCATATTTTTAGCTTCTTCGTAGTTATTCTAACAGTTATTCTACTCAGGATCTGGTCACTTTTGATAAAGATTTTAGCGAGATCCCAGAAACCTTAAGAAAAGTCTAACAAAGTACTTATTAAATGTGTGCTTCTGAAATAGAATTATAAAAGGAAGCTATTCCCCCCCCACACATACTATAGACCAAACATCAATTAACAGAATTCAGCTTGGGTTCTGCCAAAATCAGCTCTTGCTGTATTTGTATGCAGATACGGATAACACAAATGAAAGAGGAAAACAAGTCAGTGTAATAGTAGTTTTAACATACAAATAAAACAGTTTAACACAAAATTCTCTCAAATTTGAACATCTTCCTGTTATTGATATTCAAAGGTAAGATTGCCAGAGTAATTCATGCTCTAGTAACTGCCAGTTAGATCACTATAACATGCTTTACATGGGGTGCCCTTGAAGATGACCCAGAAGCAGTGCAGTCTGCTGGAAATCTTATGATACTGATTCTGAAGCTGCCACTCATATTTTATATTTATTGGGCAGAATGATGTTATTTTTAAGTTGTGTTTTTGTACCATACACTGGGGTCACTTGTGATGAAGAGTGGGCTAAAAATATTTTAAATAAATAAATTCATTGCTGGGTTGTCACACATTTACCCTTAAGGTATACAGTGGAACCTCAGGATACGTACCGTCTTCCTTACGAACGCTTTGGGTAATGAGCTCTGCTAACCCGGAATTAGATGCTCCTGGTTGTGAACTTTGTTCCAGGATGCGAGCGGAAGTCGCGCGGCAGCAGCGGAAAACCCCATTAGCGAAAGCGCTCCTCATGTTAAGAACGGTTTCAGGTTAAGAACGGACCTCCGCAACAAATTAAGTTCATAACCAGAGGTACCACTGTACAATAAGACCCCGGATTTACTATGCATGGCATACTTTCAATCTCTTTGAGTACACTTCAAGTTTCTTTGATGCCTCTGAATATACCTACCTTGAAGTTTGGAGAAAAGTAACGATTTGCCTTGTCTTTATTTGCCTTGTCCAAATCATTTTTTGTTAGTGTAAGTATTAGATATTCCTTATCATTATCTGAACGCTCTGTACTGAAAATCCCATCAAGTTCCTGATCTCCAAGAAGACTTCCGTTTTCTACTTTGTCGGAATTTTCTTCTGGTCCTGGTATGAAGAATGTATTTACCCAGAAATGAAACATTTTGTCCTAGAGACAAAAAGAAAAAACTTGTTTTAACATAACATAAACATGGCACAATATGAATATATTCTATTGAAATTTGGCTGCACAAATACATAACACAGATACACAAGAAGTTTTATGGTGGGGAGAGTTTTCCCCCATCTTCATTTCTGCACTGACACATATACCTCCACTGTCCTCCTTTCTGGTAGAGCTGCCCCAATGCCTAGCATGATTATTCATTAAAATTTTGTTGAGTGCTTAATTTCAAAATCTTTTCTCCTCTTTTTTACCGTTTGAAAATTGACTGCAATAATAAGTAGCTTTCTAACTGGCACAAAGACCAGATGATCAGTGCTGAATATAAGGCCTTCTCTGAGAAGAGGGCAGATGACACAATAGATATGAAAAATTGGGGAGGATACCCCAAATTCCAATCTTGGGGAGAAGGCTGTATGTGTTAGAATTCGCTGCATGCTCTTCCCACTCTGAATTTATGTATACCTGTATACACAGCTGTTACATCCTGAAATCTGGTCAGCCGAAATCATGAGATGAAACATGTGAATTAGGAGCATGCTATCCCCCTAACTCTAACTACCATGGCAAGAATTTTAACACAACCCCACCCCACCTCAGTCCAACTCTTTATGGCCTGCGGAACTGAACTTTTTCTTCCTCTTCTCTCCCACTTCCTTAAAAATTGAGCAGTGGCTTGACATATTTCAGGAGTAATTATAAGTTGAACTTGTGATGATTGCAATGAGGTTGTGATGGGGTCACCTCCATCCTCAGCTTCCTTTTCCAGCAGAAGGTAAGCTGTATATCCACTTTATACAAGTGCTGGTACATAGTTTACTGGTACAGCATCACACCAGTGCCACTGGAGGAGCAGGAAGAGATAGATCTTCCTTTGCTACTGCTGCAGCAGCCACCACCGTCAAGTGAATGAATAGGTGCAGAAAAAGGTATGGATGGCAGTTGGAAGGGAAGGAGAAAGATTTGAGTTCTCTCACTCATATTCAACCATGCACTAAAAAAGAATGCAGTGACTGTAATGCTCACCCTCTTATTAAAAAGCGAGCACTATAAACCAGGGTTCATAATCCAGGCCTGGAGGTTACAAGATGTGGCAGCATCAGATGCAATTCATTAGAGGCCTTTCCAACAATTAAGGATCACGTCAACTAAGTACCACCACTCTGTACAAGTACAATTAAAACAGGCCTAGTACAAAACAAAACATTCACAACCTCTGATATGTGTGTCTACTGATGTTAAACATCCATGAAAGTCTGTATGGTAGATTAGAAACTGCTAGTGGTAGCTGTAATTGGTAAGAAACGAAAGTACCCATTAACCGAGGAATAAAATTAACCACAATGGGGATACTGAAATTATCCATTGCTATAGTCAAATTCCCTTCAAGAAATGTTTTCCATGATATACTTCCTATAAGAAACTGTTCGTTTTCTCACATGTATATTCTGCCTTTTAAGTTGAAAAAGGAGACAACCTGCTTTTCATCAGTGCAAGGAAAGCATAACAAGTTGCCATATTAAAGAAACATTGTTTCTATAAGGAGTAACTTTGCTGTTACAGTAATGTTAAAGAAGATAAAGAACAAGATGTTGCCTTACACTCCACTAGAAAGCTATTGCCATCCCGTCCCTCCAAAAAAAGTTTGTGCTGATTGTTTTAGACAGATGTTTCATAGTTCTATACTGAAAGGATCATAGAAAAAACAGAAATGATTCTACACTTCTATATTTACTTTCCTGGTCTGGGGATTCTATGAAAAGGCTGCTAAACCGAGCACCTACTCAACCTACAACTGCTCAATAAATTGTATCTGCAAGATTTAGAAGTCTTTTGTACTGCTTTTCTACAAGTGAAACTCAGAAAATTAGAATATTGTGGAATAGTTCATTTATTTCAGTAATTCAACTTAAAAGGTTAAACTAATATATGAGATAGATTCATGACATGCAAAGCGAGATATGTCAAGCCTTTATTTGTTATAATTGTGATGTTTATGGCATATAGCTGATGAAAACCCCAAATTAACAATCTCAGAAAATTAGAATATTAAATGAAATCAGCAAAACAAGGAATGCAAATAGAGCAATATTGGACCTCTGAGAAGTAGAAGCATGTGCATGTACTCAGTACTTGGTTTGGGCCCCTTTTGCATCAATTACTGCCTCAATGCGGCATGGCATGGATGCTATCAGCCTGTGGCACTGCTGAGGTGTTATGGAAGACCAGGAAGCTTCAATAGCAGCCTTCAGCTCTTCTGCATTGCTCGGTCTCATGTCTCTCATCTTTCTCTTGGCAATGCCCCATAGATTTTCTATGGGGTTCAGGTCAGGCGAGTTTGCTGGCCAATCAAGCACAGTAATCCCATGGGCATTGAACCAGATTTTGCTACTTTTGGCAGTGTGGGCAGGTGACAAAGTCCTGCTGGAAAATGAAATCAGCATCCCCATAAAGCTCGTCTGCGGAAGGAACCATGAAGTGCTCCAAAATCTCCTGATAGACGGCTACGTTGACCCTGGACTTAATGAAGCACAGTGGACCAACACCAGCTGATGACATGGCTCCCTAAATCTCTTTTCTGATGAGAGCAGCTTTTGCATCTCATTTGGAAACCAAGGACCCAGAGTCTGGAGGAAGAATGGGGAGGCACACAATGCCAGATGCTGGAGGTCCAATGTGAAGTTTTCACAGTCTGCGTTGATTTGGGGAGCCATGTCATCAGCTGGTGTTGGTCCACTGTGCTTCATTAAGTCCAGGCTGATTTCATTTAATATTCTAATTTTCTGAGATTGTTAATTTGGGGTTTTCATCAGCTGTACGCCATAAACATCACAATTATAACAAATAAAAGCTTAACATATCTCGCTTTGCATGTCATGAATCTATCTCATATATTAGTTTCACCTTTTAAGTTGAATTACTGAAATAAATGAACTTTTCCACAATATTCTAATTTTCCGAGTTTCACCTGTATATATACAAGGTAGTCATGTATGCAAGAGGGCAGATTACATTCCAAGTAAAAGGTAAAGGTACCCCTGCCCGTACAGGCCAGTCGTGTCCGACTCTAGGGTTGTGCGCCCATCTCACTTAAGAGGCCGGGGGCCAGCGCTATCCGGAGACACTTCCGGGTCACGTGGCCAGCGTGACGAAGCTGCTCTGGCGAGCCAGCACCAGCGCAGCACACGGAAACGCCTTTTACCTTCCCGCTATAGAGCGGTACCTATTTATCTACTTGCACTTAGGGGTGCTTTCGAACTGCTAGGTGGGCAGGAGCTGGGACCGAAAGACGGGAGCTCACCCCGCCTCGGGGATTCGAACCGCCGACCATACGATCGGCAAGTCCTAGGCACTGAGGTTTTACCCACAGCGCCATCCGCGACCCACATTCCAAGTAGTTATGTGTATTAAGACATCATTGTGATAGTCAGGATCATAACCTTCTAATGTCTTAAATGCCCACTCATCTGTGCTTTCAGGGCATAAAGCCAGGTAAGTCCACAAATCTCTAATGGCAGACCAACATAACTAGATTCCAGAATTATTTAGGAATTACTGATTTGGATAACTGTTGATGATCTGGGTGAAAAATCTTGGCTGCAACTATATCTCATTATTACAGTGGCAGAGGACACTCTGGTATATAGGATACAAGAGGTTGCTAAAAATAGGAATGAAACTTACTAGAAATGCAAATTGTATTCTATTTGTGCTGAAGCCAATTATAGCAACATCTTTTTAAAAAATACTCTCATTGTGCAAAAACCAGCAGCAAAGAAAGCTTCCTTTGCAGGTGGTACGACTGTACCGAAGCACAGTTCAAAAGTGCTCCCAATGATCTAGTGCAACTGGGCTGCTTCCATCCCAGAACACATTCTGCTAATGCAATACATCTGAAGCCAGTTCAAAAACAAAAGTTACTTTTGTTCAAAGCAGCTCAATTAGCACAGGCTGAAAAACTGGGTACAGTTGAGCCAACCTCGTCCTACGAAATTATGTTTCAGTGTTTTTGCTCATTTCTGTTAAGAAATGCTGACTGGTAGTTAGAAAAACTAACTACCAACCGGTCAGCTTGACATAAATACTAGGAAATGTTGTAGAACAAATAATTAAATGGTCAGTCTGTGAGCACTTAGAAAAGGATGCTGTTATTACTAAGACCCAGCATCAGTTTCTCAAAAACAAGTCATGCCAGACAATTATTATTATTATTATTATTATTATTATTATTATTATTATTATTAATTATAAAGTTACAAGCTAGGTGGATCAGGGGAACACTGTGGATGCAGTGTATCTTGATTTCAGTAAGACTTTTAACAAAGTCCCTCTTGAGATTACTGCAGAGAAGCTTGTAAAATTGCAATATCTCATGCCAATATCCTCTGACTACAAAGAACAGCTTTTCTGTGGCAAGGGGAATGGACTGTAGCTGTGGGAAAAGGCTGGGAAACCCCAGTTTACAAGCCCAGTACTACTGGTACCACTTGCAATGTTTGGGCTTCAGCCCTGCAATCTCATTTTTCACAAAAGGTTGCTCAGATGATAACAGCAAAAGAAGATAAGACTGTACAGCATGTTCCCTTTTATGCTAAGATTAGACCTATCCTACCCTAATTCTTTACATATAAATAGGGCAGACATGTGAGCAGCAGCCTGCCATAATATTCGATTTGACCCTCAGACTTGAAGCACTTGTGGGTCCACTGAAGCATTTAGAAACATTTAACCACCTAATTAGCAAGTTGCCATTCTTTCTGATTTGGGCTCAACAACCACCATTCATGAATATATAAGCTAAAGACTTCAGCAACTGATGGTTTGGAAACTTCAGATAGTGCAAAATGTGGTAGTCCACATCTCTAAGGTAAAGTCATGGAAAACAAAGCAGAAATCAGTCATCTGCACTGACCTCCTATAACATTTGATACAATACTAAGTGGGCAGATGGCATATATACATTGTCCCCTTTCACACAATATCCAGAAGCAATGACAAGAAAAGCATGAGTGAGTCATATCTCCTTCCTTATCACTTTGGTAGAATGCCTAAAGCCACCAATAGCAGACTGAACTGCATGGAATTGGGGGGGGGGGGTTGGAATCAATATTTTCTCAGATTAAAACAAACACACCTTTTTCAACATCTTGTTTTGCTTATGGAAGAATTCCACCTTGATATCACCACACACTGGCAATGGCTGAGGGAATTCGAAGTACATGTATTTGTCTTCACGTCTTGGGGGTCCTGAAGAGGAGGTGAATATCTTTACCTTAAGTTGGTAGACCACAAACTGAGGATCTGCAAGATAAAAATAGCCAAGCAGTTTAAAATTAATTTGAAGTCCAGAATTAGAAAGACACTTACCTGAAGCAAGTATTTTTAAAGCGTTTGAGTCATGACTATCAATATGAATGTTGTTATACTAAGCAGTCAACCATTCCAAGTTAAGTCTGTTGTGAACAGTGACATTTTCAATACATACATCAATCTAGCACTGGATTACTTAAGAGCCTTCTATAAAGGTAAAGGTACCCCTGCCCGTACGGGCCAGTCTTGCCAGACTCTAGGGTTGTGCACTCATCTCACTCTATAGGCCGGGAGCCAGCGCTGTCCGCAGACACTTCCGGGTCACGTGGCCAGCGTGACAAGCTGCATCTGGCGAGCCAGCGCAGCACACGGAACGCCGTTTACCTTCCCGCTGGTAAGCGGTCCCTATTTATCTACTTGCACCCGAAGGTGCTTTCGAACTGCTAGGTTGGCAGGCGCTGGGACCGAACGGCGGGAGCGCACCCCGTCACGGGGATTCGAACCGCCGACCTGATGATCGGCAAGTCCTAGGCGCTGAGGTTTTACCCACAGCGCCACCCGCGTCCCTTCTATAGAAGAATGTTAATACAGTGAGCCTCAACTAGAACGCAAGTGACTGGCAATTTAATCAGCTGAATTAGCTAGAAAACGTCTAGCCAACCAAGGAACAGAACTACTCAACAGAACCACAGATTTAATATAATGGCCTGGTTTGCATAATGGCAAGCAAAGCTATGGCTTACTGGTACTATGTGAAGGCCAAACTAGTTTGCTCACTTCAGACTCATAGCAGCAAAGTATTGTTAAGAATCAGTTATGCTTTTCTAAACTGGGAAGAAAGTTTGTTCTATATACTTGATCACATACAAGTTTAAATTAATGCAAACAGTTAATATAATAGAGTTGAAACAAATTAAGCTCTTGTCAAATTGTCAAATTACACGTGTAAAGATACTGAATCTCTTAAAAATTAGGTATTCTTGCTGCCAAGTATCCATGTGGCAGGGGAGCTCATTCCTTTTCCCCTTCTAACACAGCTTGTGTTTACTGAGGACAGAGTTTAACTATAAGCCATGGGTCAGACGACACACTAAGCCAATTCCTGGCTTGGTGCAGCAGCAAAAAGGACCAGGGAGTAACAAAACAGCTACAAGCTTCTCTCTTGAGAGCCCATCTTCTCACCTCTAAAGCTTCTCAGTATCTTCTCACCAATTATGTATATTATGATATGATGTTAAGTTTTTTAAAAACCAGAAAATACAGTAATGAGAATTTATGGCTTGAACTAAAGGCTAGTATGGAAAGGTCTTACCTTGCCTGTCCAAGAATTTGGGCAAAAGCAAAATAAGCTTGCTGACCAAGACAACAATCCTATGCATACATATGTGGGAATAAGCTCTATTCAACTCATTGGTACTTATTTTCGAGCAGCTTAAACATGCATATGATTAGGCTGTGTGCCTCTAACATGGAATGTAGAGTGGGAATTTCATAATTCATTCTGAATTACAAACTAAACTAGAAAGGAGAAGCGACAGAAAAAAAATGTAATGAAGCATTTAGGTGAACAAATGAATACTCCAGCCAATTTCTTTAGCAGGCAGGGAGGGAAGAGAGAAAATGGAATTTAACGTTGTACTAAGGCGGTAGTTCCATCAACACAAGCATTTTTACTTGCCAGACAAATGGCCTCCCCTCTCCTCCCATGTGCTGTTTTAGGTGTCTCCTGACCCTCCAGAGAGGATCTGAGGGAGGTGGGGGGCACAGAGGAGGAAAGCCCAGTTGTGCTAGTGTAAGTCCTTACACTAGCTGCCACTGTGCACCAGGCTAGTTGACTCTGACCCTTAGTCTATAGACATGGCTAACTCTGCCAATATTAAAGTGGTTATGAAATGAGAGCAACAGTGAACAGATGTAAATACAAATATTAGAAGACAACCTCTCACAGTAAAAATGTTTAAAAAGATACTTACTGCAAGTGCCGCCACTAAACATCGGAATAGTTTCAAACATCATCTTATGAAACAGGAGGGCCACTGGTCTGTAATCCAGATGATTCTTTAACAGGTAGCTATAGTAATATACATAGCGCCTCTGACTGGGAATAGTTACTCCCTAAATAAATAAATAAATAAATAAATATGAGATCAAGAATGCTAATCATGTTCCGCCCTGTGGAACGCCCTCCCATCAGATGTCAAAGCGATAAACAACTACCTGACATTCAGAAGACTTCTGAAGGCAGCCCTGTTCAGGGAAGTTTTTAATATGTGACATTTTAGTGTATTTTTCATCTTTGTTGGAAGCTGCCCAGAGTGGCTGGGGAAACCCAGCCAGATGGGCGGGGTACAAATAATAAATTATTATTATTATTATTATTATTATTATTATTATTATTATTATTATTATGCCATTTTTCACGCTTTGTTACTTGACTTTCATAGATTTCTGAATATGAATCTTATCGCTCAATTAATTCCTATGCTCCTTAATACGTACACTTCAAAGACAGTATGAGAGCACTTAAACATTAGCATGTTATAAAATTAAATGTAACCAAAAAGAAAAGAAAAAAGCTATCAGTAAATGCTTTCCCATTAAATCTTGGAATGGTTTTCTATATATATTCAATGTTTCTTGAACTTCTTTTATAACAGTTTAATTCCATATTCTGTCATGATGCTGCATAAAAGACTGGTTGCCTACAATAGTTAGTTTTTATTATTATTAAAGATTTTCTTGGTTTACAAAAGTACATGTCTTGTCTCTTTTTACAAGTTGTACAGTCTTTTCTACAGATCATTTACCTTTGTTATGAGATATTAGTGTTGAGAACAGTATAAGGTCAGGAAGAAGAGCGGAGAGAGGAGGGGTGGTGGTGAAATTTCTATTTTTTTACAGTGTATGTGCGGGGTTTTGTGTCAGCATCAACTAGATGGGTTATCTTTCTATTCACTTGTTACTTTTCCTTGGTAGTGAGAGACTTTGGAGGCCCAGGGTCTGTGATTAGTTGCAATGGGGTGTGTTTGCATGGGGGGCGGCTTGCTGGGTCAAGTAAGCCAGGCTGATTTGTATTGCTGTTGGTGGGTTCTTCTTGTCTTGCTGGGCTATGTATGTGATGAAGTGGAGCCATATCGGGGTGAAGGCGCCCTCTTCTATTTGTCCCCGTGTCAGTTCCAGTTTATTGGTTAGCTTTTCTAGCAAGGCTGTTTCCCATATGATTTGGTACCACTGGTCCATGTTCACCCCGACAGGTCTCTCCAGTGTCTGGCTATGAGGCTTCTAGCTGCTGAGAGTAGGTGGGTAAAATGTGTATAATGTCATTATGGTCTTGGAAGGTGTTCTGTAGTGCCAGTTCTGGGTTGAGTTCTAAAACTGGTTTAGTTATCTGGCATATTTCTTGTAGGACTGCTGTCCAGAAGAGTTGGATTTGGGGGCGTTCCCACCACATGTGGAGGTATGTGCCTGTGGAGCTGCAATCTCTCCAACATTTTGGTGAGGTTCCTGGGCATATCAGCGCCTGTTTCCATAGTGTTAAGTACCACCTGTAGGTGAGTTTCAGGGTGAGTTCCCTTCTTTTGGCTGAGATGGACTAAAAGGGAGATTTAGACCACATTCTAGTCCATTGGGTGGGGTTAATTAAATAGTGGATTATCCAGGTCCTGTCTTCCATTGCAGCAAAGTTACATGCAAAAATACATAAGTAGTTCATTATAAGAAGTAGAAATATAAGAAGAAATGGGCAGAAGGAGAAATTTCAGCAGGCCCTGTAGTTCTGATATTTTAAATGGTAGCAGGAAGTATCCACAGAAAGCATCAAGATAACACTAATTTATTCTACTAGACTCCACTGATCTTATGCTTTTCTCTACTTTACCATGTATAAAAATACTAATACAGAAGATTGAGTTCCAGTTCAGTTGTTCAAAACAGACTACACATCACCAACTATGACTAGTCATCATGCTCCTATTATTGTATGGAAATAAGTACCAGTCCTTAAAACAAATAAAAGTGCAGTCAACTGTTTTAGTCATGGAAATCACAGCTGAGTTGTCATAGTTTATCTGAATATAGGCCTAAATTCATATATATTCCACACAGAGAATAGGATGGATTATTTGCAACAGGTCCAATTCTGATCATGAGAGCTGAAAGTTATAGTATAACCACTATCCTTTTCCTTTGCAAACCAATACTGAGAATCGTAAAGCTGTTTTCAAAACCAGGACTGTACATTATTTTTCCATTCTGCACTATACTTTGATCTGCATGCACATGAAAGCATCTGCATTGTAAACTATGGAGGCTTTTTCCTTCTATAATGAAGTAACTATTTTTCAGAATTTTCTATTCAGAGACATGTCCTTTTCCAGTTTCTAAACACACCAGTCATTTTTCAGAAGTTTGGAATATAGCTAAATATATTAATGACCGAACTTTGCAGCACATACAAAATATTTTGGTATACTGAAAACAATTTATTTTAAACAAGGGGTAGTTCTCGTAATCTATGCCATATTTGTTCAATACTGTAAGCCATTTACATGGTACAACGCAAAACAAATGTTGATTCTATTCAGCCCAAAATGAAACAAGGTATTTATTGAGATTAGAAACTAGAAAATCATGTTGTTTGTTTTTATTAAATTTTCTGTTTTACAATTTCAAATACTCATTTTAAATCCTTAAGATATCAGTGACTTCCGTTCTTCTCTTTCCATGGTTCATTTTACATATCTTAAATCCCTGCATATTTTACAAAAACTATACCAATCAGTATTCCATTATTGCATCCTTCAAGACTTATTTACACTGTTGAATTTATCTTAATGCTGCCAGCGTTTTCAGCTGTAAAGAATTATTTTACATATATTCAATAAACGTTTAGAAAATCATTTTGACCTTAACCAGTGCTGAGCATCAATACATTCAGGTATAGTTACGTAAAGTGTTCAGACTCACTCTTGCCAAACTGCATCCAAATGAAACAAAAATCACTGGAAAATTTCTCTCATTAACTTTCACAGTTCTTACATTTCTATCCTCCAGATTCTTCTTCACATGTAACTGATTTCTTTTTCAAGCTGTAAGTCATTGTTGTTCTCCCCAAACATAAATGCAACACTAAAACTTCAGACAAAAAAAAACCTCAAGCCAGAATGTTGAACCAAGGATATCACCTGTAGAAAACCACTAAATAGCAGTACATTAATGTACTGAAAATGACAACTCAACTCTGATAACACTGACTTAACCATCCACTTCTGAGGGTATATACACAATCCAACTCCAGCAAGGTACCCTCAATTCTGCATTCCAAATGAAGAGAAAAATATTGATACCTGTAACATTCAGAGATTTTCCATTTGTTTTGATGTTCAGCCTACTAAAGCAAGATTAATTCTGAACCTTTTTAGGCCCTTTAAAAAGCAGCTCAATTCTGCAAAAACCTCAAGGCTCCAAGCAAAACACTGTATTTACAATAAATTCCTTATGTCACAATACCAAATACATACATATCCTATTCCCCCGCTCCCCTCCCATGAGCAAGATCAACAGGAAATGTATTGAACTAGCACTACAGAGAACAGGGACCTAAGTGAAAGCATAAAAATGTTACTGGACCCCATGTGAAAAGAAATAGTTGCGAAGTTCAGAGCTACCAGGGGATGGGAAGGTGGAGAGAATTAAAGAGCTTCCAGGTATGAAACCTATTAAGAAAGGTAGCTTGGAGGATTAACCCTGTTATCCTCCGAAATATATTGCAGTGGAGAAGCCCGTATTCTTCATAGGCTGCAATGCTATGGAAGAAGAGAAAGTTAAAGAACTCCAGTTACCTCCTGAAGCCCTTGCCTGCTCAGAGATCATGGGTAATTAAATACGGCTCCTTGGATTTTATAATGCTAGTGCAATTAATATAAGACTTTGTACAAGAACACTAGCACCATGATGCCTCATGTTTTTCAAGGTGAATCTGAATAGGGTTACTGCTTTTCCACCTCTCAGCAGCTCTATAAAGATTGATATACTATGACGATCAAGCACTATTTCACACACCAGACCATGCCCTACCAGCCTAGGTCTCTCAACTTGCTAATGGAAAGTAACCATGTCCAAATAATACCGAATTGATACAAGAAGCAACCATGCAAGTTCTATACTCTAAGAACAAAGTACTGCAGCACCCAAATTTCAAAGATGCTTACAACTACCTCTGTACTGATCAGATACAGTACAGGCAGGTCTATCAAGATGCAAAAATGTTGTCTAGAACCAAATAAAGCTGATCAACCAGTAAAGATAATAACAAGTGGAAAGATATTTCAGATATAAGCAATTATTCATGTTAGTGATATCCCTAACAGTAGGAGTACAAGCTGATATCCCTAATAGTAGGAACATATGCTAGTTTCCAAACTCTACGGTAAATTAAAGGTAAAGGTACCCCTGCCCATACGGGCCAGTCGTGACCGACTCTAGGGTTGCGCGCTCATCTCGCTCAAGAGGCCGGGAGCCGGCGCCGTCCGAAGACACTTCCGGGTCAAGTGGCCAGCATGACGAAGCTGCAACTGACGAGCCAGCACCAGTGCCACACACGGAAACGCCGTTTACCTTCCCGCTATAAAGCGGTACCTATTTATCTACTTGCACTTAGGGGTGCTTTTGAACTGCTAGGTGGGCAGGAGCTGGGGACAAACAACGGGAACTCACCCCGCTGTGGGGATTCGAACCGCCGACCTTACGATCAGCAAGTCCTAGGCACTGAGGTTTTACCTACAGCGCCACCCTACTACCCACAGCGCCACCTACTCTACTGTACTTACAATCAAATGAGTTAAGTTTTGCCATTGCCGTAAGCAATAAAGAGGGAGTGAAATTTAAGGGAGGATCTGTTTCTATCAATACTGATGGCTAAAACTTCCTGCAAGTTCAAGCACAACAGCATGTTCTTCCCCAGAAACCTTAGAGGAGGAAAAACGTTGAGAGTAACTGTTGTGAAAATCATGAAATTAGTGGATTAAAAGCAGGTAAGAGTTAACATGGGACGTGGGTGGTGCTGTGGGTTAAACCACAGAGCCTAGGACTTGCCGATCAGAAGGTCAGCAGTTTTAATCCCCGTGACGGGGTGAGCTCCCGTTGCTCGGTCCCTGCTCCTGCCAACCTAACAGTTCAAAAGCACGTCAAAGTGCAAGTAGATAAATAGGTACCGCTCCAGCGGGAAGGTAAACGGCATTTCCATGCGCTGCTCTGGTTCGCCAGAAGTGGTTTAGTCATGCTGGCCACATGACCCGGAAGCTGTACGCCAGCTCCCTCGGCCAATAAAGCGAGATGAGCGCTGCAACCCCAGAGTCAGTCACGACTGGACCTAATGGTCAGGGGTCCCTTTACCTTTAAGAGTTAACATACAAAGCTGAAAATTCACTAATATGACTGGCTGAAGTAAGTGCCAAAGCAACAATATTGTAGGGTCACAATTTGTACCCTATCTTAACCATAGGTTCCAAGAGTTTACTTATGACTGATGGAAGAGCAAACTCCAGGTGTGCTACTCAAATTAAATATGACAAGAAAGTTTTTCACTATGGCATATCAACCACAGCATCTTGTCCAGAGGCAAATGGGAAGCCCAACCTGCCAGTGCATGTACTTTGATCAAAGATCAAGATGATTCACTACTAAGTACTATACATAGAGGCACCCTAGGAGGAAAATAATCAAGAAATCCAGAGAGAGAGAGCAGTTTGCACTTAGATAAGCAAACCTTGTGGGTGGAAAGTTTTCAAGCATTAATAAGTATATCCACACTCCCCTCCACCAAACATGAAAGGTGGAGAAATAAGAAGTGAGAGGTGTATTGAAAATAATGGACTTGAAAGAGAAGTGCTTAACTCCAATGGTTACATGACATGACCCAAGAGGTGATGTAGGTGACACCAATAAGGTGACATGGGCAGGGCCATTTGGTTTTATCCCATCCTCTCTTGCAAAGGTGTGGACACTAAAGCATTGCAGTTACATACTTAGTGCCTAAACAAACTGAAAAGTGTCCAATCTTCATTTAGAAGGGATCCCTGCTGTCACAATTTTGAGTGTGTGTTAATGTCACAATAACCATACATTGCTCAGAAGTAAACCGACTAAATTTCATGGGGCTGGCTCCCAGATAGGACCAGAGCCTGAATTGTTTAAAGGTGCCAAACTGAACTGCTAAAAAAGGTCACGCCCTAAACTTTCAACCCTACTGATAATATAATCCTCACCCCAATGTATTCACTTCTTTGCCTTTCCAAAACATGGAGGGATAATAAATGGACTAGGATGTAGGAGACCAGCGTTAAAATCACCACACAACTATGAAGCTCCCTGGGTGACCTTGGGCTACTCACTATCAGCCTATGTCTCAGTCATAAGGATAACACATGGAGGAGGAGAATCATAAATTCCAGCATAAGTTCCTGATAGGACAGAAATAAAGTTGTTTTTATTCAAGGAGATATATCTTCAAAGGAGAAATTACAAACTCAATGCAACCAACTACTGTAGAGCCAGATGCCATTTCCCAAATCATAATCATTTGAAAGTAACCTTGTATTTGCTATCAAGGGAGATTTAGCGGCCATGGAATTAGAAATAACAAAGAAGGAAGGTTCCATAGCTTCAGATCTAGAAAAAAAAATCTCAATGCCAAGATATAAAAAGTAAAATATCTCAATGCCAAAAATTTAAAGCTAATCATCTTAAAAGTGGAAGGCTTGCATGACAACTCAGAGGACAGATGGTAAGTCTTTGAAGAAGTGGGCCCTGTAGCTTGTATGAACAACACAGAATGAGTGTCCGTCAGAAGAGAGTGCGAGAGGGTGTTGAACACAAAGAAAGTGCGACCACATGATAGCCTAAAAGCATTTGTCCAATAAACGTTAAGCTTTCTGGGTGAGTTTGACCATTCTTACTTGTGTCAACAACAGGATCCTCTCCCAAGCAGATGCCATGTAAATGACTCTGAGAATTTACTACTGCATTTGCAGCATGTCTTAGAACTGATTTTGTAAGTTGCTGTGAGAGCCCTTCTGGCTAAATGGCAGGGTATAAACGATGAAAACAATTAATAAAAAATACATAATTTCTAAAGTAAGGTTTCAATTATTACAGAAGCAAAATGAAAGCCACTATGTTGATGAAAAGGTGAACTAAGAGATTCAAACACCACAACAGACTTACAGAGCTCCCAAAGAGAGGTCCCTTTCTGATGCTATTTCCTGTGTGGTCAGGAAGAAACTAAAGCGGAAATCACAGCCTCCGATCCCCATGAGGGAGTTTACTGCATGATTGGTAGGCAATGCTCCTAATTTCTGAGAGCTATTTAGGTTCCAATGGCAATCTGTACAGGTGTATTCCTACATATAGGACTGCACAAAGCCAATTAGTATTTGGATTAAAATATAGTATGACAGAACCTATAGGGTAACAATTTAAAAAGGTAGAATGTCAAAACACCCTTAAAATTATTGTAGTCAAATCTGTAATGTTTTTATTATATATTTCTCTAGTGGAGACTGGTCTGTTAGGGCTAATGGTCCTTTCCTGGTCCTGCCTACCTGCTTACTTGCCTCCAATCAGAAAGGTGGCCCTGCCTGTCAGTTTCCTCCTCCTTACTCTCAGTGTTGCCCTTCTAGAACACAGCTGGGGGGAGGGTGGGAAGAATTAGTTGGCTCTGCCCTTCATTGGCTCTGGCTCCACCTACTGTGGGGACAGCCAGGCTTCTGTCCTACCAGTCCCAATGGGCACCAGCAACTACTTTATTTCTCATGCTTCATGCTCAAATTCATATTCTGAAATAAGTAATCATATACCAATTATACTACACTCCATTTGACCATTTGAGCTGCTGTTGGAAGGAAGAAGAGGCTCGGCATCTGTGAACGGAAGACCTACCTTCTTTTGGCAGAACTTGTGTAGATGCTACAATAATAATAATAATAATAATAATAATAATAATAATAAATTTTTATTTATACCCCGCCCTCCCCAGCCAAGACCGGGCTCAGGGAGGCTAACAACCAATAATAAAAACAAGTTGATTAAAATACAATTTAAAAGATTAAGATACAATATTAAAACAATTAGGAAGCAATCTCATCACAGGAGGAGAAAGGAAAAAGAAAAAGGGGAAGGGGAAGGGAATCAAACTGATTCTGAGCCAAAGGCCAGGTGGAACAACTCTGTCTTACAGGCCCTGCAGAAAGAGATCAGATCCCGCAGGGCCCTGGTCTCAAGAGACAGAGCGTTCCACCAGGCCGGAGCCAGTGTTGAGAAGGCCCTGGCTCTGGTTGAGGCTAATCTAACTTCCATAGGGCCCGGGACCTCTAGGGTGTTGCTATATATGGACCTTAAGGTCCTCCGTGGGGCATACCAGGAGAGGCGATCCCGTAGGTACGAGGGTCCTAGGCCATGAAGGGCTTTAAAGGTCAAAACCAGCACCTTAAATCTGACCCTGTACTCCACCGGGAGCCAATGCAGCTGGAAAAGCACTGGGTGAATATGTTCCCATGGCAGAGACCCTGTGAGGAGCCTCGCTGCAGCATTCTGCACCTGCTGGAGTTTCTGGGACAGCCTTGGCTGTTGTTGTAACCTGCGCCTCCATGGAAAGGGAGGCGTCAAGGATTACACCCAAACTCTTAACGCAAGGCAATGGCACTAATTGGGACCCCGCAAGAGAAGGGAGTTGGTCCCTCATCCCCATACTATCCAGACCCAGCCAGAGGACCTCTGTCTTCGAAGGATTTAGTTTCAATCTGCTCCCACGAAACCATCCAGCCACAGCTTCCAAACATCTGGTCAGTGTGTCAGGGATCGAGTCAGTATGGCCATCCATCAGCAGATAGAGCTGAGTGTCATCAGCATATTGGTGACAACCCAGCCCAAAGCTCCGGATAATCTGGGCAAGGGGGCGCATAAAGATGTTAAAAAGCATCGGGGAGAGGATTGCGCCCTGCGGCACTCCACACACCAAGGGGTGGTGCGACAACTCCCTCCCCAGTGCCACCCTCTCTCCCTGACCAGAGATAAAAGAGCACAGCCATTTATGGACTATGCCCTGTATCCCCACATCGGCGAGGCGGTGGTCCAAAAGATCATGATCGACCATGTCAAAGGCTGCTGAGAAATCTAAAAGAATCAGCAGTCCCGACCCCCCTCGATCCAGTTGTCTGCGGAGATCATCTGTTAGGGCGACCAGAGCCGTCTCGGTCGCAAAACCAGGACGGAATCCGGACTGAAATGGATCTAAAGCCGATGTTTCGTCCAGAAACCTACTGAGCTGTTCAGCAACTGCTCTCTCAATTACCTTACCCAGATATGGGAGATTTGAAACTGGGCGGTAATTGGATAGATCTAAAGGATCTAGTGAAGTTTTCTTTAAGAGCGGACACACCATTGCTTCCTTCAGCTCCCCTGGGAATATCCCTGTGTCAAGGGACAAATTGATAATTTCAACTAGGGGGGTCCCCGCGATATCTGGGCACGCTCTAATCAGCCAAGACGGGCACAGATCGAGGAGGCAGGCGGTGGGCCTACCAGCTTGGAGGAGTCTATCCACATCAGCAGGGAGTATCCAATCAAAATGTTCTAACACTGGACCCGAAGACAGTCGAGGGGCCTCCAGTTCTGTCACTGTATCTAAATTGGCAGGGAGGTCATGGCAGAGCAACAGGACTTTCTCCGCAAAAAAGCTCGCAATTGCCTCACAGCTGTGGGTCGAATATGTGCTTAAATTTGGTTGTCCTCCTAAGGACGTTATTGACCTAATTATTCTAAAAAGTTGTGCTGGGCAAGAGCTAGCAGATGCAATGGAAGCTGCGAAGTGAGATTTCTTAGCAGCTTTCACAGCCATCTCATAGGCTTTCATAACTGTCCTATAAGATGTTCTTGAAGCTCCCTCACGAGTCCATCGCCATATTCGCTCTAGCCATCTGAGATCCCGCTTCATTTTCCGGAGCTCCTCAATAAACCAAGGGGCCTGGTTTTGATGGGGTTGCAGAGGGCGCTTAGGCGCAATCTCATCGATAGCCACCAAGAGCTGGTTATTCCAGTCCTCAACAAGGTCATCTAATGAGTCGCCAGGAGGAGCAGGGTCCCTCAAGGCCAGACGGAATCTATCAGGATCCATCATTCTTTGCGGGCGAGCCCAAATAGGCTCACCACCCAAGCAGGGGAGGAGCTGGAAGTCAATCTTGGCTTTCAGAGCGTAGTGATCAGACTATGGCACTTCCACAGGGGGGAGCATAATCACATCTATGCCAGCACCAAAGATCAAATCCAGTGTGTGGCCTGCTTGATGGGTCGGGCCCATAACAAACTGGGAGAGCCCCAGTGTTGCCATGGAAGTCACTAGGTCCAGAGCCTGTGAAGAGGGGGCGGCATTGGCATGGACGTTGAAGGTTTGGAAACTCCAAAGCCCAGCCTGCCGCCACCTCCAGCAGGTCTGACAGGGTGGCTGCCGGTGCGCTAGGTGGTCGGTACACCAGCCAGACACTAAGTTCTCCTTGGTGCCCCAAACAAGACCAACACATTCAATGCCGGAGATCGCCAGTGGTGCCAGAGCCCTGAAAAAGCAATCCTTCCGGATTAATAACGCTACTCCTCCCCCCCGACCCACAGTCCACGATTGATGGAGGACAGAGAAACCTGGAGGTGTTATCTCATGTAGGGAGATTACTTCGCCTTCCTGTACCCAGGTCTCTGTCATGCAAGCCAGGTCAATCCCCTGCGAAACAAAAAAGTCACGCATGGTGGCGGTTTTATTGCCTATGGACCTGCCATTGCACAACACCAATGACGGAGGTTGGTAATCCCTGCTCGCCCTACCCTTGTCCTTTGGGAAGGGGCGTAGACTGGAAGGGGTTTGAGCATCACTGCATCTCAAAATATAGTGATATTTAGCCCCACCACCATTCTTCCCTAGCCCTTCAATAGTGGGAGTCCCAGACCCCATACTAGCCTCCCCAATAGAGGGGTAAGATCTCCTCAATAACAAGTCATCTCATCTCTGGGCCAGGACTCTTGGGTCGGAATGGTATGGGGAAGAGGTGAAAGTTTGATAGGGTAATTATCCCTAGAAGATAAAACCCAACCAACCGCACCCTGAGCAAAGAAGGTGTTCAGTTCCTCTGCCAATGAGGCATCAGTCTTAACCATGTTCCTTGTATTGCCCTTGTAGTTGGTTAGGTGCTGCAGTCGTTGCCACACTTGTTTCATGATGTTATCAGCTAAGTAATTTTCCACCTTAAGCTTATACTGTTGTTTTGCTGCCTTAATGCCTTTTTTGAGATTTATTCTCACCTCTCTGTATATGTCTATATTCCCTGTCTTAAAGGCAGAATCCCAGATTTTCAGGAGTCCTCTTACTTCAGCAGTCATCCATGGTTTACAGTTCCCATAGAGTCTAATGCATCTCTGCGATGTTAGATGCACACTTTAATATAGGAGAGTATAGCATCTGTGTATCTATGCAGATCTTGATGTTCAAACACGCTCCAATCAGTGCTCTCAAAACAATCCTGGAGCTGACTAAGAGCACCCTCTGGCCAAATTCTAACTGTTTTTATAACTGACTGAATTCTTCTCCTGAGAGGGATGTACTTCAGACATAGAAAAACTGAAGAATGGTTGGATGAGCCTAAGTGGGGGGAGGGGATTGCCCTGTATGCCTGTTTGAAATTGGAATACGCGAGATCTAGAATATTCTGTCCTCTAGTGGGAAATTTCACAAACTGTTCAAACTTAGGAAAAACCGTCTTTAGGCAGATTTGATTGAAGTCCCCTGCCACAACAACGGCGCCCTTTGGGTGGATATGCTGCTGCTTGGAGATGACGTCATATAGCTTAGAAAGTGCTGCACCGATATTAGCATCGGATGGAATATAAACAGCTATAATAATTATGACAGTTACTTCTCTAGGCAAATAAAATGGCCGACATGTAACTGCCATCAATTCTAGATCTGGGGAGCAATACTTGTAAGCTACTTTGCTGTTAACGCACCAACCATTGTGTATGTAAATACAGACTCCTCCGCCCCTAGCTTTACCAGAATTATCATTTCTATCAGAGCGATAAATTATTCGATTTATCAGCTCAACTGCCGCATCCGGTACTGCTGAATGTAGCCAAGTTTCTGTAATAATTACCACACAGCTCTCACAAAGAAGCTTGTTTGCTGCCATCAGCAGCTGCAGTTGGTCAATTTTGTGGACGAGAGATCTAGTGTTGGTCAGGAAGACACTTGGCAGTGCTGGTCTCGTGGGTCTTTCTCGAAGCCGGGTTAACAGACCAGCTCTGCAACCACGTTTTTGCTTTCGCTCTTTTCTCTTTCGCTTCTTTCGGCACTTCCCCCTCCCGTCGACAATCCATAGAGATCCTGAAGGTCTTACTATGCAGTTTGGTATACAGTGAGACCTTTGAAACTCTCTAGTTATCTCTATTTTTCTTGTGAGCCCGATGTTTACCAGTTTTGTGCGTGAGTAGGTGAGGTATTGGGAGCTCAGAGCCGCAGCGTATGAACGCGCCGCCATCTTGGAACAGAATTCCTGCCCATGACTGCCCATGTTGGTCTGCCGTAGTCGGGGGAAAATAAAAAATAAAAATAAAAAATTACTTCCAGTAGCACCTTAGAGACCAACTATCTGGAGGTATCTGGAGGTATCTGAAGAAGTATCTGAAAAAGTGTGCATGCACATGAAAGCTCATACCAATAACAAACTTAGTTGGTCTCTAAAGTGCTATTGGAAGGAATTTTTTTATTTTGCCCATACCTAAGGCTGAGTTTCCTCTCCCCCAACCTTTTATTGGCAAAGGTTGCGGACTACATTTGTGGAAGAAAAAATCTAAAAAATGGTACCATTTTTAGAATTACTGTACATTCATGGCAGAAACATAAGCATGTCAAAAAAGCAAACAAAAAACAAACCACCCACCAGTTTCAAGATACCCTACACAACTGATTTACAAATAAAGGGATAATGCATATGTAGGAAAATCAAGCTTCTTACCTTTTTATCTCTGGTCCTTACTTCCCCATAGAAATCTAGGGCTTCTTGTGCCTTCTGAAATCTTCCTCGATGTAACAAATATGCACAAATCATTACACCAGTTCGTCCCTTTCCAGCTTTACAGTGGATTGCTGCAACATGACTGCCATCTTCACTAAGCCATTGGTCAAGATCTTCACAAAAAGGTTTGATAAGCTCCAGCTGCGGCGGATTATGGTCTTCAAAAGGATACTGTGCAACTATAAAACAGAGTGTACTGATTAGTCAAGAGTCAGATTACTGTTAAATCTAACATATCAATATTAGATGTTTTAATCATTATAGGATTTACAGTATACAAATTACATAAGCAATCATCTATTAAAGGCTTGTGTAATTTGTCACATACCATGGCAAATGCAGCCCATCAGGCATTTATTATGACCTGCCAAGTGTTTGGGAATCCCAGTAAGGCAGCAAAAAATTAAGTCACACGTGGGCTACTATACGCTGTTCATGGCCTACACAGAGCTTGGTATGTCATAATTTGGTCGTGGAATGAAACAGAGCCAGCCAAAAATCAGTAATTTATATTATCAAAAATTTATAGAGAGACTGCAGTACATAGAGCAGCCTGTTATAGCCATACTGTTATACCCAAAAAGTCTTCACTACCGTTTAACACAGGGTGGGGTGGGGCTCCTTTTTGGCTGGGTATGCCAGATTTTTATCTTCCTCCATTCCGCGGGTCAACTTGACAGGTGGGCAGGACCCACAAGTAATCGTTTGATGTCATAATGACATCAGGTGACTGACACCTGAGAAAACACAGTGCTTTATGCACAGACATTGTACTTAGTATCCATACATGAGAATGTCAGTCCTTGCCAAGTACAAGTCTCTTCCGAATAAATTTTGAATGATATAGAACAGGAAAAATTGATTCATTGAAAAGATAAATTCCTTTCCTAATCATTATTTACTGTCTGGGGCCAACACAGAAATTACTGGATATCAAATTAACAGGAAATCTGTGGCTTGCTACATTAGCAACATCCCTCTCTAATCACTTGCAATCCATTTTGCTTCTTAGTTTAGAAGAAATAATATGAAAGAACAGGCATACCTCTGCAGTTAAATTTGGCGGTGTCATAATGTCTTTCAGCACATCTGAAATAAAAGTTGCAATACATTAACTACAAGTTCAACAAAACTACTCACCAGGGAGAAAATTTATCATTTTCAAATACATTTTTAACTAATACTATATCCATATTAGAAACAACAGTTCCATTAAGCTTAATATATATGTTTAGCCAGAAGTTTCAGATGTTCTTCAAGCCATATAAATAAATATGTGGTGCTTGTAAGTCCACAGATATGGAAGGGAGGGTGAGTCTGTAACAGTGAGGAATCAGACCTGGATCAGAGAGAACCAAATCCACATTTCCATGCTCTCATGAAGCTCAATGGGTGACCTTCACACTCTGTCAGACCACCAACTCCTGGCCTAATAAGCCTACTCCAAAAAGTTGTTATGAAGACAGATTTCGATGGAGGTTCCCTTTCTATTATATTGCCATATGACATTTTAGAAGATTCCTTTATTTAGTGAAATTTTCCTTTTTTTCTTTCCTACAGTTTTGGGGATCAATTCTATCCCTACTGGAATGACTGAGAAAACTGAAAACCATACACAGATGTTCCTGTGGGTCTATGTGACCCTGCAGACTGCTATGTATTAGGTATTCATTATGTCTACAGATACTTAGCACAAAACTAGTTCTTTAATTTCTTGTAAAAGAGGACCATAGAGGGTAAAAACAATACTTTCAAGATAGACAACTTTTTCAATTTGCTTAAGATCACTACAAATGGTACTGTGAATTTAATAGTACCCCATAGGTTTACAAAACCCAATGTATATATTTGGTCCCCAAAAACTAAATGCTGTATTCCGTCCTCCAACCACAATCAACAGGCTGCTGGTAAACTGCTTTATAATGGTAACATTCTCAACTGGCCAGCAAGCTATTTCTGAATTTTAGATTGAAATCTGCCCTGGTGAACAGCACATTTTTGAGAGTGCTGGGAGCACCAATTATGGCAGTCATGGAAGGAGCATCGCATAACACATTAGACAGACAACACCACCCCTGACATGCTCATCACGGGAAGTCAGCTATAAGCTGCTGGTCCTGATTCCTGATTCTGGAGACCACATACACAGAGAAAGAGAGAGATGCTGTTGCTGTTTAGTAACAGGGAGCATTTCTCACTACCGGTGGGGGGGGGGTGAGGTAGGCACACTAATCACTTTAAAGATACCTGCACATTTTGCTCCACATTTTTTCCTCTAGGAGGGCTAGACTTTTTTAAAAAAAGAAAGCTCAGAGTCTGGGACACCTACTGGGTTGCTGATCCCTGTGCTAGATCAATACCACAGCTGTCATGAAGCCAGTTACTGAAAAGTGTGCAATTTCTTCTAAAGCTAATATGGTTGGAGTTGTAAAAAACGCTTCCATTGCAAGTTGTATATATTACATTTAAGGAAGCCTATGAAATGCAACATTTTGAATCTACCATGGAGTTTTTAAAAAGGTATTTAAAAGTTCACCATGTACAGTATCCAAGTGACAGTCCTAAGTACCACATAGGTAAAACATTTGAAGCCAGTAGAAATAGGTGAAGTTAAAACAAAAAGAAGCTCAGCAAATCAAAATACCAAGCAGATTATTCCACCAAATTGAATTACTATTAATGAGTAACATTCTGGAGAAGTAACAGATATTACAGACTTGAACAATAACATGAACCTGTAACACAAAAAAGGAAGAAAGCTTTGCCACTGATATTCTTAGTTAAAACCAATCATTTTGCAGAATTTGGATGTCACTGTGATTAGTTCTAGAGGGAAAGCTTTCAGTTTTCTCTGTGCATGCACAAACTAGGAAGACAGACAGGAACAGTACAAGTCTGAGGCTTGCATAGGCTTATTTCTGTAACATAGGGTGGAAAACGTTTTTGGCCCAATGGGCCAGCTCTTTAGATGACCCCAAACTGCCAACTAACTTTGACGGAGGGGCATGACAATCAACTTGTCAATCTGATCTCATTATGACAAAAGATGGGTGACAGGTAGGTTGTCATGCCCACATAATGTAGCTGGATAGTACTTCTCAAGTGCCCGACAACCAGCTGTTTGTCAGGCACCTGAGAACTGCATCATAAGCAGCTTTGCTGCTCCTGTAGCACCGAGTGGTTTGCATTGAAACTGCTGCTAAAACTGAGCTTTCCCCCTCTATTTTACTAGCTGTTTCAATGGAAACCACTTGACACTATTAGAACAAAACTGAGACATGTTGGTCTGATCATATTACATCTGGGTTGAAAAAGTTTTATTGGGTCCTACTGAGTTCCCAGGCACAATTCAAATGATTTTGACCTTAGGCACTTCAGGGATCACTTTCTCCCATATGAATGTAAATTTATGTTGTTGTTTTTAATGGGCAACTGGTGGCTGCTGCTCTTTTTATCGGTTTTCTTTGCTCTAGCTGTTATATCAAGAAATGTTACATCATTTCTTTTATTAAAAACCCTAAACATTTAACAGCTTGAAAAACATTATAACTTTTTTAAAAATGGTAAACTATTCTGGATTTTAAAAAAAATCAACTGTTCAGTTGATTAAAAATCAAATTTGGAACATAAGTATCATGTATGGATGTAGTCATTCTTATATGTTTTTCTTTATATATATTTTTCAATTGATAAAAATGTTACTCATACATCTGTTTCTTTCGAGTTTACTATAAGTCCTAGGATCCTTGACATGAATTTTAACTATATAGCAAAATCTGAAAGAATTCAATATATAAAATGTGGCCTGAGAATAGCAAACTAAGGCTTTCCACAAAAAGTTTAATGAAACACATAACAATTTTGCTTCAATGTGACGATGTCATCAAATCAACAAAAGCTGCCTGAATAATTTCACTTTATCATAAGGTTACAAGCTGCAAGGTAGGCATTCTACCATGTTATTTAAAGCAGCCCAAGTACATTAAACTGCACCATACCACCACCCTTACAAAATAAGTTCACAATGCTTACATTCAGCATTTTTTCATGTTTAAGTCTGTTGAATATCTTTGAGATCAACCTCTCAAATAAAAAGGAACTTAACTTCCTCTGTTAGAAATATTTGGGTCAGTATATGTTAAGAAGTATACTTACAGATTGTATATCTTGTAATGGTTTTTATGTTTTGAATCCAAAAACCTTAAAGAAAAATACACACAAGTCACACAAACATATATTTGACATCATTATTTTACATAGTTGCTCGATAAGACATATCTATCTCCACCTAAATGTTGATATCAATTTTGATGTGTATGTAGTACCTACTATTGCTGCTGCCCTTAATTTGCACAAATGTGGGAAAGTGTGTGAAATTAAAATTGCAGTTTACTCCACAAAGCATTTTTACTGAGAAACTGAAGCAGATGTTGTTCTAAAGATGGCCTTATTGTTCTATGCAAGGGTAAGAATTAGTACTCTTTAATATTGGCATTTAATTTTAGATTTCATAGAATCTGCCTCAGAATAAGGGATTCAACCTCAATTTAGATGAGGAAAACTAAAGCAGCTAAATGAAAGTTAATCACAGACTACATTAATTGCCCAATTCCAAATAACTTGCAAAATAAATGCAACTGAGAAAGTGCAAGCCTTAATCTCATATAATCAATCCCTGCTCATTGCATAACCAATGAAAAACACTGCCTATTGTTCTATGCACACTTTCACTTTTGCACAATTCTCCAGTACTCTGCTCTCACAAAACAGGGAACAAAGCAAGGTCACAGTGAGGAAGCAAACAAGAATTTAGCAAGGGTCCAAACCATGGGTAGGCAAACTAAGGCCCGGGGGCCGTATCTGGCCCAATCACCTTCTAAATCCGGCCTGCGGATGGCCCAGGAATCAGCATGTTTCTACATGAGTAGAATGTGCCCTATTATTTAAAATGCATCTCTGGGTTATTTGTAGGGCCTGCCTAGTGTTTCTACATGAGTAGAATGTGTGCTTTTATTTAAAATGCATCTCTGGGTTATTTGTGGGGCATAGGAATTCGTTCATTTCCCCCCCCAAAAAAAAAAATATAGTTTGGGCCCCACCCGTTTTTAAAAACCGTGATACCTGCATATCACTTAAGTATCTGCTATTTCCTTGACCATTTCATGTTAAAAATATGACAAGAAACTCACTCTATGGTTTCAATAGCCAAATTTTCTCCCTCCCCCGCTCAACTGCAATTTTCACCAAGGAGTCTGATGAAGAGTTCTGGAGAACTTGAAAGCTTGCAAAATATTTTAATATAAGCTGTTTTTTGGTTGGTCTACTAAAGGTGTTAATAAAGGTTTTGTGCTAATATTTGCAATTTTCTTACCTTTACTTTTTGTGTAAAAAAAATTTTTAGAATGGTTTTTAAAAAGAATTAACTTATATGTGGCTATTCCTTTCTAAATATACAGAAGTGCTCCATTGTAAAGCTATTAGATAACCAGCATATCAAACCACAACTAACTAATAAAAATCTAGGGAACTGTATAGTAGCCACCAATATGAGGACATGCAAGCTCAGTAAGCTATCATGATGCTCTGCTCCATACATTTTTCTCACACAATCAACACCTAACCTTTATTGGCCAGGAACATTTTGTGTATATGATATGTGAAGGAGGTATGCGCTAGAGACTGTGGTAGGTAATGAGAAATTGGACGAAGGTGGAAACACCTGAACTACTTTGTGAAAGGTTGTAATTTTATGTACAGATGCAACTGCAACATCCAAAGAGTTCCAGGTGCTTATACATATGCCAGTGCAATGCATTTTCCTAACCCCCCCCCCATTTTTAACAGGTGAAAATGAAACGCCTATGTTGGAGATAGAGCATGAACATTCATATTTCAGAAATCATCAAATTCTCCTTTAACTCAATTGATCTCGTAGAAGCATCTACTTAGCTTAAAGATTAGTAACAGGACTTACATGCTTATATCCATATTTAATATTAGTCTAGCATGTAATATGATTCCCCCCCCCCCAAGAAAAGTGGGTTTTCTTTTAAAATAATGTTTTTATTAAATCATTGATCTTATTTACCCTGGTTTTAGATGAGTTTCACCTTTCAGCACTAAAATATGATACTTCTCTATCACCAGAACTTTGTGTAGCTGCCCTCCCGCAGCTTTTAGATTATAATGCTAAAATAAATTGTTATAGTCACCCTAGAAGTCATTTACGGTGGAAAATTTTGGGAGGGTAAATACTTGAATTACAGTTTCACAAAACAATGACAAAAAAAGGAACAAGACTATATAAAATCATCATGAGGTCATTCCTGTTCTGTCATCCCCCTCCCTTTCTTCCATCTACTGTACGTGTGTGAACTGCTATCTGTGGGCTGGCATGGAAGGAGAGGATTAGAAAAAAAAGTGAAGGGGATTGGGATTGGAATCTGTTAATGTTACACCTAATACGCAGATTTCACATACTAGCAGAGATTAAAATTAGAGAGGCAAACGTTCATTGAAGAGCTGGAGAATTAACAGCCAAACTTGTCAACTAATTTCTGCCTTACACAATATGGCTATTAAGTGCATAGATGAATTCAGAGGTACGAGATTTGCTGAACTGACACCAAACTGCAGAATTATACAAAAATAAAAATAGTAATGATGAATGCACTAGCTAGATTAAACATAACACTGATATATTGTCATGTAAAAAAGTAATACTTCAGTTAATTACCTTAAAACTTCAAATCTTAATATTTGCTTTTGTTTCAGATTTGGCAGAGAAAAACACACTGCATTGTAAAAGATACCAAAACATTGTTTTAGTTCTCATTTGAATAAAATATGTGATAATCTCAGAAATGGGGAAACCTGTGGAAGGGAACATACACAGGGATGTAACATTTTGTCCCCAAGAAATCTCATATTTATACATTTACTCCCAGATGACATTAAGATGCACAGACACAAATTCTTACCTCACAACGTCATCAATATTGTTTCTGTATACTCCTTCAAGTCTTTCTGCAGGAAAACCCATTGCAATTATATTTGGATAAATATCTGAATAGTCAAGTTAAGAGAAATATTTACAGAGTAACATTGTGAAATAGTACATAAAGTGTTAAATATTTCAAGTAAGTAACTATAGAGACTGGATTTAAGCAACCATTTCAGACACTTTCTATAGAGAAAAAGGTTCTAGTATTCCACCATCAGGGAAACAACTGTTTGGCAGGCTAAGAAGAACAGGCCTGGGAGTACAGAGGGGCACAGGCGGTGGTTTGCCAACCCATAGGAAAGGTCTCTGAGGGCCTTGGATTGCTCACATGTAATCTTAACAATTACTTGGAAGCAGAATGTTCATGTTTTCAATAGAGAGAAATTAATATCTACCATTTTGAAAGATCAAGCAGTGTAACAACAGTATTATATGTCATATAACTCACAATTTTATTCAGTCTACCCTTCAGCTTGAGGGTCAAGAAACTGTTTCATACCCGTGCAGCCCCTGTCATCAAAACAGCCACCATGGATCTGGTGATTTATGCATAGTTGACCACTAAGTTTGACTTAGTTGCTCTCTAGTGTTTCCTAGCTGCCAAGACACAGCCTTGCAAGGATCAGATTACTGAAGAGGTACAGAATCTCCACATCCAGGGCGCTTCCTTCCCTTCACCAGAACCTCCCAAGTTGCAAGCTTGCTCCAGTCAGACCATCTGTGGAGTACAAACAGAAGCAGTCTGTCCATTTGGGCTACTTCGGCAAGCTCTGAGTATTCAGAGATTGGGTAGCTGCATATGCTGCCAAGAGATATAGAACATCTCCTGTTCCTGTACCACAGCATCATATGGCTCCAAGCCTCTCACACACAACACGGGGGAGCAGAATGCAAGTCCTGGGAGCTTGAAAGCTGTCCTTCAGCTCTTTTGTATGCATGAAGGTACATATAAATCTGCATATAAACACAGGGAAAAGAAAATGTTCTGATTTGTTAAGATCTAGTCTCTACTCCAAAAGCCATCATCCTGTCTCTCACCAGAATAATTCACTCAAATCCAGCTCACACTATTTTATGTACTCCAAGTTTTACAATTTGTTAAACTCTCATTGTTATAAATATTTGTTCATAACTACAAAACTAGACTGACACTTGCCTTTCCATCATCTGCAAAATGATGCACCTGCTCAACAGATACCAGCTGTTATCTCCAGAACCTTCTGTATAGTAATATCCACTGAGCCATGATGCTCACTGGATTACCTTGGGTCAGTTATGGTCTCACCTACCTCACAGCCTAACCCACAGCATAGGGCTGTTGCAAAGATAAAATGGAAAGGGAGAGACCTGTGTAGGACACCTTGAGCTCATTGGTGTAAAGGCAGGATATAAATGTAACAAAAGAAAAACTTTTCCATGCATGCCACTCATTTTAAACTGATGACAGCAACTCATTTCATCCAATCAGAGAATTGTGATTATTATACATGGTAGGAAACAAAGCCAGGATCGTGAACCATATTTTGAAGTTGGCTTGTTTCCCAAAATCATAGTCAAGTCTAACCAAACAAAAGCAAAAACCTTCACTTGCACCTGCAAGTAAACAAAACAGGTAATTACAAACCAAAATAGCACTTATCCAAGTGGTAAGCATCCATGTTGTTTGGTTGATCATGCTAATTTTTTTAAATTTGCAACAATAATTCATATAGACACACACAAACTGTGTTATGTAAATAAACAAATGCACAAACACCTTGTCCTCAGAAGTATTTTTTTAAAAAAAAAATCTTCTACACAGAAATTCATTTCGTATGCTTGATAGAAATGAGATTCGTTTCAAGGTAAATGCAGAATTATCTGATTTTATCTTTTAAAAAAACAACCTGCACACTATCTTGTACACTAGTAACTTTTGTGTTGGAGTAATTTGCAAGACATCCAGAAAGAGAGTAAGTCTGTCTATTCTACACTTTTCACCAGATTATACATAATATGATTTTAAATCAGTCTTTTGCTGATTTCTGCACTTCATTGGGAACTTACGTAAAAGAAAGTGAAATCTTAATTCGACTGAAGCAATATACATGATCTAAGTACAGGTATCGTTCAAAAATAATGGTAAGCTACGTTCTGACATTAGCATGCCTGGGCCTTAGCCTTGCTGACATGGGATATCCCTCTCTCCCCTCCTGATGTAAGGTAGCCATGATGTTCCATTTAATCCAAACCAGCAAACATATGGTTTGCCCTTGCCCTACTAACTAGGAAAGAAGATCTAATTTTTAAGTGGGGTTGAGAATTTTATTTAAGTATAGTGTATACATATATATTAAAAAATAAAGCGAGGGTGGAGAAAGCACATGAGGCCAAGAGTCCAGTCAGGCTCATTTGCATAATTTCAACCATCACGGGCTATACACAGCCTACATTCCTCTTAAGTAAAACTACAGATAATTTTCTATAGGTTCTCAAACTGGATCTTTTTATAGCCATCTCATCCAGGAACTGAAATAGCATAAATTCAGCAAACAAACAGAAGCCTCACGTTAACATTAGATTGTCAGTAAGTACTGTAATAAAGAAGCAAAGTATCATATATTTAGCCTGATATACTGTACTCTATCAAATTACCTTTGCATAAGCACTTAAGCCTACTAAAAGGAAAGGAACCATTTTTCTTGCCTGAAATATGTTTCTCAGATGGCATGGTGGGCTATGCTACCCATTTTTGCTCAAAGACACAAAACACAGACCTTTCTCTGTTCCTTGCTCCTCCATCTCTTGACCAGTCTCTTTCATTACTCATATACAGAACAAATCACCAAAGCAATGCAGCACAGGAGAAAACCTAAGAACATAAGAAGAGTCTGTTGAATCAGGCCAATGGCCCATCTAATCCAGCATCCTGTTCTCACAGTAGCCAATCAGTTGCCGGGGGAAAACCAGAACATGTGCTGGACCTGAACACAAGCGTATTCTCCCCTTTTGTAGGTTCCAGCAACTAGTATTCAGAAGCATATTGCCTCCAACTGTGAAAGCAGAACAATCCTCCCTACATTCATTCATTCATTCAATTTATATAGCACCCTTCATTATAAGATCTCAGGGCAGTTCACAGAATTAAGCATTTATACAGCCTGCCAGTCATCCCCAAAATTCAAGGACCTACCATGTGTTCAATGCCTCTGAGAAACCCCTTTCAAGTGAGAGCAAGGGTTCCTTCTCTAGAGGTGCTAATATATGGTATGGTGAGATGCACTAAAGCTAAAAACCTCTCAGTGGGAACCATGCAACAGTTGCCTATTAAATAACCTGCTGGAGGACTTCCTCCCCAAAGCTGCCTTTGCTGAAGAACATTTATCAATTTTGTAATGCCTAATGAATGCTGTTGGTGTAGCCTGCACAGCCACTCTGCATACCTTGCAAAAAGGCGCATTTGCTGAAAAAAGCTGCTGAAGTTGTCAGGGTTGAATATGCTGAGATGTTCTGGCACAAATAACTTCAGTGATTCATAAGCTAATGTGATGCACACTTTAATCCACCTAACTAAGGTGTAGCTTCTTACTTTCTATCCCAAGGTGTTAGGGTGGAAAGAGTTTGTTTGCCTCAGTAGTTTGTTCTATTAACGTATGCTCTAATAGCTCTTCACACATCTAAAGAATGCCAAGCCTACTCATGGAGAAGTGGGATAAAACTCTGGCAATATCAATTCTTCTTGTTGCTGCAAAATTGAATTTATTTTAGGCATGTCCTTAGAACCACCCTGCCTGAATGAAAATACATACAGATGTTTTGCTACTGAGAGCTGATACATCTTAAACTCTAGAAGCAGGAGAGACAGGGTACAGCTAAACAACTTTCTCTTCAGAGAAGCTGAGTGAAACGAAACAAACAAGAAATCAGATTGTCTGAAAGGTTAGGAACAATAAATTAATATTGAAAAGTCCTGCACACATCAAGAGACTGCCAACCATTCTCAGAAGGTTAGGATGTGACCATGTGGAGATTCAACAAACTTTGTGTAGGGTATTATTTGCAAAAACTGCAGATACTACCACCAATCTGCAGAGTAAGTTATAATGTTAGATGGAACAGGTAATTTAGAGTAACCTTTCCCAACCCTATGTCCCCATATGTTGTTGAGACTACAATTCCCATCATCCCTGACCACTGGGCCATGCTGGATGAAGCTGATGGGAGTCATAGTCCAACAACACCTGGGGGACTCAAGGCTGGGAAAGTCTATGTCAGAGAATATGAAAGCAAGGAAAACATAGCCTTTTATTCACCTTGCTCTGGTGGACACTCGCCCTGTCACTTTGGCTGAAAAAAGTTAAAGAAAGCCTCTGACTGCCTAAACTGTTTGGTTCCCAAAGCAAACCTCAAAGCTCTTCACACTGCCAGACAATACCATCCCCTTTCCAAGGCTGGAAAGCAACAGGTTGTAAGGACAAGCTCCTGCTCCTGCTGAAAATGGAAGCATGTTTATGAGATGAATGACAAATTTGTGCAAAGAACAACCACCATGACAGACTGAAGTGATGACAACTAGGGGTTTAAAAAAACCAATCTGAGAAACAACAAAGAGACACAGATTTTAACAACTCAAATGGCAGCTTCTGCAATGCTGACAAGGTAGTATGAAGATGCTGCAGGTATCCCAGCATTCTTTAAGTGCAGTTGACCTTCTTTACACTGTCTAGGAAGACTGATCATGCAGAATGATAAATGCAGAGCATGGAAGGATACCTGGATGACAGAACTGTACCTACCACTTTAGGTGGGTGGCCTTTAGGAGCCTTCTATTCAACTTCCAGGCAGAGACATACTGCCAAGGCAGACTGGAATGCAGAAGCATACCTTGAGACATGTTCTTCTCAATAGTGGCATTGGTGGAAAAGTGAAAAGGAGACCTGATGGCTATGGTGACTGCAGAGTAGTGGTCTAGAATTGTGCCTGCTTAGAGAGTGTTAAGTTTTCTTAACTATACAGGTAACTCACAACTTACGTGCATTTAACTTGCACGCATTCAGCTTTACATAGTAGGCAATTCTTTATTTTTAGAAAATTGAAAAGGAGGCAGAAAGAGGGCAGGTGTCCAGGAAAATATTACTTTGGCAATCCCACCCACCACTGAACCCAAAATGTGTTTTGACTATATGAGATTTTGGCTTTATGCACTATCCCTGGAATGTAACCCCCGTGTAAGTTGAGTCACCTGTATAGGATTCACTCCTTTGCAATCAGCACTAAGCTCTCCCTGATAAAGAGGCATGGAACCTGACAGATATTTGACTACTTGCTGAAGAACCCATTAAGCACTGCACTGCAGGGTCACCTGAAAACTTCAGAATTCTACTGAAAGTATAAGCCAACTGCACTGTTTAGGCAACTAGAAGTGAAAGTGCACAGATGAAGTCTTGAGTCAGATAAGCAATCAGCACTGGAAGAAATTCTGAAAGTTGAGCACTTGATGAAAGTAATGTTCTAGCACAATTGTCTTCAGAAGCCTATCAGAGTTCCTTGTGCTCTGGCATTGGCAGAAAAGACAACACACTTCATGGAATCCACGAACGGTGGGGAGTTCCCTTCCTTGACAGCCTCTATTATTATCTTGAGGCTTCACATGTGTTTACATACTTAAACAAAGAAAATGGAATAAATACTCCAAAACATTTCTGGCTCAGTACCTGAACTACAACCAGAATACTGGAATAGATATATCTGCTCAGCATCCTGCAATCAGAGGAGAAAGAGAACCACTAATGGGCAAAAGAAAATTTTGGTAACAAAGCCCCACTTTAAAGTCAGTGAAAGAAAGTAGTATCTTCTCAAACCTCCAGGCAATGGCAGAATATTGTCATGCAATAAGAACTTGCACAGTGCTAGTAACCTTAAGCTTAAACTGCTATTCTGCTATTTAAATGTACACAAAGGAGCAGTATAAGACCCAGAAACCTTATTTTTGGTTTAATTACACAATATAGAAAGACTCATCTATTTTTCTTTGATTCTACAGTACTGACATCTTCAAAAACTATCCAGAAGACTATCTGTCAAAGAAACGATTAAAGCCAATTTAACTTACATTTAAAGTATACTTATTTTATTACTGTACTGTCCATATATACATAGTATCTCTGCTTGCATCTACCATCCTGTGTAAACCCTTAGCCAAGTCACTCAAATTCTACCAAGAACTAAGTACTATCAAAGGTGTCATTTGTTTTAACCGTTTTAATGTTGAATTTTAAACTGTTGTAACACACCCTTCGGACCTGATGGTGAAAGTCAGATAATAAAAGCTGAGGAAAAATGATGTTGCAGGAAAACACCAGTAAGGTAAAACCTGGAGGGGGGACTTCTGGCAAGCAATACAAAACGCAGATCAGACAAAGACCAACCACACACACACACACACACTGACAAAATGTATTTAAAACACTAACCACAAGTCTGAGGAGTAGGCAACTGAGGAGTACACACACACCTCTGCTCCTGGTCAAGACAGGAAACAGACTGGTCAAGAGGAGGAAGGGAGCTATTAATGGACAAAGGTATGTGTTTCCTGACTTTCAGCACAAGAGGGCAGCATAACCCACTATGCCTTGTGTTCACCACCTCTGCACAATGAGATATTAAGAAGTGAAATCTATTACCGTAAATTACACTCCTAGAGATTATTCCAATTTCTACTTATCAAGCTTTTCAAAAAATTGTGGGGGGAAGATTAACAGTAGCATTGTAGTTTCCAATGAGTATATGCATAAAAGAGCAGCACAAACACTTCTGAAAACTAGAACTCAAAAATATTATATCTATAGGTATACCTAAAGTGCAGTTATGACCACGAGAGACAACTGCAAATACCTGTGGGTATGAGGAGAAAGACCAGTGAAACAATTTTACTAAATTGCATTAACAAGGAAGCACAGATAAGCAAAGGCTACAGTCAAAAGAAACTTTATCTAGCCATCCAGTCTGCAACTTGCGAGGGATAACCAGTCACTGTCCCCAGTCTTAGGTTGCATCATACTTACTCACCCTACCCATCCACTATTGCTGCTATTCCTGAAAAGCTATTTTAGGAGTCAGGTGTCAAAGTTAATTGCTGCACTTCTCTACCTTTTTCATATTTAAGGGCCAACTAATATAAAAGTCTGCAATAGAGAACATAGGCATGCAAACATACTAACAACCACAGTTCTATACTGTTTCACCTAGTTAGGAAAAACTGCAGCACAGTGCTCTATTACCTGTCAGTTCTACCTCAACATTCTATCACCCATTTCTTTCAACCACAAGTGTTAAAGACTTACGAATCCAGATATCCTAACCATGTAGATTTGATACTGAAGTCCAGTTATCAATTAACCTGACTTTTAAGCTCATGGTGAAGTGTCGCAGCAACAAGAAGATAGCACGGTTATAGTAGGGGTACAATAGTAGAGGCAGGATGGGGAAGGATGAAGGAGCAGCGGCACAAAGTATACAGGGTCAGTTAGGGCGGGCAAACATTCCCTGTGTAATTATTTGCAAAGCTGCTTAAGATGTTTACATAGACTAAGGAGCAAACCAGACATCATGGCAGCAAACCAGTGTCCAAGAAATCTAGTCACTGCTGATTTCCGGGGGGGGGGGGGGTGTATAGAAGTGCAACAACGGCAGGAAGCAGGATTTTTTTCAGTTTTTTCACTCACAAGAGTTGCCCAGCTGTTCTTCTCCAGGTGGGGCTGTGTATAAAATGGAAGGTCCAAAAAAGAAGAAGCTAAAATGTAGATGGTTTCCAAGAATCACTCCAACCTATTGTACTTTTCTACCAGAGACTTACCTTTGCAATAAGAAGTCTAAACCAGTGGTTCTCAACCTCCCTCACCCTTAGAACACTAGAAAACAGCTGATGGTCTTGGTGGACGGTTTAATGGTTTTTCTGCCTGTTGTAGAGAGTGTATGAGATATACTGTATAATTTTTTTTTGTTTCTTTTAAAAGAAGCAATAAAACTGCAATTAAAAATCAGTATGAATATTTAAAAGTGGACATACCAGACCACCTGAATGAAGATCACAGACCATTGGTGGTCCATAGTTTGGAAACCCCATGCCTAGACTCTAAACATCAGCAACTGCCAAATATTATATATCATTTATGCATGCCCTACTCAATGTGGTGGACTGCAGACTGGTGTCGATTTGCAAGCCATCAGCTACTGGTCCCTGATGACTCTACCACAGCCCAGTTTGGGTGGGACACTTCAGGGACTGGTCCCTGGCTTATTTGAATGGGGAGGGTTTACAAGTCCACCACATCAGATAGCTTGAGAAGCACTGATTTATATAGCCTATAGATGTGGACTGATCTCCAATTTACAAATAAACTACTATCAATTTTAGGAGGTTTAATGTAATAAATAATTAATTTATCAGCACTCCTGGAAGAGTAAGAAAAAAATATTGTCACTGCATAACCCCAGTGTGCCTTAACAGTTTTTTTATGCTGTACAGCTATAATGCAAAGAGGTTAAAAGCTTGTTTTAGAAGTGGAAGCAAGCTATAGTTGAAGCTATAGTATGCCCCACGGAGAGCCTCAAGGTCCATAAATAGCAACACCCTAGTGGTCCCAGGCCCTAAGGAAGTTAGATTGGCCTCAACCAGAGCCAGGGCCTTTTCAACTCTGGCTCCAGCCTGGTGGAACGCTCTGCCTCATGAGACCAGGGCCCTGCAGGATCTGATTTCTTTCCGCAGGGCCTGTAAGACAGAGTTGTTCCGCCTGGCCTTTGGCTTGGAGCCAATTTGATTCCCTCCCTCCCTCTCTTTCTTTTTTCTTTTCCTTCTCCTCCTGCAATGAGGCTACATTTTAATATTTTAATGTTCCATTATTTTAATGTTGTATTTTATTTTTGTTTTTAAGTTGTAATCTTGTTTTTATTATTGCTTGTAAGCCGCTCTGAGCCCGGCCTTGGCTGGGGAGGGCGGGGTATAAATAAAAAATTATTATTATTATTATTATTATTATTATTATTATTATTATTATTAGCTATTGGCAGTGAATTTGGTTTTGCTATTCTACCTGATGTCCAGCATTCCTCTTTGCTAACATTTTAGTACAAAGTGATGGAATGGGAGAGCAATGAACAGAGCAGGAGGGGAACATGACATCAGAAAACATAAACTCATCTTTCAGGAACAACAAGTTCTGACTGACCAGCTTAAATATGCAAGTATTAATCTCCAGGAAGAAATCATATGTGCACACCCTTAGTCACATGCCCTATTTCTTTCTCCAGCACTTATCAACCCTGCAAAAACCTCTTTGTAAAAGGCCTCAGCCATTGCATACTTTTAAATACCTGGCATTTTAGGAGAGATCTTACTCCACCTCTCTGCAGTTGACAGCAAGATATAGTTACGTTCTGGCTGGAGGTGTCCCAAGTAAAACATACAAAACCAATACTCTTATGTTGAAGCTACACAGTACAGCATAGGGCCTGCAGAAAACACAAACTTGTGTTCTATCCACACCTATTTCAGAATAGTTCCCATTGAATTCAATGCTATTTTCTTCCTAGAATTCTTCAGAAAAAGACACCAAAGGATTTATTATCAGTGTGCACTTAACCTCTGAGAATGCTGATCTAGGAGCAGGCCAAGGAACAGCTTTCCCCCTTCAAAGGTATCTTGTTGAAGGAGACCAGCCATCTCTGTACAGCCATTAATTTAAAAACCTGCCTCCTTAGTATCTCATGGTTTGATAAAATCAAAAGCCTAGTTTCCCCCATTTGTTTCCTCTCTAGTAGAATGCAAATTACTAAAGAACTCATCTAGCAGCAGCAAATTTCTAGAAAGCATTGCTCAAATGCCTAGGAATGATTCAAAAGAACCAAGTACCAAGGAATGCTTCAAAAGAACCAAGTACCAAGTCATATGAATTAAGCAAAAGGTATGCAGTGCAATGTGACTTAATTATGTAAGGAAAGCTATTTATAAAAAATAATAAATCATAGGGTATTTCACAATGGGGAGGGGGACCAAGGGAGAGGAAAGGTCACAGATCATGAGTTTTAATTTGTTTTAGTCTGTTCTATTGTGCTTTTAACTTTTTGTATGTTTTAAATTATGATAATTTTTTTAGTAATAATGTCATTGTTTTATCTTTTTTGTAAACTGCTTTGAAGTTTTTTTCAACAATCAAGCAGTATATATATATCTATATATCTATAGATATAAAAAGGTAAAGGTACCCCAGCCCGTTTGGGCCAGTCTTGCCAGACTCTAGGGTTGTGCGCTCATCTCACTCTATAGGCCGGGAGCCAGCGCTGTCCGCAGACACTTCCGGGTCACGTGGCCAGCGTGACAAGCTGCATCTGGCGAGCCAGCGCAGCACACGGAACGCCGTTTACCTTCCCGCTAGTAAGCGGTCCCTATTTATCTACTTGCACCCGGGGGTGCTTTCGAACTGCTAGGTTGGCAGGCGCTGGGACCGAACGACGGAAGCGCACCCCGCCACGGGGATTCGAACCGCCAACCATGCGATCGGCAAGTCCTAGGCGCTGAGGTTTTACCCACAGTGCCACCCGCGTCCCGTATCTATAGATATAGATATATATGAAATAAATAAATAACTCTTCACCATACTCTTTTTGTCATCTGCTAAAAACACTCTTGTCTGGAGAAGCCTACTGAGATACTTAGACAGTTGAGGTAATTTTTGATTTGTTTTAGTAATTTAAGTTTTCTATGTATGATTATGATTTTTTCTCAATTTTATTGTTTTTTTTTTTGCACCCTGCTTTGAGGGTTTTGTTTTTTTTTACCATCAAGTGGTATATAAATAACCAAAGAGGAAATCAAAGAAATATTGGAGAATGTAAGCATATTCAAGTCAGCAGGTCCTGATGACATTCACTCAAGGATCCCATGGGAGTTACGCTGGTCTCTCAGAACCACTAGTGATTATGTGTGTGAACTCATGGAAAATGGCATGGTCCCAAAAGGCTACAGAGCAAAAGTAAAGTGCATCTTTTTTATTTTAAAAGGAAAGCAGAAAAATTATTCTGGCTTCTGCATTTTAAAATTGGAGCACATACTGAAGCACGGAGAAGAATATGAGTGACTAGCATTCAATGGTTATAAATTGTACTGACCCAAACGAAGTTGCATTTTTAAGAAGCCAGACCCACTGATATATCTTAGCTATGCCGAGGCTTCTGATCTCCGTCTTCATGACAACCACGCCAGAACAGTTATTTGGGAGGGTAGCAAACAAACAACAAACTATTGCAAGAGGGATATAATTTGTTGAAAAACTGCACAAAGAAATAAAATAGATCAATATCAAATTGTAAAGAGATTTCTAGCCATGCTGGTAGTTCTCTCTTCAATTTCTTAATCAACACAGCTGAAGATGACCATACACCATGTTGGATCCAAAATAAAGGGATTGCAAACACTAAAATGTTAGATGTATCTATGAAAAGTAAGGTGAACATCAATATGATAAAAACAAAAAAAGTAGTATATTTAAAACAAAGAACTGTACAGAAACACATACAATACTGTGGGCAGGGGAGACAAGGGAGAAAAAAATTAACTGGGTGAACAGCTGCACTTCTAAAAACTTCAGCTTATAGGGAATAAACTGAATGAGTCAATGTGATGTAGTGGAACAAAATAGCAATGCCATTATAGACCACATTAAGAGCAATACTGTCTTTAAAATACAAATGAATAACCATAGCATTCTATTCAGCACTGATGAAGATCTCATTTGTGTTTAGTTCTGGGCAACAGAAGTCAACAACAATGTAGATAAACTGCAAAGGATTGATAATATAATAAGAGCAGCTTTGCTTGATGAGAACAAAGATCAATCTAGTTTAGCATCCTGCTTCTAACACTGCCTAGTCAGATACATCCAGAAAGCATACTACCAGGTCATGCAGGTAACAGCCATCCCCTACTGTTCATCATCCCCCAGCAACTAGTCTTTATTAGTTTACTCTGATGGCAATATTTTCCAAGTAAAGAGATAAAGGCAAGTAGGAGAGCATGGGCCCTCCTACATTATATTCAAATTTAAAATGACAGCACTAGTTAGGAACCACCACTTTCTAACTGAACTAATACATCTTATGGCAGACTTACTTGGCAGTAAACCTCACTGAGTTCATTGATATTTATACCCAAGTGTGCATGTATAGATTTCAATCTAAATTCTTAAAAACCTTAAAGATCAAATTCCAGAACATTAGTCCATGCATGTAAACACCAACTTCTGGGAGGAAAAAGTTCTGGGCATTACTTGTTTTGAAAATCACTCAGTTGGAAAGTTCTATGCATACATCATGTGAATAAGACATAATAAAACACCCTTGTAGGTGTTTTTATTCTACTGTCGCCCTATCAATGTAAGGATTTTAAATTTGCTAGAGACTAAGGACTCATTTTCATTTAGTTGGGGAACACACAAATGGCCTGTTAAAACAAACAGCAAAATAGTAATGGATTCTTACTGCAAAAATGGCATTTCTCTGAATTTTCAATCAAGTCTTCTTAAAGCTACTGAACTGTATCATTAGAATATTTACCAAAGCAGCTCATATAACTCATATATATGTGCATAACACACACATGCAAAAAGAAAAAAAAATGCCTGCCAGGAAAAATACACTTTTTAAGCCAAACCAGAACTATTTTATAACTCATTATTCCTTTTGCATATTTTTTTCAGAGTCATCACTACTTTCCCTAAAAATATGCACTACCACAAGGAAACTTTTCTGCATTAAAATATTACTGTATTCTATCATTATTGTTCTTGAGATAGGTACAGAAGCATTTTTTTTTAATCCCAAAAAATACAATCCACTGAGGATGTCAAATATATGGTCTTAAACTATAACACTGCTCTTTTCCCAATGAACATCTGGCGCAACTTTCAGAACATTTATGACCCGACTTTTTATTTCATAGCAGAAAAAACATTTCATGCATATTCTGCATCTACCCATTAAAAAAGCCTGTCCAGGGAGCAGGGGCCCCCATAATGGTTTTTCTATGGCAGAAGAATAAAATTCCCATTTTACGTGAAACTTGTTATATTGGGTCATATGAACATTACCAAATTCATAAAAATCCAGGAGGATTAGAAGCATAAAAAATGAGTAACAGCTTTCACATACCAATATATGGCATGGGATGACTGTATTCATTGCACCAAAGGAATCAATTTATTTATTTTACTTACTTATTCATTCCATAAAAATTTATACACGTATGATTATAAAAAATCTCATAGTGCTTTACAGAAAACAAAACTGTAAAATCAAGAAAAAATTACAACCCTACATTAAAACCTACAAAAGTTAAAGTAATAAAACTGATTAAAATTATCTCAACTTTCTAAGCATTTTAGTAGCCTTGTCTAAACAGGAATGCTATTAGCAGGTGCCAAAGAGTATGGTGAAGGTGCCTGCTTTATCTCAATAGGCAGGGAGTTCCAAAGTGCAGCTGCTGACAAACTAAACAATTTTGTTCAAATAGCACTGAAACTACCGTACCTTTTTAAAGTATTTAACCCCACTGCTTTTTAGGTATTAGTAACAATATACAACAAAAAATGTGAGCAAAGGACCCATACACTGCAGGAATACCAAGGGACACAATGCTTCTGTAAGCTATGTTAGCTTACAGTTAGAAGACTACATGACATTCTTCTGCAAGAACCGTGTTAGTGGGGGCCAAGTCACATAATATTAAGAGAAACTGTGCTTAATTTGCACTGACCAGTGTTGCTAAGCACAAAGCCCATAGGAAAGGCATTCAGCAGTTTTCAGGAACTAGTGGGAAATGCAGATAAATATCAGATTTACAATAGAATTATTTCTGGTTTCTTTGCTGCCAAGAGTAAATGCACATTGTACATAGTGTCGAACTTTATGAAAATGACGCATCCTTTCTGAGAGGAAGTGTACAGATTAGAAACATTATTTAGCCTTGTTTGCCCAACCACTGGAGAAATGGGAAGGTTCTGCTATTCAGAACTCTTCTTCCCCACCCCATTTTCTTTGGCACCACAAAACTAATGCCTTTACCAGTGTACCCCTTCTGGATGAAACTTCATCTACAGAACCAATATTGTTCATGTATATCACATACTTGCTTAATACACACACACACACACACACACACACACACACAGAGAGAGAGAGAGAGAGAGAGAGAGAGAGAGAGAGAGAGAGAGAGAGACTGTATTTTAAGTTAGATATATCTTACAAATGGAGCAGCTAAAAATCTACAATCTGAAGCATTTTGTTTTAAGACATATATGTATGCGTCTATCTCTGTGCGCACAAACAAACACAGAATGAATCCAGTTCTCAAAGTGAATATCCTTACATAGCAAAAACAGGATCATACAAACTCCAGAGAGATGCATCAACAGGCTTGGGGGGAAACCAAGTTATGTAGAAGTAAAAGCAAATTAGGAAATACCTAAGGTGGGGGTACTCAAAAATCAGGACAACGACTGAGCATGCTCAGCAGCTATAGAGTGCAAACTGACTGTTGCAGGGGGGGGGGGGATACAAATCCTAGCGGTAGGCTAGAAAGAGCATGGTGGTTGGCTGACACCCTGAATGGGAGCACTCCATGCTGCAATCTTGTGTCTTCTGTTTTAAGTGCCTGTCATAAGAAAGTGCAAATGCATACATGGAAATAAGCATCAAAAGTGGAAAGGTCTTCCAAACACTGCTTCCATTCAAACCCTGCCTTTCATTCTGGAACAGATTGTATAGCACCCTATCTGTCAGAAAAGACATACTACAATCACAAAAGTCATTGTGGTATAGTTAGTGGCAAGGATATTTGACTTACAGGAGAGAAGACATAGCTTCAGATCTCTTACTCAAAAAAGTCACTAGGTGACCTTGGGCAAGTCTCTCTCTCAGCCTAATCTATCTCAGATTATATACTACTCTATACTGCTAAAGTATAGCCAAGTATTGACAGAAACATGCATTCAATTTAGCCAGTCCAATAAAAAGGCTGGTTATTTCTGGATCCGTTTTACACAGGAATTACATTTTAGGCTGGTCCAACCTAAATCCACAATACCAACACTTATAGGTTGATTTACATTCATCATTGGCCTTAATATTTTGAACTCTTTAAGCAAGATAAAATTGTCATACTAAGAATAATATTTCATGATCTTCACAAATGCAAAAGTTAAACAATCTTATTGAAGTTAAACAAAATCCTATTGAATCAGCTGGCCAACTATAGCCAAAAGGCAGTTCATAGCTGCACAGCAGCAGTGTTGCCATTTTGATTTTGCCTTTTGTGGTAGGATGCAAGCGGCTAAACCCATACCATTCATGATGCAGAGGGAAGCTAAACGCCCAAGACAAAAAGCAGGATCTGTCTCTAAAGGCTAAAAAAACATGAGAATCAACCACTCAAAATGCACCTATCAAGACTGCATGACCAACAGTCAATTCAAATGGAAAGCTTTGCTACTGGAGGGGGGGAGTAACTACCTGTTGAACCTACGCTGAAAAAACAGAGACAAAGTCAAGGGAGTTCCATCTCTCTGGAAAACTACAGTAAGCCACTGAGCATTCCCAGAGGCAGAAAGAAGTCCAGATAGAGAAACAGTCTCCCAGAAGCCTGCATTATATTCACTAAATTAAAAAAGTATGAAAAAGATTATTACTAGAGATGATGTGTTTGTGTTATATAATCCAACTGACAAGGTACACTCCATTGCAGATTACCATCTACTTTGTGTGGTACTTGGCTCACCTCAAAGCAGGTAAAATATTATTTGAGACCCAAGACAGCAAATGAAAATGTGCAGTTAACACCCTGAATTTCTACGAATTTTTCATCTTTGAAACACTTGTGTTAACAAGGGACACTACTGACAGAGTAAGCCATTCTACTTTCTGCACACCATAATCTGGACATTTGCAAACTAAAATGTTTATTTTATTCCTAAACTCTTAGGAATATGGGTATAGGGAAATCCTGGGGTAGACTCACCTTTAAAGCACTTCTATGCAATATCTGAAAACCATGATATTTATAGGTATCCATTATATGCATCATTACTATGAAATAGTGGTTTTGTGTCAGAATTAGTGAAAATAAACTGTAGATGCCAAAAAATTATTTTCAGTGGGACATGGGAAGTGTACTCCTTACCCACCAGGAAGGACAGAAAGTGGTGTTTTCCATGCTACTTGACAGATGCTGAAGATGCTTATGAGTGCACAGATTGACTTGTAAATTACAGATACTAAATGTGTAATTTGTAACACAGTTCAGAATCTAAAGAGATTTAAAATATTGCTGTAAAAATGCATTGTTTCTCCTACGTCTAAGATAAAGCCTCTGATTAATCTATCCTCAATATGGGAGGAGATACTTTAAAAAGCAGTTTGAAGTAAGTTTATAAAGATGGATGCACAAGCATCAGAATATAGCACATTTTGCATTCATAAAGGCCCAAAGTTCAAAACCTAGAACTCCAATTAAAAGGTGTATTCAACAGTAAGGCTGAGAAACACCTTCCTGAGATCATAGGGTGCCACTGCCAGTCCAAACAAGCAATATTAATCTAGGCAGAGCAATGGCCTAACTTATACACACTCACAAAGTCACAATCAGGAAAAAAGTCAATGCCATTTTCAGTGCAAATTAATGTATAGGTTACTCACCATTTCAAAGTTTCTACTAAAACACAGATCATATAGGTACTGCTTGTACTACAACTATTACTGACAAAAAGAGGACCAAAAGTTGAGACTTAAACTGTGTACACAGTAACACTTGTTAATTGTTAACTTCATGTTTAACTTGTATAACTTTACAAATCTGCACATTCTATATACAACTTTCTAAAACACAAGTTAAGTAATTCCAGCTGAAGGGGATGCCATTCCACATCACTTGAAAGAACCGAGGAAAACTCAAAGGAACTACAACAAGAATCAATCAGGTATTTAAATTTACCACTATGTACCAAAACTATATGATCTCACACGTACACACAATAAGAGAATCTATTAACTATCTATTTTAATGACTTTCAAATTGGCAAAGTAGAGTAATTACACCTTTTGCAAATAAAATGTAAATCTTAAGGAAATTAAGGTAAACTCTACTACCTCTTTCAGGATCAAATATCCACTCTTATTCACATACTATGACTTACATTGTAATCATATACAGAGTAACAGCTAATATTAAAAAAGCATGCAATCTTTCAGATTAGAAATTCTACCTATATTAGGCTGCAGTCCTAAACACATGGACATGTAAACTGCATTGAACACAGAAGATCTTACTTCTATGAAAATATCCACAATTACTCCGTTTATCGGGTATTTGAAGTGTACAGCAATTTAGATTTTGATAACAATGCTCCTCCTAAAAAGAGAGGATGAAAAGACAGATATACTACAGAGACAGAATTTAAAATATACGAAGTTATGTCTGAGAAATCAAGACGTCCCGTTCTGTTTTCATTAAAGTTAGGTAACTAAATTTACAAAATCCAAACTACAGCACTGCCTTAATCATATCTACTCTGAAGTAAGCTCTATTTAATTCAATGAGACTTATTCACAGGTACGTGAGTTTAGGACTGAAGTCTCCCAAGCCCACTTACCTGGGAGTAAGCCCCATTACATTAGGTACAGTATTACATTCCACTGAAAGCAATGGAAGAGGATTTACAATACGTAATTCTAAGCATGTATACTCAAAAGTAAAGTCTCCCCAAGTTTAAACAAGCTCAACCAAGTATGAACAGGATTGCAATTAGCTGCAACTAACTTCTGTTTGATCATGTACACTGTCTTTCATATTAGCGAACAGGACATATAATTACTTGTCTCATCAAGTTAAGTAGGAAGTACAATTTTCTACAAATGGAAGAAGCGAAATATTTCCAGGCTACATCCGAGGAAGAAATACCCATGCCACAGCACAACTACAATCCTTAGGTAATTGATTCCAGAGGAGTAATTCTGAAATAGGTATTTTCATTTATTGCTTTTTGTATATATGACCAAGAAATTCCTTGTCCAATATTTCTATGCTTACCAATAGGTTATTTCTATATATTATTTGATTTAATTTAAAATCTATTGGCTTAACAAATGGTTTGGATTATTTTTGTTTGTCTAACAGCACAGCCATAGGTATGTTTTCTCAGAAATAACCCCATCTAAGTTCAATGGGACATGCAACATAATACTATACATATTTCCTTGGAAGCAATTTGTGTTCAGCGAAGATTATTCCCAGGGATAAGTTTGCAACCTCAAGCTCTAAGAAATGTTGCTAATATTGCAGCCTAAGACAGTGGTGGGCAGACCTCAGGTTTGCAGAATCTACTTATTTTTTACCTAAACTCCAAGACCCAACAACTAGAGCCAGGTACAAAAGACATTCACTTAGAATTAAAGAAAAGGATGTCTCTGAGCAGCTACTGATCAAAAGAACCAAAAATGAGTTCAGTTACTTCCTACAAAAATCTATTCTTGGTTACCCAAAGGTTTGCTTATGTCAGCAACTTATTTGGGGAGGGGGGCACTTTGTTGTTCTTATTGTTAAACAATTTGAGACTCAGATCTTTGGATTATTGCAGTAGATCAAGAATATCTATTAGTAGATTCTGATCTAACTTCTGCCTGTGCCTGGCCTAAGAGATTCATTTTAACCTTGTGATGTGTGAAGAGATTTCAACTTATTAAATGGCTGGAGGATTCTCCAATACACTGGTGACACTTTACTGTTCCAGTATCAAATATTTAACCTTTGGATTCTCCGTGCTACAACTTCACACACACTGTCCAACTGTGAGTTAAAAGAGCTGTCTTTCAATTATGTATTGGAATAAGAACTAACTAGTTTTCATTTTTAAATATTTTTAATGCTGTTAGCAGAAACACCAGTGGCAAGATAATTTGAATTTTCTTGCTGATCAAAATTCTTACCATGTAAAAGCAGCTCTATTATTCATGTATTTAAAATGATCAGTGATATAATTAAGTTATCACTTTCATGCAGTGTGAATTGATTGCTACAATATCAGCAGCACAAATATACTATACATATTTACCTGGCAGTAAGCCCACTGAACATAGCCGTACTTCTGAGGAAACATACACAAGTACTGCAAATGTGGTAAACTAATTGAAAGATGGAATGTAATTTGAGCTAATAAAAAAATTAAGTTTTGTTGCTTAAACGAATATTTTATTATAAGAATATGTATCTTTCACCAATTAAGAATACCTAACATTCAAAAGATTAGAAAAACCACCAAAGGGTTAAGCAGATGTAACAAACCGTTTGGTAAGCAGTTCTGAACACTTGAGATTCCAATTAGAGAAATCTAGAGTAAGACCACAGAGCTTCTCAATACAAAATCTTTACAAATTTAACAGCCTCCCACCCCATAAAACCACCTATCTCATCAGTATTCCTTCTGAAGAGATATTAGCCTAATGCTGGTATACTATACTGAAAAAGTGTTCCCACTTTCATTGTTTCTCAAATTTACTAAGCTACAATTTAACACAGAATCACTTCCCTATAACATGCTGTTTCTATTGGGGGAGGTGAAAGAATTCACAATGTTAAACAATGTAGGCATTTGAAGATGCAACATAAACTATTGGATGAAAGTTTTGTTAAGAACCAACTTCCCAGTTCTAACTGCTTTGGGGTCATATTATCAATGCAGTATTTTAGGACTGTTATAGAAAATTGTCTTCTCATCCCTATGTATTTAAAGTGATGCTGCCATCAACCATGGGTACATCAACCACACCAACACTTTAACAGAAAATAGTTACTGCAGTAATAGTCTGAATCTTATTAGGTATTTTTAAGTAGGACGTAACACCCCACATTAAATGCATGTTAAATAATGCCACGCAATAATTTTATTCCAAATGACCACTAATACTCTTTGCAATCATACTTTAAAACATATAAGTAAGCATTAATCTATGTGGCATTATCATTTAGGAGTCTTATTTTACTAGCTATGATAAAACACAAAAATTGCAACTTATGAACAACCCTCAATCTACTCATTCTACAGGCAAGAAAAGGAACAACACTAAGTACTGTAAATTGACTCAGTGTGCATTTTCTATACTCCAAAAGGAGCATTTTCCAGAAGACAAAAGGCATTACAAACTAACCAACCAGATCTTTGTCACTGTAACTGGTAAAGTCTTAAACAGACGAAGCTGCAATCCTAGATTGCACTACACCATGTATCATATCATACAAAAGACACTGAAAGAAACATGCTAGATAATCGCTGCATAATTCTGATGCAACAGCTGTATGTGCACTACTGCTTTCCACTTGAATTTCATCTCTGCCTTTTAGTGCCAGGCCTAGGCCTGAGCCTGCCAGATTCTAGCTGCTGCAAATCAGCGAGGGGGGAGGGGAGGCAAGGCGAGGGGGGAATCACAGCAGCTTTTTTGAAAGAAAGTATTACCTAATGGGGAGAGAGAAAGCGATGAGGGACAGGGGGACGCAGGTCTCCCTTTGACTGAGGGTGGGGAGTACAGGGAGGGTGGGGGGAATTTAAGACATATGGGTTCCACCTCCCCTAAGGAAGAAGAAAAAATGACTAGCGTCCCCGGCCCAGCCAGGCTAGGCCTGCACAAAATTTGGGATACAGGTCAGATCTAAATCGAAGCCATCCTCCTGGTATCGCCTTTTGTTCCTGCTGACGATCTCTTTGATGATGGCGGTCATGTCTGGGAGCCGGGAGCCGCTCAGGAACAGCGCGGATAGGCACGGCGGCGGCTGCAGGGCGCAGATGGCTCGGAGCCTCGGCGGAGGAGGCTGTTCCCCCACCTCTCCCCGCCGCCGGTGATGAAGAGGGCGGCCGCGGCGGCGGCTGGAAAGCGATGCTGCTGCTGCTGCTGCTGCTCCTTCTTCGGGCGCTGCGAGGACGGCGGCACCGCGGACAGGGCCCGCTGCTGCTGGTTGCGGCGGCAATTCAGGCGAAGGCCCCGCAGCGGCACAAGGGCCCTGGCCAGAAGGCGGCGGCGGCGGCTGCTGCTGCTGCAAGGAAAGTCCTCCTGCCGCTGCTGCAGCTCCCGCCACTGGCGCGGCTCCCCTCAGCTCAGGCAGGCTATACCTTGAGCGCGGCGGCGGCGGGGGAGAAATGGGGCCCCGAGTCTCCTTAGCGCTGCTGCTGCTGGGCGAGAAAGAGGAACCGCCGCCGCCGCCGCGCTCCCTTTCCCTCTCGCTCGAACGGCGGCGCTCCAGCACAAACGGTGACAGCAGCTCCGCGGCCGCGGAGGGGCTCTGGGCCCCCGGCTGGCTTCCTTCTCTCCGCGCCCCCCGCCGAGCACCGCACCCCGCGTGAACCGGGGCCGGGCGGGCGGGCGGGCAGGCGAGCAGGCTGAGGCTTTTCCGCGGAAGGCGGCCGGCTTGAAAGTTTCGGTGCTCCTTTGGCTCGCACCTCCGGTGGGGGGGGGCCAGCAGGCGGGGAAAGGGGGGGAAGGAAAGGGAGGGGGAGGCGGCTGGGCCTGGAGGGAGGGAGGGAGGGAAGCGGAGAGGGAAAGAGCAAGCTCAGGTCCTGAGGGGCGCGCGGGGCTGGAGGCTGCCCCGTGTCATTTTCCTTTTCTCTGCTGCCGCCGACGTTATAGTTCCTTCTCCCTCAGTCCATCGGGGCGAGCGCGCTCCCTCGTCGCCTCAGCGCCAGATCTCTGTCACCGCGAGCGAGCGCCACCCCCCCCTCCCTCACACCGCCGCTCCCGCCTCGTCGTCGTCGCCGCTGCTGCTGCCGTCTCCGCCGCGCGCCCGGCTTCCACGAGCGTCACTGCCGTCAGTTCGTCCGACCGTTCCCCGGCCGTTGGGCTGTGGCTCCCGAGCCCCAGCGCCAACCGCCTAAGCTTCAAACTGCCATCATGGCTGCAGTTTCCGAGAGGAGGGGGGTGGAGGAGGAGGAGGAGAATGAGGGAAGGGAAGCAGGGAGGGGGGAAGGGAGAAGAGGGAACGGCAGCGAGAGAGGGGGAAAGAAGCGGGTGGGGGGGGGGGGAGAGACTCAGAGAGAGAGAGAAAGAGAGAATCGGAGCTACGGCACCACTCCTCGCTTAGGTCCTTCCGCCGTTGCTGCCGCCGCGTACAAAAAAATTAGTTCTCCACCGCCACATCACCGCCTCCTCGGCTCCAGCGAGCTCGCTGCGCGCTCTAGCCAAGTAGCAACCCCCTCCCCCTACCGCCGCCGTCCGGGTTCCTTATAGAGCCTAACGAGAGGAGGTTTGGCTCTTCTCACACGGAAGGGTCTGGCCGAGACATAACCGATCAAAGGGGGGGGGCGGGAGGAACAGGGAGAGCGCGCGCGCGCGCGCACACACACACACACACGTACTGAGTGGCGGAAGGATACAATAGACTATTGCCTCATTTCAATGACGGGCTAATTCCCTGCGGAGTCACGTGACGAGCGCTAGGAGCGGGGGGACTTCCCGCTTCCCTGTCTCCCTAACCACCGCTGCTGCCAGCTTCGACCGCGCTCCTATGCAGCGACGGGGCTTTTTTTCTTCTTCTTAAGTGTTCAGGTTTTTTGTACTTTAGTAACAGGGACTGGAGATATTAGACGTTGGCCGTTGCAAATCTTGTCGCTGAAGTCCGGGCCGTTTGCAAATATGGTAGCCAAAGTGACTGGGGGGGGGGGTAGCCTGACCTCGCCTGCTCTTGCGCTTTTTGCAGTAGTTTGGTTTTTGTAGAAATCAGCAGGTGCAAGTTTGCAACGGTTATCGCCTGATAACGTCTGCAGATATGTGCGTGTGTGTGCTTTAATGTTGGTAAAATTAACAGACTGGGCCTTGGAAATCTGGTTCCTTCAGCAGCATTATTCGATAGAAAGCGGTGGGCGAAATGGGTGGCTGCGTCGTCCTTTCAGCCGGGGCGTATTATGTGCAAAGCTGAGCGTTGGATCCTTGCAATGTGGCTCTTAGCCTCCTGCGTGGTGCTGGATCTTTAAAAAATAAAGTGTTCTTTCTCAGTCCTGTAGACACCTGTAAACTTTTAACAGGGAAGGGTTGCCTTTCGTGGCTTTGCGTGCCTAGTTGCTGATGTCACTCGGCGCTCAAAAAACTGACAGTAAAGTCGCCTTGGTCACAAGTGGCTGCAGGAAAAGAGGAGACAGGCCCGGCGAGTCGGGGCGATCGTGCAAGAGCAAGTAGTGATCAAAAGCAGCGGGGCGAATACAGGGAAGTGCCAAGAGCAGCCCTGAACGCGGTGGCCCCCAGGTGGCTGCAACGCAGCGCGAACTATCAGCAGCCACCCTTCGCTCCATGGCTTCCGTCTGAGCTTGGTCTTTAACAGCGAAGCATGGCAAGAAACGGATGCAGCGGTCGCCAGGGCTGCTGCGCCACCTATTGCCTTGGAAGAGGAAACCGCAGTTGCAATGAGCGCACACAACGCCCGCCCTCACCCCGCCGCTGTCCTGCTCCTCAAAATTCCCAGGGCCACCGGCCCAGTCGGCCCCACCCACCTCTTGTTAGGGCACCCAAGCTATGCTTCAGTGCTTGCACGAAGGGGTGGGGAAATACTCAAAGCCAAACAACAGCGAAAAGCAAAACTGATCACACACCTCTGCTTTCCCAACCTTTAAAAATGTTCTTCATTATGTGGACTAGAGAAGGCATTAAAATATTTATCAGTTCCTTAGGATTCCATGGTATTATGAGGAATTTTATCTTGCACATGCTGCAGATTGAGGGTTGCCAAGCGATAATTTTTAGCAAACTAGATCTTGTGTCTTTTACAGCACTGTACAGTACTTTGCTTTGCATCAGTTTACAGTCTCCCCCCCCTCAGGCTGATGAACATTTTTCAGCTGATGGTCCTTCACCATCTAACTTTGTGAGGACAGATGGGGAGAATTCATTAGCTTTTCTGCAACGTTCCTGTCTTAAGTGGTTGTCTCATGCCTTGGTGCTCTGGTGGCCTGGCTAGTTCTTTGGTAATTTTCCTGCCTTTAGTGAATTTTAATGTATCTTTCTGTCATGAGAAAGTATGAGCATTTGGATTTTACTCGTTTTAGTTATTCTGTTATAACCTATGGCTGTGAACCATTAATATGCACACTTTAGTTTTCCTACTTCCCTTCCAGGAACTCCCTCATCAAACATCCCTAGAAAGCTTTTAAACTAACTTGAATTTTAAAAAGGCTAAGGTGCTTCTAAAAGGGTTCACAGAACACTCTAGAGAACATGCACTATTTTTAAACCCTGATTACTATCCTACCATTTTTATTACTAAACTCACATCAAGAGTGTAATGAAGATTGTGATTTCTCCCCTTTCTTCAAAAGATGTAGAAATGTATTTTATTCATTTATAATAATGGTTGCAACTTCCTACCAGCTAATAGTTTGCTTATGGAATCCACTCCACTTGGGGATCCGATAAAAGGGGGAGAGCACAGTGGTTTCCTAAACAAAACAAGTGGAATTGCATCTATTTCCTTATTTTGCACATTAGTAGCTATCTCATTGTAACTACTTTCACAGACTTATTTCACTTTAGAATGAAGGAGAAACCTTTAGGACAGTAGATATTTAAGTTGATGCTACACCATTTATGAAAGCCATGCCATGCCATGAGACTGCTTTGTATGACAACAATATTGCTGCACACTACTCCAATCCCCGAACGGTGCAGGATTCCAGGCATTCCAGGTTCCATGCTTACACAGGGTGCATGTTTCCTTTTGGAAATGAGGCATAGTGGAGACTGTGGTGTCTTTATGTTATGTGGTTTATTTACATATATATTCAGCCCAAGCCTGCAATGGAGGGGTTCACAGCATTAACACCTCAGAAGGGTCTTGTTTCTCCCATAGCCGCAGCCTTGCATTCAGCCACAGTGCTCTCTGCCTTCATCAGCCAGCAACCTTTTTTTCCTTTGGGTCACATTACAGCCAACTCTCAACTCTGACCTTGTTGTTTTTGCTATTTAAAAGCTGGAGGAAGGGCCCTACTCATTTGGTGTCTAGCACAGAGTCCCCCCTCTCCTTTGCTCTCTTAATGGCCTATCACTTTTCCTTTGCTCTTTTCTTAATGGTCCATCATTAGGAGATTGCCTGAAGCTTGCCTGGTTTATATTTTTAGCACTTTTGGATACAGGGATTTAAAAGGTCTGTCATCCAGTTTAACATCCCAAGCCCTGATTAAATTCTAACACTTCCTGGATCCATGTATTATAGATGTCTGGCACCCACAAACTCATAGCATTATGCTCTCGTGAGGAGAATAGCTATTCTGAGCTAGTCTTTATTATTGCACTAATACCCCAAGTCCATTCTTACTGTCGTCAAAACATAATTGCTATAAAGGAATTGTTTAGACAATAACATTTGAGTTCGCTCACAGTCCAACTTTATTGGACTTGTAAGTAGAGTTCTAAGAATATTTTTTGGGAAAGCCCACGAACTTAAGCTCTTGAGAACTGCATGTAGATGCTACATGTAATAACAGGTTCAAAGAGAAGATCCAACTCCAACTTCTGTGCCTTGAACATATCGTGTGAAATTGCTGTGGCGTGTACATAACATAATTGGAAACTTCATCACCATACATTTCGGAAATAATTGCATGCTCACATACATTTTGTTTTTTCTAAGGCAACTTCGGCTATTCCTAGGGAGGTGTTGGTATACTTTGGTCTCTATTGTTCTCCTACATCCTCTCTACCTCCAGATGCTTACTGTGAGAATTGTGCAATTGTGTATTCATTGAAATCATTTGTACCTGCTTTAATTAAAAATGGTTTTGCATTTTCAAGGTTATTTCCTATCTAGGAGCCTCTAGAGACACATTTAATGCACGCCTCAGATTGCACGAGGGTAGAAAAGATTGGGAGGGGGGAGATTGCTTCACCTTGGTAACAAGGAATTGTTACGGGGCAGGAACTAAGGAGGGGGCAAGAACAGAACAAGCTGGTCGCAGATGAGGCCTCTGGTGTCCCATTTGCATATTTTTGTCTACAAACATTTCTGAAGTGTTTGAAGAGGGGAAGCCCCTATTCACAGCCGTACTGTCTGATTTTCTTTGCAGTAACACAGCATGTTGACATCACAGCTCAAGCAAGGCAGTTCTGGTACATCATTTATAACTAGCTCCAAACAACCAGCTGGTTTCAGAGGGAGGTGGAATGCACTCCACATCCTCCTCAATGGTTGTATATGATTACTGCAATAGAATGAAACTGGCCTATACTAGGTGCTTGGCTCATCTGCGTAAGTGCTACATTTTTTTCATTCTTTGCAAAAACTCAGCACATCTACAGTGAGGATGTAAAAGTTAAGTAACCTCCTAGCACTTGCTTCAGCCTTTCAGCCTTTTCAAAATCACTGTTAGCAATAATTGGGTTACATATTTTGGCCTATGTACACCTGTCTTCCCTGCTTTTTACCTCCCAATTATTTCCCTATATAAAAACTAAATCCCAAAACAAAAATGATGGAACAATGCTACCAGTGCAAGCCATGCTAGGTAGCATGTTCCAAACCAGCAGCTGAAGACCGTTAACTGATAGTTAAGAAAACTGAGGTATAGCGAGAAAGCAAATACTTCAGAGACCTATAATGGGCTATATAGCTTGCCACTTGAAATCTGTCTCAGTACCCACATTAACAAAGGCAAATGGCTTTAATTTCTAGGCCTACTTAATGTTTGTCTCAGTTTAAATATATTATCATCCAACAGCTCAGCCTGTGCTGGACATTAGGTGCAAAACCATGAAACAGTAGAACAAACATTAAATCAGATGTACAGTGTAGGGACTTACTACACATACTTGCCTTTAAAAAAAATTAACTTTGCTAGGGGCAAAATTGTATCAACTCAGGATTTTCTCTTACAAGTCACCTTTAGCAGCAGCTATTTATATAGCAAGCTCTTCAGGGTAAAGAACACATCTTAATCTGTGTTTGCAAAGCACAGTGTAAATTTAAAGTCCCGTAAAAGTGGAATGTCCGGGAATAATAAAGCTGTATGAGCTTTATAATGAACTGTTTGCCTCTCAAGTGGGATGAAATAGAATCCTCCAAGCCAGTTTTTGTTTGGTTTGGTAACAGCTCCCCCATCATTTTCCCCCACCCACTTTACAGAACACTACAAGATGAGTCACACAACTCTCTTTTCGGGAATGTCAACAAAAGAGACTAAAGACTGTGCAGAATTACATAATAATAAACTATATTAAATGGAAATTAGCTTGCCATTTGCAAACTGCAAGGCTGACAATTTTCATACAATAGTAAGACCACAGTAGTTAAACCAGTGTTTTCATTATTAGTGGAGTCATATGGAGTAGCCAGGAGTAGCCCTCCAGATGTAGTCTAGCAGATGTAGACCAGTGGTATGTAGGCTTGGTCGGATGGTAGGTAGTCCAACAACATCTTTCAGTCTCCACCAAAAAACAGTAAAAAGCCTGCCTGTTAAAAGCCACATCTTAACAAGACAGCAGAACAAAACAGGAAGGCTTACTTGAGAAGGGTATTCCATAATCCTGACATGACAAATGAAATGGCCTTCTTTCACATAGTCAATGGTGGAACCCAGTGCAGGATCTCTTGAGTTCTCAGGAATGAATTTATAGAATATGGTCCCTAGGCCATTCAGGGGTTTTCCAGACACCTTGAATTAAGCCCCCAAACAAGCAGAAAATCAATGGAAATTACAAAGGGGCATAGTAATGTGCTCTATCCAAACAGCCCCAGACAAAAACCTGACAGCAATCTTTTGGACCTCATGCTTTTCAATGGCAGCTCCACATAAAATTTGGTAAAGGTGACTAGTTTGGAGTTTTTAAAACATGGAAAAGTCATAAAGGTTTATTTATTTTGATTTTCATATCCTACTCTGGTTTTGGGAGGTTGTGGGAGCTTATTACAGAATTAAATTTTATATATTCCACGTCTGTCACAAGACTCAAAACTGCAGTGTATAAATTATCCCAGAAGGAAAAGAGGAGACTAAAAGTTGGCCAAGGCCCAACTCTCATTAGTAAAGCTGCTTAACTAGTACTTATCCTAGTTCACACTGTGGACTCCATAGAAAGCTCCATCTTATTGCAGCTCAAGTAAACTTAACAGTCCATCCTTCTGATTCTTCAAATTTCTTCCAATACATTCAGTAAAAAAAAGACAGGTCACATGATTACAAGGTCAGAGTTAAGCAAGCCTACCTGGTATAGGGAGGAAAGAGTTATGGTGGATGCACTAACAAATCTGAAATAGAATTGGGAGCAGGCAGTGTTTTTCCTTCCCCCCCTCCCCCTTTGCATCCATGGGCCCCCTTCACTCAAAATGTTCCCTGCAATGGTCCCAGTGAGAGGGAAAATTAGTAAATCAGCTGGTACTTCCGCCCCCTGTTTCCCCTTCTCAGGATTGAGAGGACTTTGGGATCCAGCATTCCCTCTTTTTGCCATTACAGCATGACAGCAAGAAGAGTGAAGGGCAGTTCTGAACATGCAAGAGGGAGATTTCCAAGGACAAACGTTTTCATTCATGGGTCTCCTTCTTCACAAGCCCCATAGGATCGTTCTATAAATCTCCTATTTAAATAAATGGGACTTAACTTTGGCTGCATTGTGCCCATACTGTACATAATATTCATATCATAATATATAGCTTTAACAAGGGGATCTGCAACAAAAGTTGTTGTGTATAGTACTCCTATTCAGGGCACAAACCACTCAGGAAACCCATCTGCTGTGCCTTCCGCCACCCACACTTCTGCTTTTCCTGTTCCCCACCCACCCAACAGACAACCGGCATTTCATAGCCACTGAGCATGCTCACTGAATTGGTATATTTGGGGTAGGGGGGCTGCCCCCTTAGGGTCTTTTTTTCTAAGGGGGGGATGTTTCTGCAAATCCTGGGGCTTGTACAAGTCTGCTGATACCTCTCTCTTGTACCTGGATGGTGTCAAGGATCAACACTCAGAGAACGAGTTTGCTATTCATATATCATACGAATTTGCAACTAGCTGGTACATTGTAGTGGTCAGACAGTGTCAAATTCAGATCTGAGGGTATCTGGGTACAAATTCCCACTCAACCGTTAATTTCACTACTTGATCTTTGGCCAGCCATTGTCTCTCAGCCTAGCCAACCTCACAGGGTTGTTGTAAGGATACACTGGAGAGGGGAGGCAGACATCTATGCCACCTTGATTTTCTTGTACAGTAATAAAGAATATAAATATAAATAGGATTAATGCAAGAGTGTTGCAATAATTCTATAATTACTACCTAGTTCAGTTTGCCATAGCTTTCCAACCACTCAGAAATAAAATGAAGTGGTGACATACTGTTTTACAAATACATTCAAGGGCATTCTTCCACATGCAGGTAAATCAGAAGTTGCAGGTGGCCTACTTACAATAACATAGCTCCGGGTTATAGAGATAGGGAAAGCGAGCACAGCTGAACAGTTAGGAAAACACAGCATCTGGAACCATTTTATGCCTCATCTATCAATCTGCTTTATGGGACTGGAGAATTAACATTTCAAACCACACATCATTGCTTCATGACTGATATATCCCAGAACTGTGGTCATTACTTCACCCCAAAGCAATGCGGATGGACATCTGCAGAGGTCACATTGAAGGATCATGGGTAACTACCTTCCAATGTCTTTCAATTAAAAGTTGCAATAAAATTTTATATGTTATAAAGTTAGCAGAGACTGTAAGAAATATTCCAATATAACCCCACATTTCCACATCTCCAAAGGTCTTTTAAACATCTCAGTAAGCTTATATTTCTCAGTGACAGCAGGGGGGCAAAAAAAACCCCATGAATACCTTCAGATAAATGCAGCAGTGTTTTTTTAAAAAGTCATTTCAAAGTTAAGAGTTTCTGCACAACTTAAGAAGCTTGGTGTCATACAGTGTAGCTCTTGTATTATTTGATAATTCTACCCCCACCCCCTACCCCCAAAAAACGAAGACACATTTAGGAAGTGTTGTATTAAGAACTATTTGTCATGCTGGAACAGGTTGGCCAAGCTATAGGAAATATATTCGATATACTGCTTCATCCCCAATCCCAGCCCACTATTTCACCAATGTAGCGTTGAAGTTGGAGAAGGGCAGGATCTACTCTTACAGCGTTTTATGGTTCATTGAAGCTGTAGAGATCTGCACAGTCCTGCATCAGCCACAAGGACTGGAGTTTCCAGAGAAGCAGGGCAGTCTCAACTCGCTCAGCATTGAATTCACCTTCACTGGCACAAGCCACTACTTGCATAACAGCAGCTTAGGCCAATAAAACAAGGTCAAGGTGCTACATAGAATGTTATCTCCCAACGAAAGGTTTGCAGAATGTAAGGGTTTGTCTATAAGGCAGCAAGCCACATGTCAAAATTGGGTAGTTGCAGCTGATCCCAGTAGTTATACTTGATACTAATCTGGGAGGGAAAATACTTATACCACAGGGACAGTGAAGTGGGGGCAAACAAAGCACCCACAAATCTGTAGACAATCTTTTTCATACTAGAAAGTACTGATTAAGTCATGGGGCAGTATTCTAACAAGTCCCGTCAGGATTTCCTATTGCGCAACAGAACTTCCCTTTCTCTCCTGTGGTGAGGCCTATGATGATAATGAATGCCATTGTTAAATTTTATGCCACATTTACTCACTGCTCAGTTTTTATTATTGATTCTGTGGGTCATTCTTCAACCTTGTATTGCCTGTTTGTACCTGGGAGGCACCCTGAGAATACCTTCGGTGCTTTTCAACTAAGTTTTACTCAGAGTAGACCCATTAAAATTAATGGACCTAACTTAGCCATATTCATTCATTTCAATGGGTATACTCTGAGTAAAACGTAGCTGATTACAGTGGTACCTCGGGTTAAGTACTTAATTCGTTCCGGAGGTCCGTACTTAACCTGAAGCACCACTTTAGCTAATGGGGCCTCCCGCTGCCGCCGCACCGCCAGAGCACAATTTCTGTTCTCATCCTGAAGCAAAGTTCTTAACCTGAAGCACTATTTCTGGGTTAGCAGAGTCTGTAACCTGAAGCGGATGTAACCTGAAGCGAATGTAACCCGAGGTACCACTGTACCAACCTTTATGTTGAAGGGAGGCATATGCGTCTTAGAAACAAATAAAGTTAGGATTTTAGTTTATAGACTGCAGATTAAAGGCTAGCAAAATCAGCTTCAGCTCAACGTATCTCTGCAGAAGACTGACACATTAGTCAAACTTTAAAGATATTCAAAATACTACTGTTTTATGTCTGTGTTGCTCCCATACCTACTGTATTATTATGCGTGTGGTAGTCACAAGACCATTGTATTATGCATGCACAGATCACACATCCTTAACATGTGGCCTTGCTGATTTTTTTAAACCTGTTCAATGCACTGTGTAAATGTCTTGAATTAGATTAGGTATAATGTACTGTGACTATATAAACAATCTAAATTTGCAAATAAAGAAGAAGGATGGGATGAGGAGCCAAAGCAAGAAAATGGGAGGTGGAAAAGGGGATTCACTAGCTAGTTTTCTCAACTGTTAAGACAGCAAATGATTATACCACTTAGAAAAACATGGACTCTTTCGGTAAGGCAAGAAATATCTGAAATATTGTTTTTTCCCTTTTACTGTATCATTTACATACGGGCAGCAAAGCCGTTCAATCTTTCTGAGTTATAACCAGGTAAGTCAGATTAGACACACTGATTAAGTTAGTCAAAGCTATTGATTTCAATGAGACTATTCTGCATGTGACATAGGCCGCAATCCTAAACCCAGTGATTTTTTCCTGCGGACACTCAAGGGTACGCAGTACCTGCACCTTTTTTCTGGAAGAAAAGCACTGGTTTAAAATGTGGCACTTAGTGTAACAACTTCATGGTGAGTACTGCCACCTCCCCCCCCCCCAGAACCCCACTGATTGCCTAAACCCCACTGGTTTCAATAGGACTTCTGAATAGACATGATTTGGATTTTGCTGCTAGTTGGCTACAACGCTTTGATTGTAGAAGCACTGCCATGAGTGCATCCATTTAATATTGTTGTACACCAACCCCAATCTCTGAGCAGTGCGAGATGCCAGGGGCTTACCCAGGGTCCATGTTTCCTTCAGGAATAAGGCATAGTGGAGACTGTGGTGTCTTTTAAAATACATGGTTTATTTACACATATATACAGTCGGAGCCTACAATGGAGGGTTTCACAGCAATAGCATCCCAACAGGGACTTGTTTCTCTCATAGCTGCAGCCTTGGATTCAAAAAGAGATCAAACATTACTCTGACTCTTTCTCGAGCTTGCTGCTTTACTTCTAGGTCACATCACTGCAACTCTCAACTCCAAAATCTGGCTTCCTTCTTCTAACTAACCACAAGCTGGGGTCCCACCCATTTGCTGTCTCACATAGAGCGCCTTTCCTTTGTTTCTTTTAATGGCCCATCACCTTAACACAGGAAGATAGCCTGGGTTATATTTTAACACTTGCTGGATCCAGGAGTTAGAAGGATCTTGCATACAGCCTACTTCCTCTATCCCAAACTCAATACAATATGCATATCCCACCTCATCTGATTTGTTTGTGACACCTCAGACTCCTTACATTAAGACAAGAATGAGTTGACAGAAAGTAGATTTTGATGGTGGGGTACTATGAGAATCAGGACCATGTTAGGCAAGTTCAATGAAAATAGATTTCTCTATAATATCATATTCTGATGGGTAGTTGTAATCTTTCCTTAAGATATATTTAAGATAGGTACAATATTGCCAGGTAGAGTCTAGTTCACAGTAGAACAACTACAAATACAAATGTCCATATATTTGCATATATAAACATGCAGCAAATGGTGTGGACCTCTTGTAGAAAATCTATTTTTCTCTCATGATTGTGGAGAAATGGTAGGAAACGTTCGCAAAACCCAATCCATGTCATTAGTCCTTATAATTTCATTCATTATTGGGCCCCACACCGTTAAAAATACAATTCCATTGTGCAATATACTGTGTAATTAAGATCATCCAACATGTTTGCTGGAACTGTGATATTTTGAAAGCAAACCAGCTGTAAAATAGGGATTTCTGGAATCACATAGCACTCGCCCTGGGTGACATCTTTGTATCATGTACACTGTCAGGGTGTGAGACCACGAAAGCTTAAAAGCAATGAATTACTTCCTTTTAGAGACCAGCTGGTAAAGTATTGGTATTGCTCCTGGGAAATTTTGACCTAATCTCATTTCAGACAATGACTCATTTAGATAAGTCACTTTCAACCTCAGTTCCTTAATTTGGGTGGGGATTTGTAACATTAGCCAACCTCACCAAATTGGGTTTTTTTCTGAGGGAAAGCAATAAAATAATGTAACACTCTTCATAGTAGAATCCTAGGCATGATTACTTAGGAGTAAGTCCCAACATGTCCAAAGGAATTTAAGGTTGCAATCCTGTGTACACTTACCTGAGAGTAATCTCCACACACACAGCAGGACTTCTGAGAAAACGTACAAACAACTGCGGCCTTAGATTGTAGTGTGCATGTACAGGATTACACCCTTATCCTATTAAAAATATAAATACTTTGTGATAATTAGCATTTAACTAGAGCTCAACTCAATAGCCATACAGTTCCTACGCAATCAGATCCTGTGCCTCATTCTAAAATATATCCTCATTCCATGCAATTTATCACCTGACCTGCATTTATTAAGAATATCCCACTGAAATCTAGAGGATGTAGAAATGAACTAAGAACACCAAACCCACCCCCAATAATCTACTTTTAAAATCTGACCAAACTATAAAAGAAATTTTTTTTAAAATAATAATAACAACTTGCTTGTTTAATAAAAGGAAGAGTAGAAAATATGTGTGGGTTACATAGGGTTGCCACAGCTCCCCACAATGCCAGTGATTCCCATCAGCTGCCTGAAAGAGACCGCTTTTCACAACTTGGAAGTACAGTGAAAGTAAGAACTTCACCTGCTGAATTTCTGCTTGTCGGTGCCAGTGTGGTGATGTAGTGGTTACAGACAAGGTCTGGTTAGAAGACTAAGGATTGAAGCAACGCAGGTGGGATCCCAAATTCAGCCACGAAGCCACTGTATCGTGAGAGTTGTGAGAATGAAACGAGGGAGAGAAGGGGGAACCATATGGGAAGCCTCGACCTCCTTGGAGGAAAGTCGGGATGAAAATGATTTTTTGATATACTTTTTTGCAAAGCCGCCCAGGGTGGCTGGGGGCGACCCAGTCAGATGGGCCCCGGGTACCAATGATAAAATAATCATTTTTATTATTATTAGCCTGGGCTCTTGACTTCCTGCCTCAAGAATGCGCGTCCCCACCTCGCAGCGCGCGCCCAAAGTCAGAGCAGGGGAAGTCCTAGTAACGAAACCACGCCCGTTCGCCGTTGCCACAGCGGCAGCTCTTCCCCCTTCCGTCTCGAGCGGAACCTTTGCGACGAGGCTCCGGGGCAGAAGCGGAGGGAATTCGCAGGCGGCCCTGGCGCAGGCGGGGAAAGAGGCGAGGCCTACAAGGCACTGGCGGCTGCTGCTGCTGCTTCTGTTGGTGCCGCTGGAAGCCGCTTCCTTTCTCGTCGCTGGCTGGCTGGCTGGCCGGTCGGGGTGAGTGTCCCTCGTGCTGCAAGCCCAGTCCCCTTTGGGGGCGCCGCGCCCTGCTCCTCCTCTGTCCCGGCGCCGAGGAGGAGGCGCTGCAAGGGGAAAGGAAGCCGGGCGGGAAGGTCACCGCGAGGGAGCCCGGCGGCGGTGGCTGCTCCTTTCGCTTTCATATTCCTTCTCGGGCTCGTCTGGACCGTGTCAAGCGCCTTCCTGTGCAAGCTCTTTCGAGAGGCCTCAGAGCCTGGGTGACTTTGGGGGGTGGAAGGCGAGTCTCTGGGAAACCCAGCCAGGTGGGCGGGGTATCAATAATAGATTATTATGATTATTAATATATTGTCTCCTCCCCCCTTATGTGGTCTTGCCTTCCCTTTTGTGCGCTTGCCAGGCTCAAAGCCCACCCACCCCGCTTTAAGGTCAGTCTCCTCCCGCTGACCCAAGGTCACCCCAGGCATTGGTTTCTCCATTTCCTCCCTCCGCATCCCTCCACAAAAGCTACCTGTACGGGTGTCGTTAACACCGCTCAGAGCACTTGGCATCTATGCATTGCTTTGCAAGCAGCCTTCCCCAGCCTGGTGCCCTCCAGAAAGTTTGGGCTACAACTCCTACCCTCCCTGACCATTGGCCATGCAGGCTGGAGGGGGGGAGTAAGGCGTCCCTGCTGGTAAACGGGCTCCAAGCTTTTATGGGGATTTATATACGGATAGCAACACCTTAAACTGGGCCCAGTAGCCAAATTGGCAACCAGTGCAGGTTTCTGAGGAGAGGTGTTGTATGCATGCATGCATGGTCTCATTCCTTTCAGCAATCCTGCTGCAGCATTTTGCAGTCATAGAAGCTTCTGGTCCAAGCATGAGGGACGTCCCGTATAGAGTGCATTGCAGTAATCCAGGCTTGAAGTAGCTAATACAAGAACTACTGTGGTGGTAGTTTACCAGTTGCAGCTATTAAAAGGTCTTCTAGCCACCGAGGGCTCATTCATACTTCTGCTTGTTCTCTGCTTTCTAGGCACAGGTTCAAGCTGTTTTGCCTTTGCCATGCTGCTTCCTCCCTGTGGAACACACTGCCAATGGGAATTCAGTGGGCGCCTTTTGTAACAACTTTTAAACGCCTGTCAGGCCTATGCAGGCAATTAAGAGTACATCCCCCATAATTGTCTACTGAAGTTTGTTTTTAATTATTTTCCTTTTAACTTGTTTTCCTTTTTTATTATTTTATTGTATGGTTTAACATTTTTATATTGTTGTAAACCACTGTGATATTTCTATGATACAATGGTATATAAATATTTTTTTTTTTACAAATAGCACTCCCTGCCTTGCTTCTCTGAGTGTTCAAATAGTTGTCCAAGGCTGCAGTCCTAACTCCCATTTACCTGGAATAAGTCCCATGGAATTCAGCGGGACTTCTGAGTAGATAGGGTTAGAATTGTGCTACAAATGTTGTAACGTGCTGTTCATCATGTCAGTGCTTCTCACTGAAGTTGGAGCTATCACAACGCAGGTTAATAGTACTGTGGTCCTGGCTCTTTTAACTCAGCTTTTTAAAGAAACTCAGAAAGCAGGTAGAGAATGTCATACAATGCCTATGCACTTGGCACATCTTAGCTAAGCAGCCTGGCAGCATAGGACACTGGTGATATGTGAGGTCTGTCACGTTCTTGATGAATCCAATTTTTGCGACCCTGAGCAGGCAACAAGAATTGTGACTACAATGCACCTGACAGGCCACAGCTTATTGATAATATTCTGTATATGGCTTGAGGGCTTCAGCTTTTGGCTGTATGTGGCATACTAGCTATGGATGCTTGACCACTTTCTGGCAGATAATTAGTACCTCTTGTAGTCTACTGGCCTTACATTTGATTTGTATTTGCTTCTATGTAAATGTTCCTATTTAAGAAAAGAGAAGACTTAAGAGTGGTAAACTTAAATGTAACTCTTTAAGTCAATATATAATATTGAGTGATGTAATTGGCTCAACTTTAATGAAACTACAGTATTCTTTTCACTGAAGAGCTAGAAGAGGCAATTAGCTGTTTGTTGACATTCCCATTATGTTATGGACAAACATTTAGATCTAAGTTAACTCAGTTGTTTTGAATGTAAGAAGAAACACTGAGATAATGTAAATTTCCTTCTGTCTTCTCAAATATCCTTGTTGTGGGCTTTGGTGCTCTTCGCAGGGGGGGACATTTTCCACCGAAAAAGCTATTTTTAGTACCAGAAGTTCTGCTTATAGTAAATTAAGCACTGTTGAAAGGGGGGGAAATGACGCATGTTATGAGAAAAAGATAAAAAGGTTGTGTTTAGTTGACACAAAATCTCAGTTTGAATTAAGATTAGGAAATATGTTTGGGCATCAGGATTCAGTCTCTGTGTGGAATTGCTTTGCATTAGTTCAGAATGCAAAATTATCAGTCTTGTTGGTTGCAGGGAGGGAAGGGGGACCATAGAGCAGGGTATGAAGTAAAGTGACAATAGATGAATAATTCTGATCAATAAGTACTTGTAAAAAATGCAGGCATAATATATCCACAGGGCAAATAATCAATTTGACCCAAATACCAAGTTGACTGCCGTGTGCCTCTCTCCAGTTATTCTCTTCCGTTGCAGTAGGCTCTAGGTTAGCCTACGGCTTGAAGCCATTGATGTGTTTTAATTGCAATCATTAGTTGGAGCATAAGCTGTATGGAAGCAGAGTGGAAAGTGAGAGCAAAGACTCTTAATAGGTGCCTTCTTTGTTTTTCTTGGTCTTCAGCTCCTTCCATGTATGTGAGATTTGGTTGGAACTCCATCCACGTTGTATGACTTTTTTGTACTGCCTCTGTCCCATCTGTGGTGTAGTACATTTTTGTATCAATATCATATATGAAGGTAATGCATTCTCATATTTTATCTGGAGGATCCATTCTAAGGGCAATGCCCACAGGTCCCCAAAATTATGTAGTTCTGGGTCCATGTATCAGATATGGCTCCTGGCAAGAGTTTGTACCTGAAGAAGGGCTGAAACATTTTGTGTGTGTTAAACTGATGCACGAGTCCTTTTGGACCCAGAAAAGGGTAGAACAAGGGGTGTAGCAGGCTTATGCATGCTCGGCCAACACATGCAGGAGCCAGGAATGGAATCCCCATGCAAATTAGTTGCCACCTCTGTTTGTAAAGGCAGTAGTAGAAAGCAGCATTTTCACAGTGCAAGGCCTATGAATTCAGGTAATGTTTGCAGTTTGCAATTCCCTCTAGTATCCAGAACTTAGCAGCTGTAATTCTTGCTTGGTGCGTCTAAGGCTGAGGACATTCTGCAGGCTTCATACAGTGGTACCTCGTTTTGAGTCTGCCACATCGAGTGTCCATTTTGTTGAACATCCGCAGCAAACCCGGAAGTACCGGAACGGGTTACTTCCGGGTTTGCCGCATGAGCAGAAGCGCAAACCGCTGAGTGCGCAGAGCGGCGCTTTGCCGTGTGTCCTTTTCGTCTAGTGTCTGGGGCTCCAGAACGGATCCTGGTCGCAAAACAAGGTACGACTGTAGTGGTATAGACTGTTTTTAAATACTGTATATCTTAAGATGGGAACAGTGCTTCAGATGACTGCAGTTCCTTGATAGCAAGTAGGAATAAAGACGCATGAGCTGGACACATCAATAGTCTTGCCACTTTGCCAGTTAAACACAATATGAAAACACCCTTTTATAAGAACTTTCTCTTTCCTTTCTTTTGTCGTAGGTGAAACAGGCAAAATGGTACACGCTGAAGCCTTCTCTCGTCCTCTTAGTCGGAATGAAGTTGTAGGTTTAATTTTCCGATTGACAATATTTGGTGCTGTGACCTATTTTACTATTAAGTGGATGGTAGATGCAATCGATCCAACAAGGAAGCAAAAAGTAGAAGCTCAGAAACAGGTAGGAGCATATAATAAAATATTTCTTCTTAAATATCAATTATTCAGAATGTTCATTTTGGAGCATAAAAGCCAAGTGGGAAGGCCAAGTGCTCAAGGACGTTTTCTAAATCCTTATTGTTGTCATTAATGGCTGCTAATATTTAGACTGGGAGTGAGGAACTGAATCTGGCCAATGGTGGGCCATTTTTAGAGGAGGTACAAACTAGTCAATCATCTGATGTCACTGTGGTGTCAAGTGACCAATTTTCCTATGTGCTGTAGTGAATTAAGCCACGCTAGAAAGGAAAATCCAAGCCCAAACAAACAGGGCTTTAAAGTGACTGCCAGTGTTACGCTCCACTTCTTGCTAGATCTCACAAAGCTTAAAGTCAGTACCTGTCAGCTGAGAAGTTTGGAGCCTGGACCTACTCTCACTCACCTTTCACATCCCTGGTCTAGGATTTTTTTAAGGAAGAGGGTAAGCAGTAAGGCACTTGCCTGCTTTCCAGCTTGACTTTCATGGGGCATTTCCTCAAATTTGCCCTGAGCAAGTGGTGGCAAAGCAATCAGCCCCCCGCCCCTTTACCAGGTCAGTTAAGCCACTTTTTGCTATGCCCGCTGCTCAGCATGGTCTGAGACGCAAGAGCACATTTGATTTGCTGCCCCCCTTCAAGCTTCTGGAAAGTACTTGCCACATTTTTTGGATTTGCATCACTAAAGGCGGAAGAAGGAAGGAAAAGCAGAAGCCAATTTTACACGCACACAGTGCCTTTGCTAGAAGCCTGATCTGCTTTCCCATGAATCACTTCCCTCTTTTTCTAATCCACACACAAAAAAATCACGAACCTGCAAACGCACACCATCTAACTGATACAAAATCAGCTGAGGAGCAGGAAGAGGTATGTGCACATTCACATGTAAGTGTGAAGTGGCTTCACCCACCATGGACATGTGGCCGACGGCCAACTAGCCATGAGTGAGTGAAGCCCTAGGGCTATAAATGGTCCTAGGCTCCTGGGCTAGTTAGAAATATAGGAAGAGGAGTCAGACTATTGATCCATCTATCTTAGCATTGTGTGCTGACTGGCAGTGTCCTTTCATACAGGAGTCTTCCCAGTCCTACCTGGAGATACCAGGGATTGAACCCAGGACATTCTTCACACAAAGCACTTGCTCTGCCACTGTACTATATCCCTTACCCAAGCGTTGATTTATGTCTGCCCTGCATCAGTTGGTCTTACGTGGTTGTTGCATTGTTCCTTTTTTGAAACCACAGGTGGTGGTTGTTTTTTTGCTGAGGAAATATTATTTCCCCCAATAGTGTATGTTGCTGTTTTAATTCCTGCATGAAAGTCAGCTGAGTTTTTTGTCACAGCATCTCCCTCGAATATTGTTCGTAATATCACAGAGGAAGACCCTGAGACACTGGCCTCGTTCTGTTTACTTAACCTGTTGAACAATTATCAAATAACAGAGGAGTCACATTTTAACTAAAAGGGGTGGGGGTGAAGTCACACTACATTCAAACAGGTGAAAAATTTGACGGTTCTGTGTAAAGATCTTCGAATTTCAATTCTTCGGCTGTCTGTGTTTTCAAGTAACAACACACCTCCAAATTATTAACTTTAAAAAGCGAACGGTGTAATGTTACTGAATGTTAACTTTTTTAAAAAAAACTCTTTATAGGCAGAAAAGTTAATGAAGCAAATAGGCGTGAAAAATGTGAAGCTGACAGAGTATGAAATGAGCATTGCTGCACATCTCGTAGACCCTCTTAGTATGCACGTAAGCCTCTCTCTCTCTCACTTTTTCTTACTCATTTAGAAAAATGGTGCTTCAGGGAGATAGTAAAGTGTAGTATTTGGGATAAAACTTTGTAAAATGCAGCTGCTGTTACTCATGTAGGGATTACACTCTAATAAATTAAGAGTCTTCCTAACTTAGGAAACTTCCAAGTGTTCCTGACTGTTTTCTAGCACGAAATCATCTTCTATGTTTTCCAGAACAAGACGTGGGTCAGGAGACTTTACTTCAGGGCCAACTATAATCTGCTTTGCATATCACAAAACTAATTATAATTGCAGTCAGATCTGTACAATACAGATAATGTGATCCTATTCATGTTTACTCGGAAGTTAGCCACACTTAGTTCAATGAGATGATTTAGGATTGCATCTTAAATCGACTTAAAACATGATAATCAAAAAAGTAATACCACAGATCTTACTGTGGCTCCACTCTTATCTGCTATATCTGAATACACACAATTACAGATAGCCATAAACTTCTTTAGCTGAGAATGTGACTGTTTTCTTACTTGATGATGACTCTTTAATATTGTATTTGTGCCTCAGGTAACATGGAATGACATTGCAGGTTTAGACGAAGTTATTACAGACCTGAAGGACACAGTAATTTTGCCAATCAGGAAGAAACATCTGTTTCAGAACTCCAGACTCTTACAGCCACCGAAAGGTAAGTATGGAGAGGTCATAGAGGACGTTTTCTTGAAACTGGCCATGGTAGATTTCACCTGCATTCAGACACTTGTATCTCATCTTAATAAACGAAGACATGAACAAGCCTTTTCAAGCACACACATAGAGCCCATTTTCAGAGCAAGTGAGCAAATGAATCGGGAAGTCTTCTCTTAACTACAATTTTCTTTCTTCCGAAGCAGGAATCTGATTAATAGCTTTGGCATGAGCCATGATTACCAAGCCATTATTATGATTAACACTTGCACTGATTGTACATAAATTAAAAGGTAAGATAGACCCTTCCTGCAGGCTAGTAATCCAATAGACATACAAAAGGAAAAAGAATGGGAAGGGAAGAGAAAAGCAGGCACTAGAGCAGCTGTTCTTTCACTGGCCGGTGGAGTGATTGTTCTGCCCCTTGCCATGATATTCTTCCAGAGAGGCAGGGGCTAAGATTTCAAATATTCAATTAGTAGTAATCAAAAGGTTTAAAAGATGTTTCCTTAACAAAAAGCAAGAACCCTTTATGTTGAGAGTTGCAGAACCTGTATTTCTTCAGGTGTTGCTAGACTACATTTCCCATCACTCCAGGCTGGCCGGGGCTGATGGGAGTTCCAGTATAGCAATATCTGGAGAGCCGCAGGATCCTCTATTACTCTATGTGAACAGAAGAATACAGATTGAAACATTACTACCATTTCCTATGAATCTTGGTGAAACTAAGGCACAACGCTATGTGTATTTACATGAGAGCAACTTCCGGTGAACTCAGTGGGATTTATTTCCAAATACACCTTTAATTGCTAAGCTATATGCAACCAGTGCTCTTTAACTTTCAGCTGAACAGATCTTAGTGACAGTTTATGCCTCTGTTGCTCCCTTTTTTCTTCCATTGAGATCACTTTTGTTTTTACCAGAAAGATTGTAGCCTGGACAAAGTAACATGTTCAGGATTCATTGAGTATGGGAGCCATATATGAATGGCGGTGCAAATCTTGAGTATCCAAAGGCACTTAGGAGCAATCTTATTCATAGCAAATGTGACTCTGTTGGTGTTCATGCTGTGTCTGTCAAACCAAGCGGCAATAAAATGTTAACAATGTGTTGCTTTTTAGGAGTACTTCTCTACGGCCCTCCAGGCTGTGGTAAAACCTTGATTGCCAAAGCTACAGCAAAGGAAGCAGGTTGCCGATTTATTAATCTTCAACCCTCCACACTGACAGACAAATGGTACGGGGAGTCTCAGAAGCTGGCTGCAGCTGTTTTTTCTCTTGCTATGAAGCTTCAACCTTCCATCATCTTTATTGATGAAATAGGTAAAATGCGTACTTTCTGTATGTAGTCATAGGAAAATATAATTGCATTGAGGTTTTAAAAATGAAATGAATTTCATCAGGTATGCATGCCTTATTTGGCAAAATATCAATGTTAAGAAGGCAGTCACTCCAAGCATAAGGAAATGCTTGGTAGCACAAGTTTAACTTGGTTGTAGTCAAAGATCTTTATTGCTAATGCCAAATATATGTGTACTCAGTATCTGGTGTTTACTGCAGGAAGAAATTGAAAGGTTTTCTGCTTTCATTTGGATGCAGATATTGATGATGTAACAGAGTTATCTCACCCACTTCAACCTTCATTTACACTCACTATGAAGCTCCAAATTTCAAAAGTAATGTACAAATTAAACCTCTTTAAATTTTTGCATGTTTTAATTGTTTAGCTCTTAATTTATTATTTACATATTGTCAATTTGGCTATTCCAGGAGCTGAACAATTAAAATATGATGGGGGGGAAATTAAAGTAACGTTTGCGTAATGTTGCACTTAGGTGTGAATATTATATGTTGTATGCCACTTAATTCTTACAAGAGTGAGGCAGGAGGCATGCTAGAGGGGGGAGAATTCTGAACCAAGCAAATACAATTTATTTGCCCAGAAGAAATCAATAATAGTTTGTGTTAATCAGTTTAGTACTGTACATTTGCATACTTCATTCTTTGTTGAACTTGCACTTTTTCATTCACTTTTTAAAATAGTAGTTGTGTGTTGGCAGATGAATGTATTGTTTAGGAAAAATAGTTGGAGGTGATGCTACTTAGAAGATATGACAGATTCTTCTTTTTTATGATGGCACATCCAGTTCTCTGAGAAACTAATCCTTTTCATCTAGAAAAATGAACAGCATTAGGTGAGGCAGCTTGTATTGCAGGATCTGAACAAAATTCACTTAGTTTGACATTCCTTGCAGTCTTCTCTCCATTCTTCCCATATCATAGTCAGAAGTAGTTTACTCTATGGCAAGAGAGGAACTGTGGGCTTCTTGCTTGAGAAACACCAGCCAAGACCCCCCCCCCCTATAGAACTAGTTGTATGGTTTCTGGGAATCGTCTAGTGTTATGTAGTTGGTGCATGTTTATTCAATAATGTTCAATACAACAGCAGTAGCCAGAATAATAAGATAAAATAGCCATGAGCACACACTTAATTCAAACGCTCTTAAAATTCAGATTCCTTTCTACGAAGTCGTTCAAGTTCCGATCATGAAGCCACAGCTATGATGAAAGCCCAGTTCATGAGTCTCTGGGATGGCCTGGACACCGACTATAACTGCCAAGTAAGTAATAATTTTTAAGAGAAAAGGGCAGAAATTTATATGCATAAAAAGGCCAGGACAATTTAAATGCTAAAGAGCAAGGACATGCAAAATTCATCCGTTTCTGCTAGCTGCAGCTAAACTGGTATTTTATTTTACCTTTTTGCCGTTCTTTGAGCTCTCTTTTCCTTGAGATCAAGGAATTAACACCAAGGTTCACTTTCCCATGTGGAGGTTTTAAAAGGTTGGACAGGAATGCCCCTCTCAAGGCAGCTACACAAGGCAGGCTCCTGGGACTTTGGCTTCAGTATCCTGTAGACGGCCACCAATCTTTCCTGAGATGATTGTCATATTGGGTATTTAATTGGATTCACTCTTACTTGGCTTGGTCGTGTGTGTAAGGAAGCCTTACTTCATTCAGGAAAAGGGTAGATGACTCTGGCAGTTGAGATCTGTATCTCTGAAGCATCTCAGATTAAGAAACTTGAGGTGGTGATCTCATAACCACAGAATTTTGTGGTTGCCACCACAGAGATCAGAGAGGGACAAGGCCTCAAGTCAGCTTTGCAGGAGGGAAATTGGCGTGCAAGTTACAGATAAAGCCTCTCTGTCCAATATAGGCTTACAATAGGAAGCCTCCAAAATTTCAATGAGATCTCATATGCTCAGAGGCTCTGGTGATATCTTTGGCTCCCACTACTAATGACTAGTATTGCCCTGTTGGCAGGCCAGTACCTCACTTTCTCCTCTGCATAAAGGGGAATTCTTTTGGCATGGTTTGTCTTTTCAACTCTAGAGGGCAGTCTCTCTCTCTCTCTCTCTCTCTCTCTTTCTCTCCCTCTCAGAGGAAATACAGCAATATTTCGAAGCAGGGCTCCTTTACACATTGCATTTTTCTCTGTATAGGGTTGTCTGTGGCACAAATGTGTGTTTGTCTCATTGTGGGTGTTGTACAAAAAGTGATGATGCTTGGAACAAATCTAAGCCAGTGGCATTTGCAGGGCAAGGGTACAAGACTGAGAAAGCAGTATTTGAGGATGAATGTCGGAACTAAATGAATTAAAAAGAAACCCCCACTCCACAAAAAGTTTTAGTATTTATGCTTGGTCAAGTTCAAGTTTGGGAAATGGTCACTGGGAGACACGTAACCTAGAATTGTTAAATATTACTTTGCATCAGTTGTAGATTAGATTTTAGAACTTTTCATTAGAGCTATTTTATATCTCTGAAACCACATGCAACTTTGAAAGTGTGACAATTGACTCCAGATACCAGTTTTGTTACTAACAGATAACTTTTGGGGTGGAAGGCTTCTGAGATTATTCCCCAGCAATTTATTGATGGCATCTTTAATCAGCCTGTTTCTTTCATTGTTTAGAGGAAATATGGTGGTATTTTCTCAGGTTTTTGAGTCTGACCTATTTTACTTCATATTGGGCAGGAGAGCTTTTTAAACCAATTACACCAAAGCACTTTAGTACTTGGGGAGAATTCTGGAATATATTATGGAACATACTGCTTCATAAAGTACATTGAGCTGAGCCAAACCTTTTAGAATCTCGATTGTCATGCCAAAATTTGCATCTTCAGCTGCGGTGAACTTTTTTTGTCTTTCAAAACAGGACGTGTATCTCTACTTTTCACCCAAATCCTGGGCACTAATCACTTTTGGTTTTAAATACTCGTGGGAGCTATATATTCCCTGAGCTTGTCTGGCCTGTGTTGACTTCTGATTCTGATTCATCTTGCAACAAAAAACCTTTCTGCTCTTCCTTCCTTTTTTGACTTCTTTTAGGTGATAGTGATGGGAGCTACCAATCGCCCTCAGGATCTTGACTCAGCTATTATGAGAAGAATGCCCACACGATTTCATGTCAATCAACCTGTAAGTCATAGAAGATTCACAGCCGTGAATTGTATGGCCTGACTCCTCAGTTATCTGTTGACCATTATTATTTATTATTTATAGCTACTTTTCTGACCAAAGGATCCCTAAGACAGTATACAATATACTGATAAAAATGTAATACAATCTAGGAGTTTAAAAAAAGGTTAAAGTTCCTTCCCCTGGAGTTTATTGTCCCAGCCAGTCCTAGTTCTTCCTTGAAGAGGGAAGGGAACTTTGGGCGCTGCTAATGGGGGGAGAGTAAAAGCCTATTGCTTCAAGGGGTAGTCCTCACTTACTTTTGAAGATTGTGAATACATGACCACTCTGCTGTCCTTCTGTAGCCCCAGTGACACGAATGGGAATTGCACAAGCGTGATGCCGTGCCATTACAGCACATCAATTTCTGTTTATCCAAAATCAGTGAGAATACTGACACCCTGTTCTTTGTAACAAATGTTTTGTTCTCAATTTAAAGGCACTGAAGCAGAGAGAGGCAATCTTGAAGCTGATTTTGAAGAATGAGAATGTAAGTCGGTTGTTTCTTATGCAGCAGAACTTGGAATGGTTTGCATTATTGGAAGGGCTGTAGGATCCGTAATGGCTTCAGCCAGCTATTGCATCCCAGTCACGGTGCTTAATTTTCTCTAATGGATGCCGGTTAAGCTGAAAGGGCACAGCTTTCACTGTGGGTTATACCCATAGCCTTTTGTTGTTGCTGCTGTTTGCTAAAGTCCATGTTGGAACAGAATCGGTTGTGATAACGTTTCTTAATCCTCCTTCAATCTGAACCGCTGTTAGAACTTGGTAAAATGTTTTCAAGGCATTCATATGCTGCTGCTTGTTTGCTGGTAGGTGGACAGGCGTGTCGATCTCCTTGAAGTTGCTAAGGAAACAGACGGGTTCTCAGGAAGCGACTTGAAGGAAATGTGCCGTGATGCCGCGCTGCTCTGCGTCAGGGAATATGTTAATTCAACATATGAAGACAGGTAACTTTCATTGAAACTACAGAGATTTTTAATATGATCTCTAACTTTAAAGTGGTTTTTTAAAAACAGAAATCATAGACTCATAGCATTGTAGAGTGGGAAGGGGGGGAGTACCAAGGGTCATCTAGGCCAACCCCCTGGAATGCAGGAATCTTTTGCCCAGTTTGGGGCTCGAACCCAGGATCCTGAGATTAAGAGCCTCGTGCTCTACTGACTGAGCTATCTCAGGATGTTGTATTGGAAAGTACAACTTCACATTTAGTTAAATGTACACAGAGTACAAAGGGACGCGGGTGGTGCTGTGGGTTAAACCACAGAGCCTAGGACTTGCTGATCAGAAGGTCGGCGGTTCGAATCCCCACGACGGGGTGAGCTCCCGTTGCTCGGTCCCTGCTCCTGCCAACCTAGCAGTTCAAAAGCACATCAAAGTGCAAGTAGACAAATAGGTACCACTCCAGCGGGAAGGTAAACGGCATTTCCGTGCGCTGCTTTGGTTCGCCAGAAGTGGGTTAGTCATGCTGGCCACATGGGAGCTGTACGCCGGCTCCTTCAGCCAGTAAAGCGAGATGAGCGCCGCAACCCCAGAGTCGGCCACGACTGGACCTAATGGTCAGGGGTCCCTTTACCTTACACAGAGTACAACAAAAACCGGAATGACATCCTTCCTATCCCTTCACTTTCCCTGGTGGGATCCGTGTGCGCCTGAGGCAGGAACAGTGTGCACATCTCTCTGCCTATGGGAAGCAGAATATTCACTAATTCCACATTGGACTTTACAGAGGAGTTCAAAGAACAGGAAGCGAGAGTCATTCAAAGAACTCACCTTTTATATGTACTGTGTTCTTTGTGTGTTTCCTTTCTGATGATTAAACTACCATGCTTGTGTTGCACAGCATTTAAATCCTCTTTACGCTTTTTGGGGTTTTTTTTAGTAATGAAGAAGATGAAATTCGACCCGTGCAGCAGAGGGATCTGAACCGGGCAATTGAGAAGATGAGGAAGTCCAAGGATGCTACAAATCAGAGTGTTCTAATGCACGTTAGTTTAGATTAAGGCTAAGGAATGCCCTCACACGGTCTCATTTGGTGACTGTTTTTTGTCGTTTAGATAGTGGAAATGAATTGGAAGCAGAAATATCCTTTTAATAAGTGTTGACAGAATTGTTTTTTTATATGCAGATATCTTAAGTTATTGAAATCTGATAATATTGCAAAATTGGATATGGCCTCTGTAACAGATCATGACATGGGAGAATGTAGTCTAGCTCGAAAACAATGTCTTGCTTCATGGTTTCAGCCTTAAAAGCCTGTTGGTTGGTTCAAGTATGGCACATTGTTTCTTTGGGGAGGAGCAAACTCAGTTCATGTACATATATGTATGAGTGTGTGTATGATATGTATATATATATATATATATCCACACAGTTTTTATATATAGACATAATGTGTAGATAACTTGAATATGAAAAGCCTTCTCTCTCTTTTTTTTTCTTTTCCCTCTTTTCCTTAAAAAAAACAACCTCATTTTCAGGATCAAACCAAGTCAGGGGATTAAAATATTTCAGTAAACATCTATTTTTTGTGTAGTACCTTAATATGAAGGAAGAAAACCTGCTTCAGGAAAATAAATTTCTGGAATGCAGACAAATTTGACTTCTTCCATTTAACTTATGGTATCCACTGGTGCCAATCAGTTTAGGTAGAAAAAAACACATAATGCCTCGTGAACCTTTTGATTTTATAAGAATCCAATACTTTTTTTTTTAATAACTTTTTTTATATGGTCACATGATAACCATTACGGAACATCAGTAACTGCATATTACCAAAATTTATTTTTCTACTTCTGAATTTCTGAACTTCAAAGACCTGGAGGGCTCCTATTGCTGAAGTTCCTTTATCACTGTAAGACTATATTGTCTCACTTGCTGGTATCTATAAGTGGTCACAACATTATAACATTAAGTACAATGATCTTAAACATTTGCTTCATTTAATTTCTCCCCTACCTTTGCTCCATTGAGAAGCTCTCCACAGGTCTTCTAGTGGATAGAGGGAATGACATAACATTCAGATATTCTTTAGTAATGGTGAGGTGGCATTTCAGCATTAAGACTAAAATTTTGTTCACCCTTAAAGCTGTTCAATGGTCATATGAATCCACACTAATCAAAGTAGCCAATTACCCAAAACAGTCACAGCCTTCGTAAGTTGGGTTTTTTTTTTAGTAATTGAAATGAGTGTTGAAAAAGATGCGTAAAAAAACTGATGAAGGGAATGATTAATTCTAGACTTCCCTCAACTCGTTTTATAACTTGATTATGGTTATTCTTGCAGGTGCTATTTTGGGCACAACAGGTTTATATAAAATGCAGAATGTTCCTGCATCTCAGCTCATAGGCTTGCATTTTCTTTCAAAGAAGGAAGTTAGCAAATGGTTTGTGGCTAAATAAAACCAAGTGCAGTGCAGGTTTCAGGTCAAGATCCAGAGGGGCTTGTGGGTGTGGGTTTATAACCTGTGTTTACATCACTTTTTCTCAGTTTTCTTCCCAGAAGGAGCCTGTAAGAAAATCCCCAGATCCGTTTTACTATTTGGGTTAGATTGAATAGGTGTTTGAGGTTTTGCATGAAGCATTTCCTTCTTTAAGGGGAAATATTGCTGCAGTATGTGATTTCTTTTACTCCGTTTGTCTTTCAAAACCTCTCTCATCCAGTCCCAAAATGGTTATTGGGGACGATTTTGTGGAACAACTTCTAGAGGAAAATCCTGATGCTTATTTATGTGTTCCTCTGGATTTCAGCCATGTTTTGTCTGAAATGTTGTTACTTGTTCTTGCAGCTAGTATCTACCGATACATCTGTGTTACTGAATCCTTTTAAGAGCTGTTTATGTGAGCTGCTTTTGCAAAACTGAATCCTTGGACACTGGAGTGCATAGGTAGAATTATGACAAAAGTACTGCTTTGTACAGTCTGTCACCTGTCAGTTCCTTTTGATAATCATGAGTGTCTATATTTTGAAAGAGTGAATAGCATTTTTCTGTTCATGCCCTTCATTTAATTTTTCTGAATTTCATTAAAAGCACAGAATTCAAAATCAGTATAATTATCTGAGCACCTCATAGGCGTGCTGTTTGTTTCTACCATTTCCTATTGCTTGTGAATAAAAAGGTCACACAAATTGAGCTAAACCTCCAAATAATGAATTCATATCAGAAAATTTGTGCCTTAAAAAAAAAGAATTATGACCATTTTCTGCAAAAATAAGAAGTTGTCAGTGTATTGTTCCTGCTTGCATTCTACCTAATATGTTAATTTACAATTTTGTTAACTCAGGCGCAAAGCCGCCCCAAATAATAGAAGGTGTGCCATTCAACAGGAAGGTTCCCCCCCAAAACCAAGTGAAAGGCTTTATTGAATCCCTTTTTCCAGTTATTTTCAATGGCCAATTTTCCTGAAGGAAAATCGAATTTCGTTTGCAATTGCTAGGCTCCAAAGGTAGTAGCAGCTCAGGAAACTCAGCAGCGTCTCTCTGCATGCACAGAAATACTAAGTGTCCCTACAAGTCTCTTTGGATCCTGCTCAGTATTCCTGTGATTTCTAACAACAGAGCCTTTGAAACAAGAAACCTAGCTATATCACTATATGTGATACATTATTTGGAAATTTCAAAGTGTTTGTGTCCTGTGTGTCCCATCCCCCCCACTGCTTCTCCCATTGTGCTTGTTTGCTGGGCATGATTTAGACTGGTTGAGGGCAGTAAACCATACAAAGATTTTAAATTACTAATGCAACATAAATTGGACCATTCTGCCATAATAATTCCCAGAACAATTCTTCGGGCATTTATCCTTCCAAATAATTCTTTTATACTTATATTTCTACCTGCTTTGTCACTGCATGTTCTGCACGTTCATCTCTTGTCTGCCGGTATGTCTCTAGCTTTCCAGCCAGTGACTTAATTCTTCACTATACGTGTAGATTCTGAAGTTGCTATACTAAGTTGTTATTCGCAGCATCCTTTCCCCACCCTCTCTCACTACATAGGATCAGGTTAAAGTTTCTGGTTACTTCCTCAAAAAGGAGAGATGCCCCAGTCCAGCAGATGTCTGCCTGAGTTTTGGGTACTTCTCTCTCTCCGTTAAAAATCAGGCAAATCACATTTTCTCTGGATTGAAGTCTTTACTGTGATAACATTGTTTTATTTTTTTATTGCTCCCTCAAATACCCCAGTAAACCCTAACAATGTTTTTTTGCCTTTTTGCTGAAACAACTGCCTTCACTGCAACCAAGCCATCTCTTCCTTACATTAATTTCAACTTAATGCTCAGCTCGTTTGCTCCACGTTTTTCAAGGCTTAGTCTTAAGCAGTATCCAGTCACTTATTCTGGAGAAATCTTTGTGGAGCTTTTCAGCCCACTTGGGATTTGTTGTTGTTGTTGGTGGTGGCGGTGGAATTGTCAAGTTATGCTGCTTCATGGCTTACCCTACTTCTTGGAACACTGTAGATTGATTCAGCAACCTTTTTTTGCACAGTGAAAAAACGTTTGAACACCTTTCCCCTGTACCATGCACTTAACATGTGAGGTTGGGGTTCATTGTGTGCACCTCTTGGAAAAGAGACAGAGAAAAGATCAGGTGTACATGTCATGTACCATGTAGCTGTACATGGAGCTCCTGCCGTGTGTGTGTGTGTGTGGAGGAGGAGGAGGAGGAGGGAAGGAGTCTATACTTGTTTCTCCAACACACAAAGATGTCTAAAGTGGACCTGCGAACAGTAGTTTTGTGGGTGGCCATTGCTTATCCTTCCTCGTTTTGAAAGCTGAAAAGTTGTCTTTCTTTTCACAATTTTTTCCCATTTGCTTGAGGAAGCTTTGCTTTGGTGAGTTACCATATTTTTCTGTCTATAAGACACCCTCATGTATAAGACGGCCCCTATTTCTGGGGACTCATATTTAAGAAAATGGGAGGATACATCCGTGTATAAGATGCCCCCTAATTTTTGACATTATTTTTTAGGGGGGGGGAGACCTAGTCTTATGCGCGGAAAAATACGGTACTTAACATATAAGCAACGAACAAAGTGCTTTGTCTCTAAGGCACACCTGCTCCTACCTGAATGCAAAGCAGAGTTCCTTGGGTCTCAGGAGAAAACAATACAGCTACTACTGTTAACCAAGAATTGTTATCTGTATGGTCCCAACCCCCAAATCCAAAAAAAATATGTTGTGACAAATGAGACTGGCCTTGGCTGTGTTTAAATGGATGACGAAGCAATAAGCTTGATGATGATTGTAGCAAAACATTTGCAACTGTGCTTTTTTTTTCTGTGTGCTGCTGCAGCAAAAACATTTTCCACATGGTTTTTAGGATCAAGCAAAAGTACACGTATTAATGGTGAAATGTAAATGAGGGGGAAAGAAATAAAACTCTTATCTGGCCTCCTTTCGAAGTCCAGCTCCGTCTTTGTGTTCCATTTCATTTCCCAAGAAGATTCTTCCGTTAGGGTGGTATTGCCCCCCCCCCCAAGTAAGAGGCAAACTGCACACAAATGTAATGTTCATCTTGTAAAAGAAGCTGTGGGTGGCCTTGGGCGGAGGTGGGGGATAGAGGTCTAGCCCCTTCTATCTGTGTTGCTGTGAGCTCTGCTCCAGATCCCCCTGCTTGAGTTGCTGCTGTTAGTGTGTTCAGGATTACAGTCTTCAGCCTGCATCTTTCCCCTACCATTGCAAAGGTGTAAAGTTGGTTGAGCATAATAAGATTTTGCAGTGCAGCTTTATTCAGTAGTAAGCTTTTCCCTCAGTGACTAGCAAGACTAGAGCAGCACCTGGTTTAGCACGGCTCTCTCCCTGCTGCCATTATAATCCAAATTAGGAAGTCCCATACCTTTTATAAAAAGAAACTTGCATTGGAGTGATGGCAAGCAGAATGTTGATGGATTTGAGTTAATGACGTTTTGAATTAAGTTTGCCTCCTTGAATGCCCGAGCATAATTTGTACGACCCTTGTAGAAAGTTGTAATGTTGGCCTCCCCAAAGCCCTTTGCTTGTCTTTTCAAAATTCAGGAGAATTATTGGTTTCCTTTTGCAACTTATTTCTGACCCTTTATTTGAGCTCATAGTGTTTCATTCAGGCTGGAGGACTGTCTCTTGTTCTGAGTGTTACACTGTGAAATTCGTAAGCAAACTGGAATGGATTGACAGGAGGGCAACAAAGATGGTCAGCTGCCTGGAAAGCGAGTCTGATAAGGAAAGGCTGAAGGAACTGCGTGTGGTTTTCCCAGAGAGGACTATGATGGCATTCTTAAAAATACTTGAAGGGCTGTCTCATAAAAGAGGCTTTGTTTCTGCTACTAGAGGGGGCAGAGTAGATCTAATGGACTTAAGGTTCAGGAGGGTAGCTTTCAATTGACCATTAAGTTCTCCTATCCGTAAACTCAGTTCAACAATGGACCAGTTGTCTAAAGGGATGGCGAAGTCTGCCTCACTAGAGGGCTTTAAGGTGCATCTGGACAGCCATCTCTTGGGAGATGTTCTAAACCAGCTTTTCTCAGCCTGGTCTCTCAGATGGTGTTGGGACCAACTCCCATGAACCCAAGCCAGTGTGACTCATGGCTGAGGACGATGGCAGTTGTAGTCCAAAGAACGTGGAGGGCACCAAGTTGGGTGAGGCTGCTCTAAACTGGACTTTCCAGCTCCAGCAAGAAGTTGACAAGATTCCTCCAACTCTAATCTTACCTGTAATTATGGCCCGACACAGCAGTTTTGCCTGGGTGCATATTAATTACATGCAAATGCTATTTAAATCCTGCTTTCAGAGTGCAGGATCTAATATCAGTTCCTCTGGATGGAGACCAAAAGCATAATATATGTTCTTGTGCCAGTAAATGCTGTTCTTATCAGCCCTGCCTTGTGATTTCTGGAATCTCAATGAACCTGAGTGTTCTAGGGCTTGCCAGGCAGCTGCCACACCCTGCTGCCTGTGCACAAGCAATGCCAGCAGGAAGGAATTTGGGGTCTTGTGTGTTGTTGAGAAATCAGGTCACCTTGAGTGGCACTCCTCTTTTAACACGCTCTGTACTAGAGTTTCCTGTATACTCTCTGTCCTAAAGGAAGGCTGGAGTCAGTATCACTGTTCCGAATATACCTTGTTTCATTTTAACACTGCTTCTGAGTGTATCGCAAGATCCGGACACCCTAGAAAGGGAGATATGTTTGCATAAACTTGTTTGAGCACAATCTTCAATTTAGCCCCCATTTTCTCCCTCATGGTAGTAAGTGCCAGATGGTACTAAGGCCAGATGCCTGAGTAAAGTTCACAAACATACCTACTTCTGGTCTCAGACATCCCTTGTAAAGAAATCTGTGGTATTACAGAGCTCTAGAGCTTAAAACACTTAACCTTGTCCAAAAGGTGCTTGTTGTCCTTCAAGTGAGCAGTTAAATCTCCAAAGTGTGTACATGGAAAAATAAATTCCACTCCCCCCCCATCTCATTTTTCATTAAAGAGGAGCTCTTTTTTCTCCCTTAAAAGAATTATTTAAGCCACTAGAGGTCTTGGACCATTTCATGCTGATTTGCTGTGTGACTTTTACATATGGCAAGGCACAAGAGCAGGACTCAGGTTAGCACACCTCCCCTCACCGTATGTCAAAAGCCTACTGCCTGGATTGGACTTTTACGTACATCCTTCCATGCATCTATGCCTCACCCACCTGTGGTGGATGACGGAGCATAGGGACTGGACATATCTGCATGCGTGTTTCAAGCCCAGTCCCTTCTGCACATTCTTGGGCTGCCCAAGCACAACCTGTCATGTGCAAACTGGTTATTTGAATGTGAGACAAGTGGGGAATAAGTGGAGAAGAGCTGGGTTTGTAGAACATGTAACCCAATTTCAGTGCAGAGCCCACCCTACCTGAAGCTCCAGTCTCATTCCATATAGCCATCTTCCCCCTTCAAACCAGGTTAAAACCAGGTTACTTCATTCCAGTGATAGTGTTGCCATAACGAAGCAGCAGGGGAAAATCAGCTGCCAGAGGTTTCTGTCTCGCCTTTGGGTTTTTTCCTCAGCTCTCTCTGTGCTTCTGCTCAGTACTTCTGAGACACTTCCATGGAATCATCTTACTGACTCTCCTTTTGATTTAAAATACTTAACATCATGCTTTTTAGCAAAAGCTTGCCATGTGATTGCTTCCTATTCTGTTCTCGGCCTTCACTCTGCACACCCGATTTGTTCCTGTCTCCATCTTGCCTTCCTAGTAACAGCACATAGCTGCCTATGTAAATGAAGCTTCACTTTCTTCCAAGTTGGACTCTGACAACATTCTGCCACTGGCAACTTCACACTGAGCATGACACAGTGCCACACAGAACATTCCATGACATCACAGCATCTTAGCCAATGGCTTTTGGGGTTGCAGACAGTAGGCAGCAGGCTTTGGCCTTCGATAAATAAGAAATGTCAGGAAATAGTTAAACATAGAAATATTTATTGATATTAAAAGCAAATTCTAGTAGTAGAATACGAAATTCAGAAGACATTTTAATCAAGATATATATATATCAGTTAAGGCATACATTCCAGTCTTGTGTCTGTAATAAATATGCTATAAAATATTACAGAATATTCTTCTTTTAACTATTTAAAAGGAGTAGTACCCCATATATATTTGAACTAATGGCAATGGATATAGTAGTATAAGGTTAAAAAGAAAAGAAATATATAAACACTATTTAAAATATCAATTAAATTATAAAATGGCAAGATCGTTTCTATCTTCAAGGTCCCTTCCAGAGGGCTTGGATACAAAAGGCACTCTTGTTAATATACATTAGCTGATTTTCAATCTCTAGTTAATTCATTGCGGTTTGGTGCAGATCCCATGCAGCCTGTTGTACAGCAAAAACAGCTGATTCTCTCTGCCCAGTGGCTGCATTTGTTTCACACAAGTTGTAAGAACACATGGGCTGTATCTGACCAAGTCATCCCATCAGCCCAAGGACTTCTGCTTGCACAACAGAACTTCCCCTTCCTCTTCCTGAATGCTGCCGCACCCCCAACCACAAATCTGTTCTGGAGTTTTGGAGGAACCACCAGAACAGATCTGGGATGCACAGGGGGAGGAGGAATTCCAGTGCACAAGCAAAAGTCCTTGCGCCAACAGAACAACTTTTGGATGCAGCCCTACTATACTTTTAGGGTTTTTGTCATGAGGATTCCAAAACTTTAAAAGCTGGAACCGTTAAAAGGCATTCTCAAATACGATTTTGAGACGGTAAAGATGCGTTTGTTGCATGATTGCTACAGGAAATAAGAACATCATTTCACAATCTTTAGAAACCTTATTATTTCATTCCTAGATAAGACAGATGGAGAGGCAGATCCTTTTTTTAAGTTTGCAATTTGTATTGACTTAAAACACTTGGCCAAAGTTTGGGCGCAATCCGGTCCATGCCCTGGCCTAGGGCCTCTGTTGGGCCAGCTCAGCTCTCAACATGTTGGGAGGAAAACTTATCATCAGAAGAAGAGCAGGAAGGGAGGGAGTCCCACATATGCAATCTGCTCCCATGGGAGAAGGGTTTGGTCCCCGTGTATTGTCATTAACCTGTTATATTCTTAACTTTTACAGCAACTTTACATACACAAGTACTGCCTGTTTCTGTGCTCTGTCCCTTGTATGACTGAATAACATTCAGATCAGGTGGATTTGGTGAAATTGACTTCAATGGGTTTGTGTTATCTTAAATCCAACTACTACTACCACCAGCATTTTGTGAATTCTGCAGATAAGCTGTCCTCTTCTCCAAGACAAATAGATGGGACTCTCTCTGCTAAATCTATGGTTCCTCTTCTAAATCTATGGATGCTTTTCATGACCAAAACACATGCTACGGTTCCAGAATCTGTAATTCGAATGTAAAACCTACGTGGGCTACAAAATACATTTCTCTTTGTATTCCATATGAACAATGTTCACATGTGGAAGAAATTAAGGCAGCAATCCTATACTCACCTGAGTGTAAGCGGCATTAAACTTAATGAGACTTCTGAGTTAGCATGCATAGGAATGCACTGTTAAAAAAGGCATTTTTAGCAGACTAGGGAACTATTTAGTTACTATTCTGAAAGAATAAGGTAGACTGATACCAGTGTGCTAGCTCTTGTGCCTAACTCAGTGTTGGGCTTCAAGTGCCTTTTTTATTTTAACTACAGCAGTTAAGATTGAAGAAAAGGAATATATCCTGCTTTCTCCCCCCCCCATGCTAAAGTCTCACAATAAATTTAATATGCAGTCACAATCGACTGAAGCACTGGCACAAACAACCACTGCTTTTGTAAGCGTATTAATATTTGTATAACAAATCGTGTTTGCACTCGAATGCCTAGATCACATTTCGGAAGAACCTTAGATTAACCAGAAACCTCAATGAGGTTTAGTACAACTATTGCTAAATTGTGAGAATATGACTAGCAGCTGGAATTCCCATACAGCCCCAGGGATGGCTGATCTGTTCTGCATTATGGAACCATCTTTGCCAATACAACATCCAGTCTGCATTCATGAAGGCTAGGGATTCACTTAAAAAGCTTGGATTCAATAAAAGTTCCAGGCTGTTCCAAAGAGCTTCACATATTGAATGTGGCAGACAAACCTCAGCAATGGATTCATGGTATCAACTTCAGACCACAACACCCTAGTTCCCTCACGGCACCTGCAATGTTTACCATCCAATGTGTAAAAATCTAGGAGTTCAAAAGTAGAACAATGATCAAACCTGCGACGTTGGATTTATCAGCATCATGCTCTAACCAACTGAGCTGTACAGCGAATTTTCTGCCTCACGTGCCAAAATAACTTGACTGGCTTTGGATACTATGCACTTTGAACTGGAAGGCAGGGCACTGTTTGCTGTTCTGCCTCAAACAACAAAGTGCTCTGAGCTGGCCCTGCAACCCCTGCTAAGTGTTAAATCAACTTCCCAGGACTCTCCAAATTGCTTGCAACAGTTTGAAAATTGATTTGAGATGATGGGAGAAATCTGGTGTGGAATTATGAGGGTTTCTGCAGATGAATCAGGATGCTGGTGTTTATTAATAATCACCATAATTTAAAAAACAATGTCACATCAACCCGCTAAAAGGGATATGAAAGGCCATGCCAAAGTTAGGCAGAAGGTAAACTTCCCATTTAGTGCTGCTCAGGAGGAGGAGGAGCAAAAGTTCTACTTAATTGCATTGAGCAAGCTGGGAATGAATTAAAAGCAACAAAGAAGAACAGATAAATAACTCCAAATTTTTTCAGCTGCATAATTCTGCACAGTTCAGACAACCTCTTTCGAAAGGCTGTGATAAATCAATATATGGCTTTGGACTCCCATAATCTTTCTCTTTATATATATATATATGTACAATAAAATCTCTTCTATGGCTTTCCTTTGAAATTAAGAGGAAATGTCCTAATAACTTCAGAGGGGGGAAAGCTGGGAAGAAAATGCCCACAAACAGCAGAAAATTTCAAAGTAGAAGATGTAGAACAGCATATAAATCAATTGAAAGAGCCCATCTTTAAAAACCAAGACGCACTTGGATAAAAGCAAAATTAATTATTTTTCCCCAGTGACATGTAGTACTCAGTTAGCACTTTCCAAGCTTTTGGCGCCATGAATCCTTCAGGGGGGTTTTCGCCTTCACGAGCCAGCTTCCTCATGCGTGTGCCAGAAATGAAGTCAAATTCATTGTGCCTAGTAAGCAAAAAAAGTTATCCATGAAAACATTACAAATACAGTTCTACCTTGGTTTTCGAACAGCTTAGTTCTCGAACATTTTGGCTCCCGAACACCACAACCCCGGAAATGAGTGTTCCGGTTTGCGAACTATTTTTGGAAGCCCAACATCCGACGGGGCTTCCGCGGCTTCCGATTGGCTGCAGGAGCTTCCTGCAGCCAATCAGAAGCCATGCTTTGGTTTCTGAATGTTTTGGAAGTCGAAGAGACTTCCGGAAAGGATTCTGTTCGACTTCCAAGGTATGACTAGAAAGAATGAAATACCAGCAGCAACGCACAGAATTTGCAACTTTTCTGTTCATCTTAATGAACATACAAATGAGATGAATATGGTTGCAATGGTCTCTCCAACAATCCTAGAACTGAAACCCAGATTTCAAGATTGCGCTTCACAATATCACGCAGGAGCAAATCAAGCCCATGAACCAGAACATAATGTTTGCCGTGCTACTTCTCTATGGGCACTTATCAACTCGGCAGGTCTTTCTGTAAACTCTGATTTTGTGATTTTCCAAAATGAATCTTGGACAGGGCTAGCTGCCACGCAGCTACAGGCAGTTATATTTCAACATCCTGGCTAATCCAAAACCCAGAAACAGATTTTTCAAACATTTTCGCATGCTGCAAAATGAGCCTCCCCACAGTTTTGAGCAATTTGAATTAACAACATATACTTTTTTCATCTGTGAGGCTTCAATTGCCTTTCAACATACCTCGTGCCATTTCATTTGAAGTCTCATCATAGTTCATGTGGAGGAGAATGTGGGAAAGAACCGTTTCTGATGCACATGAGCACATAGGCCTAGGTAAGCTATTACAAAACCACTAAGCCTCTGCTACAGGTGGTCATTTACTGTGTCATTTACCTGTCCGGATCATAGAAGACCATCGCCTTTTGTACTATGCTGTATGCTGCTACTCGGAAGGGAATGATTTCCACAGAGTTCAGTCCTGGAGCCATGCTAAGCACCTTCCCACCTTGTGTGGGTTCGTACAGATCTTTCTTGGTCTCTGGGTGAGGCATACCAGCTGGATCTCGGCCCACAATGTAGAAATTGGCTCCAGCAATCATCCGAGCCCGACAGTGCCACTGGACCTGAGGAAGTGCCACAGGATTAGAGTTTGACGGATGGATGGATTGAGTTTGGCTGAAAAAACTTTGAGGGATCATAGAATGGTAGACTTGGAAGTCCACAACTCCCTGCAATGCAGGAATCTCAGCTAAAGCATCCATGACAGATGGCCATCCAACCTCTGCTTAAAAACTTCCAAGGAGGGTTGGATGAAAACCCATAACAAATTCATGCTCCTCCCTCAACTTTCAGCAGCCATTCCATCACACTATAGGAGAGGAGAAAAGACAGGCTACAGGACTTCTCTCTCGGCTTTGCTGGAAGATCAGCAATTTTACTCCCCTCTCCATTTGCCCCCTGCTCCATATGCTCACCACAAAATCCCTGTAACTAAGAATTAGTGCCTGAACTTGATTTTGCCTGTTCCCTCCCAACCCCTCTTTTGTGTTGCATCTATAGTGAGCCTGGGGACGCGGGTGGTGCTGTGGGTTAAACCACAGAGCCTAGGACTTGCTGATTAGAAGGTGGCAGTTTGAATCCCCGCCACGAAGTGAGCTCCCATTGCTTAGTCCCTGCTCCTGCCAACCTAGCAGTTCGAAAGCACGTCAAAGTGCAAGTAGATAAATAGGTACCACTCTGGCAGGAAGGTAAACGGCATTTCCGTGCGCTGCTCAGGTTCGCCAGAAGCGGCTTAGTCATGCTGGCCACATGACCCGGAAGCTGTACGCCGGCTCCCTCGGCCAATAAAGCGAGATGAGCGCCACAACCCCAGAGTCATCCACGACTGGACCTAATGGTCAGGGGTCCCTTTACCTTTACCTTTATAGTGAGCTTCAGGGCTGCGACTGTCTTCTCACTGATATTTGTAAGCCCTTTTGAGCTTACAATGGTTTTGCACCAGTTTGCAATGTTTATCTCCAAAGAATCCTGGAAATAATAGTTTAGGCGAAAATCCTATACACATTTACTTGCGAATAAGCCCCACTGAACTAAGTATGCACAGGATTGTTCTGTTAGGGCATTGGATTGTTCTGTTAGGGCATTGGTCATGTTCTGTTGGAGATTTGTAGTCCCCATCACTGCAGCTACAATTCCCAGGGAATTCCCAAGACTTAAGAGAAATAATTTAAAAGGAAAAGAATCCCACTGTAGGGAGAAGCAAAGGAGGACAGCAAAACGATGCATACCTCTGTTGGTCCAGCATACAGCATTGGAGAAGGGAAAATGGCCACGATGGTGGACTTTGGATCCAGCACGTGCTCCTCCAGCACTGCAGCATGCTGCTTCATGCGCCACTCGAGGGGCACATCATCATCCTTGGTCCATCCCCCGAGAGGGTGCAAGAGCAGCACAGGATGCTTATAGCCCCTCTCAAGGAGGCGCCGTTTGGTATCCTGCATCAGCAGGGCATGTCCGTTGTGCACAGGGTTGCGCAGCTGGAAAGCAAACACCGCATCTGAAACATAAGAAGTGGGAAATGCAGATGTGAAAGGATCCAGGACATGCAAAACTGCACCATGATGTTAAGCAGTGAAAAGTAGATGATATGGACCTACATTAAACGCAGCAGCTTTTAATATTTACAGGTTTAATAATAATATAAAACATACACACAGAGATCCCTAAACCAGGGTCGTTATAAAGTAGGGATGGGGAACCTTCCACATTGGATGTTGCTGGACTGTAATTCCCATCATCCCTGACCGCTGGTTGGGGCCAATGGAAGCTGGAGTCTAGTGACTTCTGTAGGGCCACTGGTTCCCCATCCCTGTTAATAAAGCCAACATCAGCATTGGAATTCTAGCATGAATATCATTCACCCCTGGGAGGCCTTTGACTTTCTATAGTAGGAAACTATTTTTTTCTCTCCAAGGCACGATCCAAAGAACATAACTTTTCGTTCTCTCCCCACCTTCCATGAAAGAGAGAATCACATTGTTTTCATTTCTAAACATTTTATGGTCCGCCTCATTTTCAACATCTCTTGACTTCCACAACAACAAAAATCCTAATAAAAGAACAATAAAGCTGTCACAGAGACACTTGCAAATCTGCACATCAGAAACAATCATCCTAATAAGAAAATTAAGCATCCTAAATCAAAACCTCTCTCCGACATTGCTCTCCAACAGAGCTGCTCAACGCCAGCTATGCGCTCAGGAAAACTCCTGTTTTACTGCCTTTTTGAGGCTTGGAAAATGCTGCTGTCCCATCATTTGGAAGGACAGGACAGCCACCACTGTGTTAGTCTCAGTGGACTATAGAGCAGGGTCAAACCATCTGCTTCTGCAGAACACCTGGAGGGTGGGAATAGATGAAGGCAGGAATTGGTGCCTGCATGGTGCAAATCTTTTTAACAATTTACCTTAGTGGGGGACGCCACTTGGGCTCAACATCAGGCAACATAATGTCTTGGATCAGTGTGGTTTATATATGTTCCTTAACACTTGCAGGGCATCTAGTTCCAGAGTGTTGGAACCACCAGGAAGAAGGCCCTGCTCCCTGCCACATGGTATAAGCAATGTTGCAAATGCAAACACTTACCAGCATTCATTTCTGCGAACTTCTGTCTCAGCTCCAAGGGAGTCAAGCGGTATTGGTCCAGCCCATCATTCCACTTAATTCTCTCTAATACAAGGAGGTCTCCACCAGCCAACCAGTCTCCACTTTCCATCACCATCTATCAAAGGACACCACAGTTAATTAAGGCAAAATGATACTTATAATGTAACTGTGGGGTTACAGCTGCTATCCATGGTAAAATGAAGGAGGGACCTTATCAAAGAGGTTTTGTGGTGCTGACTGCTTAAAAAGCAGAAATGTAGCAGGAGTGGCAGGCAAACTGTGGCTTCCAGGCAGTTCAAGAAAGTTCAAGATAATTTGAAGCAGAGAATGACAACTTTTGCTTCTCCTCTCCCAGCTACATGTTTAGAAAAACATTGCTTGAAAATTCTGATATCATGGCCATATTGCCATATACTTAGATCTCGGAACTTTGCCTATTTACAGTATAAATTGTCTACTGTTGCTAGCTTCTGATTCATAAACTTGATTTTGCAATGAGTTCAGAAAGACTTTCCAGGAACTAGGTTGGAAGGAGTGACATGTGGAGCCCTGAGCATGCCAGGGAGGGCAGATTCTGCTCTCACTGGTGCATTCTAATCTGTCCCCGCCCCCCATGCGCTGCCATCCTTTCAATTTTTCAATTTTCAGGCAGTGCTTAGGTGAGAGTTGCAAAGGCTCAGGCTTAGCTGGAAGGCACAAGCCTTCAGCAACCCCAGCAGCCATTCAAAAGGCCAGGGAGTGGGAGGTGGACTGGTGCAAAATAGCCATTGAGACTTCTGCATACTTCCTTCTTACGAAACTTGCTATCTTTAGCTCCTAATACAAAGATGTATTTATTTCAAACCTTGCCAACCTTCATTTAAAAAAAAAGAAAAGAAAAGAAAAGAAAAACTCAAGGCATTTAAAAACCCAGTATTAATAGCCACAGTAAACAACAACAACCATGTGTTGTATTCAATGTAGCGTTAAGCATATTGTTCTGTCAGCACAGGCATTTCTCACTGTGCAACGGAATGATCTCACCCTCTCCTAAACCCCCTAAATCTGTTCTGGGGGTTCCACTAATTCTCCAGAGCACAACTGGAAATGATGTAAGTGGCACGTGGGGGGACAACCCATTACACTAGTGCAAATCCTTGCACTAGCACCATAATTTAGTTGAAAAGCGCCCAGTGTAATTACAAATGCGACTGTATCACCTTTCTCACCTGCCCCAAAATAGAAATGTTGTGAGCAATTTAAAAACATAGCAAGTGGCTACTGAAACCCCAAAGTTTTTCCTGATAAGTGAGTGAGCTTTTACATTGCCGCTGGAGGAGGGTATGCAACCGCACCTCTTGAAAGAGTCCTGGGGCCACTCCCGAGGAGGCCCTAATTCTTGCTGCAGGAGAATTTATATTTTCTATTGAAGTGATGCAGAGCTATCAACCTAAATAGGTAGACAGTTTGCTCATATTCATCGCCACAGAAATAGAGGAACTTATTCTGTGATCACTTGCCTTTACATGTGGGTGCTTTGCACATGTGGTTCCCCAAACACGTGCGCAACGTTCTTCTTTCCTGTGCTCAAAAAATTCTGGATTTTGCAGTATGGCCACTCTCCGCCCATTGTACTCCAGTGTAAACGCATTGCATCCTTCCAGGCGTTTCTTTTCTTCCGCAGTTATTGGTAGTACAATTGGAATGGTCAGGTTAATAACGCCATCTGTTGAAAGAAATTTTATTTCAATTAACTTTTTATATATATATAAAAAAGTACACCAGGGATGGCTCCACAGATGTTGCTGGGCTCCAGCTCCAGCCATCATGGCCAATAGCCACTGATGATCAGAGATGTGGCTCAACAAGATGGGGCAGGGCACACAAATATGTGAAAAGGATGGTTAAGTTGCTCATCTGGAAGCACTGAAACGAGAAGGTCCTTTGGCGATTTACTTATTTACTTATTTAATCAATCAATCAATCAATCAATCTATACATCATGCTTTAATGTTCAAACAAAACACCCAGGGAAGCTTACAACATAAAACTTTAAAAGAAAAGAAAAGGGTGGGACCCCCCAGGATAAAAACAGCAGCAATTAAAAACAGATCCAGCATAAATTGATATGTAAAAGAGAAAAACTTGTCCGCATCCAATTTCTCCATGCTGAGACACCTCCCAATCAGCTGCCCCACTTCACAGTCTAACAACCATATTTTGAACTAACTGTAGTTTCCAAACAGTCTTCAAAGACAGCTGCACCTTTAACATATTGCAGTAGTCTAATCTGTAGGTTAGCAGAGAATGGATCACTTTGCTAAGGTTGTCTCTGTCCAGGAGCTGTCACAGTTGACACACCCAATGGTGAATGTATTTGTTTTATAAATGAACCTTTTGGTGTTTCTGCTCCAAGGGCAATACCCTTCAAAATGCAATAAAAAACCATTTGCAATAATTAAAGCATAATGAAAAACATTTTACATTAAATCTGTGATTAAAACCAGGTTAAATAACACCAAAGCACGGGGAGTCACAAGAGAGTACACTGGATGGCATAACCTCACACTTTGGACTTAACTTGAACTGACTTGAAAGGTTGGACACCAAATGAGCTACTAAATAAAAAGTTTATTCACCTTGTAAAAAACAAACACCCTTTCATACCACTACAGTTTGTTGGTACCACATCAACTTCAACAAAGATGTTAGAGGATGCAATATCTACCTCCTTATTGGACTTTCAAGTTGTTACTTTTATTTAGAACGTTACAGATCCATACACACTGGTTCCTCACATGTTGCCACAAGGAATGAGCATTCAGGTGCAAATAAGGATTTCTTCATCCACTTCAATAGGAGGAGTTCTGTGTCAACATCCCTTTATGCACACAGTACTGTGCCCTCTTATTGGAGCGAATGGGGAAAAACACACAGGAACACTTAGGAGTGGCTATGCAACTCCTGGATCAAGGACAAAGTGAATCCCTTAGTTCAGAACCAGAGTTCAGAACGATATGATGTCTTGTAATGATTACTGGTTTGTTTGCTGATTGCTTCCAAGACTCATATAATCGTTAGCATTTTATATGAGTGATCTTTGGACCTTTGCTCTTCACCAGTAGCTACTCTCTTCTTTTTTAAACTAAGGTTCGTTTTCTTTGATTTTGCAGCAAAATTTATCTATAAATTTGTAGGGTTGCCATATTTTGAAGAGCGAAAAAAGAGGAGACATTGGCCAACTTCTACTTTTAATTATGGATCTCTAGGATGACTCTACCCATGAAAAAGAGGAAGTGTCCTGGAAAAAGAGGACATATGATTGCTACACTGATCAAATGACATATATAGCCATAAACTCTGCACAAATTGCTCCTTCAAGTAGGTGACTCAGTGCAGTCACAGCACAGCTATAGCAAGACTGACAGTTCAGTTTGGTTCGGTTCAGTGTGCTCTCAAATCAGCAGAGTGGCCTGCTCAATTTCTTCTGCCACAGCTGTATTTTGTCTGCAGAATTAAGCTGCCAACCAACAAAGCTTTTTCAAAGTGTTTTTAGAAGGTCTGCCTCAGACTCAGTCCAGGCCTATATTTGGTCTGGTCAACTGAAAGGCCTGACTAGGAAAAAGAGGAGTTTAGTGAGCAAAACCAAAAGGGATTAATAAATTAGTAGGGAGTACTCTGGATTACGGTAGTTCACTGACTGGATCTCCTCTGCCTGTCATACCCAGCTGAAGTTAGATATTTGTCTTTCATGCAATGGGGGAAGGAAAATGGTGAGTGTAGCACTCCTCCAAGATATGTATCCATACATATATGCATACATGTGAACTATGTTTTCATTAATGAAAAATTGGGCCATTTTGTGCTGAGAGTGTGTGCTCCATGGATTTGAAGGGCAAGGTCAAATTCTTTGTAGGGTCATCAATTTGCAATAACCCTTCTGCAATCCTCACCCGTATATTTGCTACCAAAACCCATCATGCCAGCACCAAAAGGCTGGTAAGTGAAAACACTGGACTCAAAATGAAAAGCAGGACCCAACAATTTGTGGAAACAAAACACTTCTAATACATCCATTATAATATAACATCATTATAACATCAAAATATATAATAGAATATCAAAACACCAGCTGTGTTTGAATAGACTGAAGAAGGAACACAGGGTGTGAGACAGGCCTAAGGCACAAAACAGGAGTACTTTGAGAGTATTTACAAGGATGCAAAGAAGCATTATCTTCTCAAAGATGAAGGTGCAGCAAAGGAGGTTCTGGCCCCAGAGAAAAAAGTCTTTTAATACAGTAATATGGAAACTCAGTGCATTCTTTCCTTACATGATTGTGTTCATATTGCCCTCAACACAGTAAAGTGCTTAATAAACAAATATACCTAACATGTCTCATCCCTCACACCAATTTTTCCAAATGCACATTATATTTCCAAATGCACATTATTTTACCAAATGCACATTTTCCAAATGCATATCCACCCCCCTACGCACTAAAAAACCCTGTTACTCATGCTCTTGCTCATTCCAGTATGTACAATACTGGGTAATACCCAACATCAGACCTACTCAGAGTTATGTAAATTGATTTATTTCAATAGGTCTACTCAGACTGTGACTAATGTTGGCTATCACACGTTGAGTTTATGCCACTTCTTAGCATCAAAATATCACTTTGCCTTTCTGTTTTGTTGTGCATCCAGTGTTCCTATGCCAGGATATTTACAATCAGTTTTGTTTTGCTGTTGTTCAAACACAACATTTACTTTGTAAAAACTATACCCTCTAGTAAACTTACCCAATTTTTTTTAGCTGGTGGTTGTTTTTAACGCTCGCAAACATATCACAACTTTTTTTGAAGGTTTCAGTTCATAAAAAATATAATCAATGACAAATTTGAAATGAAGTATCATAGCAGTTTTAACCATTGAATGCGTGTGATTTTCATTACAATTCCAAAGTAAAATTTTAATGGATTTGGTGATTATTTGCACTACTCTAACTATCCTTGAGATTATCCAAGGATCATCTTGGTTATGGGTTGGATCCAAAGACGCACAAGCAAAAAGCAAGTACAGTCGTTAGCACTGTTCTTTGAAGACTTTATTTAAATCCTTTACATTTGGGCAAAGCAAGCCTTAATGGCTGGGTTACAAGCTGAAGGTCTAATGCAATAAAGTATCTTGGACTACACTGCAGCATCCAAATTAATTGTGCAACTACATTGGACACATGCCGTTCACCCCTGGAAAGTATGACATCATGGCTGGAGAGCAAACATGTCCCCATTGAAAAGTGCTTGCAATAGCCACTTAACAAACATTAGGAAAGCCAGGCTTGCTTGGCTCTTGGTGCTTGGGGATTTTAAATAGCTGTGTTTGCAAGTGGCTGCTGTAAGTGGTTTTCTGCGTTCCTGCTGCGAGGGCTTGCTTTGCACATATGTCAGGGATGTAAAGTAAAACCAGTTACTGTATGGAATCCAGAGCAATAATAGCAAATGGTATTGCGGAAACAGAAGAACTGTTCTTATGCAACACTCTTCCACAGCCCTTCCATGATCAAAAGAGGTTTTCTGCTCACGGAGGGGGAACCTTTGAATCCAAGCCACCGTGCAAATTCTGCTGACCTTAGTTTAAATTTTATACTTACCAAGTCTATAGGTCACCCATATTTAATCCATGCATAATCAGGAACTTTTAATATATTCATAGTGCAATTCAACCAGATGCATTTTTATTTAAGTCTTATCAAAAGCTCTTTGGAAATATATAGATTTTAGAGATAAAACTGCGGATTCCGCCAATGGCCTTATCATCAAATATTCAGCGTATGGGACTGGAGAGCTGCATGTGGGTCAGTGGTTGACAAGTTGCACATGGCTAATATTCAGTGAGGAATCGCCTTAAACAAAAGAACTGAGTGCAAGCCTGATCTACGGAAATTAATAAGAGCTTTGCCAATCAGGGATCAAAGCCAATTAAGACATATCCTTTCCCAGCCAATAAAAATGCTTGAGGAACCTGGTACTGGTAACTGGTTGGATCACGAATATACTCGTAACAGATTGCAGCCCTCTACATAAAAATTTCATTTCTATAACATACATTTTCTAACCTTTTAAATTAAAATCTCATAACTGTAATTATTTTCATACCATAGTGGGGGAAGAAAACAACTGAATACGTACCAAGCTCGGATATATCAAATCTACCCCTTCCTGGCAAAATATAAGCACAATTATCAACCATATTTTAACTGGCCCACCCCCCCCACCCCCAGGCAAATAACTTCAATTTGATGTTCTAACCCTCAACATCCTCTTGCTTCATTCAGACCAATGCAGGAAGAGAGGAAAAGGTTCTCAAGGGCGCAGCTAACGCAGGTGCAGTTGTGCATCCTGTTCTGTATTATGATGCAAGGCTGGAACCCACTGACTGAATCTGTCCTTTTATGCAGGTGAGAATGTAGGTTTTTATTTGGGGCCGCTAGTTGCACATGATAAGGGTTCTGAGGTTTTCCTATTTTATGTTAATAACAACAACTCCATATAGTAGGCAAGATTAAAAGATCACATGTGTTATCTCACGAAGGTTCTTTGCAAATAAATATTATGGCAAGCAGTGGAATAGGACTTAAGTGAAGAGGGCTCCATTCCACTTTCCTAAGATTTCCAGGTTGTGTATTCTTTCAAAAAAACAAAATCCTATTTGCAGGGGGCAATGGTGGGACATAAGAAATGTGTGCATACCCCATGGGAAGTAAAGCATCCCTTAAACTACTTTCAGCTCTAGGTTTCAGGGGAATTTAGTTACAGCTCACTTTTGTTGCATTATGCCCAGTAAGTGATCCAAGATAACTGAGTGAGATTCATGCATGTGGGGGTTTGAACCCAAGGCTTCCTAGACCAACACTCTATCCATTACACCACAAATAGCATTTTAAAGCCCAGCGACTTGGGAAATAAAGAGGAAAGCTTTTATGACTGCCTGAAATGCTCCCCCAAAACAAAGGCTTAGGCTTTGTGCATTTTCTGTGGCCCTTGGGAGTGAGGCTAGGTCTAGTTCAACTGGACATGCCCAGAATCTGGCATGGATGCACCTGTGATCAGCAGGTTTTTTCACATCTCCCAATACAGCAGTAATGTGAACTGTTTCATTCAAAAGCTATGCTCCAGTCACCTCAACAGGTAAGTGTTCTGAACTGATTTCTTCTGCTGAATTTCCCGCAATGTGCATATAGGCAGGCAAAAGCTCTAAAGACAAAGTGTAGGAGCCGGCAAATCATACCATCAAGCAAGGTGCCAAAATGGATAACTTGCAAGTATTCTTTCTCCCGCATAAACCCTTTCAATGGGCTGGCCCAACCTTCACTTAGGACTTGAACCCACTGTAGATCCAACTGAAAAAAAGAGAACACCATATGGCAGATTTACAACACAAGTAAAGACTGCCTGTTTTCACACATTTAAGTATTGCAAATTACTTTCTAATTAAATACAATGGAGCGTCCCCAATTCTTGTTTGGCCCCCCCAAAAAATATTTTCTTAGATAAAAGCGACTACATTTCCACTACTAAAATACAAGCCCAATTACTAAGAAGTGTAAGTTACTTATGACCAAAACAAAAGGCATAAAACATCACAACCACGTTTTTTACTAGCAGGTGTCAGTCATTATGATGGGCAGGTTATGTTGAGGGAAACCCATATACTGTGAACTGTATCTCCCCAAGAGATTTCTCATGGTTCATGACCAGATCACACAATGCCAGCAATATTGGGAAACCTTCGCTACAATGCAATATTATCCCCACATGTAATTCCTCTTCCTTCAACAGCAATACCAACCATTCTCTGATATAAGAATAAATAAAAGGTGCACTTGGATTCATCATTAAGGTTGTAAAGCCTCTTAACCTGGTAGACACTGTGTAGGAGGCAGGTTTTGGATCCCCCTCACAGCTCTGGAAATTTACTGCTTGCTTATAGCCGGTTTATATCAACATACTCCCAACTCAAATATATACGAAGGGCATGCAATTAATAATAATACACACACAGCCCTCAAAAAAAAAAAAAGCTAGAATTTCTACAGAAGCAGCCAGATATTAATTTCTAATCATGCAGTTGTAGAAGCGTAAATGGCTGCACCTGCAAATATTAGCCAGTAGATGGCCACAGGTGTCGTGGGAATCATTTTGAGTCCAATTGCATTGGGATCAAAAGCATCAAAGATAAAAGAAGCCTGGAATAAACTCATTGTTGACTAGCGGTTGTTAAATCTTCATTTTATGTTTGTTTGGTTTTTTTAAAAAAAGAAAACAGCAAGGGCATTGCATTTAAAGAGATCTATTCTTAGCTAGTACAAGGAATTTCAAACATCTTGCCCTCAGAGAATCCTTTCTAAACTGATTTGTCTGTAAGTCGGCCACAGGACACCTGTGTGTAGCTGAGTACCTTAAGGAATGTTTTTGACCCTGGAATTAACACAGGGTGCAGACTGGGGCCACTGGGCCTTGGTGTAGTGGCCTTGGTGTAGTCCTGGCTGAAGTGAATGACTAACCTAGAACATTGGTCTTCAGATGGTGAAGTTCCCTCACACTTACGTGGTTGTGACCTGATCTGAAGTGGGCCACAACAACAGCACTACCACCATACACAGTACACAGTACACAGTACACAGATACACAGTAAAAATAATAATAACAATTAGGAAATGGGTCCCCAAACTCACAGGTAAGTTAAAGGTTGGTGGCCTAAGCATACATCAAACACTCTCCTTTATCAACTTAGTGCATTCTAGAGGGAGACTGGCAGTGGCAAACAAGCAGCCTTTTACTCCTCTTATTATTATGAAAGTCTGGATAAGCTTTACAGGGTTCCTTAGAATACGGTTTGAATATTATGGAACTGGGAAAACCTAAGGTACACGCAGGATTTTGGATTCTGGCTCCCTGAGGCATAATGGCAACCCATCTTGTAAACTCTCTCATTCGCATGTCCATGACACATAAGGAGGCCAGCAACTTCTGCCAGAGTTAGCTGAGAGGAAACAAGTCTTTCTGAGGAACCTTTCCATAGTGTAAATCAGGAAGGGAAATCCTTAATTCTCCAGATGTAACTCCCAACAAGCCCAGTCTGCATAGCCAATGGTCAGAGATTATGGGAGTTATAGTTCAACAAATAGTTCCTCACCCCTGGTGCACCCAATGATGACACTAAGGCATAAGGTAGCAAAGAAATGTTTTAAGTACTGATTACATATGACTGTATTTTACTGAACACACTGAGACGGCTATGTATTTTTAGCTGGACTCTGATTTCCCTAGGTATACAGTAGACAGAGTGATATGGATGATTATCTGGAACAGAACTATTTATCCAATTTACTCTTGCATCTTGCATTTGAATAAGTAGATCCTAGTCTACAAAGGCATATGCCACAGTGAATGTGTCAGTCTTTAAGATGCCCTGGGAATGTTTATTTACCGCCTTTGCCAGCCGCCTCTCTACCAGGTAGGTGGACAAAGTGATGGGCAATGAACTTACAATAAGTTCATAATTAAAATCTACAAAGATCACTTCCAAAATGCAATACAAACAGGAAAACAACTATTTTATAATAAATATATATCCATTAAAATCCAGAAGTAGTTAAAAGAAGCCAGTAAAAATCTAGGATTGGAAAGCATTCAAAAGGCAATCCAAGAGATTTTGATACCCGATGCAGAACGTTCAGATGGCACCCCTCCAAGAGTAATAAAAATATACTAAACTATAAAATTGGCAAGCTGATGCAGTTTGCTCGATCGGCTTGATGGCAGAGCTAGTTCTGGGTCTTTTTTTTGTTATCTTCTGATAGAACATATATAGAAATAAGGATTGGAGAGCCTTCTTGGGAATATACTGCCACAGGCTTTAATCCCATCTGCACTATACATTTAAAGTAGCATCATTTCACTTTAAACAGCCAAGGCTTCTCCTCAAAAGAATCCTGGAAACTGTAATTCATTAAAGGGTGCTGAGAGTCGTTCAAAGACCCCCATCCCCTTTACAGAGCTACAATTCCCAGAGAGGTTTTAACAATCAAGCCCTCTTCCCAGGGATCTCTGGCAATTGTAGCTCTGTGAGGGGGAATAGAGGTCTGCAGTCCTAACAACTTTCAGTGCCCTCTAGCAGACTACAGCTCCCAGGATGCTTTGGGAGGAAGTCATGACTGTTTAAAGTGGTATGATGATGCTGCTTTAGATGTGAATGAAGATGGTGGTGAAGTGGCACCAACAAGAATTAGTGGCTCCATGCACTGATAGACCTCCCTGATACACAGTGCACCAAACAATGCATAATCCTTGGAACACAGGAAGGAATGTAAGGGTGAAGAAATCTACTACCATTGGATGGTTTTGCGACAGCAGATTAACACAATTTCACTCCTCCAGGTTACTACTCTCTTACCTTGGTAATCTTCACAGAAGGCAGTGTATTGGCTTCAGCCCGAGCTTGTTCAACTTTATTTTCAGGGACAAACAGTTCAAGAACATCTTTGATCGCAGTTGGCGGAACAATGTTCTAGAGGATAAAAAGAAGATGTGTAGGCCCTTAGTGACAATATTCATTTTTAAAAATGGGTCTGGGAAGGGGGGGGGGAGACATTCATGCTTTTCTAGGTTTCGTTACTTAAACAGTGTACCTGGTCTTGCAAGAGGTCCACAATCTGCTGGATGCATTCAGTGACAGAATATATGTTGGTTTTCAGCACAATCTCAGGCGCTTCTGGTTTCTCATAATCTGAGTCAATTCCAGTGAATCCTAGAGTGTGGAATATTCATTTACATAAACATAAGCATGGCAGTCAAGCGGTTAAAAAGGGCAAGGAAATGTGTTCTCTTTCAGGACACCCATGCTTAGGAATGGCTTTTGCATCTTTTGCACGAACTGCTGGAGACCTCTCATCAACTACTTAAGTGAAAACACAACAGAGAAATCGCTACATTCCAAGGCAGCAGAGTTTCCTATCTAGCTATCTAGAAGAGTGCCCCTTCCTTCATGCAACACAGCTGTGTTGGGTCCATAGCTGCAGTTAGCCATGGCACAGCCATGGGAGGCCCCTGGCATCTCTCAGCTGGGTATCTAGTAACACACAAATTCAGACTGGAGCAGAGTTCAGCCAAAGCAAGTCTGCTGCTCAAGGGAGACTTCTGGAAGAAGTGGGATGGGGTGTGTGTGATGTGAACTGGGGATTCCATGTGGGGAATAGAATACATTATCAGTAGATGCAAAAACTGGCATACCTTTTATTTCTCCAGCTCGTGCTTTTTTATAAAGGCCTTTCACATCCCTGCTCTCACAGATATTCAGGGGAGCATCCACAAAGATTTCAAAGAAAGGAAGTCCAGCTGCCTCATGAATGTTTCTTGCATTCTGGCGGTCCTGTATAAAAGGAAAGCAGAGTAAATAAGAGCATACCAATGCTAACATTTGTTTCCTTTTACGTTACAGTACAAACACTCACACTCACACAGAGAGAGACATGACAGGACATTGACACAAAGCTCTCTCTCTCTCTCTCATATTATTTGTATATTTGTTTCTAGGTATTTATCCTGCTTTTTCAGGGCATCTACCCACAAATAGCAGCAAAACAGCACGATACGTCAGCATTAAGATAACATTTAAAATAAAAGAAGAGATATACCCACATTTAAAATGCCAACATCAATCCAAACATGGGATGCATCCAGACCTACAGGGCACACAAACACAGGACACAGCCTCTCTCTCTCTCTCTCTCTGCCAGAAACATGCTTATATTTTATAAACAGAATTCTTTTGCATAATGCTGAATAAAAATATTGGACCAACCTCCATTCCAACACTCCTTGACAATGCTTTACATGGAAACAATATATTTAAAGGACTGTATTTTTAGCCCCCAAATGTTGAAAGAGGAAGAAACAAAGTGAGGTTTGGCCAAAGGGGTTGGCCTCTTTCCCTTGGCCTTCACCCCACCCCCAGCTGGCCGTCTATTGTCCTCCCAGGCCGGGGGCCGGACGATAGCCACCCTGACCCAGGTGGGAGGCACCAGACCAGGTAAGCCCACTCAGTGTCGCAAACCCCGCCCACCTGTTGGGAAGGGAGGGTGGAAATTATGTATCTTCTTTCCACAAATACTAGTAAAAGTAGCTTTTACAGCATGGGGAATATGCTGTTTTTCTTGAAAGGTTTACCTTTGAGAATGGAGAAATGAAACTTGTTATACAAACAAGTCCGGCATCGGCAAACAGCCTGGCAACTTCAGCAACGCGGCGGATATTTTCTTCTCGGTCATCAGCAGAGAAGCCAAGGTTTTTGTTGAGTCCGTGACGAATGTTATCCCCATCAAGGGAATAGCAAGGGATGCCATGAGACACAAGGTACTCTTCAAGTGCAAACCCAATGGTTGTCTTGCCAGCACCAGAAAGACCTGTATTAATAATAGGCAGTGCATAAAATCTGTGATTTTTCATGTAAACCAAAGGACCCATCACATTCACAAATGTGTCATAAAATAAGTTCTCAAAGATCATGCAACTAAACTCATTTAATAAAACATTTTTATTCCTTTATAAACAAGTTATCTAACTTATCAAACAACAGGTATGTGTGTTTGTCTTTGGTCATGTATGAGTCTCTTTATCCATTGACTGAGCTGCTGGGAAATGTTCACAAATATTCTAACTGCTCAGGGAAAAGGTGTCTACAGTGGAGTGTTGACTAACAGAACAGTTTGTGCAAGCTTCTTTCAGTCCATTTTGGCTACAGATAGACATAAAAAAAAGCTCTAGCTAGGGAAATGGGAGCCAGGGAGCTGCTGTGGCCACTCAGGACTGCTCTACATGAAGTATGGCTCTACATGAAGTCTCAATTTCTGAGCATCCAGTGACAGTAACAAATACGTTGCCTCACATATGCACCTATGCCACACGCACCAAACACACACAGATACAGGGCACACGTAGATCAGCTGACACACAGGGGTTGTCACCCCCTAACTATTTGTCAGATGAGCCACGCCACTGGCAAGGTTGGTGGGTGTCTGTGGCAGGAACAAATGAAATAAAAATAAAATGGTTGGGGAGCCAAGCACAAACCATGGGCCAGCAATTCACCACCACTGTATTAAAGCATTTGGAACTCACACCTCTTGGCCATGCTGAACTGAACATTAAACAACACCTCTTTCTCCTTATGTGTGACTTATTATAATGGACCCATCAGTTGCAATACAGTAACTTTGTTCACTGTGTGAATAGCTTTTCCCATGCGCCAACTTGCTGAGTTAATCATGAGTACAATACCTGTGAGCCACACTGTACAGCCTCGAAAGCCACCTCTTGAGCCCACGACTTGCCCTCTCTTACTCCTGCTAACGTGGTGAGCTTGGTAGACCACATTGGTGGACCTATGGAGATTCTAAGCACACAGAAACACACACAGATAACATGAAATGAAACCGTTTACGTCATGACTGACAGTAATGAAACAACCTGAGCGTATCATAGAGCAAAAATAATAAGAAGGAACACATGTTGCTGCGCAACCACAGGGCTATGAGGCTTTACAAAGGGGGAGGGGCTTGATCCTCAGGAATCTTCAGCCCTCTCAAGTGAGCTCTGGGAACAGAGCCCCAACCCCCATGCTTGCAGAACGTACTTCTGTTCATACGAGACAGGACACTATGCACTGAACCATTCTGTGCTATATTCCATACTGTTTTGGAGCACCCCTCAATCCTCAGGAGCAGCTTTTGGGCTGGGGCGCAGGTGGCTGAGCAGGGCAGGGGGTTGGAATCAGTGAAAACCAGGTTCTCAGCCATGCACAAGCAGAAGTCCTTTCAGTTAGCTTAAAGGTCACCATTGGACAACCCTCCCTTATCTCAATAAGTCTTACAACAATCCTGGAAGTCAACACGACCGCATATTTTGATTCTCATACTGCAGAATCAGGGACTAAGACTGCAGATACATTTAAAGCACATTTCCCCAAAGATTTCTGGGAACTGTAGTTTACAAAGCTACATTTCCCGGCACCTTAAACTAAATTTCCCAAGATTTGATGTGGCAAGGTGTGTGGTTTAAATGTATGGTGTGTACACAGCCTAAGAGTCACAGACAGAAGCTTCCTTATCACATTGAAGAGAGATTTGAAAGGAGGACTTTGTATATCGCACTCTTTGAATCTTCACTATAGCAGCTCCCAAAACTCTATAAAATTCCAACTAAAATCCGTTTTTGTTTATCACCACGGAGTCCCAAGTAAGAAGCTTGTCTTTATAAACTCTAGAAACGTTCAAGGTTTGTTTAGCTCTGTACCCTGCTGGAATTATTTAGCTTGCAGGAAATACCAGCATGGGCCCAAACTCCCTTTTGACCTGTTCTTTCTTCGCCTTTTAGCTGAATCATTCTTAAAGAGACAAAAGTCCCTAGCAGCTGTGTTTTGTGCAGAATAAATCCACACTTATTCATCCCTCCCAACAAATCTTCTGTTGTTTTCAATATGCATAAGTTTCATATTATTACAGTCAGGCAACCTTATGAACCTTTTTAAAAAATCAGATGGGTCGAAAGCAGTGTTCGAAACTCCCATTGTTTTAGGTGCATTTTGTGACAGGGAATTTCATTAGCGCAAGCAGTTTCTGAGCTCTGGGTGCAGTACTGTGCCCAAGATTTCAGATTAAAACTGCAGAGTGGAAGGAAAGGAGGAGCTTTTTCTGCCTCCCCATTTCCAGCTACTCTCTGAAGACTGGAGAAGAGACCCTCTTAAGAATATTAGGGGGGTGGGCAGGAGAAGGACTAGATCATGTGAAAAATGAACATAATATTTTAGTTCATTCATTTTCAGCTTGGTATTCTTATTAAAAAAATGTGCCTAGACATTCCGTTGTTGCACCCATAACCTAAGCTTAAGATGCCATTTAGCTCCTAGCTTTCATATCTCAGTTTCCAACACTGGTTGAAAGTGGGCTATACAAAGTCTGATTGTCCACCACGACATACCGCCTTAATCCACAACCATTCAGAAACGTAAACAGCAACAACTAGAGTACAGCCAAAAATGTCGTCATCAAAACTCTCTGTATATATATCAGACGTTTGAGAATGATTCCTAGAAGAAGATTGCAACTCTATAATATAAACATAATGTTGCTATGCTTTTGTGCTACAAGTTGTAAGCAGAATATATCTGCACTGTTGGGGGAGAAATGTTTATTAAAATTTGACAAACGCGGAAAGCTGTCTTTACCAGTACTGTACATATAACTGAAATCTATCTTTCTGATCTAAAAGAAATCACTGTTATTCATAGATCTTATCAATCTAATGCAAATATATTCTAGAGAAACATGTATATTTATAATGCCATTGAAGTCCCAAGTCTTTAAAGAGAGAGAGACAGTGTTGGTTTTTCACAACACATCTGCGTCCCAGATGAAGCAACCAATCTAGAAAGCATGAAGGAGCAGGCAAACTGCAGACTATCAACTATTCACCCACTTCCTAGGCTTCAAACTATAACACTGCTAACGTGCAAGGCAAGTGGGGTTGGGAACGCTGATACTTTTGAAAATGCTGTTTCAGCGACAAAAAAACCCCTCCAAATTAACATGCAACATGCTCGTACCTACTACGGCATCCTAGGTAAAGGTAAAGGACCCCTGGACGGTTAAGTCCAGTCAAAGGCGACTATGGGATTGTGGCGCTCATCTCGCTTTCAGGCTGAGGGAGCCAGCGTTTGTCCACAGACAGCTTTCTAGGTCATGTGGCCAGCATGACTAAACCGCTTCTGGCGTAACGGAACACTGTGACAGAAACCAGAGTGCACAGAAACATCGTTTACCTTCCTGCCACAGCAGTACCTATTTATCTACTTGCACTGGTGTGCTTTTGAACTGCTGGGTCGGCAGGAGCTAGGACCGAGCAACGGGAGCTCACTCAGTTGTGGGGATTCGAACCGCCGACCTTCTGAAAGGCAAGCCCAAGAGGCTCACTGATTTAGACCACAGTGCAACCCGCGACCCACTGGCATCCTACTGCGATACAGATTCCAAAGTAATAATAACATACAGTTTCTGTTCTTTGTCACTTTCAGCATTCACACTCCCAACCTAGCCAGAGTTGGTGCTGGGCACAAGTCCCAGCAGGGACAGAATTAGAGCCTGAGAGCATCTGCAGAAGAACCAAGGTGGAGCAAAGTTAGCTGAAACCAGCAAGACTGTTATTAAGAGGCAAAGGGAACACCTGCTTCCCGTCAAAACTTGCTTGTGTTACTTACATAGTACCAGCAACAAGGGCAGAGTGCAGGTTCAGAGCCTCTCTAGACCTCCCCCCTTACTGCGCATTCATGATGATTTGTGCTGCTGATGACATTGAGGGGGTTAAATGTGTCCTTGCTGTCCTTGTGAGAGCCAGTGTGGTGTAGTGGTTAAGAGCAGTAGACTCGTAATCTGGAGAACCGGGTTCATGTCTCTGCTCCTCCACATGCAGCTGCTGGGTGACCTTGGGCCAGTCACACTTCTTTGAAGTCTCTCAGCCCCACTCACCTCACAGAGTGTTTGTTGTGGGGGAGGAAGGGAAAGGAGAATGTTAGCCGCTTTGAGACTCCTTAAAGGGAGTGAAAGGCGGGATATCAAATCCAAACTCCTCCTCTTCTTCTTCTTCTTCTGTCGGTCCTGTTTGCAGCTGCAAGGGTTTGGGGCAGTCTTAGTGCTTTGTTTTCAATCAGCGCGTGTCCCATAACTCAGAATAGGCCCCATAACTTCCTGATGGAATCCTTTGGTTTTTCTCCATAGCTGGGGTGTGTGGCACTAGTGGGGGGTTTTTGCCCAGGGTGAAGCTGCCCGAGGGGCACCATGAAGCTCCCAGCCTGTGCATGTGTGTGCAAATGCACATGGGAGGTGACAAAATGGGTCTTTGACCCGGGTGAAACAAAGCCTAGTTTTGCCCCTGCTTGAAATACATTTGGAAAAACCACAGGTAATCAGCCTTTGGAAGGGGGCAAGGACAGCAGGCGTGATCACTCCCTGCAACACAGAGAGAGAGAGCATACATTTTGAAACATTTTTTAAAAGAACAGCAGAAAGGAAACTATTTACCTGCGTCCCCAAGGAATGCGACAAAAACGACTTTATCCTAGATGGAGCTGAATAGAATTAAGAGTCAGCAACTGGAGACTCCTGGGCCAAATCTGCCCCACTATAAGGCAAAACTTGCTCCCTCAAGTGCTGATGTAGGCCAGAAAATAATGTGAAATAAGGTGGGAACTGAACTTGCCAGCAGGCCCACTTAGGAAGCCAATGGAGCTGAGGAGATGGGCTATAACTCCTCATTCAGTTCTTAAAGTGTTCTTCCAAGAAAGCTAGCTGACAGCCAGGGATCTAGGTTGAAGTTAAACTTTAAAGAATAAAGTTTAAATCAGAGCAGCTCGTTACAGTAGCAAGTCACTAACAGTTGTACACCTTGTACCTTTTGAGGTTTTTCAGGGAAATGGTGGACATACACATTCAGGGAATATTTTAGATAGCAGGGCATCCTCCCTCAGAATAGGCAGGCCCCTGAACAAGATGTTCCTTTAGGAACTCTACAGTTTGTGTACACGCTGTCCTCATTCACTCCAGCGTAGCGCATAATTGAGCAGGGTATTCCTGAGTCCAGCCTTAGTCCTCAGTGTCTCCAGTGCCAAAAAGGCTTCCTTGTAGCCTAAAAAGCAGCAGTCTGACATGGAGGTACAGAATCTCCTACATAAATACTCATTTATTCCATGGCCTCAGCTATAGTTACCTACCAGTGCCAGAGCAATTGCTCTTTCAGAATCTCATTTTTCATTCAGTGCTCTTTGAGCAAACTTGAGAGAAACCACTTTTGCCCACTGGTACAATCTTAGCACTTTGTTCCTGTTAATTTTGGCACTAGTACCCCAGTCTTTCGCCTCTACTGGGATATGTAACACAGAAGGTTTTTTTCTCCCAAGGAGATCCACAAAGACAACCTAGTTACCTCAAACAAGCAGCTATTCAGCTTGGAGACAGACAGACCAAAATGCCAAGGTCTCTGAACTGACAAAAAATTTCCTCCTCAGCTGCTAGCCCAACAATACTCTAGCTGTTAAGAAATCAAGCTTTCATGTATCATTAAACATGAAATGCAGCACATAAAGTTCATTTTAATATACCTAGATCTTTCCGTCTGTGGAACTGCAAGTGCTGTTACACTGAGGCATAATCAGAACCAATTAAGAATATACAGTCGAACGCCTTGCAAGTCAAACATTTTGGCTCCCGAACACCACAAACCCGGAAGTGAATTTTCCAGTTTGCCAATACTGTATTCTTTGGAACCTGAATGTCTGACGCAGGTTCCGCAGCTTCCAATTGGCAGCAGGAGCTTCCTGCAGCCAATCAGAAGCTGCGTCTTGGTTTCCGAACGTTTTGGAAGTCGAACAGAGTTCCAGAATGGATTCCGTTCAACCTCCAAGGTGCGACTGTATTTAGATAGGTGTTTATATGTCACTGTGTTTCTGTTCACTAAATAAGTAATTATCCATACTTCAGGGACCCATCAGGAATATGCCACCCATTGAGGGGAAAGAAAGGAATCACAAAGCTGTGACAAAGTGAATATTTCATATTGGTTTTATTGATTTGGCTAAAACATTGCTAAAATATGACAAGGGGAAAGTGGCAGTTTCAAAATTTGTTACAAAGTGTGACAAACCTAATGGATAGTCTTCCCAAAACAGAGAAAAACAGTATGTTTCAATCACATAGTCAAAAGAAATCCACACTGTTTTGTCCTCTGCAGCGATGAATCAGCAGTTTCATTAATAAATTCAAAACTCATTTTGCATAGTAACATATAATAAAATACAACCTTTCCCCCCTTCTATTACTAATAAATTAAGGAAGCAATTTATAGTCATGGTAAATGTAATGGTTCTAGGGGTTGCTCATGCGTAAGTTGCTGCCACTCCTGGCTAGGTTACCTGGTTGAACCCTTTCTGTCTGGACGGCCTTTCATTTCGTGGCTGTCTCAGTCGCTGGCAGAATCCGTCAGTGGGCGTTTCTTGAACTTCTTCCAGCAAAGAAGTTCTTTGACGCCAAGTCTCCTCCTACTCTCCCTGCGCGGAAGTCTTCTGCGCAGGGAGGGTGTGGGCAGCAGAGGACCCGTGCTCTCCCCGCTGGTCTCCGGTGAAGAGTCCTGGAGCCTCCTCTCCGATTCCCCCATCTGCCCCCCTTCTCCACTGGTGTTGCGCTGATTTCCTTCCCCAGCAGATGGGCTGCCTCTCTCCCTACTGGGACCCTCTCCGGCATCCCTCTGGAGCCTCTAGCTCCGATGGCAGTTCCCTGACAGTAAATTATAGCGAAATGAAGGAAGCAATAATCTTTCAACTGTAAATCGTCACTTTACAAGTGGAGATTTTTCAAGAGATCCTTAATCATTTGAGGTGGAGCGCAAATTTGTTCTGAAGTTCCACAAGCTAAAAGGGTGCAGCAGGGCTAACTAATACGGTGCCCTCCTTATGTTGTGGGACTACAACTCCCATCAATCCTGCCAACGTGGCCAATGGCCAAGGATTATGGGAGTTGTAGGCAGCATGTTGGCACAGGTGCAGTGACATTGGGAGAGGCACTCTGGCAAAATGGCGGAATGGGGCCATCTTGGGAAAAGCATAATGGCAACAAACCCCTGTGCCCTTTAAATCAATGGCCACAATCCCATGGATGGCACAACTTTATACCAGCCCCAAACCTGGTGCAAGAAATCTCCCCCCCCCCCAATAAAGTCAACAGGAGGTTTTTTTAAAAAAAAACAACAAAGCAGTACTCTGTCAACAGATCTGCTCACGTCACCATGGCAGAGCCTAGATTATAGTGTAACTCCACATACACCCTATGAAAACACATTACAACCAGTATGCAAGCCCCACAATGGTGAGACCACTTCTCTGATATTATGGCATGTGGCATGGAGCTGTATCTCTCTGGCCCCATCTTCTGCACAATTAGACCCTTGCACAGCAGAACTCTGGTGATGGAAACCTGGAGAAAGGGCACTTCACACAAAAAAGGGATACCTTTGCACAAAACAGTCTGTCTTCAGAACACACCTGAGAACTTGAGCTCACTGCTACACTTCTCTGCCTACAGCTCTAAAGCACCTCAGCTCGAGACTCCAGGTACAAATACGCCATACCAAACTCTACACCACTCCCAACAACTGGGGGTGCCAGGCAAGACTGTGTGTACTCTGCCCAGGGGGAGCTGCATGGGTGCTGCATTGTACAGGCTGTCCTTCCTCCCCTTTGCATGTTGGGCTCATAAAGCAGTGCTTGGAAGGCGCATAAGGGGGCTTCAGACCACTGTCTGAAGGGATGCTTGGGGTTTGGCAACAGCAGACTTGTTACGGGCTGAGTCTGTAGGGCTGATGAAACTGGGGCACTGCAGGATTGTCTTGCATGTTGTGTATATGGTGGTGCAGGGATGTGGGCTGGGGGCATATCCTTATCACATTGTGTTAGCTCTCTCAATGTGTGAGCAGCATTGGGTGTCATTGCTGGCACAGTTCTTGACTGGTCCATTGGCAGCGTTTCTAGGGATGCTGGGGAAAATGCCTGTCATTTTTATGCCATTTTTGTATTTTCTAGCTGTATGGTTTTTCCATCCCCTCCCTGAGTATTCATGACAGCAGCAGTATAGCGCCAGTCCTAGTGAAATGTAAATATGTGTGCCCTTGGGTAAATGGGAATGTGTGCAATGCCCATTTTCCAACACAGGAAGGGCAACTGCACATAAATAAGATTTTAAAGCACACAAGAAAAACTTGCGAAACAGAATCTTTAAAGTTTGTAGAAGTTAACACACCATCCTGCTGCATTGTAAACACACAATACATATACTGTATATCACACTATTTTCCTCTCAATGTTGAAATGAATTGATTATTTTGAGTCATTTCTGTAAACTGATGAAATTTGTGTAGAAGGCTTGAAAAGTAAGTTTTGCCAGACGCCTGTGAATTATTACCCATGAGCTGGACAATACATCCAGAGTGACCCTGCTAGCCTGAGAGACCAGTGAAAACATTTAAGGTAGTGGAAGATGATACAGCAAATAAACAAGACAGAACACCAAAAGTTACACATGAAGTTCGTGCATTTTTATTTTATTTTTTAAAAGAGAATTGCAAAAATAAAAATCCAACTGCAATGTTGAAGTTGCTTTTGTTCACTGTGGCTGCTTTTGAGAACTGCCACCGAAGTTACTCTAAACACTGCTTTTAATTAAATGGACTCGAGTTGAAATGGCAGCTAGACAATAATGTCTGTTCATTAGTCCAGCAAATTGAAGGGTTCCACTTAGCATTAGTTCCACAATCTAGTGAAAAACTAGATCAACTGATTTCCGATCCTATGTTGTGACAATAATATAGAGGGAAATCCAATGTTGCAGGAGCAAACCTGCTCATGCAATGGGATTTTCCCTTCTTCCACTTGCTCCTACAGTCCTCCCCCCCATCCCAAAATGTGCTCTTAAGGGTTGGGGGACCCAATAGAGCAGTCCATGGGGGTTGATGGGACCTACAGGGAGGATTTTTTGACAGACCGTCTCTTATTTTCAAGTTAATAAGCTACTCCAAGTAACCTTTAGGGTTCCTCAGTTTGACAGAATAATTACTTTCATGGTACTCTTTTAATGAAAGTGACTAGGTAAAAAAAAAGTTAAGCAAATATGAAACATAGGTGGAAAAGGTAGAATAAATCTCATAGCATACATTTTCCCCAAAGCAAAGTGAATGCAAGTTTCTACAAAACAATCAAAAGAGCCAACGCACATGAATAAAAATTGGGAAATGCACTTGAATGTTTTGTTCCTTCCAAGATCAGCCAGTGCCTGTGTATTAGTCTTTTTATATTGTATTAGACACACTTTTCTTCCATTGTCATTTCCTTTAAAACACATGCAAAGATCACGCAATAGCCAAGGTCCTGGTTTTACAACAGCTTGCTGACCACTAAGGCCATCTCCCATTTTTTGTGTGAAGCCCTAGACAAGAAACAGTGGCTATTTCTCCATCCCTCAAGGAAAGAGTTTATCATCTGCACACTTCTCAATTCACTTCTTCCTGATCTTCTGAGCACAGGAACTGAAGAGGGTGGATAATTACGCCATAGCTATGGTTCAGCTTGATGAGCCCTTCAAACAACCATCGGCCCTGAACAACTGCCCTGCCTTTCCAAATGCCATTACCAGCCATATTCCTCAGGCAGAGCAAAAGTTTAACCCTAGACTACCTTATCCTAGCTTAAGTTCACATATAAAATCCTGTCTAAGCATCTACAACAGCAGGCAAAAAGGAGCTTTGTATTCAGAGTAAGGATGGGTTGCCTATGGCAAGCAACATGAAATTTGCACAACACAGGCAAACTATAAGCATATCCAAATTGCTATGGAAGGATCCATAACACTGAAGGACAACCAAAGCTGAATCCTGAGCAAATTCGTCATATTTAGATCCCACTGGGCTTAAGTTGATAGTGACCAATTTTCCACAAATAATAAGCTCCAAGCGCATGTACTGTACTGTAGCAATGGAAGAGCAGGTTTAAAGAAAGTTCCTGTTTTAAGTTACTACCTCAAAGTTGTAGCAGGACATAGTATGTGGGCTTTCTAGACTTTGCATATATGTGAAAGTAGAAAATGCTTAGGTACTATTTCAGAGCACACAACATACCTTAAGCAGCTGCCTTGCACCAAATCCAACTGTCACTCCATCTAGATCAATATTATCTACACTGCTCCATCAGACATCTTTCCCAGCCAGACCCAAAGATGTGGAGGACCAAACCCGCAACCTTTTGTATGCAAATCACATGCTCCATATGGCCATTCCCCTCTCTTCTTCACTACCTTAAATGAACCTGGGACTCAACTCAAGTCCCTTCTGTCCAAGGGGGAACCATAAAAGAACATTACCTTTGTTACTGCTGCACCGGTTCAAGATAAGCAAGATAATCTTCATCATCATAGATCATAACACAATCATCTGTTAACTGCAAAGCTTATCTAAAACTGATAAACCCAAGATTAAAAACAGAATGTCTCCCACTTTTAAGGAGTCATATTGAAACATAGTTGTTCTCAAGTTAATGCAAGCTTCAAAACCATTCTGATGAACCAAAACATAGCTCCAGATAAGGTTGGGGAAATTTCATTCTTCTCCATTTTCCTGCTAAAAACATATGACCTCCAGCTCAAGAATTTTTATTTATTCATTTGTTAAATTTGTATACTGCCCTATAACCATAGATCTCAGGGAAGTTCACAATAAGGAATCCCCTTGCCAACAAAGGTCCGTATAGTTAAAGCTATGGTTTTCCCAGCAGTGATGTATGGAAGTGAGAGCTGGACCATAAAGAAGGCTGATCACCGAACAATTGATGCTTTTGAATTATGGTGCTGGAGGAGACCCTTGAGAGTCCCATGGACTGCAAGAAGATCAAACCTATCCATTCTTAAGGAAATCAGCCCTGAGTGTTCACTGGAAGGACAGATCGTGAAGCTGAGGCTCTAATACTTTGGCCACCTCATGAGAAGAGAAGACTCCCTGGAAAAGACCCTGATGTTGGGAAAGATGGAGGGCACAAGGAGAAGGGAACAACAGAGGACGAGATGGTTGGACAGTGTTCTCGAAGCTACCCGCATGAGTTTGACTAAATTGCGGGAGGCAGTGGAAGACAGGAGTGCCTGGCGTGCTCTGGTCCATGGGGTCACGAAGAGTCGGACACAACTAAACGACTAAACAACAAAGTCCACAAAGCTAACCGGCACTCCTGTTGCTGTGCTTGACGTTAGCCCCACCAGACAGATCAGTTAACAGGGCTGATCATCTAAAGAAGGAGAGAAAGGAAGTGTCTGAAGTCAGACTGGTGCTGTGAGGGTCCAGGTGGCTAAAGCAAAGAAAAAAGGATTGGAGGAAATAATACTTTTTATCTGAAAAGTTAATATTAATATCAGTCTCCTGAATGCCTCTATAGCAGCTGGCTCTCCGTGTGTGTGCACAATCAAACTTGACAACCCAGTGCTGCTCAACAAAGCAGATAGCGTTAAAGTCAACCTAAGGCAAATATTTTACACATTCAAGTGCTGAATAAATAAATTTAAAAATCTGCTTTCCATATTGAGATGCATACTGGACCTGAAAGATATACTGAAACAAAATTCTAAAGCAAAATGGAGTCTCGTATATTTTAGACAATGTTTATTTTGCTTTACAAGGCTACAAAATCTCCACTAACTAGAAATAAACCAGCTGTATTTCACCAATACTGTGTAAGTTAATGGCATTATATATCACAGCTTGGAAGTAAACACACTTGAGGAAAAAATGTCAAGGGGAAAAAATCCATCATGTACAATTGCAGTAAAATCAGTTTATTGCAGTGCTGGATGTTAACATTTCACTATTATTACTTTTTTAGTATCTGTGATTTCTTGAAATGTGCAGAGCAAATTTATAATGTAGTTACTGGCCAACCTTATGACATTTTGTGCAACCTTATCTAAATATTCATACCATTCACGACACATTATAAATCTCCCTTTTTTTAACATTATGATTTCAGCTCAAGATGTTCAGCTAATGCAATGTACTTAATTTCTGCAATAATACAAGAACATTGTGTTTGTTTAAAGTAATTGCTCTTATCCATAAAATGTTCTTTGATAAGCCATTGTAGAATTGCAGTCTCTTTGACCTCAGTCTAGAAATATTTCAGGTGTTAAACTCCGGCGTTCAAATTCTGATTGAGAGAGGAACCCAAGTTAGTATTTAACATACTTAACATATTTGCTGAAGTAACATTTTACCACTGTTAAGGAACAAGGAAGAAACTTGCCCCAAGGCAAATCAGATCACCAGTAAGTAATGAGAAGCAAGGGGTGGGATGCAGGTCATATTCACACCAAACATCCAATGCACATAGCTTCCCGCAAAGAATGCTGGGAACTGTAGTTTGCTCAGGATACTTGGAATTGTAGCTCTGTGAGGGATAAAGTGCATTTCCCCTTATTCTTTGGGAGAAGTCATGTGCATAAACAAACAAAAGAAATTATATTTGCCATAGTCCTGCCGTACTCATGTAGGGATTCAAAGTTATGCTAACACCAGGTCCAAATATTTGCATCAATGTATTGGTACAAACAAGGCATTAGGATGTTCTGGCAATGCAATTATTTGCACACTCCAGTCTAAGCTCTTACTGCACGTGCTCTATTCTTAACTATTAAAAAGCCACTTCCCTTTGAATGATAACCTTTAAACATCACATTACAGTCTTAAAGCAGCCAGTAAGGTGGAATGTAAAGAAATGGCTTCCTTGCTTGCTTGTTGCTCTTTGTAGCTATAACTCTTCAAAAGGGTTGCAGACATACAACTATTATACAGTATTATAATGTCCAAAACTGGTTACAAGATCTCAGGAAGCTCCAGACTTAGGGCCAAGAAATAAAGCACAAGAGAGGTGATGGTGGAGAGAATGGCAGAAAACTTCTGTTATAACAAACACATGTTACTTGGCTCTACAGTTGCTCATTGAATCCAACAAAATGCCTTTCTTTTGCCAAAAATAAACTAGAAAAGAAAAGAAAACATTCACTTGTGTTGCATAATCTTTCTGCAGCCCTAGATCACCAGTCTTCTGAGTTCTTAATGGTTTGGGAAATGAAACTCTTCTCCCCTGAATATATACATGAGAATGTATCTCAAGCACTGTTTACATTCACGACCAAAGTTTTAAATGAAATAGGCTAGCTTGCTGATCCTGCCTCCCATGGAGCCATGCAACTGATAGCAGCTGGACTACTGAACTGTTATTTGTGGATCAGTTGTAACAGCTTGTTTCTCTTCCTGTCTAGTATCTTTTTATTGGTGCAGATGTACTCTGTGTATCTTACTCGATTTGTGTTTTCTGAGCGGCCTTGGTTTCGTGCACTTTGTATCTAGTGAGTTGTGTTTGCAACTCCATTGTTAATGGACAGCTATAATTCTGTCTGTCTCTTTCTGTGTGTAGTATGTTGATCCATTTATTTTCTGACACCTGCCATGACTCTTGGGCAGTTGGCAAGCAAAGGCATGAATTCTAACTTGACCACTCTCAGCATTGCTGCTGCTGCTGCAAGCCTTTAAGTTTGCAAAGATGAGAGAACTATCCCTCAAAACCACCTCATCAGCAGTGACGAAAGCAGATCCCATCTTCTTCCGTAACATTACATTGGCATTCTATACTATGTGGGTGAAATGTTTTCATTCAGCACCTGAGCCCTCCACCAACCTGTTAACCTATGGTGTCTGAGAAGAAACTAGGTGTTTGTGACAGAGAATAACATAATAAAGGAGAGCAGTAGGGAAGAAATAGTTATTTTTATACTTGAGGGAGTTTCTGTTATGAAAATAAGAATCCCTAGTGTAACTCATATCTTCTGGGGGGAAAGTAATTTCCTTTTTTGGTCTCCACTGGATAAATCTGCTTTGTATAATCTGGAACCAAATTAAAGTTTTCACATGGCAACAAAGTCATAAACCTTAATTTCCACAGCATCACAATGTTTACACCTCTAACACATAAATGGGGATCACAGGAGAACTGTACAAAAAACCTTATGACCCAGTTTCTCACAGCTACACATAAAATATACCAGCTGCATTGGATGCCCATACATTTTTTGTTCGAAGTTACGGTGCTGGTATGGACTTTTAAAGGGACCAGGTTCTCTGAAGGGCTGCCTGCACTCCTATGAATCTGCCTGGGCCTTGAGAGAAGCTTCAGAGGCCCTGCATGTGTACCTGAAATCAAGATCTACTAGACTGAAATAAAAGCTGTAGAATTCTGTCCAATTTCAGAGATGGATGGGACTAGGATACTATCTTCCGCTTGTAGGACAGATGATTTTTAGCTTGTTTTGCCTGAAGATCTGGACAAACTGCTTGGAATTTTAAGACCTACAACTTCCTTGCTTGACCCTTGCACTTCATTTTGAGATTTGGGGGACTGGGTTGTTAATGCCACTTTGAGAGAGGGAATGGTTTTTCCCTACCTCAAGGAGGTGACAGTGAAACCACTCCTTAAACAGCCAAATTTAGAACCTTTGGTAATGAACAACTACCATCTAGTCTCTAATTTGCCTTTTTTTGCCAAGAGAATAGAGTGGGTGGTGACTTCAAAACACCAGTCATTTCTACTCATAGGCCTGCTGTACAAAAGCCAAATACTTTTGATGATCATTCAAACATGTAATTAGCTACTCCTACGATAACTTGGGGAGAGCAAGAATTCTGTCTAGTTGACCAGGCTTGGAAACTTTCGAAAACTTTTAAAAACTGACTTTAATTCTCTCTTAAGGTCCCTCACATTCCAGAAATAACCAATGTGTCTTTGTGTGGCAATACTTTCAAGACCTAGTTAGCAAGGCAGTAACACTAACTATCTGTACAGAATAGTTTTTAAGCACATTATTTGAAGTACAACAATTCTGCTGTTTGGAATGTTGGACATGTCTCATTCTTTAATTCCAAGGAAACGGTTCCGTATGGCCTTATTTGAGCTGTTTTAGCGTATATAAAGTGTCATGTGCAAAATAAGGTACAAAATAGTAATGAAGATTAATCACTGCAGATTTCTGGATTCCAAACGGGCTTTTACCAGTAGGAAGAAAGAATGTGGAATTATTACAATGAAAGACACACAGTCATACATTGACCTGATCTACAACGGCCTTGCCATGATTACACCTTGCAGTTTTCTAACACATCTTGGCACAGAACACATACAACTGAGCACACAGCATAAGCTAACCAGATTTTACAACCTTTGGACTATGACAAGTCCCATGAGGATATCTCTCTAATGATTTATTTCCAGCCAAAGAACTCCCCTAATGAGTAGTGACTAGGAAACAGCACAATTAATGTGGAAGAACAACAAAAGCAATGCAACATGGTTTTGCTGCCAAAAAGGACATAAATATTACCGTAAACCGTCATCTTATGCACACTCTGTTGATTTCATTGTTGTCTGAGCATGCATCCACTCTTCTAAAATTTGCTAAAGTCGGTTTATGTGATTATGTGTCAATTATCAGTAAAAAAAATAATGAATTGCTGTCCAAAGCAGCCTTTCAAATACTGTTGAAAAACCACCCAGTTCCCACATGTCATTTCTTCCCCTGCCTAGCTGCTCACCATTTCTGCATTCTGTAGTATTTCCCCAACTCAAAAAGAGCACCAAAGCACAAGTTCACATTTCTCTCTCAGAGTAATCCCAGATGAGCAGCAAACCATACCTTATGGTTCTTAAGGTTTTGATTTAAAACAGGTATAGCACAACTCTTAAAATAATTGAGTTATCTAGAGCATGTTATTTGAGGACAGCAGTCCTGGGTCTCAATCTACAACATGTTTGCTTTAAAATCCATCCTGGTGACTCCTACGTCGAACATTAATCCACAATGAAACTGCTACGATTTTGAAAAATAAGATTGTGAACTAGTTAACAGTGTTTAGGTGACCAATTTCCTGGATTTTAACAAATTAATTTAAATGATTTGCATATTACCAATCATATTAATATGTCTTGTCTGCATGCAAGGAGAAGAGCCACAGCTCAGTGGTAGAGCATCTGCAGAATGTCGCATGTTCAGCTTCCAGCATCTCTACGTAGGGCTGGGAATTGCCCCCTACCTGAAACCCTGGAGAGCCGCTGCCAGTCTGCAGACAATAGATGGTCCAGTTACAGAGACGCTTGCTCTGTCCCAGCTTCTGCCAACCGAGCAGTTCGAAAGCATGCCAGTGCAAGTAGATAAATAGGTACCGCTGCAGATTAGTACATAAACAATGATGACAGCTAACTAATCTACATTCTCTGAACTACAGAGTGGTTATTCCAATGCATATTAGTAATGCTGGTAACAGAACAACAGTATCCCCCCGCCCCCAGGTAAATGCACCCAGAATGTAAGGAAGCAATTGTCTGACTACACTTGCTATGCAGAAAGCTGTCCGTGGACAAACGCGAGCTCCCTTGGCCTGAAGCGAGTTGAGCGTCACACCCCATAGTCACCTTTAACTCGCCTTAATCATCTAAGGGGCCTTTACCATTTACCTTTACACTTGCTATGTATAGTGTTTGTACAAATAGAGCTGTTAATCCAGGAGAAGTGTTAAAAACACTTACCGTATTTTTCTTCCTATAGGGCGCACCGGCCCATAGGACGCACCTCGGTTTTTTTTGGGGGGGGAATGAAAAAAAATTATTCCCCCCCCAGCCGCGGCTGCTGCCCCAAGCCTTGCGCACACCTGCCCGAAGCACGGGGCACCCTCCGGAGGGCTCCGCGTGCTTCGGGCTGCAGGCTGCTGCCCCAAGCCTCGCACGCCCGGCGGGACCTCCCGCCGGGCACGCAAGGCTTGCGGACACTCGCCGGGGCTGCAGGCTGCTGCCCGCAAGCCTTGTGAGCCCGCGGGAACTCCCGCCGGGCTTGCAAGGCTTGCGGATAGCTTCCTGAAGCCTGGAGAGCGAGAGGGGTCGGTGCGCACCGATGCCTGTCGCTCTCCAGGCTTCAGCGAAAGCCTGCATTCGCCCCATAGGACGCACACACATTTCCCCTTCATTTTTGGAGGGGAAAAAGTGCGTCCTATGGGGTGAAAATTACGGTATCTGATTTTTACACAGGATTTGCCTGTGAACTTGCGCATTACCCATGTTTACATTCTGCACCTGTGTATTTAGGAAGCACGAGCAAGTGAAGATGGATATCCAATTACATTGCTCAGTACCTTAAGGTTTAGTCAGGTCAGGTGGCATGGGGGATCATTTTGAAAGAGGCTGAGAGCGAGAGGAAACCTGGGAAATAACAAGTCTAAACCCAGCTCACTGTGAGGTAATGGTAACTCACAGCCAGTCTGAGTATAGGTTGTTTCCTGCCTATACTCCCAGAAGTGAGGTGCAGGCAACTAACAGGTGCCCTATGTCCTAGGTTGCAATCCTATGCACATGAGGGCTTCTAACTATCCAAGAGAAAAGGGGTGTGGCATTCTTGTGTGCCTTTCAGAAAAGCTGGATAAGCAGAAAGCCGCACATGAACTTTTTCACAGCATGTAGAGAAACATCACCATCTGATTGTCAGTGTCTGAACATCATTCTGCTGTTACAGGCAAAGCTACAGTGGCTGGCTGGCTCTAAGCCACGTAACCCCAGAGTACACTTATTTGGTAGAGCAACCCTAGATCATACCACACACTGACTCAGGAGGAGGAGCAGGCTCCACTGGAAACAATAGGACTTAACTTCCCAATACAGTGGTGCCTCGCAAGACGAAATTAATCCATTCCGCGAGTCTCTTCCTCTTGCGGTTTTTTCGTCTTGCGAAGCACGGCTATTAGCGGCTTAGCGGCTATTAGCGGCTATTAACGGCTTAGCGGCTTTAAGAAAAAGGAAACAAACTCGCAAGAACTCGCAAGACGTTTCGTCTTGCGAAGCAAGCCCATAGGGAAAATCATCTAGCGAAGCGACGCAAAAACCGAAAAACCCTTTCGTCTTGCGCGTTTTTCGTTTTGCGAGGCATTCGTCTTGCGGGGCACCACTGTAAATATGAATGGAAATAGGGCACATAAAGTAGGCTGAGGTATGCCCCAACCCAAAGCTAGGCACTTTTTAGTCTCATTGATTTCCCATGCTTAAACAAATGGGACTTGGAGGTACTGAAAGGACTTTGGCTGCAATGAGCCCTTAGTTTCAACTTTTAATATGCTGGCAAAGTTCCTATTGCCAAGAACTGTCAAGCAGTTCAATGTAGATTATATGTAAATACATTGGGTATTTTATTTTCAGACAAAAACAAACAAACTACAATACTGTTTTAAAGCGTGCATTCCACTCACCCAGCTTTAAACTACCCATTTTTAAAAGCAAGGGGTCACTAATTCTGTCTGTTGTCTGTTGGCATCAGTTTATTTATGGGTTTTTTTTCCTTGTTAGATACAATACACCAACATATCCAGAAAACATGACAGCTGTACAAACCCTGAGGTGTCCCTTGTGACAATGTTAAGCATTTAAACTGTTGTGAGATGCAATGTGCCTAATTGGCTGTGATTAATGTTGGTGAGTGAAACTCTTTATCTACACATCCATTCCCGACATTTGGAGTTGTTTCTTAACAAGCACAGTTCAGATCTAAGCCAAGGACATGAGGTTCTAAAAAAAAATAACAAATAGTTATGTAAGTGTAACATCCAACTAGGGAGAAATGGGCTTCTTTCTTCTTTATTTTGTTTTCATATACTGAAAGATGACAATCAGCTAGAGACAAAAGTAATCATGGTTTATAAGACCCACCCAACCTATGTTGGCAACAGTGCTACAAGCTTTCACGCTTCGTAGTTCTCTTCTCTTGTAAACAGCTATGTGAAGTCTGAAAGTGTGCACACCCTGATTTGGGGACTGCAAAAATCCCAGGCACATCAAAATATTATGTTGTTTCCTGGGCATATATGACATCTTTATTTAGGCCTTCTATAAGTCTGGGTCCTACAAACATGATTCAAAAAAACAAAGAAAAGAAGCAAACTTCAAGCAGGTATAAAAAGAGAGTATTTATTCATTCAATTACATTTCTGAACACATTCAGGGACAACATTCAGGGCCACATTCCTGTTTGGTGCTGTCCTTTGTTGTTGCTTTCCCCCCCTGCCCCTAAACAATTTCAAATATTTTCCCATCACTGCTCACCCAAAAGAAATTAGAGCAATAAAGAGTTACATCTTCGGTATTGTCACTTCAGTCCTGTGTACAATAAGATTTTTGAGAGAACCTTCAAACAGCCTAGGAAACACAAGTCAAGAGTGCCAATTTGTCAAACAATGAAGCTGAACGTTAAAAAGGAAGCAAATGAGATTAGAGAGCTTCCTAGGCTGCAGCAATCACAATATGAAGAAAACCATGATAATAGTGGAGGGAGGGAGGATCTTACAGTGTTTCTACTCTCCTGTCATCTTATATCTCTTAGCTACTTCCTCAAGAATGCATTGCAGTTGAAGCAGAATATATGCTACCAGCCGAGTAACTCTGATGAAATAATGTAAATAATACAGCGGGATCACCTAGCTACAGGATATAAGACTATAATCTGGGCCCCAGCCTTGTCACTCTGACATCTCTGTACCCGAGCCCTGACAGCAGTTTCTGATTTATTAACATTCTTGAAAGAACCATATAACCCCAGCCCAGCCACAAGATTATATGCTCAGTATCTGGCAAGTCTCCTAACGGGCACAGAGGATGACGTTGTAACTGCTAAGCATTTCAGAACACTGGCTTTTCTCTTTGCAGTTTACACTGCTGGTGGTTTTCTTGCCTGAGCCACCTAGGTGTGTCTTGCTAATATCATTCCTTCTCCTGAAACAACCTCTGGCTTCCCGTACTTTGGGACCCTCTTTCTCTCTGCTCTAGGAACACTGCATTCTGGACCATAATTACTACAAGGAAGGGACTTTCCAGCATTCTGTGCTCAATGAGGACATTTCCAGATACAGAAGTTGTGTCCTGCAATCTAACTCTACTGGCACCTTGGAAGAAATGGCAGACAAAGTAGTTAAGGAGGTCACTGTGGAAACTTTGCAAACTTTGCTGTGCAAAATAACTCTATCTCCCTAGTGGGTTTTGTTAGGTTCCCCACCCCGACCCCCACCCCCCGGAGTACCCCTTTCTCCACACTGCTTTTCAGTGTTTTGCTATAGCAATCAATTGCAGTAACTGTAGCCTGGTTTTAGCTGATCTTTATCCTTAAATCCAACACAACTGATATTTATTGCTTGTAAGCATAGGTCATTGCAAATACAGTAAAATGCTAATTAGCACAGACCTAAAATGTGGATGGGGATGAGGGTGGTGCTGTGGGTTAAACCACAGAGTTTAGGACTTGCTGATCAGAAGGTCTGCAGTTCGAATCCCCGTGACGGGGTGAGCTCCTGTTGCTCGGTCCCTGCTCCTGCCAACCTAGCAGTTCGAAAGCACGTCAAAGTGCAAGTAGATAAATAGGTACCGCTCCGGTGGAAAGGTAAACGGCGTTTCCGTACGCTGCTCTGGTTCGCCAGAAGTGGCTTAGCCATGCTGGCCACATGACCCGGAAGCTGTACGCTGGCTCCCTTGGCCAGTAAAGCGAGATGAGCGCCGCAACCCCAGAGTCATCCATGACTGGACCTAATGGTCAGGGGTCCCTTTACCTTTAGGCTATGCATCAGAGAAACCTGAATGTAAGAAGCATGTGATAAGAAGCACTAGCCACATGGCAGAAGACTATGGGAAGCAATGACTTTGGTAAAGGAGGCATCTCATCAAACAGCTAAAACGTTCATCCTGACCAAAGACTAAAGGAAAAGAAAGAAGGAAATTTGGTATTTGTTGATTGCATTGGGTCAGTAATTGTGGGTTGCAAATAGTGCAATGTAATTTTATGGAATCTGTACCTTTTGCCGCATCCTAGTATCCAGTGAAATGAATCCAGAGTTATAAATGCTCTTAATTAAATAACCACACCTCTTTTTTAAAAAAAACAGTTGTATATCTACACAGAGTGACTTAACATATTGTTATCACTCGTGTCTACTATGCTGATGGGCAGGGGACCACATAGGTTAAACTTTGGGTTCTGTGCAAAGAAAATGATGCTGGGTACTGAAAGGAAAGGTAAACCAGCTAAATCACCCTGTCAGGTAAATGTCTCAAATACATCCCCCACCATAGCTAAAGCCCTATGCAGTCATTCCCTAAGCATCTTGACACAATACATCAGCGCCCCGCCCACCCCCCGAATACTATGGCACCACAAAACAGACACTTCCAACTTAGGCAGCTTTCACAAGTCATGCCAAGAAAGTATTTGAATCTATAATTCATCACACATGTATGTTCCTGTTAATGCCAGGCGGAATGTCGGAGGAAACCACTTTTAAATGGAACATATATTTCAGACAATATAGAATGTGTACATAAATTCCCATGGGTGTAGGAAATGCTAATAAATCAATATTAATCAAGCACCCCTTGTTAAAAACTTGTTATTTTAAAATGTTAATCTAGAAACTTTCAAGCAAGCATTGAACTGATTTAGGCTTCAAATCCAGAATCTATTTTCAAAGCTTTTGATGCATGGAAACAGACTTCTTTCCTCTGCCCATACGCAGAGTGTTTTTGCCCTGTCACTGAATAATCACAGTTGCCACAGTAGGCAAGCAAGAAGCATCATCAAAATTCCAGGAAGCATTCCAACCAAGCAAAAGCACTTAGGGTGTGAAGCGGGACAACTATGGGGTGTGTGGCGTGAAGAGAGTTCCAGGGGCCAGATAGGGGGACCTTGGGGTCACTTGGGGGCCATGGGTGCGAGGCTCCCCATCCTTGGCATAAACAATCCATAACATACCACTCAATGAGACAGGGTGATTGAGAAGAGGCAGGAGCAGCTGCTGCGTTTCCATATAATTGCTCAGACTGTTCTTCTCTTGACAGGAAGGATCAGGCAAAGGATGGCTACCCCAGTGCCTCTCACTGCTTGCACATCCTTGCTCCCTAGGCTGTGCAATGGAATGACTGGGCCCCAAAGAAGCCCCCGGATGAATGAGTGAGCGAGCAAAAAGAGGAAATGGCCACTGCTTCTAAGAAGACAAAACCCAATCTGCTCACTCCTCTACAGGTGGTGAAGCACAGCTGAAGGTCAGGGAAGGAACCACCACCTGCCACTTGACCACCTGCGCTCTCCCTGTAGGCGGCACTGTTATGTGGACTGGGATGACAAAGAGGGTGGGTTAGTAGACAGAGGTGGCTGCTTGCGGTTCATGTCCAATCTCCTCTGCATGGTGCCAAGAGAGGAGAGCTTATGTTTTCCTTGAAGTTCCATTGTACGTAGCAGGACTTGCACACCATTCTCCTGAAACCGAAGCGGCTCAGTGTTCCCAAATGCTTAGCTTTGGAGCATACAGAACAGCAATTCCTCTGTGTCCCTTCCTGAACGCTTTCACCAGAGTGACCCTAGGACCCGATCCTCAGCAGCCGACTCACCTCTTTTCACTCTGTCTCCAATCAGCACAGAAGGTGAGAAGATTTCTTCTCAGTAGCTACAAAGCTCTCATTTCTTGCTGACCAGGCAGCTCTTAGTTGCTGGAGGCAGGGGCCCCACTAAAGAAATAATAGTCACAAGGTCTTTGACTCTCCCCCTGTAAACCTAGACCAGGACACCTGTGGTTACTTGGCCCTGAGACTTGCAGCCCAAACTCCTATACTAGGAAACGAAGCCCCACTAACAGTGCCAATTCTGAAGACGATGACTACTATGCCTTTAAAACACATTTGAAGAACACACACACACACAGAGAGAGAGTTTATTAAGGACTCCTGGGCACTGTAACTCCATGATGGGTAGACTACACTGCCCAGAAATCTTTGAGTGAAAGAATAATAGCATCGTAGAATTGTAGAGTTGGAAGGGACCCCAAGGGTCAACCAGTCCAACGCCTGCAATGCAGGAATCTCAGCTAAAGCATCCATGAATGTGCTTCAAAGGTGCTTTAAGGGTACCATGCGTCTGAACACAGCCACGACTCTACAACAAAAACAGGATATTTGCCAAGAGACGGGCATCATGACTTCAATGTCCTCTCACACTCACACACCAGCCTAGCGGACTCAAAAGTTTGCTCAGCATTCATGGCCATAACCATGGGGTTTGGGAAGACACCCCAACCATAGCTGTCAACTTTTCCCTTTTCTTGCGAGGAATCCTATTCGGAATAAGGGATTTTCCCTTAAAAAAAGGGAAACGTTGACAGCTATGACCCCAACCCACCTCAGCCACAAAGTGCCAGTTTAACTCTTAGCCACAGGATGCTAACGCAACCTACCTCCTCCTCTAACGAGGGTCTCTCTGACAAAAATCACCTTTCTGGCGGCGCGCAAAGAGGACTAGTAAAGGGAGAGGACTTCCCCTGCCCCGCTGGTGGTAGACCCGGGGGCTGCTGCGCGGACCAGGATGGCATCTTCCAGCTGCGCCCTGGCGCGACTGCCTCTGCCCCAGCGGAGAAGGGGGCTGCAGCCAGCACGCCCATCAGCGTGAAGAGAGAGAAAGAAGAGCGCGAGCGCAGTGTGGCGGGGCAGATGCTTAAAAAACAAAAAAAAAGGCGCCTCCCGCAGGGCGCCGGCACTATGCCGCTGCTGCTGCTGCTACTGCTGCTTCTGCCGCCGCCGCGAGAGAACTGCTGAGGCAGCACCTACCATCCTTTGCTTCTTGGTGTCGGACATGTCGCCGGCTTCGCGGCTCCCTCGGCTCCTGGCAGCAGTGACGGGGTGGCGTGGCGGGCAGGAAGGCAAGCGGCTGGCTCCCGCGGGCTGCTGAGAAGCTGCGAGGGGAAGGGAGTAGGTATAAAAGCGGCCGAGGAGACACGTAGCACTTCCCCGGACCGCCTTTCCAGCCCACGGCTCACACCCCGCGCCCTCCTCTGGCTCCTCCCCTCGCTGCTTGCTCTGCTCCCGGCTGCCACAGGCAGGAAGAGTGCGGGGTTTTTTTTCCCTTCCCTGTGAGGGGAAAGGGCTCCGCGAGAGTATATTCACAGGAAAACTTTTCTCCTCTCGTGCCTGCGTCCTCCCCCGCCCCCCGCCAGTTAGGACCCGCGCTTTTTTATTGTTTAAATCGCCTCAGACGGCGCTCGCTTAACAAAAACGTGTGTTCTTGCTCGGATAGGGGACACCGTCTCACCCACGCGTTTCCCTGGCTATAGGTTTGCAGGCTGGTGCTGGACGGAGGCGAGGTCCAACCCTCGCCAAGAATCTCATCTTTGTGCAACGAACAAAAGCAACAACAACCCCGGGCTTTCCCTCGCCTTAAACGCTGGTTTAGGGAAGCCTGAGAGCAAAAAAAGCAAAGTACTGTGTGTCAAAGGACACTCTGGGTGATTCTGGGCTGGGAAAGTGGCTGCCTATTTTGTTTTTCTATATAAACCCTGCTTCCCAGCCCAAAGCAGCTTGCAGTGACACAGCCACGCAGGCAAGTAAAGGCGCGATATATTAGGGATACTTGGAGGTGTTTATAGCACTTCCTTCTGGTCCTCGGCAGTTGTTATCATAGCCTATCACAGCCAGCCACATCCTCAGCACACCTTTAAAGCACTCTGATGACACAACAGTCATGGAGAATCAGCGGTTTGTCAAAGTCTGCTGACCTTAGAGAACTACAGTTCCCAGCACCCACGGAAACTACATTTCCCAGGATTCTCTGTGGCTGCTAAAGTGGCATAAGAGTGCTTCACGTGTGTTCTAGAAAGAAGAAGCTGTAAGGTGGAGACATGGGCTGATGGATCATAGTAAGAATAATGACCCAACGGTGCAGTGGCGTAGCGTGGGTTGTCAGCACCCGGGGCAAGGCAAGTAATTTGCACCCCTAACCCATGGATTTGCGCCCCCTAACCCTAACCCCCAGATGTTGCGCCCGGTGCAGCCGGCCCCCCCTGCACCCCCCATGCTACGCCACTGCAGCGGTGTGTTTCAACCCTACAGGCAGGGCGTGAGGTGGCAGTGCTACCAGCAAATTTAAAAGACACACACACAGCTTTCAGGCACAAAAGCAACACCGTGGCAGCTTCAGGCAGTAGTGCCATGAAAAGTCCTCTCCTCCATAAAGGTAAAGGTGACCCCTGACCAGGTCCAGTCGTGACCGACTCTGGGGTTGCGGTGCTCATCTCGCTTTATTGGCCGAGGGAGCCGGCTTACAGCTTCCGGGTCATGTGGCCAGCATGACTAAGCCGCTTCTGGCAAACCAGAGTAGCACACGGAAACGCCGTTTACCTTCCCGCCGGAGCGATACCTATTTATCTACTTGCACTTTGACGTGCTTTCGAACTGCTAGGTTGGTAGGAGCAGCGACCAAGCAACGGGAGCTCACCCCGTCACGGGGATTCGAACTGCTGCCCTTCTGATTGGCAAGTCCTAGGCTCTGTGGTTTAACCCACAGCGCCACTTACCTTAATTCTTCTGTCCTTCCTCGCCTCCGCTTCAAGCCAACTGCATCCCTGTATTTTCTTTCACTCCAGCTGCAAAGAAGCAGCAGTGCTAGGAGAAGCTCACACACTTGAGACAATTTCCACAGGGGCTGCTCTTGTTAGCCTGCTGCTACATAAACAACAGGAAGCTTAAAGACAGGCAAATTTTATTATGGCATAAGATTTTGTGGACTGGAGCCCACATCATCTGACAAGGCCACTATATATAATACAGTATAGAAAGGGCAGGGATTCGTTGTTGTTTTTCAGGAATCCCTAGTATCAAGAGTAGAAAGCCAACAGTGCAAGATGCACAGCCTGCCTTGGCCCTAAATTGTTAAGTGTTGCCTTGGGGAGACTGGGAATGTGACACTGAAAAAACTGAGTAGCTGTGTGTGCCATGGAGGTCCAGATGTGTGAGAACTTCAAATGTTATAATAATAATTTATAATAATTTATTATTTATACCCTGCCTGTCTGGCAGGGTTTCCCCATGTTGGCCCCAAAGAGCTGCTGCAGATACATTTAGGTGGTCATTCTTCATTTACTGCAGTGAGAAAGGCAATTTAATTGGAAAATAAATTTATGACACCTGTTCTTTCTTCTTGTCATGTGTGTAAATAGTCAGGGCCAGCCCAAGACATTTTGGCACCTGATGCAAACCACAAAAGGGTGCTCCTTTCCCCGTCAGGGAAGAATGGGAGAGTAAAGGTCTACATTGGGAACAGAGGGCGGAGAGATAAAGCTCTACATCAGGATCTGCTGCCCCTGTGGATCCTGCCACCTGAGGCAGTCATCTCACCTGGCCTCCTTGGTGGGCCAGCCCTGTAAATAGCATTATAGTGGGAAGGTAAACCCGGCATACATCTTGTGGTTCATTGCACTAAAATAAACCCTTTGTACAGAACAAGCAATTGCTCTGTCACACATTTTAAGTGATATAGAAGGAGAACATGCTATACTCTATAAGCAGTTGATTACATAGATAAGAAAATGTAAAACCAAGCCATAAAACGTGAATAGCTAATCCACAGAAAGGTACTTATGGTGTGATAAAATTTCCATTATGTCACACAGACGAGTTTGAACCAACAACATGCTTAGAGTCTCTGTACTCATTTGGAATATAATCCATTGAGATGTGTTTGTTTGTTTGTTTGTTTGTGGCTCCAAGAGTTAAAACTGGGCTGGAAGATCCAGCAAAAGCTTTGTCACAAAGGAAATTGAAGTAAAGTGTTAGAATACTATATAACTGATGTAACTCCAGGTAGGTACAGATAAGCAGAGAGCCTTTTTTCAAAAGCAGCACTCTTCTCACTCCCTTCCTCAAAGAACTGCAATCTGTACACAATATTTCCTGGATAACATTTTAAACTGTTGGTCACTTTTGCTAACAAATATCTAAATAGAGTGAATATGTTGGCCTGAGATATTTCTTCTTGAACAAATAAAAACTGCCCCTCTGGCAACACAACACAGCTCCCTTCTTGTAATAATGAGGATTAGTACAGATTAGTATACATTTACTACATTTATTATCCTATGCTTCTGTTGTTTCAGAGGATTTACTTACTGTGAATTCTCTCAGGGTTGCTTTTTGTCCTACAGCTGGTGAAAAATAATATCTCATGAGCACATATTACAATGAGCTTCCCTAAGACAAGAAACATTATTCAAGCTTATTCAGGTATTAGTAAAATTAAGATGGCTGGCTGGGAAACTGGGAAAAGTGGGAGTGTGTGTTACTTCCCTGCACACATATCCCAGGTCTTCTAGCAGTTCATAAGTTGTTAAAAAAATAAAAATAAAGTGTCCACTGATAAGAGCAAGGGAAGGGGCTTGGCCTTTTGGTTTTTTTTGTTTTGTTTCCATACACTGGCCCATTGACCAATGTAGTTGCTGACTGTTATTCCTAAATATGGTTTGTTCTCTTAGAACAATAAATTGCAAAACCTGAAAAATGCATACTGAACACTCATAGGTAATGGAGCGAAACTGGTTTACAAACAATGGTCCAGTTTGCATGTGAAGCCGAGCTAAACTATGGTTAAGCAAGAACACAAGGGTGTGAAAGTACAGGCTGTGACCATTTTGCGGGCATTCAATTGACTTGTGGGTCAGAAGAGGGCAAAACGGTTGAAACGGCAGCTAATAAATACCAGTTATCACCAGGGAACATAATCCAACAAAAACAAACTCACACCTCAAATAAGTCAAAGGTCTGCATGAAGAGGAAAACTCAAATTGATGTTTGTTCCGACTGAGCACTTAAGAGCAGTTTCCCCCAGGATTGGGAGGAAGCAGTGGGTCAAGAGGAAGTGTGGATAAACCCACAGTGAGTGCACAGTAAATGGGAGTGTGAACACAGTCTCCACAAAATGAAACCAGAGATCCATCTCACTGTCTGGAGAGGGAGGTTCCAGGTTTTTATTGGAAGCGATTCAACCTCCCCAAGGATGGAAGTGAGTGCTACCCATGGAAATCAGTGGAGAACACCAACATCTTAGTAGTGGCTGGGCGGCAGCATGCCTACTGCCATGGAAAAGTATCAGCAGAGATAGGATTTACTACTCTATTGTCATATTCCATGAGAAAAAAACATTTTGAAATAATCCTGCCAATGAAAAGCCAGTGTAAATATAATATATTATTCCCATATTGCTGTTTTGGAGGTTGAGAGAGAGCAAGAGAGAGGTTCACAACAGCCATGCAATGGAGCCAATATCAATACTGCAGGTTACAGGTCAAATGCTTGTGAAGTTTGTCCTTGCATAATAGGTTTTAGGGAAAAAATAACAGGAGCTTTTTTAAAAACAAACAAATGTGTATTAAGTTAAGCATTTAAAATACCCTCCTGTTTTGATGAGGTGTTGAAATACCCTTGTGTCTGCCCAAAGGAAACAGAGTACTGCACTCATCTTTAAAGAGGTTTGTTTTCCCCCCCTAATCTGAGGCTGAACATCCATAGTAACTTATGGGATTTTAACTTTTGCTGGGCTGGTTGCTCACTCATGCTAGATTCGTTGCTTGCCCAGCCAGTAGGGACTGCAGCTAGAAAAGCGGGGATATTGCTTAAGAGGTTGCAAGGCTCCAGAATCCTGTGGATGGAAGGAATCAAGGAAACCAGTCAAAGTGCCTGAGGCTGCTTTTCATGGGAGACTACGGTAACTGGAGGGGAGCGACAGGCCTAACACACACACACACACATATCCCATTTGTTGCAGTGCTTCCCAGGTTGAACAGGTTGGCAGGAAAAGTAGTACAGTTTGCTCCTGAAATAAGCTGGCAGGGGCAGGATGAATTTTACAGCCTGAGGACCACATATCAGAGGTGGGTAGGGCCTGAAGCCAAAGTGGATGGAGCAATTAAAGTACAGTTTACCTACACACAGTCCAGAAGATGGGAAACTGCAAGCCTCAGCTCTGCCTCCTGAACTTGCAAAAGGAGCACAGACGATTGGGCAGGCTGTTGAGGAGGATGAAGAACTCTTAAGCCACATGTGTTGGATCCAACCTTAAGGTGGGGTGTGCTAGCCCTGCTGGACAAAGTGGGGCAGCAAAGGGAGGGGATTGCATGGACAGGTGGAGTCCCCCCAGCCCCAGGCGACTCCCGAGTGGAATAACAACTCAAGACAACGTGCTACGGGATTAAAATTGGCCACAACTTTGTTAAAGTTTCAGATGTAGGGAGACCTTGGCTTAGGCATTGGGCGTTTATCCCTCCCAGTCCCTGGCCGGGGATCTGGGGAACATCAGGGTTATCCAGAATGTGTGGGGATTGGGCTGGCTCTGGAGAACATATGTTCAAGCAGAGAGCCCGCCCCCCGTTTCGCCGCCATTGCAGGGAAGAGCAATGACATCCAATTGGCGTATGGCCAATGCCTCCCCTCAAAACAACCCCTTTAACAGGGAACCCTGGGATCGCCGCTGCAGGGGGAGCGTGGGCCACTGCTTCACACCCCCCCCCATTAAGGGAAGATAGAGTAAAGGATTCTGCCCAATGCCTGAAACCGCCAAAGTTGTGACATTTTGCTATAAGGAAGGCAAAACCTGCCAATGCAGGAAAATTCCTTTCCGGCCTTTCAACAGCGACCATAATGTAGCAGCGCCCTCGTACCTGTGGAGAAGAGATTAACCTGCAAAGGAAGGCTTAACTGAGGGAGGGCAGGGTGGGAGCAGCTCTGGAGCCAACTGACAATTCCCAGGTAAGATCCACCCTCTATTGTGTGAGTATGGCGGTCCCTCCTCCTACCTGGCCAGGTCCCCTGGCAACGCCTCCCCAGGTGGGATTGGGTAACTGCTTGAGGTAGGTGGAGACCTCCAGATTTCCAACCTGGGAAGGGCGAAGCCAGGCTATATGGCTGGGAGCCACATAGGATCCGGGGGGCTGCACGCGACTACGCAAAAGGTGCCCCCCATTTGATGTGGGGAGCGGTCATTCCTGTCTTAGAATCTGTAGGGCTGGTAATGATGTTTGGAGAGCGCTGCAGGGTCAGGGAGAGGTGTAGCATTTGGCAATGTGCCACAATTGTTAATTAGAATTTACATTTTTTAAAAGGTTGCAGTCGTGTCCACAAGCTGCTTAACACCAACCAATCTAAGCGAGTGTTAGTTAGGCAGCTCAAATGTTTGCTTAATGGTACCCATGTTCTCCAACACTGAATCGATTTCAGTAGCTTACTCTGAGGCTATGGGAAGAACTGGGGCAAAAGTTGCTATGAAGCCCCAGGCAGCGTAATAATTCTTCTGAACAAGTAAGAATGCCTGTGCAAAGGCTTGCACAAATATCTTGCATGACCTGGAAGATGTCAGGTGGTAACGACCTCATCAAACACAGGTTTATGATATACCACACATTTGTAGGGAGAGATTTCTCACGCAATGCTTTCATCACTGTTAATTGCACTCCTCTTGTATGTAGACAGGATTATGTTGTTGTGGCACAAAGGGGAGCCTGAAAAATGTAACCTTTAGTGTGAGTTTTGTTACCTCGCTCACGTCAACTGCCATTTATCACCAATATTTTAAAATGATACTAGTTTGCCCCTTACAAAGCTACAGTTCCAGCACCTTTGAAGAACTACAGTTCCCAATATTCTTTTTTTTTTTTTTAAGTATGTGTTTTAAATGTGCTGCAATGTGCACAGATACATCCTCCTAAAAGCTTAAGAATTATGTTTTTGGCATTTATGGAAACATACATACGTTGTGATGTCAGAAATTTGTTGACATTTATTGCTCTTTTTTAATATTTCAAAAATCCTAAAGGGAAATGTTCAGAAACGGTTATATTTGTTGGCAAGTCTGCTGTAGTAGGGAATGATCTGCTGATTCCAAACACTCTCCCAGCTAAACTAACCAGGGTAACACCCAGCATCACAACATTGTATTTTACCAATGTTCGGCTTTGTTTATTCACTCACATCTAGCCCATTAATATCCCTCCCCAAGCAAAGATCCACAGTGGAGAAAATGACTTCAGGTCGACTGAAAATGAAAAATAGACGTTCAGCCTTCAGATGATCTCATCCAGCCCCTTCTTACAATGTTAAAGGGGACCATTTACGCGTCCTGGAGAAGTACTTCATAGTGGCTGGCCTTTGCCTTTGTTTACTTCTTACAGGGAAAGCGCAAGACTTGTTCAAGGGAAACACTTCAATGAGTATAGGTAAGAACAGTTCCCAAGTTCTTGTGTGTCCTGGAGCTCCTTTGGGCTTCAGCTGTGCTGTTTCAGCACATTCAGCCACCCCAACAGCAATAAGGACTGGCCAGGTAGACCTTAAGCGGGTCCTACATGAATTCTGGAATGTAGTTCAGTAAACATTTAGGATGATGACACAACATAATCAATGGAGTAGTCTTGCCAGAAACCTCTTCTCTTGTAATACCAGCCAAATATATTAACAGAGATAACCATCAGCTGTGGCTTAACTCCACCGCTTTGGTACCACGCGCCTTCATCCAGTCTTTGGCTCTGAAACAGGAGTAGCCAACACCCTCCAGATGTTATTGGACTACAATAATCAATGTTTTATATTTGCTGTTAGCTGCCCTGAGCCACCCTGAGCCCAATTTTTAATCTGGGAAGGGCGGGGTATAAATAAAGTACTATTATTATTATTATTATTATTATTATTATTATTATTATTATTCCACATCAGCTGTGGGAAAGGGCAGTAGATCAATGGCAGAAGGTCTCAGGTTTAATCAGCAGCAACTGAAGGCAGGGCTGGGAATGCCACTTTCCATCATCAACCTTTTTATTCGACCGTCAGTCAGAAAAAAGTACATTTGTCAATACACAGTTAAAACAACCAGGAAGATTTTAGAACTTAGCCAACACTAAAATGGGCTAAACAGATAGCCCCATATCAATACAGTCAATTATAGTCTTGCGACGCTTAAAAGCTAAAAAAAGAAATTTGGCCACCAAGGAAGGTATAGCTCTAGTGACATTATTCAGCAAGCGTAAAACCTGGTTTTCTCCGGGTAGGAAGCTAAATTGACATAGGTGTGGGTCTATAAAATTTTGTCTAAGCTCTGCATAAGAAGGGCAAGTCAAGAGAATGTGTTCGGTGGACTCAACCACACCCATGGCACAATGACAGGTTCTCTGGGCGTATGGTACTCCCCTGTACCTTCCCCACAATATCGCAGAGTCAAGGACATTTAATCTAGCTGCTGTAAGAAGTCTGCGGTATTCAACATAGTGGATTTCTGCAAGGTAGGGGGCTGGTATGGTCCGATAAATCTGGTCCCCTAGGAACATCCCTGGTTTTACCAGGGCTATGTCCTCTTGTCTGGCAATGTCACTCAGTCTCCAGGAGATCACAGCTCTAGCTTGATTGTACGTCATAGACTCAAAGTAAAGGTGAGACAATCCGCAGGATTGAACCTCGTTAATGACCTCCCTTTCCCACGATGATTGGAAATCGTCCCTCAATATCAAGGGGGCAATACCCACTGGTTTAAAACAAAGCTTGAGCCATAGCCAGAGCTTCGTCTTCAAGGCCACATACTGTAGAACTTGCCAGCCAACCTCTAATCTCATAACCGCACCCGCTACCGAGGGGGGAATCCTAAGGATGGCTCTAAGGAATCGCGTTTGGATAGAATCCAGTTTCAAAAAATCCCTACGGGAGCCTAAAGAGATGCCCACCAAAAGAAGGGGGAGGACTTTCATTTGAAAGAGTCTCAAAGCTATCTTCACTGATTGAGCCTGATTCTTAGCATACAGAGATCTAATCTGGATGGCTGCTTTAGATGCATTAGTTGTTATATAGTCTCTATGGGCCAGAAAAGACCTATTTGACCGTATTACTTGTCCCAGATATTTAAAGCACTTAACCTGCTCTAGGGGGATCCCGTTCATCGACCATCAATGGAGTCTCGGTCGGGCAGAAAAGACCATGACCTTGGTCTTAGCATAGTTGGGTTGGAGCTCATGCTGATCACAGTATTCATGTAGAGCTTGCAACATTCTCCTCAGTCCAATAGGGGATCTGGCAAGAAGTGTGGCGTCATCCGCATACAGAAGAACATTCAGAGATCGGGCTGCTAATTTGGGGGGGGGTGGAAAGCATCATTGGCCATGTGAGTCACCAGTGAGTTAATGTAAAAGCTAAACAATGCTGGAGCCAATAGACAACCCTGTCTTACCCCTCTAGTGGTGGTAACAGGGTTGGAGACTAGGCCTTTATTGTCTAGCCTGATTCTCAGAAAGGTGTTTGTACGGAGGCTGATAATCAGATGAAGGAGACGACGATCGATCTTTGTAGCAGCCAGTTTTGTCCATAGCTGCTTTATAGAGATTCGATCAAATGCCTGCTTAAGGTCAATAAAAGCCACATGAAGAACCTTTGGGGCTTTGCCGGCATACTTTTCCTCCAGGTGATTCAAGATTAATATTTGGTCTGTGGTAGATCTTCCAGGGCGAAAACCCGCCTGTTCATCGGCAATGATATTGTCGTCCTCCATCCATTTCGATAGTTTGTTTAGCAGGTACCCCGAGTAAATCTTCCCAATGACATTTAGCAAGCTGATTGGCCTAAAGTTGCTCGGCTCTGTACGTGGGCCTTTCTTATGTATTAATACAATCAACGCAGAGCTCCAGCTTGAGGGAAATTTTGCTGTTTTGTTTATATGCGTGTAAAGTGCTGCTAAAAGTGGGATCCACCAATCTTTATTTGCTTTGATGGCATCAATGGATATAAGGTCATCACCGGGGGCCTTGCCTGCTTTAAATCGATCTATGAGAGTTTCAACTTCAGGGCATGTAACTGGGTCCCAATCGGGCAGTACTTCCGGCTCCACCGTATCTCCGCAGGCATCATGGGCTGCATACAGATCGGTGAAGTATCTTTCCCAAGTGTCCGCTGAGATGTGGGGTTCTATTATTGCAAGCGGCCTACCCAGGTATCTGGAAATTAACTGCCAAAAAGAGGCTGGATTTCTATTCTCTGCAGCTATCAAAAGGTTGTTCCAATTGTTTCTTTCTGCCTCGAGCTTCTTTTCCTTTAGTAGGACTTTGTAACTTCTCCTGAGGGTGATAAGGCGGTTATTTGGCATGGGGTCATTTGATGCTCTGTATGCCAACCATTCATTATACAGATGATTCTTGAAGTTTTTGCATTCCTCATCGAACCATTTTTTGTGGAAAAACTGTTTACCATGCTTTGTGGGGGACCGAGCTAATGTTGGTTTTAGAAGTTCTACTAAATCGTCATATATTGGTAGAGGCTCATCCGCCTGCATAAGGGAAGCCCTTTTTATTTGGAGCTGATCAGACCAGAGAAGTTCGTTCAACTGCTGGGCCGAGTTGGAGGTCCATTTAAGGGCTGTAGGTCTTATCTCCAGATGATCATTTGATAGGTGCACAAAGGAGTGCCTATCAAGTTCGTCAGCCAGAGTCAAGGAAATTTCTAGAGGGAAGTGATCACTCTCCAATCTTGTAGCCACCTTAAAGCTGGATATTTTTGGGGTAAGGTCGGGAGATATCCATACAAAATCAACAGTGGATGCACGTGAACCTGACCAATAGGTGAATTCGGCAGGGTAGTCCAAGCTGACTGCCCCATTTAGCAGAAGGAAATTGAGGGCCAGCAAGGTTTGCCTGCATTTGAAACCTGCGTAAGTGGCTATGTTATCTTTGAATTTCCTTGGTAAAAGATCTGTAGTCATAAGAGGTGAAGAAGGGTACTTGTTAAATTTAGAGAATAAGATTTGGTCAGTATGTGACAGGCGTCCATTAAAATCTCCCGCCAACAGAAAAGTGGCTTCGGGGTATTTATCAAAAAGCGTTTCCAATGTCACTTGGATTTCCTGCCATCTCAGATCAACCAAATTTCTCTTATAAATTGGACATAAGTAGATATTGATCACTACTATCGTTTCCTCTGCTGTTTGCAATTTTATAATCAGCATGAGTGACGACTGGATGTCGATTTTTTCGGCCTGAAGATTTATGGCTAAGGAAACAAAAGTAGCCAAGCCTCCTTGCGGTCTACCATGTGATAACGAGTTCTGCGTGGCATTCAGGTAGAAGCCCTTGTATCCTGTTAGATAGAAGTCCTCACAGGTCCATGACTCTTGGAATAGAAGGATGTGGCTGCCATTTATATAGGCAACAAATGATGGATCTGTCAGTTTGGATTTAATACCAGCCACATTCCATGATAGTAATGTAAGAGGCCGCTTTGTGTTTCCCTCAAGTCATGATTTCTCTTGCGTGGTTAATCCTGGAGAATCCAAATGGGGGTGTACGCTGCGTGAAGAGGCAGTAGGGTGAAAAAAGGCAGTGATTTTTGATTGTTTGCATTTCAGGTTCAAGTTGTCACATGTCACAGGAACAGCCAATGGCTGGGGCGAATTTATACATCGCTGTAAGAGAGAATCTTGATACGAGGGGGTGTTACTAGCCGACAAGTCCATAGACTCGTCGTTTGCCGTATGCTCTGTAGTTGCAGGAGTCGTGCCTTGAGGATCGAGGCTTGTTGAGGGGAAAGCACAATGTAAGACAGAAGAAAGACATCCTTTTCGGTTAGCTTCCAGTAGCTTGTTTAGCCTTGCCACTGCCTCAGTGTTTGTCCAAAGGGCTACTGGATCTCCCAGGGTCTCTTGCATCGTCATGGTATCAGCACAAGGAATGCAGCCATTTTGAGGATTGGAGATCGTTATCGCTGCAGGGGGGTCCACATGGGCTTGTGTCTGCCAATCTTTAGGAGCATCTATAATGGCCAAGGCTGGACCCGTCAAAGCTCTACCCCTTAAGGCAGTCCCTTCTTGCCGGTGGGATGGTCGGCTAGTAAATCGTAGGGAGGGGTTCATAGGAAGGGTCCGTTGCTGCGAATTTCGGTCATAATCCTCAATCCTCCTTGTAGGCCGGCTAACCAAATTTGCCGAGTTTGGGATTTTCCCAATAATGCCCCTACAGTTGTTAAAGAAGCATCTTTGTGGGAAGATTCCATACCAGTTGAGGCAATTTTGAAGTTTGCTCAAAAGTGAAGGAAGCCTGGGAGAGTCGAACTTGAGCAACAAGCGCTTAAATTTTGGAGTCTCTGGCAGCCATTCTAATGATAAGAGATCACCCTGGGCCAAGTAGGACCTGGTCAACATTCGCAATGAGATCACAGCAGCTTTACAATTTCTCCAGGCATAGTAGGGGAAGCAGGAGTGAGTGATGTTCAAGCATATATTGTTAGGGGTGAGTTGGAGGTTTACCAGCTGCTGCCCCCTACTTAGGCTCTGTGCCTCATGATTATCAGGTCCCTGATGATTTAATGGCGGATTCAAAATCGAGGCAGGGGTTTTGGTGAAGGCATTTAGTTTCCCCTCTAACATATTGATGGAAGCTGATAGCACCTTTATTTCGTCAGCCAAGTGCAGGCAATATTTCTGCAAAGTCCTCAGCTCCACTGATTGTACTATATCACATAAAGATTTACAATGAGGGTCGGGGTGGGGAGAGAGGCCATCTGGGCTGGAGGTTATATCCAACAGCGATTTGTCTCCTGGCAAGGGAGTATTTGAAGTCGTTGCGGGGTCATATGGACAGTCTACCTGCTTGGAGGTGTTTAAAGGGTTGTTTGGAGTCATTGCAGGATCATGTAGGCAATCTAACTGCTTGGAGGTAACAGGTGAAGGAAGCACAAGATTGCAGAAAAACTCCTCCAATGATGAGATAGAAGGCTCTAAGGTCTTAGGTGGTGAATCCAGCCCAGTAGGCTTCGAAACCTTAGACATAGGTTCTGAGGCATTAAAGGAAAGGTCTTCCACAGAAGAGGTACGACCACGTTTTAGGTTCGTCATGCTAAACCCCTTGAGCGGCTCGGTTATCTAAGAGTCCTCCAAAGGCCAAGCAAGAGCTGGTGGAAGGCCAGGGAAGCGCGGCCGATGGCTGCCCAAGTTACAGCTAATCAGGTTGTTAGCGAAGCTCATTAGGGAGATTTATGGCGCTGACTTTGCAAGCTTCCACAGGGTGAGTTCCTGGCGTTATCATCAAAACATTATCGTGCCAACTTCCAGAGAAAAATAGGAGTGGAGTAACTTACAGCATGAACTGGAAAGGGGAGCTCCAGCAAGTGCGTCTTACTTCGTCGCCATCTTGGCCCCCGGAATGCCACTTTCTGAAATCCCAGAAAGCTGCTGCCAGTCAGTGTCGGCTCAGTATAATGTCACTTCCTATGTTCCTCTGCAGCACTACACTGGCTACCCCTGCCCTAAAACTTTAGATTCTAAACTAGCCTTCCTTAACCTGGTGCCCTTTTAGATGTTTCACATCACAATTCTCATCGATGCCAGCCAGAATGGCCAATGAGTGATATTTGTCATTTACTAAAATACCTGGAGGGCACCAAGTTGGAGAATGAAGGATGAATGGGGATGGAGAGAAGCCCCAGAGACATAGTGTGAAAAGGGATACGCAATTCTGCCCCCCACCCCAAAAGAGAGTCAAAGTGGATTATGCAGGTCTGAAAGACCAGGCCTACATACATCAAATGCAATCGCTGTCTTGGGCCAATGGTTTTGTGAAACTATCATCGTATTCTGGGTGTAACATTTTGTACGGCACTCAAAATCTGTCTTTGTGCTTTTGATGAATCTTATCTGGAAATGACCCAGTGATTAATTTAAAAGTACACCCACACCATTTCAAGATATGGCCTCCTAGCATATGTTTGTTCTAGCTTTGCTTGAAAAATGTATGAGGCTTTCTGTTGTTCAGATTATAATTAAATGTTGTGGTTGCACAGTGCTGGTAGATTATATTTCATTGCCGTCTTTAACCTCTCTCTTTCTCTGTGCTCTAGATGAATCATGTTAAGCAGAAGTGGAACAAAAAGAAATATTATTCACACAGCACATGCTGAAGAAAAAATATCTAGAATTTATCTGGCTTAGCCTTCAGTATAAACATACTAACTAGGGAGAAAGCCCTTTTCAACAAAATGAGACTTGCTGCCGTGTGAACATTGCATAGGATTGCAAAGTTAATATGGTATATCTTTTGGCTTTGATTTTGCATCAGTGTTAATGTTTTCCCCTAGTTAACCAAGCTCAGAAAACAGCAAGCTTTCACACAGCTAAGATGTTTGGCAAGAAGTTCTCTGAATAGAGAGGGGCGGAGAAGCAGTACAAAAGTTCTATGAATGTGTGTCTGTTATGCAACAAGCCCTGTGCAATTCCTCTTTTGGATTGTGGCAGTTATTTTGACTCTGCTAATCTTGGCAAGTATTGGGTGTGTTCATAAAGTATGCTTGAGATCTTCGGGGGGGGGGGGATCTTCACCTAGAAGCACTCAAAACCAGCAAGGTAATTTGAAAGGATTCAGTTAAACAGAATGGAGGGAGCTCAGTACAACATAATTCCCATTCTCCCCTTTTTGTAGTTGCCCTTAAGCTAGTTATCTAACATCACACAAAGTTCACAGCCTGATCAAGGTACATTTTCTGCAGGTAGTTATTTGCTCACAGTTTTGTTTTTTTGTCAGGACTCTGAACAGAGTTGTGTAAATGGCTGATTCAGCTATTTGCCACTCACATCTAAACTCAGGCTATGTACACACCAACAGCTCAAAAAGCAGTGAGGTCATTCCTGCCACTATCCCCCCCCCCGCCCCGGCCACCCCAGCGTTTCAAGTCACTTTTTATGTTGCTCTTCACACTAGAGAGGAGGCGTGGATGTCTTCACCTGGTGCCCATTACCTGATTCGTTCCCCAGTGCCAAATTCCAATTCATCGAAGCTGTCATCTGCATGCGCTGTCACCTGTTGCATGTGCAACAGCTTCCTGAAATGTACACACCACTTCAGTTTAACCATGGCTTCCGTTTGCTAATTGGATGGAAGATGGTAAGAGCGAAAGAGCAACAGATGGGGCCATTTCTCAAGAAACTACACAACACCTATGCATTGCGGCTAATGTCTTCTTCAAAACAGCAGAGGTGGGAGCATTCTGGAGCCAGAGTAAGCGGTAACATATACACAGCCTCAGAATAAATCCTTTTGCCAAAGGATTAAAAAGGCAGGGGCATTACTGTGTAGAGGTCCCAAGCAGCTGAAAAATGATCTAGTTGAGAACATTTTGCTTCCTTCTTGCCTCCACATTGACCTCAAGCAACAAAGAGGAATGCATTTGAAGCTTTTGCTAACACAAAGATGTGTTGGATTTCAAACAAATGCGAAACTAATCTTGCCTCTGGCAAGTGTTCAGAAATGGGAATTACTAGTTTCCCAACAGCTGTGTTAGTCTTCAAATTAATTATTACTAAGCAGACCGATCCTGTGCACATTTACTCAGAAGTAGACCCTGAGGTGTTCCACTTCCTCCCACATAAAAGTGCACACAATTAATTAAGGAGCATCCCACCTCATGCAGTTTTATTGGTTGCAGGTTGATCACACAACACCAGTAACAAACAAACAAGGACCCCCCCCAAAAAAAAACTAAAACGCAACAGCAACGTTAATTTTATGCACTGATGAGTTGAAGCAATGTGTCTTGCTACTGTAATGTGAGTGTTTTCTTTATAGACTTCCTGGAAAAGGTGTGTTTTCATGAGGAATCTAAAAGAAAAGAGGGGGGAGAGGTAGCTTCAATGTGTGGAGTTTTCCTGGAGACAGGTCAAGGCAAAACTGGCTGAAAGGGAGAATGAACTGAATAATATAAGGGAGGAGTCCAAGTGACAAAGTGAAGGTCATGGGCAGTTTATCACAGAAAATGACACAGTGCTTTTTTTTGGGGGGGGGGTGTACTCAAAGGGTACGAAGTACCAGCACCTTTAAAAATAAAAAAATCACTGGATGACAGTAAAACTGGAGGAGGAGACTGTGATGCAAGAAGGAACTATTGTGATTTAGAAATGGTTTTTGTGTGGAACAAGTTCTGGGTGACACCATCAAGCTAAGAAGACCTGAATCATTTCAGTTTTGCATATAGTTTGGTAAAAGGTAGAGATAAAGGGACTCCTGACCATTAGGTCCAGTCGTGACCGACTCTGGGGTTCATCTTGCTTTATTGGCCGAGGGAGCCGGCATACAGCTTCCGGGTCATGTGGCCAGCATGACTAAGCCGCTTCTGGCAAACCAGAGCAGCACACGGAAACGCCGCTTACCTTCCTGCCAAAGAGGTACCTATTTATCTACTTGCACTTTGATGTGCTTTCAAACTGCTAGATGGGCAGGAGCTGGGACCGAACAACGGGAGCTCGCCCCGTCGCGGGGATTCGAACCGCCAACCTTCTGACCGGCAAGTCCTAGGCTCTGTGGTTTAACCCACAGCGCCACCCACGTAGGAGCGCACTAATAAAGCACCCCCTTCTAATCCAGTATCTGAGGCTCAGCTAAGATGAAATTGTTTTTAGAACATAGACCCAAAATGCTTTGTGAAGGGACATTTTTAAACGGGAGCCTCCTGAACTCATTATTAGTAGATGCATGAGGATAAGCAGAACGTAGAGCTCTACAGTGCCATAGCGGTACAAGCTGTAGAGTGGAGCCACTCTCTTGACACCAGAGCCACCTCTGCTACTTTCTTGCATGGGAGTAGAACTGGGCTATGTGAATACTGGATTGGCTCCACTGGGCATTCACATAGCCCTTCTCCGACTACTGACCCATCTCTATCCTGGTCAGGTCAGCCACAACAATGCCAGCATTGGGAGGCTGGTTCTTCCACGCTATATTACCTGGGAAACTACAGCTAAGTGTGTACACACTTGATTCCAGTGGGGCTGTTCAGAACAAACAGCCTTTGCAGAGCGTTAGATTTTTGTGTGTGTGTGAGAGTAAACAGGCCAAAAGTTGACAAAGGGAGTTTTCAGTGCGGCGGGGGATCACCGCCTTAAAGGAACAAGCTGCCCCACTACAAGCCAGAAACTCACATAGGGAACATTATCATTCGAAAGTATGCCTTTTATGCATTAGTCTAAAGTGAACAGTTAAGAGAAGACAAATCTTCCATTCATGTAGAAGTCACTCTAATTATGCAATTATACACTGCATACGCAACATACGTCGCACTAGTAACTGGTAGAAGTGCTGGATCAGGCACATTGCCTGTCACACTGGAACAACACCATGGTAACAGCTACCATTGGTAGATGACAATGCCTTTAAAAAAACAACTTGTCTGCATGCACCCATGTCCTACAACCTAGGGTCCCCAGATGTTGTTGAAGTATGACCACCCTCAGCCACCATGACCAATGATCTGAGATGACAGGAGTCCAAAAGCACCCTAAGGTTGGGGAAGGCTGCCCAAGAACTTGTTAGGTTTCAACCCTTTCCACTGGATTTTCTCTCAGGGTTGGAGAACCTCAGGCACAAGAGCTGAAAGGTCCTTCAGGTCCTTCTACCTAGCCCTCCAAACTGTCTCCTGAATGCAACCATCAGTGCTTTCGTCTGACTAAAATGTGTCCTTGAGCTCTAATAATGCCTCTGAGGGAAGTGTGAGTTTGTGTAGCAATTAGGCCACTGCAGGGAGGTAAGATTAGCATATCTCGCTCCACCTACTTTTGCTCCTGGCCCTGCCCAACACTGGCCTGCAACCTTCAGAAGGTTTTATAGAATTGTAGAGTTGGAAGGGTCATCAAGCGCAACCCCCTACAATTTAGGAATCTTTGGCCCAACATGGGGCTCGAACCCTTGACCTTGACTCTCATGCTCTACCAGCTGAGAATGCAGCCCTTGGGCTGAAAATGCCCCTCAGCTCTGCTCTAGAAGTTACAGTTTGGAGGGTGTATGTGTGTGTGTTGCAATCTGACTTCAGTGTGCATGCAAATAAATGCATATGTGAGTGTCATGCCCTTCTACCTCATCCCCTCAATAAATGTCTATATACACAGAATAAATGTTTATGGGGGTGTGTGACCTGCATCTGTTATATAGGAAGAACAGCTGAAACGATTGTGATATTGTGCTTTCCTTTTTTTTTTTTATAAAGCAAACAGCTATAGTCAGGTTACTGTCAAGCAGGTGAAAGAGAATCTCCAACTATATGGAAGGGAATGGTCTAGCATTGGAGTGGCGAGAAGAGAAGCAATACACACACACACAAACATGTATGTGTCTCTATTCTCATCTGTGACATATAACAAGGATAAGAAGCTGCCCGCTGCAAGCTATACTTCCTGTGATGCATTTTGAGTGATTTTAGCATCATTCAGCTGCTAAAAGAGAGTCAGGAATTGGAGAGAAGGACTGCTGAAAGAATTACTCAATATTTACAGGGAAACATAAGTTGCCAAGTCATCATGAGTTACTGGCACGCACATTTGAGCCCAATCATTAGGAAAGCTATGTCCTTACGTGACTACAAAAAATGAAATCATCATACTATTAGTTCTGCATCAACTACTTTCCAAGCACCGGTGATGTTAAAATTCACAGCCAGTTGTTCAGATGATGGGATGCATGGGGTGCTAGGAGTGGAGTAGTACTTCTGGTAGTGGACATGATGTGCTCTTTCTGGGGTAGTTTGTCCCCCCTCGGTCCCGACTCTGCACTCAGCTCTCATCTGTGGCTCCTAGAAGCTGTTAGCATAGGACAGTAGCCACACCCTGGGAAGAGCTTCACCTGGCCGGCTAAACCAGGTGAGGATAGCCAGTGGGTCTCAAACCCTCAGTGAGTCTGGGACTTCCCCTGCATGTGAAGACAGTCTCCAACAGCTTGAGCGGACAAAACCAATAGTGGGTCCACTGGTCAGGAAGATGATTACTGTATTGTAGAGGGGAGTGAGTGGCAGATGGGGTTCAACCACCTCTGAAGGTAGCTAGGAGAAGGAAAACTCTGATCCTAAACTTCCGCTAGCCTAGTGGGATATCTGCGGGAGAAGAAATGGCTAAGGAGTAAACCCTACACAAATCCAGAGTCCCTAAGATGGTTGGATGGCGCCTTGAATGCTTCCTTCCAGCAACTCCTGTAGCCAAGCTGGTTCCCAACACATTGCTCTGCTTTCCTTTGGGCCACATCAGTGAGGCCAAGAGGTGGGGTGTTGTCATCAGGACAGCCCAGGACCTCCATACACAATGCCCAGGCTTGCACCCTGGAGAGATCACTTCAGAGCTGCTAACGCACCAGTTTGACTTCACCCCTGGAGGCACACTCCATTGTCTATTGAGACAGATAGAAACCAATCCCAAATGCTCAGATGATGATAAGAAACGTGACTTCCCACAATGATTTATATGCATAAGCATACTATACCATTCACAGAAGACTGTCATATGGAAGAGATACTATCGCCCTGTTCTCTCTTTGGTGTTATTGCTGGTAAAAACATTGTGTATATAGGTATTAGGGGAACTCTACTCCAAGAAGATGGGAGTAAGATCAATTCAAAGCTTTTAATTCAGCTATAGGTAAAGGGACCCCTGACCATTAGGTCCAGTTGTGACCGACTCTGGGGTTGCGGCGCTCATCTCGCTTTATCGGCCAGGGTAGCCGGCGTACAGCTTCCGGGTCATGTGGCTAGCATGACTAAGCCGCTTCTGGCGAACCAGAGCAGCGCACGGAAACGCCGTTTACCTATTTATCTACTTGCACTTTGACATGCTTTCGAACTGCTAGGTTGGTAGGAGCAGTGGCCAAGCAACGGGAGCTCACCCCGTCACGGGGATTCGAACTGCTGACCTTCTGATCGGCAAGTCCTAGGCTCTGTGGTTTAACCCACAGCACCACCCGCGTCCCTAAATTCAGCTATATCTAGTATCTATTCTGGGAAATTGTTCATTGGTCCACTGTGCACTTGGACACCTCTTAAGATACAATTGGATTCCATGTTGAATCAAGATGGTGGACTGAACCCTTTCAAAACTGTACTGATTTTTCTTTTTTTCTTAGGACTTCCAAGCAATGCCAGACACAAGCCTGCTAGTAATTCATGTTTTAGGAAGGTCCTAAAATCTATAACGCTGTGTGCGCTAAAGCCTCTGTCCACGTGATGTATTAACACGTATGCAACTTGCTTTTATGTGTGTGCATTATTCCACCTTCACTTGGGACTGCTTCATCAATGCAAGGGAGGGTGTGGTGAAGAGAGGCTGAAAAAGGAGTCATAAAGCTTTCCATGGAGAAGCTGTGGCTTTTCACTACGGAAACAAACCCACACCTCTTCCCTCCTAAGAGATGCAAAGAACAAACAAGCAAAAAACCCAACTGACTGCAAAGCTGGTTATACAGGCTTAAATACCTTTGTTGCTGCTGCAGCTAGACAGCCCTCTACTTCCCTTTCCCTCCGTTTGCCTGATTAGAAATATCTTTGCCACAACATGCAAATAATCAGTATTGCCTGTTTCAAAAGGTTACGTGTCACTCAGGTCCTCTAAGTCGAAGCATGCATGCAAGGCCTATGGAGATGAGGAGGGCTGGCTTTGCATCAACATGTTTACTCTTGCATTTTTAAACATACAGATTGCTGCTGCAGTCTAAGGCAGCAGTCTAAGACTTCAAGAAGTCAGGCAACTGTTTGCCTTGCTTTTAGTCAAAGATTGGGAAGTACACCCAAAGATCATACAGCTCGTCTATTAGGCAAATCGTATTCCAAGTACCGGCGCTAGCTACCCCAAATGAGAAATCAGATTCATTTACAGATGCTGCGATATGCGAACAGCAAATGAAAGCGAGCAGCAGAGAATGTTTATGTGAGCAAGCATTGCATTGTTTCCTCATGACAAGGTAGTATAAGTGCAAGTAGATTTCTTTATAGAGTTTGTAATAAATTTACCCACGTTATGACTCACCAAAATATTTGCATGATGCCAGAATTCATCCTATGGTTGAAAACGCAGAAAATTTTTCTAGAACAGGGATGGAGCCACAATTAGGGAGCCACTAAAAAAATCCATTTTGTTATTTTGTTTCTTAAGAAGGGTGTTTGTGGAGGGCGATGGAGTGCTAAGATATTTTTGCATGTGTGTACAAACTGACTGCCTTGTGAGAAGGAAATTTCTCTCCAGTGAGCCATCAATGTGACTCTCAGCACCTCCATCTGTCTGCATAATTTCTCTAAGCTCTTATTTCTCTGTATCCCAAACTGTGCATTGCAGTGTATTACCATTATTGGGTTCGGACTGTACACAGAACAATTTAAGTGAACCTTTTTCTGTCTCTCTCTCTCCCTCCTCCATCCCTGCTCTAACAAATGATCCATGTTGTCAATTCTGCTGTGTCAGCTTCCTGATCAGCAGGAAGGTAGAAAACTCATAAGGGTAAATTGTGTAACCATTCAAGAAGACAGTTTTACCTTAAAAAAAAAAAAAAAAGCTTAGTTGCAGGGAGTTTTAATTACTTTGAAGCAATGTAAACAATACTTTTTAATCCACTTGTCATCACTTCATTGAAAGTTGTTGAGGACTAATGGATTGCTGCCAAGAAGAAAAAGAAAAAGCTTACATAAGGCAAATACAATGCAATTGTTACTTTGTAGGGAGTAACTATTTTGGGGCAGCTGCTCTGTAAACATGAAACTGCATTTTCCTAGACATTTGACTACATTTAACATTATACAGTCGTACCTTGGTTGATGAACGCCTTGCAACTTGAACGTTTTGGCTCCCAAGCACCGCAAACCCGGAAGTGAGTGATCCAATTCACAAATGTTCTTTGGAACCCAAACATCCAATGCTGCTTCCTGCAGCCAATAAGAACCCATGCCTTGGTTTCCAAACATTTTGGAAGTCGAACGGATTCTGTTCAACTTCCGAGGTACCACTGTAGTCTTAAAATATGGAGATATCTTAAGTGTTATGACCCATGCTAGGACTACCAATGAACAGCTGAATGAAAGACCCAAGGGCTGCCAGCTTAAAGCTCAAGGACAGAAGCATTTGACCCACTTTGTAAATTACAGAAGCCAAAGCCTGTTCCTGCACTAAAACACATTTCCCCACCTTCTGCAAACATTTTTAATTGATTACAAATCATGTCCCTGTTTTATCTCCAATGCTTTAAAAGTAGCAGCTCAAATCACTATTTTAACAAGCGCTTAGGAGTGGCAATTTAGAAAGCAGGTGTGCTACCATAACCTCATACCACATTTAAGTAGGGCATCAGGTACGAGTCATCATTATTTCTTCAAATAGCAAACTTGCTGGCCCCACTGCAGTGAATGGAGCTACCTTAGTATTATTGTTTATATACTTCAGCTTTATTCTCCAAGGAGCGTAAAGTAGCATAAATAGTTCCCCCCCCCTCATATAATCCCCACAAAACGACCCTGTGAGGTAGGTCAGGCTGACTGCCAACCTGAAAGTGCAGAACAATAATTAAATTGTTTTATTTAACGTACAGAAAGGGGCGCCATTCTTTCACCCTAGTTTTCAAGTAATGAAATACTATATTTTTTGCTCTATAAGACTCACTTTTTCCCTCCTAAAAAGTAAGGGGAAATGTGTGTGCATCTTATGGAGTGAATGCAGGCTTCGCAGCTATCCCAGAAGCCAGAACAGCAAGAGGGATTGCTGCTTTCACTGCGCAGCGATCCCTCTTGCTGTTCTGGCTTCTGAGATTCAGAATATTTTTTTTCTTATTTTCCTCCTCCAAAAACTAGGTGTGTCTTGTGGTCTGGTGCATCTTATAGAGCGAAAAATACGGTATATAGTTCTTCCATCTCCCTGCCCTGCCACAAGTAGAAAGGAAAGCTGCATGATGTCTCTAGTTGGTAGAGTTATTCATAGGGAATTGCATGCATTTTTTGCATCTCTTCATTATTCCACCTTTTATCTACATAGCCCTGTTCTATGACTCATCACTTCCTTTTGATGACTCATCACTTTCTGTTGATTCTTATCTTAGGACATGGGTTGTTGAACAGGTATAAAATTGTGTGTGTATATGTGTGTGCACATACAGGTATATATGTATAGAATACAACTTCAAGCAGAGAGGAAGAGGCTGCAATGGGAGGTGCTAAACCCTTTCCCAGCCCTGTCACCACAACACCTTCCCAAAACTGAGCTCATTTCCCGTCTCCAAGCCCAGTCGGGGGGGGGGGGAGCAGCTGGCTGAGAAAAGTTCACTAGCCTCTCTCATTTGCTCTTCTTCCACTTGAAATGACTACTCCCCACATTTTAGGTCTGTATGGTGCATTTTGTGCCTTAAGCCTAAACATCTATCCTGCATTTAACAAATGAGACAAATCGGTCCAATAATTACTTTTTTTTTTTGGAATGGCGTGATAGCTATCTGACAACATTTGAGGTGTTTAAACAGCTTGTACTATCGTGAAGTTTTCCTTCTTTTGTTATACAGCAACCAAACCATTATATGATATGCAGGAGAAGTTTGAAACCATAAACTGAATTATAGGCACACAAAAGGCTCCACTGTAAGCACACACCTTAGCAACCACATTGCTCACAAATACTTATATTCATTCAGTATGAAAGCAGCTTTATCATGCGATATGCTACATTTCGTTTATCCTGTGGAATTAGATAGACGGGACTACAGTGTCAACAGACCTATCCTTACAGGTTTGTTCACCTGACACTCCCAATCAAGAACCTCCCCTCCCTACCCCACCCCCCAAAATTGTCAGTATAACCTTCTCTTTAGAAAGAGCTCCCTTCAAAATGGTGGTGTATGGCATCTCACGTTATAGACCAGCAATTTAACACAGAGATACGCTGCACACTGTATAACCATGATGCAGTCCCTTTTATGGATATTTGTTCTTTATTATTTTTCTTAAAAGCATGGTTTTTTTTAGCAGCAACTCTTGGTAAAAACCAAAACCAAAATCTTAAAAGTGTTTAGCAATACTGTATCCAAGATAGTGCCCCACTAAAAAAAAACACTCCGGTTTCAAGGAATGGTTCATAGGAATGAAAAAAAGCTATAGAGAAACAGACCAAAAAAAGCCAAGACTGAGGTGATAATACTATTTTCAATTCTGAAAAACCTAATTCCTGCTTCAATGCATGATTGAATATATTTAGTTGCGAAAAGCAGTCCCTTTACAGTTTACATATGGAAACCACCCCCAAGAATGGATTTAAAGGGGGAACCATATTAAAGCATCATGGATTTCCTCTTTAAAATGTGCACTATGAACTACAGTCGTACCTTAGTTTCTGAACAGCTAAGTTCTTGAATGTTTTGGCTCCCGAATGCCGCAAACCCAGAAGTGACTATTCCGGTTTGCAAACTATTTTTGGAAGCCGGATGTCTGACGGGGCTTTTGATTGGCTGCAGGAGCTTCCTGCAGCCAATCAGAAGCCATGTTTTGGCTTCCAAATATTTTGGAAGTCAAACAGATTCCCAGAATGGATTCCGTTTGACTTCCAAGGTACGACTGTGCTCTCTCTGGCTGAGTAATTTTGTTCTTTTTGAAACTGAACTCAAAGCAGTGACCCCCTTCTCTTCAATGTTATTATTATGGAATACCTAAATGCCCATCACAGATTGGCATCTGCCCAATTGGCAAACGTACCACCCCTCTTTTTGCAGCCACAGAACCACATTATTGCTGGGCGAAAGCTACCAAAGCAAAACACAAAAAAGACTGAATCATGAAAATAGATTAAGCAGCACTGGTATTCTCCTATTGATTTACAATTTGGGGGTTGTGCGCAATTAGGTCATATTCAGAGCAGACCCACTAAAATCAGTAATTAGTAAAGTCCATTATTTCAGTGGACTATTTTAGTATAACTTAACTAGATGCAACCTTTTATGAAAGGTCTCCAAAATACTTGGCAAAAACCAATTATTTTTGTAAAACATAACCATGAAAACCACCTGGAATCTTATATAAGAGATGTTTGTACTTAGGAGATGTTTGTACATAATAGGCTGTATTCACAAGTGAATATTCCAGTGAAGCAGCAATTGAGATCCACAATAACTTCCAAACTATTCACATTAAATAACTGGCATAGCTATGAAGTAAACTGCATGCCAAATACCATGTGGTTACACCTAGATCATTCTTGATCCTAGAAAAGGCAGCTTTTTTCCAGAAACAGCTTCAGAAGTTTGTCTGAATGTTTTGAGATGTCCTATATCTTTGTTTTTGTAATTTTGTTTTTGAATTTCAGAAACAAGTTTATGAAGTTGTTTTTTTAAAGTGTAATGGTACGTCTTCCTAAAAAGTAGCAAGAGCAAAAGAGCTACATTTTATCAAACTCTTCCACACACAAAAACGCTTCCTCTACTTTGTCCCCTTTATATACAGATCACCTTCAGTAGTATTTTTTGGCATGTCGCACACTTCGGAAAAGTGACAATTTTGGAGGGCTTCATTATAGTGGTTTTTCAGGTCGGTGTACAAAGCAACTGTTTCTCCCGTGTGTGGAAATTGCAGCAGCTTCTCGTTGAGCAGTATCTGGATCTTGTACTCTTCCTTTGGACTTGTGGCTTGATCACAGTGATAAAGCACAAACAACAGGTTTGCGGCATAAGGGACGATGCGGCCACTACGAAATTTCCGATGCATCTGCCTGTGGTAGTTGTTAGCTTTAAGAGGCTCTTCGTCTTTGAAGTAGCCCATGAGAGCAAGGAGAGGTTGAAGGGTTTCTGCATGTCCAAACTGGAGGATCACGGGAGAGGAAATAGGCTTCGAACTAGAAAGTTTAAAAGCCAAGCAAAAGATGGTTAGTCAGATGAATCTAAGGGTGGATCTACACATTCGGAAAAACACACGCTATAAATAAGTCAGAAATCAAATCGTTATAACAAAAGAAAAAGAAATGCTATGGAAAAATCACATTTTTTTTTATTCTCCAGCACCATCTAGTGTTGCATGTTTATAACGCATTCAAAACGCTGTTTTTTGACTAATGTAGTGGAGTCCCAAGCAGTGAGGCACAACTACTGTATAGTTACAAGAATTAGCAAACAATGCTACTGTAAAAGAGTTGTTTTACTTTTGGTGGTCTGAACCGTAGGAATGGCATTTGACTGCTAAAGAACACTTGGTCAAGAAATCATTTATAATAATAATAATAATAATAATAATAATAATAATAATAATAATATGTTATTTTAAAGAAAAGAACTAGAAGATTACAGAGTTCAATCTCATTCCAGGTTAGAGATGACCTGCTGAGATCATGTGGATATTGGGGTGCAGTGGAAGAGAGCAATTCTCTAAAGAGAATGAATGGCAAAGCAGAGAATGTGCAACTCGCAACTCATCTACAGATGATGCGCTCACTCTGTAGTGATTTTTTTTGCACATGAATGGCGACTACTTCATTCATCCTATTGTCCAGGTACAGTGTCACAGCTGATCTTGGATTAGTTTCTCTCCACTGCTACCCACCTGTTTAGAACGGCCATGTTATGGACCTTTCTCCCTGTACAACATACTAAAAAGCCAACTGTTCCTCTCTGTCCTCGTGGCTACAACTCTGGTTCATGTAAGCCCTCTGGCCTCTTCCTCTTTCACATCTTAGTCCTCTCCCGTCTATCGAGAAACCAAAACCAAAATTATTCTCATTTCTCACTGATCTGACCACATCATTTGTTTCCTTCCCTGACTTCCCATGATCTTCTATAGTCAATAGAAAGCCTGGCCTTCAAGAACTCTCTTTGCCCCTGCTCAACCTATATTTTGACTCCTATTTCTCATTTTATCTCTGTCCATGAGCTCCACTCCTCCACCTTGACAGTCAACTGACCAAATGCCTGTTTCATTTCAGATTGTAAGTTCCTACTGAGTCAATGTTGCTTATGTAACTCTAATGTACCGCGGTGATGGTACAATATAAAAAAGTAATGCAAAAGCAGCTGTCTAGCTTCTTCTCCCCAAAACTATTATCAACGCTACTATTTATAGTTAATATATTTTTTAGAAAATTTAAAGGTCCGAGATCCCATGTTACTCATGATTCCATGTGCTCATGTTATAGTAAAGCAGAATGTCAACTCCAGTATTTTTATTCTTTGTATGCTTTGAAGTAAGGTTGTAGATTTTTCTCTGTTTTAACTTTTTGTAAACTGCTTTGAGGTTGTCCCCCCCCCCCCGCATCAAGCATGTTTAGGTCCCCCCCGCATCAAGTATGTTTAGAGTTCCAGCTAAACCAAGCTTCTCAGTAATAAGTTTGATATGATACTTATCACATTACGCTGTCCCTACCTTTAGAAACTTGAACCATAATCTATATAAAGGAACATACAGGTGTAACTATAATTTGCATTAGGGGACACCATGCTTTACATATGTTGTGTTTTGTGAATGGAATAAACAAAGCCCAGTTCATAAATCCAGGTTTTCATCACAATTAAATGTAAAAACTTTCAAGTCTTAGAATTATTAGCAGCAGCTATGACAAGCATACAAAGGCCAAGCAACAAGCCGAAGCTAAAATACAATTTTTAATTCAACCGAGGAAAGTTCTTGGTACTTTAAGTTAACCTGTAACATCAAAAAGGAAATAAAATGCAACTACTTGTTTGACCTGTCCCATTTAGAGAAGAATGCATTGAAATATCCTGTTTCTGAAGTTTAAAAATGACATTTTGACATAATAAAGTACTGCATAAGTTATGTTATATCCTCAGTTCTTTATAACCGGTCGCAAGCTTTAAGGAAATAAGATGGATTACTCATTTCTCCAAGAATTCATATACATATTTTTGTGCTTATGGTGGGGTAGTACAGAAGAAATTCCCCACCATACTGTGATTTAGCAAGCCCAAGAAGTCAGACTAAAAACTGTTTTTACAGGAAATGAAGGTATACAATATTCCCTTTCCCACAATTACTGACCCAATGCAAGTGACAAATACCAAATTTCCTTCTTTCTTTTCTTTATTTTATTTTATTTTATTAAGAAAACCAACACAAGTGAATTTAGTCTTTGGTCAGGATGAACATTTTAGCTGTTTCATGAGATGCCTCCTTTACCAAAGTCATTGCTTCCTATAGTCTTTTGCCATGTGGCTAGTGCTTCTCAGTACATGCTTCTTACACTCAGGTTTCTCTGATGCATAGCCTAAAGGTAAAGGGACCCCTGACCACTAGGTCCAGTCGTGGCCGACTCTAGGGTTGCGGCGCTCATCTCGCTTTATTGGCCGAGGGAGCTGGCGTACAGCTTCCGGGTCATGTGGCCAGCATGACTAAGCCGCTTCTGGCGAACCAGAGCAGCGCACGGAAACACCGTTTACCTTCCCGCCAGAGCGGTACCTATTTATCACTTTGACGTGCTTTCGAACTGCTAGGTTGGCAGGTGATACATAGCCTAATAAGGCGCATAAGAATAAGCTAGGTAACTCCAACATAAAATTCAAATAAAGAAGGCTGTACCAATGTGCTACCACACATTTTTGAACACTGATCAGAAATCAGTATCAAAATTCTGGGAGCAGAAATGTTTCTGCCAACATCTGACATCTGAAAGCACAAATTGCTTTCTGTTTAGTAAACTATCACAGCAAACAGATCTTTGTTCTTTTTCTTTAGGCAAAAGGTGATGTTTGGCATTTTCATCTGTTGGCTGCCAGCTTAGAAGCCTCACCCACAAATGAAGGCAGTGTCTGACTGGTTTAGAAAGAAGGCGTTTCTCTCAAGCATGAACTCAGGAGTTTAATGCCTAATGAGATACTCCACTGTATCCAAAATTCTCTTCTGACCAAACTGTGGGAGGCAGTGGAAGATAGGAGTGCCTGGCGTGCTATGGTCCATGGGGTCAGAAGAGTCGGACACGACTAAACAACAACAACATCCAAAATTCTCTAGCTTGTGTAATAAGAGTTTGGGAGTAACGTACAAACCCATTCAGTAAAGAGATATCAGAAAACAATCAAATCAGAATTTACATGCTGGCATTTTAAAGTTTTATTTCTGTTTCAAAGAATCGGAAGTGGGTATCCCAAAGTCAATTCAGCACACAGAATACCTCGCCACCAAGCTGTCAAGATGTGTTCAGAAACCCTAAAACCTATCCCTCGCTATTGGGTGAGCTGCTGCAAGTCACAATACATAATACAGGGCTGGATCGGCCTTGGTCAATCTGGCACTCTCTAGATCAGGCTTCCTCAACCTCGGCCCTCCAGATGTTTTTGGCCTACAACTCCCATGATACCTGGCTAGCAGGACCAGTGGTCAGGGATGATGGGAATTGTAGTCTCAAAACATCTGGAGGGCTGAGTTTGAAGAAGCCTGCTTCAGATGTTTTGGACTTCAAATATCACCAGTCCCAGTCTAGACTCTACAGCAGAGATGGGTAACCTCCGGCCTACAAGTCTAGTCAGGCCCAGCATGGGTTCCAGTTTGGTCTATGAGACCATTTTCTCCAAGCCACACCAACCTGCCCGACACCTGATATTATCTGCGATGTTAAGTGTGGAGCAAGTAGAGGCGTGTTTGCCAACAATTAGGAGCCTTAGAGAGCACTCTCTACTGTTCCTTGACAAAGCAAGGCTTGCTGTCAGTGCAAATCAGCAAGTCTGCAGGCATCGGAGTTCCCATTGCACCCCATCTACCTGTCACGATGGCCCATGAGACGAGGTGGGAGCTTTCAATATGGCCCCTGGAAAAGATTCCCCACCCACGCTCTAGAGCAGTGTTCTTCAACCTTGGATCCCCAGATGTTGTTGGATTACAACTCCCATCCATCCAGTTAGCCAGTGGTCAGGGATGTTGTCGTGGTCCAATGTCATCTGGGAAGTGAAGGTAGAGGAACACTGTTCTCGAAGATGGACAGATGGTATGACTCAGAAGAAGGAAGGTGTATATACCCATAACCAGAGAACATAATCTCAACTTCAATCGTTGTTAAAGGACTCCTGTTACTCCTTCTGTTGACTACCAAATGCCTTTTGAAATGATATTACAACTAGAAACTACCCTCTCATTTCTAAGCTGCAATGAAGAAGAAAGCTCAGTCTAAAACTCAATTCCAGGCAGCATGTTGGGAGTTGTAGCCCTAGAGTATTTGAAGGACACTGTATTGGCAAAGGCTGAATCTGATGAAATAACACTGGAGCCATCTGAATGCCTGACTATAGTGATAGTGTCTTCAGTTCTTGCTCTGCTTCTCCCTGCCCTTCTGAAAAGTATCTGGCAGTGTAAACCTGTGCATGTCTTACTCATGCACATGCCTTACTGCGTTCAGTTATGCTTGTAAAGCAGTACTACGCAGGAAGACAAAAAATAGGCAGAAATTGGCCCCAAGCTTATAAGGCAACGGTGACAGAACTCGGCACTCACAGCTCAACACTGAATTCTCAAACCAACCCTAATGCTGCCCTCCCTACCACCTGTTGGCCCGATGACAACCAAACAGCTCTGATCTGTGTACTGTTCTCAGTAAGGAAGAGAATATAATGCACTATCTCTATTCGAACATCAGCTGCCAGCTGATAGCGTCACAAAGGTCACTGGGTTTGCAGGTATAGTTGGACTAGATGAACCTTGGGATCCCTTCCAACTCTGCAATTCCATGATTCCAACTATGAGGACTGCCGTTGCTCCTTCTAAGTTTTCTTCAATTTCTTTCTATAGCACGCAAGAGGACTAAAAACATGGCCGTGCCTTTGTAAAAATAAACGGAATCCACAACAGAAGCGCAACCATTCACTTCAAAGGGCTTTGAAATGTTCAGTGTGCGTTGTTCAGAAGCTGAGGCTGTGGCTACGGTCCACCAAGGGGAGTCTTAACTTCCGATAGGAATCAAATGAGAGAAGTTGTTCCTCAACCCCAGGATGGAGTTTTAAGTCACTGCGGTTGGGACAAGTCAATTTCTCCCCTAAACTGTTTAGAGCTCTTAAAAATCTTTACAAGGTTATATAATTAAACATTCCATAAAACCATTCCAAACAAAGCTAATCCCTAAACACACAAAGATTAATACACAGAGAAGCATATCTCATATAGGGTCAATAATAAGGCTGTCTTCTAATGTCAGATAGTGATCCCTCCCAGTCACTGAAGAGAATCAATCTTTCTTTCTTTCTTTCTTTCTTTCTTTCTTTCTTTCTTTCTTTCTTTCTTTCTTTTCTCTCTCTCTTTCTTTCTCTTTCTCTCTCTCTTTCACACACACACACACACACACACACACACATCTCCACTGATTCAAATAAACCCTTGGTCATAAGGTATTAAGGAATCACAATGCTGAATAACCCAATTGAACTTCTGAACGTTTAAAAGTTGTGTAGAAGAAGATTTAAGCAGGCGAAGTGTCTCTTATCCATGCATAGGATAGGATGCACCTGCTGCAATTCCTTCCTCAGTTAAAAAAGCACAGAGGCAGTGCTTTCCTTTACATATGGTCACTATTAAGGCAGGTGTTAACCTTATAAGAAACGTAACATATACCAATTAAAATTCTAAGGGGGGGGGGGAGAAACAATTTATGAAGTGAGGAGGAAGAAACTATGAAGCAACTATCCATCTGCCTTGGATGCTTTGCTTGAGATTCCTGCATTGCAGGGGGCTAGACTAGATTGACACTTGGGGTCTCTTCCAACTCTACAATTTTATGTTTCTATGTAGCTTAGTCCAGGCATAGGCAAACTCGCCCCCCCCCCCAGATGTTTTGGGACTACAACTCCCCTGACCTGTTAGCTAGGGATGATGGGAGTTTGCCTATGCCTGGCTTAGTCAAATGTCTGGTCATATGTGTGTGCATGTGTGTGTGTGTGTGTGTGTGTATATATGTATATATATATATATATATATGAATGATACTGAATGGAATTGTGCAATAGGACATATCTAGAGGTGGGTACTTCTCAAAATGTTACCTTCGCATAGAAGAAAATTAAGTTCAACCCCAAATTATAATAGAGTTTAAAGACTTCCAATGATTTCACAGTGTCTTTTAAACATTAATTCATGTTGTGGGAAAGAACTGTTTGCCTCTTGGTACAAGTAACGCTGATTAAATACTCTACTATTCCATACTAAGAGTACATTTTAATAGAAAAATGATAGATAAAAAAGTGGCTTGTTATTTTGAACGAGGTATGAGAATGCTTATTTTACAGTAGCTCTGCATACGTTATCTCATCTAGCTGCAGCTTTAATTGGGGATTAGTGGCTGGAAGTTAAACTTATCTACTCGATTCTAGGTGTCACATACGGCAAGTCACTTGGTCTCCCCGTGTCTCAACTCACCCTCCATAGAAGGCAACAGCTGCCCTCTGCTCCCTTGTCAGGATAAACAATGATCAGTATTCAGAAAAAGCTGGTAGGTGAAAGAGGCAATTAGGTACTTTAGTTTACTAAGCTTAGTTAAGAGAAACCTATTCAAAATTTAGATTAGCATCCTCTGTTTATACTGCCATCAACTGTTAGGAAAAGGAACAGCACCGTTTCACAGAGCTCCTAATTATATCAAATCTAGACACGATGCAGGCAATTCATAACCGGGATCTCCTGCAGCTTTTTGTTGTTTAACAATCAGCTGCCTACAGACTGCCAGTATTTTTCAGGAGGGATTCAATAGCTTATGGATATTAATTAATTTTTAATGGATATTAATTTTTTTAAATTAAAAATGACTTATTGCAGTAAGGAAAGTGACAGGGAAGTGCCCTAAAAACTGGAATAATGTTTGATGGGAAGTCATATAGCCTTTCTGCAAACAAATCAAAAGAAATGCTCACTAAAGAACGGGCACCATATGTTCTCCACTCATGTTAGAATATAAAAAGTTATAGTCATGTGTTTGATATCCAGGCATCCAGAAACAAACTGAAGGGAGGTTTTGCTACAGATCCAAACTGAAGTGGGAAATCAGTCTTAAGTGAGCTGCAAGCCAAATAAAATACCTGCTCATACACCTAACTGTGACCATAGCAGTTCAATTGAATTTAAATGTAATAATAATAATAATATATTTTATTTATACCCCTCCCTCCCCGGCTAGAGCCGGGCTCAGGGCAGCTAACACCAGTAAAATAACAATAAAAAAATAATAGGAAAAAGAGAAAGAAAAAAACCAATTTAAAATACAAGTTAAAATACAATTTAAAATGCAGATTCATTTTAAAAGTAGCCCATAGATCAAAACCATAAGGGGAGGGAAACATAAGGGTCAGACTGAGTCCAAACCAAAGGCCAGGTGGAACAGCTCTGTCTCGCAGGCCCTGCGGAAAGATGTCAAGTCCTGCAGGGCCCTGGTCTCTTGTGACAGAGCGTTCCACCAAGTTGGGGCCAGTATTGAAAAGGCCCTGGCCCTAGTTGAGATCAATCTAACCACCTTGCGACATGGGACCTCCAAAGTGTTGTCATTTGTGGACCTTAAGGTCCTCCCCGGGGCTTGCCAGGAGAGGCAGTCCGGTAGAAGACACTTCTCTCGATAAATCATCCTCTTGTTTTGTAAGCATCTATATCTGACATTCAGGACCTTTTCCAGGCCGCTCCCTCCTCCCTAGGCCACTTTCCCTGCTCTGTGGCCTCAAGTGCTTTTGACTGGCTAGAATGAGTCCTTGAACTGCGATGCTTTGGGCTTTCCTGACTGTAGGAAGAGGCAGGGGTGTAGAAAAAGTAGCCTACTGTACAAAGTTAACATTCAAACTTGTTGCTCTGCCTCTTTTTGTCCCTGGAACGTAGCCCAGAAGGGAATGCAACCCTTGGGCTGAAAAAGGTTCCCCAACCCACATTCCCACATTCCCCGTCCCCTTCTTCCACCACCTGCTACACCAGAGCTTTTCAAATTGCATGTTACACCACATTAGTGTGTTAGCTGCAGTGTGTGGGTGTGTCGTGTGAACGCTTCCCGCACTCTTCCCGGGGCTGGAAAGGGGTTAGTTTAACCTCTGGTTAGCTGGTAAAACTGAATTACTTTGCAGCGAAATGATGCATGTCTTAAAAGTGTGTCACCAACATGAAAAGTTTGGAAAGCTCTGTGCCACAAGCACACACACATTTTGGTCTTTTAAAACATAAAAAAGAATGCTTACACATATTGATCGTTCCACAAATAGCAGCTGTGGCACATTCAAGAAGATGGAACCATTTTAGTGAATGGGACCACGAAACAGAGTATGTGTTTTCCCACCACCACCACCAACTTTTTACCTTTTACTCTCTGTAACAGCCTGGTCCAAATGTTTGAAGATATCCTGCATAAGAATGCAGCTGGAGCGGCTGTTGATAGGATACCCATAAGCTCTCTTCCAGTACTGCTTCAGATCATTCAGATATTCAAGTACCTGGTATCACACACATTTGAAAGTTGTTACAAAGAAGGATTATTTTACACGCAACAAGATATTTTAGTAAATTGCAGGCAGGCCATTCCAACGCACACAAACTTTCATATAACTATTGGTACCTAACACCATCAATATAGATAGATATCCCATTTTCCACCTCAGGCAATGGGTTCTTTCCTCTTCCCTCCCTACCACCATTGCAATCAGGAGCAAATGCTTTGGCAGAGACCTGCCTTTATAACACTGCAGTTGCAGCCTCCCAGGGGCAAGCCAGGAACAGCAAACGGGAATGAGCACTGAATTCTACAATTTAATAGGAATATGAGTGAAAAGGTAGGCAAAGGATTGTTTTCCTGCACAGGAGTGAAGTCAATAGGTGCAGCTAATGCTAAAGACATTGGTTATGAGCCTTGTTAAAAGCAGACTCTACTTTTAGGAATTTAGTGTTCCTTAGAAAGAGACTGAATATAGCCAATATATATGCATCTGTTATCCTAGGTGTCTACACGCAGATGCTCAGGGTGACAGGCTGGAAGGTTGGGCAGAGTAGGAGAGGGTATCTAACGAGAGCGGGAATGTTAAATGACACTCCCCAAGATCAAACCGTGGTAGTATCATTTGTGCTAGCACTTGTCCTGCCGCAGCAGGTTGTTTTGGTCAAATTAAATCATGTTAAGTGAGTGCCAGATTTCAGCTCATGGTTAGAATTCAAGTTTTCCTCATGGTAGACCACTGAAATTAATGGACTTAGCTGAGTAATGCTGATTAATTTCAGCAGCTCTAGGTAAAGGTAAAGGGACCCCTGACCATTAGGTCCAGTCGCGAACGACTCGGGGGTTGTGGCGCTCATCTCGCTTTACTGGCCAAGGGAGCTGGTGTACAGCTTCTGGGTCATGTGGCCAGCATGACTAAGTCACTTCTGGCGAACCAGAGCAGCGCAAGGAAACGCCGTTTACCTTCCTGCCAGAGCGGTACCTATTTATCTACTTGCACTTTGATGTGCTTTTGAACTGCTAGGTTGGCAGGAGCAGGGACCAAGCAATGGGAGCTCACCCCATCAAGGGGATTTGAACCACCAACCTTCTGATCGGTAAGCCCTAGGTCTGTGGTTTAACCCACAGTGCCACCCGCATCACTTTCAGAGGCTCTACTCTTGAGTAAAAACTTGGTTGAATACTACCTGCTATGTCCTATATAATTCTGTGAGACCGAATAACAGTTTTTTTCACAATACACTGAAACATTCAATTCTCCACTTCTTTAGTTAAGGGGGTTGCAGACGTATACACAGTACCTACCTTGGCATCTTCTTCACTGAAGAGCGAACACCAGGGGGAGCTAATGTTTTTTATGGCCAGCTCAAATGAGCAAGTGAAAAATGCCACCTGAACCAAATCTGTTGTAAAGAAAAGCAACAGTTAGCAACACACCGACAGTACATCAGGTAGGATGCCGCAAGCCATCAATGAAATGTTTACGCAGAAAGGGCAACACACAAGGACCACGTCAGTGGTGAACGAAATGCCCCTTTACAAAACTGCTATGAAGGTATGCAATAAAAAGAGATACAATTTGGGAACCAAGTCCTGTGTATAGAACAAGGCTAGGGAACTTCCCCTTTGTATGCTGAGAGTCGTATTTCCTCAGGGATAACATCTTGGGAAATGGATAACAAGTGTGGGCAAGGTCATGATTTTCTCTCACTTCTGAACTCCATCAATTAGGCTTTGAAACAAAAGCTTCCATTGGCAACAACAGAAGCTTTTTTCTAGTCTAATTACTGTGTCAAGGAGGGGCAAAGAGGGATGAGACAGAATGGATCCAAAGGCACCAGGAGCTAGACCTAGCCTGCAGGCAAGAAATTTCCCTGGCACAAACAGAGGGGTGACGTGCAAGAACTATGCTTGCAATTCCACAAATGGGTCCGTAGTCTTCTGCATCCCTGGAATCAATACATATAATACACTACAAACTATAAGCAAAAAGAAATGAGCTAGTGAATGCGGGATTTTTATGTATTTCAAGAATGTTTTTAACATATATAAACACGGAATACATGGTGGGTATTAAATATTTGCAATGGAATTATTTGATTAGATTCGTATGAACAAGAACACATCAGTGCCTGGAGTGTTTTATGCATGCAAGTGCTTCTGAAAATATTCACAAACTTGTTCAAAAACTCAACTTAATTAAAATTGCAAACTGTATAAATATAAGCCTCGTTTTTAAGGCTGTTAGGTGAAACTTAACATGTTAACCTTTCTACCATTGAAAGAATCATAATCATATATTCTGTAAAAAACCCAACATATAAGTGAATACGTATACTCAGACAACATCTTACTACCTGCTCTTGTTTCAATCACTTTTAGCAGGGTTATGATTAAAGTAACTAGGAATCATTGTTGCATGTACACTACAGGAAACACAATATTCTTTAGTTAGTTCAGATGGTCAAGTGAAAAAGGACACCAGAACCCAATCTGTAGAAAAGGCAAGTGACAAATGAAACTGTCAAAACTGCATCTATGCACATTTAGTAACAGGATAATGCTTAGTTACACTCCGTAACAAGAGAGAGATGTTTCAGAAGTTGGAGTTACGGAAGTGTCAATACTGTATCATATGACATTGACCTTCTTTACTACATTTATATCTGCATATCTTAGAGCTCCTCCTCCATCAATTATGGCTCAAAATCCCTTGCCTAATGAATTCAAGAGTGAGACAGAAAGGACTTTTTATGCTGCTAGAAAACTTGAATCGATGCACCTGCCTTTATCTATCACAAAGAAAAACAGGATAGAGTTGTTTGCAGTGGCTCTGGGGAGTAGTGAACTGTAATAATGATACCACCTATGTTCACCCGATAAAAGTATGTCTTTCCCCCACTTTTTGTGTTTGACTGGTGCTTAGTGATGTTCTGTTGTATTTTAAATGGAATGTTAACCACCTGAAATAGTTGATAGGAATGGAATGTTAACCACCTGAAACGGTTGATAGGAAGGATAAAATACTGTAGAATGAAATAATACTTCCTGATTCAGTAAAAGGAGACCCATAATGCAAAAAAATTAATGCAAATGCACATCCAGATGCCCATTTCACTGTTCATCTGTGTCCCACTAAACTGGGTGCATGTGGGTTTTTAGTGCAGACTGGAATACCTAACGCCATCCGGATTCACAAAGTTATGCGGAATATCTATCACCAGTGTTTATCTTCTAAAAATATGTTTAGGGGTACTCTCATTTTCCTACTCATATTGAAATACTGTCCCTCAATGAGGCCAAACTTAGATTCACAAAATGTTTAGGGGTCTGCTTACCCCTGCATCCCCCACAGAAAAAAAGCACCATCACTATCTGGATCCATAAAGTTTGTACGACAACAGCAAGATAAGGTCCTCTCTTTTCTCATGAAAATACTCTCTTCCTGGTAAAATCTAATAAAGTTAGCCTGTGGCCCAGGAAGGGGGAAAAGGTTGCCACAAAGAACTTGTACACGATAGTTGGTTTCTCGTGCTTCTTAAGTGTTCGACCACAAGCCAAAGCACTCCCTTTAGGCAGCCCCAAACATCTGCATGTACCCAGGAGAAACAGACTTACAAAGAAAACCAACCACAAACATCCTTCCTCTATGCTTCACCACCAGCTGTTCTTTAAACAACTCTGGCAGCAGTCAGTTGTGGGTAGATATCAGCTGGGCACAGAGAAATAGTTGTACATTTCTTCTAGGCATAATTTTGGAAAAGTTGCAGCTCTTGTGGTAGATAGTTTTAGTTGCTTGCTCTTCCTACAGAGGTTCTTGAAAGGGTGCCGACACCAGTAGCTTGTGCCACACACCAAAATAAAGCTTATTAAAAGACAATGTTGATAATGGCTCATGACATGGATATTGTTAGTTACTAGCTACAGAGCTTGCTGGTAGTGGATGTTTTGTAGTTAAAAAAAAAAAAGCACTGTAGCAGTGAAATAGGCATGTGTGCACCATTACCTGAAAACCGCATGCAAGAGTTGATAGGCCATTTCCTTTCTGCATTCCGCACTCCATCGTACAAATTTCCCCAAGCATCTTCCAATACTTCTAAGAGTGTGTCTCAATGGAGCACGACTGTCTGCTCTCTCCAGGCTACCACAGAAACATGAACTAGGCTTCAGTTTTCGCTCTGCGTGGCACAAGTGTGCATCTCTGCACTTGTGAGAGTCATACAATGCATGCAGCTGAGATACTTTAACTTATGTGAACCAGTCCCTAAGAGTGAAGAAAATGAAAACAAGGCACGGGGGGGGGGGGGGGGCGGCGGGGGAAGGGTAAATATTTTATGTCCCCCAGTCAGGTTCAACAGAAGTTAACCTTTAAAGCTTTTCCAACAGATGTTTATGTTTACTGCTTATTTGCTCTTCGTAATAACTGAGAACAGGTAGGAAGCTGATAAAAGAACATTACCTGCGTTTAAGTCATTCACTGGTAGACACAAGGTATTTGCGATTTCCCCCACTACTTCCTTCATCTCAGGGCCTTCCTTGAAGGCATCCAGCTCATGCATAGCCGTATCATTGTCTTCTATATCTTTAACAAATCTTTCACATAGATCAAAAAACCTCATCAGTTTGTCGTTGGTTTCAATTCCTTCTGTCGTCGTGGCTGAAAATGAAAGGCCAAAAGGTTATTAAATGTCATAAGTTGCTTTAAAGTGGAATATAAATTCACAAAAGCAAGCACGTTGCAAAATATACTCTTAAAACTGAATAATCTTCAGTCAAACACTGAGTTAAAGCTAGTTGCTTCAAGCAAACTACAGGGGGCATTTGCTTTTTTATATAAAGCATTTTGCACAGAATTTCTCAAAAGGGTTCTGAAACCAAGGCTTCTGTGAAATCGTCTATCAACATAAAACCTTGCTAAAAGTAAACTGGACAAATGGTTTGCGGAAAGAATGTTGTGGGCTTGATTCTAGAAACAATGGACTATAAAGTCATCACAGGCAATGGCCTGCCTGATACTATTTAGGGTCTCACTAAAATCAACCATCTGAACGATCCTGGACCGCTCTTATTTTATCCTTTCCAAATACTGAGCTCTGCACTTTTCCTAGTTCATAAAATTATGATTATCTTCCCAGTAACTACCACCCCTCACTTCTGGGCACTTGGAACTTAAGGAAGTGATTTTGCTCAGTGCCCTTTAGAACATCCATTATTCCTTATCTCCCAACTTTGTGCTACAGCTCATTAGCATTCTGAGCGCCCCTACCTGAAAGCCCAGTACAAAAATCTGAGACTGATCTTCCTCTCCCCCAGTTCCTACATATAAACAAAATACACTACCTCGGAATGTTTCATGTGTTTCAACATGCCTATCTTCTGTGTAACAATTAATATGAAAATCTCATGTAAATTTAACCTACTCTGATGTCAATCACATTAGTTTTTCAATCTGTTGGTTGCAGTTCTCAGTATGCACTGTTTTCATCGTGAGCGAGGAACAAATGGCCCAAACGCTGAATATGACCCAAGGAACCTTTGGTTCAAGATTAATTTTAACTGCTGGTATATGCAGTACTGTCCAGCTACCAACAGTGTGTCTTATGTTATTTGTTTATTTAACACAATGAGTGTATTGCTTAATCATTGAAGTGATTCACATAAAATATTTGTACTTTATTTATTCATTTTAAATTTCCTTATTACTAAAATTTGTATGTTTAAATATACTGCAATATATTTCATACCTGAAATGTTTTAAATGCCAACGTTTCCAATCTATATCTATACCTATGCAAGCATATCTGCCATGTATTATTAGTAGTAGTATTAGTATTAAGTGCTATCTCTGTACAGTATGTGTCATTTCATACAATAACAAAAGCAAATGCACGCACAAACGTTTTTGAAGAGCCAACCTAACCAGGGTGCAGGGGGGAGAGTGAGGCCAACTTTTGAGAATCAGGGTTAGAGAATGATAGTTATACACCTCAGCTTAATTTCTGTTGTGGAATAAGATTTAATCTAAAGGTTCTGTAGGACAGCGGCCCGTGTAATGTGCGGGAATTCTGTGATTTGTTAAATGATCCTCAAAAAGTAAAATGGGAAAGTATGGCTTTTGGAAAAACAGCTTGAGTAAGCAAAAGATCAGTAAAAAATCTGGCTTTACTTCTTCAACCAGATGCTGAACAACACCAAAATCCATCCAATTCAGCCTACTGTTCCATACAACAGTTGCTTCTGGGAAGCTCATAAAACAGGACACAGACATGCTGACCCTCTTTATCCACAGTTTCTGATATTCTAAGCTACTGCAAGTTCTGAACTTGCAGTTTCCATTAACTTACTTAGCATGGCAAATAGATATTGATAAATGTAGAAGGGCGAGGGGGGGGATGTCAATTTAAGGATGAATAAAAACATTTAAGGAAAGTTAGGAAACAATTCATAATTTGCCAGTTCTGTTCCGGAAGAATAAACAGAACCTATAAGGCATTTTATGAAAAAATAAAATAGAAATGCTTGCTATTATGAACACAAGGAAAAAGAACAGATGTTCCTGATCATAATTGTTGCTGGTTTCTATCAGTCTCAGGAGCCAATGTAGGAGTGTGCCTTCGAGGATAAAGTCGAACCGTTGGGAGCGATACAGCGTCTGCTGTGGCTGTAGAGACCAATAAGGGAGAGACATGTTTTATTGCAGCTGGGGCAGATGAAGGAGTCTGGCTGCGCTGATGCAGGTGTACTATGGCGTTTCTTCTGTCTGCGTTCCTCTGAGTAGTCATTCCTCCTCTGGTCACTGCTGTAAATGCACAACCTGTCTGTCGTTCTCCAGGCACTCCAGTCATCTGCAAGGGATTCCCATACAATGGGACTGATGTTGCCAGCCTTTGTGTCATGTTGGCAGCCATCTTTGTAATGTAGACTTGGTCTGCCAACAGGTCTAGTGACAGCTCCCTTTTGGGGATCCTGCCATCTTCCATTCTGTGTACATGACCAAGTCAGCAGGGATGTCACTGAGACAGAACTACGGACATGCTGGGAATGTGGGCTTGGGAGAACACACCTTTATTTGAGACTCTGTCCAAAATCTACCTGATGCAATGCATATGGAAGGCCTTGAGGCATCACTCCTGGTGGGTATAAGTTACCCATGAACTTACTTCCATAAAGCAGCCTGCTCAACACACAAGCCCAATAGACCTTCATCTTGGCATTGGTTGTTAGCATCACATTCTCCCATACCCTTTTGAAGAGGGAAACCATTGCCGCAGCTAGCTGCCTTGCCAATGCGCTTGTCCAGCTCAGCATCGATGGAAAGGTTGCTGGTTATGGTGGAGCCCAGGTAGATAAAATTGTCTACCACCTCAATGCTGATGCTGGAGTGCTGGTGACATCTTGACCCAAGATGTTGATCTTCATCAGGGTGGTGGTGACACCGAACTCCATGCGAGCTTGGACAAAACTGTTGACGAGTCTTTTCAGAGCTTGCTTAAGAGTGTGCTGTCAAGGCTGCATCATCTGCAAACATTTCGCAGACAAGAACCTGCCACACTTTTGTCTTGGTGTGGAGACATGTCAGGTTGAACAGACCTCCACCTTGAATGGTGATCATTAGGCCAGGCACTCCTGAGCAGACCTTGTTTCTTCCAATAAAGAATTAACGTCACTTACTCTGTGTGATTTATTCCTGGCATCCACTTCTGACACTGTGGTGACACAAGTCTTGTGGCATGGATCCTTGTTTTCAACACTGCAAGAGAAGGCTGTGGAGGTGTGTTATGAGGGAGAAATTGAGGCCGTCTTTCAGCACTTCTGTTGGGATTCTGACCTGTCCTGGGGCTTTACCACATGCCTGAGAGTTGATGGCATTCCTCAGCTTGCCAAGGGCAGGAGAGGAACCTAGCTCTGCTGTCAAGTGTCTGGATGTTGAAAATTGTTGTGTCAGATAATTGTTGTTTTCCTGTGAGTATAACTCTTAATAGTGCCCTGCTTCACCTGCTTGCTGCTGTAATAATCTCTCCAGAAAAGGTTTTCAGTGATGCAGTTTTCCTTACTATAGGTCCAAAGGCTACCTTCATGCCTTCAAACATTTTGCGAGTGTTAAACCACAACAAAAAAGGCTGGTATTTAAGTTAGCTGTGCAGTGAGCAGGAATATTAGATAAGCACATTAACTATGATTTGAAAGTTCTGGCCAGGTCTTCTTTTTTTAGGAGAGGGACCAGTACCACACACAAAGGGGGACAAAAGCAACCCTTATCAAGAGAAAAGGGCTGGGACTGGGGTCTTAAATGATTATCCAATCCCCTAAGTTCAATCAGGGTTTAGACCCAGTTTTGGCACAGAAAGAGGAGAGAGACAGGGAGATGTCCCCCTGTTGATTCTCCTCAACCTCTCACCAGCTTTCAATACCATCAACCATGAAATCCTTCTGGATCAGCTGTCCAAGTTAGGGGTGGGTGATGCTGCTTTGCAATGGTTCCAGTCCTACTTGGACCCTCATTTCCAGTGCATGATGCTTAGGGAGTGCTGTACAGCCCCATGGAGACTTCAATGTGGAGTTCCTCATGGTTCGATTTCATTCACCGCGCTGTTTACCTGAAACTCCTGAGTGACGTTATCTGGCATTTTGGAGTATGTTGTCAGCAATATGCTGATGGCACACAGCTCTGCTTCTCATTTACACCTGCAGGGTGTGGTAGTGGATGTGCTGGATTGATGTCTTTCCTCGGTAATGGACTCGGTGAGAGACAATAAACTGAAGCTCAATCCAGATAAGAACGAGACACTGTTAGTGGGTAGTTCCCTAGAACCGATGGATAGGAGGTTGCCTGCTCTTGATGGGGTTACACACTCCCTCTGAAGGAGCAGGTATGCAACTTGCGGGTATTTCTGGATCCTTTGCTGTCGCTTGAGGCTCAGGTGGCCTTGGTGGCACAAAGTGTCTTCCATCCGCTTCAGCTGGTGGCCCAGGGACAGTGATAACCTAACTTCTGTCGTCTATGCTCTGGCAACCTCTAGGTTAGATTACTGCAACATATTATCTGTGGGGCTCACATTTGGCAGCCAGGTTGCTCATCAGAGCAAGACCATTTGAACATATAACACCAATCCTGGCCCAACTGCACTGGCTGCCAATTAATTTCCAGCCCAATTCAAATTGCAGGTTTCGACCTATAAAGCCTTAAACGGTTCAAAACTGCAATACCTCCAGGGCTGCCTCTGCACATTTGAACTGACCCAGACCCTGTGATCAGCATTGCAGGACTTTTCCATGAGAGTCCCAGAGGGTGGCAACACCAGAAGGTGCCTTTTATGCAGTGCCTCCCAACTTACAGAATGCTTTCTCCAGAAAGTATTGTCTGGCGCCATGATTATATATATTTAGACGCCAGCCTGGCATTGCCAGGCAAAACCTTTCCTCTATAACTAGGCCTTTAACTATCTCTGTGGCCTTTTAGAAGTGGATGGGGTGTGTTTTAATTTAATTCTTTTCCTCTTGGTTTTAATGTATCTGCTTGGGGGTGGGGAGGGTCTCATATTGCAAACCTAGGCTTCTCTACTGACAACCCTGTCCTACTGAATTCAATGATGACACTTACTCCTAGGCGCCAAACTGCTTTCACGTGGTGCGTTTCATTTTGATGCTTTTTCTTTGCCTAAAGTGCCTAATACGTGCAAATAATAATAAAATAATAATAATAAAAATAGTAAGTGGGGTACATTATTGCCGCCTTGGGGTCTTTAAATGGTCTGGACCTCTGCACCCACACCCCAAAGTGCCATCAGCTATCATGGGCATAGCTGGCGGTGGGGAGCAGGGGGCAGTCACCCCTCCAAATACTTAACTGAAAGTAGCAATTGTAGAATCACTCTTGGGGTCAAAAGAAAGTGGTAAAAAAACTGTTGTTGAGACATATCATTCGGAAACTGCTGGACAGAGCCAAACAGAGGACGATGACAGGTGGGTGTCCCCGCCCTCACTAACACAAATCCTAGCTACGCCCATGCAGGTTATAATGAAGCAGAGAATGGACGGCTTGCTGGGAGTGGGAAGGATGCGGGGTTACTCTCACCATGCTTTTGGGCCGTGCCCTGCCGCTGGCCGTCGAGCGCCTGCCGGAGCCCTTCGCGGAAGGCGGCGGCGCTGTCCAGGCACCGGTGCTTGGAGCTGCTGACGAAGGCGAAGCGTCGGTTCCGGGCCAGGAGGCTGGGGAAGCGGCGGGCGAGGCGCCTGGCCAGCATCTCCATGTCGCGGCGCCCCCGAGGGGCCAGCTTGCCGTCCATGTCCGGCCGGAGCCACATGGTCCAGCGCGCCAGGCGGGAGGCGGCGCTGGCGTTGCATTTCCCGGCGTTTCCCTGGACGAGTCCGTGGAGGCGGCCCAGCTTCTGGATCTGCTTGCGCGTCGGAAAGCGGGTGCCGTGGCGGAAGACGGCGCCGAGCTGCAGCGGGGCGCAGGAAGCCGGCGGCAGCGGGAAGCCCGGCTGCGGCGGCCCGAGCGACAGCGGGTCCCGCAGGAGCTCCGGGTGCAGCTCCTCGTAGCGGGACTTGGTGCCGAAGTAGGGGCTCAGCCTCTCGGCCGCCGCCTCCGCCTTCCCCTCGGCGGGCCCCGGCGCCAAGAGGAAGAGCAGCGGCAGCAGCAAGAGGCAGCCGTCGGGTCGCAGCATGAGAGCGGCAAGGAAGCGGCTGTTCTCCTCCTAAGCGCGGTGCCCGGACCGCAACCCCGGTGTAAAGCGCGAAGCCCACGCAGGAAGTCGAGCCACAGGGGCCTCCCCCTCCGCGCTTTGGCTTTTCCTTTCCGCTGATTGGTCGGCGACTCCCCGCCCACTTTCTGCTTGCCCGCAGCCAAAGCGGCCACCTCGCCGCATGACTTCTAAACGCTTTAAGCCACTGCCGCCCTCAAGCAAGATGGCGGTTGTTGCTTCCCATCCCTCCCCGTTCTCCCCGCCATCCTATATATACAACAGTGCCCAGCCCTAAGTGGCGTTCAGCCTCCTCGGGAACCTTGGGAAGGCGGAATAATTGTGCAAAATAAGCACACGACCATATATCTTACTGAGGGTCTTGTCAGGAATACTCAAACAACAAAAAATGCTGCTGCGGATCCCAGTTATTATAAGGCTGCTTTGACTGCAGGTTGAATGGACTTTGGGTGATGCCAACGCTGTTATTTTAGATATGTTTAGACTCCCCACCCCCGTGGCTCAAAGTAGCCCTGTGCTCATATGAAGCTGGGGTCAAGGCTGAGTGAGTGGTTAACAACAACCTTGCAATGCAGTCCAGTCCTAGTATCCTCATAATCTGGGAAACAGAAGTGGCTAAGGCTGAAAGATTTACAGCAAACTTGCAGTGTAATTTCTCTGTAATTACCCAACATGGTTACATTCTAAGGAACATCTAGGTCCTTACAACAAACAGACTCAAACTATAGATAATACTGGCAAATTGTGAAAGATCTGGTGGTTTTGCCTTTAAAAAGCGGGGGGGGGGGGGGAGCGGCAATGCAAGGCTGCCAAGCTGCTTGCTTGCAGGAATCAGAGACAATTCCTGGTCTGACAGGACCCTGTGCAGGGAGCTGAGATTCTCACCCCTCCAGAGAGGGGAGAGCTGCTCTTTATGAATATTCTACATCCTGCTATACCTCAGCCACAATCCTGCAAAAAAACAAACAACAACAAAAATACCTTGGGGAGGGAAGAGGGGAAACTGTATATTGAGCATATGCTAAATTTCTGCACCCAAGCTACAAGATTCCAAAACAACAACAATGTGCAGTGATTCATACCCATTGATGAGAGACTTCTCCCTGGGAGAGCAGGGGAAATACTGAGGCTATCTAATAAGCAGAGTGCCAGCTCATAGAAACTAACCAGATTGCTGTTATTAGCAGGCCACAAACAGATTATTAAGCATTGCAAACATCCCTCCCTGGCATCTTGCAATCAATGGATAATTTACATACAAGGCGGATAATAAGCATGGAAAAACTAACGTCGGTGTTTAAAAATAGTAGCACCCTGAGTGGGATGCTTCAAATAAAGAGTTGTAATGTGATACCACAGATAGAACATGCATTTATGTCTCAGTGCAATTGTCTCTCTTTAAGTTGTCAAATAGCGTGCCCAGCAAACTAGGTATCATGTCAAGGTACTCAAGACTGCCTGGTGCCACGTGATTCTGTCTTTCCACTCAGGTCTTTGGCAGAGGCCCTCTTCCGCCTCCTACCACAAACAGAGGTTGGTGAGGATATAGCAAGGCCTTTTCCATTGTGGCACCCAGGCTTTTGTGCCCAGGGAGGCCCAGCTGACCCCATCATTGGTGGTGTTTTCATGCCTTTAGACAAACACTTTTATTTTACCATGTTTTCACCCAGAGCAGAGATGGGGAACCTGTGGCTTTTCAGACACTGTTGGACTACAACTCCCATCATCCCTGACCATTGCTTAGAGATCTCTGAGTGACAGATCTCTGAGTGAGTTGCTCCTATTTAACATTAGCAGCAAGAAACTTACACCCCACTGCCCCATAATTGACACTGCTGAAATGAAGAAAGCTCAGGTGGGGATTGGTTAACCAAGGGAGGGGTTCGTGTGGTAAGAGTGTAAGCTCCATTCAGTTTTTTAGAAAACAAACCATGGCCCTTCAAATTCCTTAATTCTTGGCCACAGAATTCTTTAATTTGAAGTGTTACACCAGGCTCCAGCTGGTGGAGCGGGATTTTAGTTTTTAAAAAACCACACCCCAAAACAACAAAGTATGTCTGAATGACTCTGCTCTATGAAAACACAGTAAGAGAGGACCCAATACAGTCCTGAGATGCTTTGCCACACACTCCTACAGTGGAGCTTTTGCTTTTGTGTGAGGAAAGAAGGTTGTGGCTGTTTTCTTCTCCGTGATCTTTTATGGTTCCCTCCCTTCCCCCCCACCATCTCCCCAGTATTTCTATTCTCTCTCAGATCATCAACTTTCTCCCTCTTCCCTTCGGCAGTTCCTATAAACAGTGCTCTTTTTCTGGGGGGATGCAGGGGCACGCGTACCCCTAAACATTTTGTGAATGGAAGTTTGGCCTCATTGAGGGGCAGTATTTAAATATGGGTAGGAAAATGAGAGTACCCCTAAACATTTTTAAAGGAAAAAAGCACTGCCTATAATGGTGAAAAAAGGGCTGTGTTCCAGGCATCCTAGAGGAAGTTACTTCACCCACAGCTACAGAAATATTGCAATTTGATAAAATTGCACAGAGAAAATCTGTGCCGAGCAATTAAAAACCAAAATCAATAAAAAGCATGATCCCATATGTCTTTCTTTGACACATAAGGTTCTTAAAAAAAATAATAATAATTCACTCAGATCTCCCTTCATCAAAAGTACTAAGACTGCAGTCCATATGCTCTCTTATTTGGAAGCAAGTGAAATGGAAATAAAAGCAGCAACAAAACATCAAAGAAACATCACATTTCACCTTTCCTATGCAAGAAGAGCTATTAGTTTTGTGTTTCCTCTTTCTTCGAGCTTCCCTAAAGGTGGGCCCTGTCCTTTTGGACTTTATGATGGTGTATTGCATTTGTGTTTTTCTATGATGTTGTTTTTAGTGGCTTATATGGCTGGTTTTATTGTACATTTGGGATTTATTGGAGACTGTGTAGAGATTTTTAATATGAAGAGGTTTAGAAATGGTCTTAAACAAACAAACAAACAAACAAACAAACAAACAAACAAACACACTCAGTACAAATGCAAGAAGAGTTTCTTGTGTGGAGGACCTGGTGAGTGAAACAGAAGAAGAGAGAATGATTCTAATCCTACACTTTTCACTAAATATGTAAAGTGGCTCACACTATTTGGAAGGGGTTTCAGATACTGAACTTGAGGGTGAAGAACTGTCTCAGAGATAGAACTCCCAGTATAAAAAACACTCTTTTCCTTAAAAACTACAGAGCAGCTCCCTTTTAATAGCTTTGTTCAAACACATGCGAGTCAGTGACTGAGAAAGGCACACCTTTAATTAGTGCAGACTGGGAAGCAAACAGAAGATGTTAGGAAGAAATGGGAGCTATTCACAAATACATCACCACTGTGTACTCTGAAAGAAGTTGCAACATCAGCAAAGCAAAGGTAGCATTTCTGGCAGAAGGAAAGTTTGATCATCTGTTTTGAGTCCACGTGGCTCTGAGTCATGTCTCTTTCCTATTCAGTCTGTGGTGTTGGGTAATCTTTGCATTTATAAAATGAAATAATGAACAGATCATCACATTTCTTTCCCTGTAACTCTGAATGAAGGGCAAGCGCTGAACAAATACATGCAGATTTGTGCACAAATGTTTTGGAAGCATCTGAGCTTGGTGTGTTACAATTCCAAGGAATAATGAAAGACCCTTTAGATGGCCTAATTCAAATCAGATTGAAGAGAAAGGCAAATGTATCAAAGACTGGTGCAAAGACTGATTTATTATTATAAATGTGTTTATTTGTTACATTTGTATCCTGACTTTTTAATCCACTGTGACAGTTAATATAATATAGATGCAAAGAAGTGTAATAAAATACAAATAAAAAACAAGGCACATAAACATAAACAAACACAACCAGTAGAAGCCAATTTGTACAGATTGGCATCAGGAGCCTGAAAAAGTCGTAAAAGACAGTATTACCTTGGTCTTCTTTGGCAGGTAGTCTGGGAGCAGCCACCAAGGAAACCAATGGTGTTTCATTTATGTAAAATAAATGAAAAAGCAAATAAAATAAATGAGGTACCAAAAGCAAACATAACACAACACACTCTATGTGGGTCTACTTATGAAGGCAATCCAGAAACCAGTGCCAAATGTGGCTAGAGTGTTGAGCAAACTAGAAGCAAACAGAAACAATTAAAAGCGTATTTGAAACTCTAGCTACCATTTAATCCAGGCATGTCCAAAGTCCATTTTAGGGGTCTAATCCGGCCTGCCAGTCAATTTAATCCGGCCTCCGTGGCAGTATATGTCCTGGGGTAAAGTCCCAAATAAAGCTCAACAATTGGTGGGAAATGGTAAAAAAAAGCTCAACAACTTTGGTCAGCCCTCATGCATGTTCACTCCATCAAATCTGGCCCTCTTTGAAAAAAGTTTGAGCCCCCCCTAATAATCTATTAGTTACCCTGGGACTTCAGAATTGAAGGGAAGCCCACATGGTCCCCATCCATCTGCCAGAGGACTCAAGAGGCAATAGGACACCATACTACTTCTTTTACAGAAAAAATGCAAACGATCCATGGTATGAGGAAGATCAGACTAGGCCCAGCCCTTGGCTAGAAAAATCACATCTTCTTCCACACCCACTGCCAGTAAGAACTGTGTTATAACTACCCGGTGTTCTGGGACTGCAAAGTCGAGGGACAGTCTGGCTCTATTTCATTGGCCAAATAACTTGAAGCCAATGATAATTTTTGTTACTGACTCTAATAATGGGAAGTGGGTGGCATAATTAAGTGTATCACGAAACATATTCCTTAAGCTTTAGAAGAAAATCAGCTTTATGGCTCCTGAGTGTACTACATCTTTTACACACACACAGCCAACCACATGCCCAGTCCTTCAACATCATTGTTGCATAGCTCTCTGCCCAGCCTAGGGTAACCCTGCTTTTAGTAATACTAGTGGAGACATGATTCCCCACTTGGAAAAACACCCTGCACTTTTATTGCTTATAGACCTAATTACTGATAATGCATCCCTCCCCCCCGAGTGCCTTCAGTTTGCATTCAAGTTGGTGCAGTATGGGTGTTTTAAAAATATATGCCTGCATGTGTCCCTGAAAAGAAAATATAGTCTGATGCTAATATAGCAGTCACATTTTTTTGTCTTTAACTCCAAAAGATCTGTGGCTAAATAGGGACTGGAACCAAGGTCTCCTAGTCTGATTATGGGGCATATTTAAGGAACTCCCTAGAAGACATCTATCTTATTAAGACCATCAGGTGAACCTGAGAGTGAATGGAGGAACATGTTAGTGACATGGAATCATAGAACTGTAGAGTTGAAAGGGATCCTGAGGGTCATCTAGTCCAACCCCCTGCAATGCAGGAATCTTTAGGCCAACATGGGGCTCGAACCCATGACTCTGAAAGGAAGAGCATCATGCTTTATCAACTGAGCTATTATGAACAGAGTTCTAAACATCTTGCCATATATCTACTACATATGATATATGCAGTGATTTGCTACTTGCAGACTAGATGACCCTTGGGACGCCTTACAACTCTACAATTCTATGATTCTATTACTGAGTAAACATGTTGTCTAATTATTCCATTGCTGCACATGTGAAATACAATGTGCTGCAATTACTAGAGACAATTGCCACCAATCCCACTGGCAGGACTGCCTCAGCCAGCTGGTATGTAGGGTAACTTCCTCCTCCCACGAAACTGATGTGGGCTGGAGTGGGTCAAAGTGATCCCCAAGCTTATACTGGGGACTATGAGTTCCTACCCTCCACATTATCCTGCCTCCTCCTATATTGCTGTGCCAAGTTGCATAAGAAGTGATTACCCTATAAAGAATATTTTTGAACCATATTTATTTAAATGATTCTTATACTACTTTCCCCAATGTACAAAGCAGTTTACATAGCAATAAAAGAATACATTTTAAAACAACCTAAATACCACCAGCAGTACCAAATATTCTAAATCTTAACAGTTCCTACAGAAACTGGGCAAAAATCTGGTGGAAAAGATTACATACTCCTACAGCCCTTTCAAAGGTCCAGGCCTGCAAACTTCTTCCCTTCCACTGGGAAGACAGTCCAGTGTCAGCTACTGTAAAAATCTTAATATAAGCTGCCCATGCCTGCTGCAAAGGTGGCATAGATGAGAAAACCTGTAGGTGGGCTTTTATAGGGAAAGGCAAGGGACTGGAGTCATGGAAGGCTTGAAAAGTTCAAACCAGTGTTAGAAACTGAAATATGAAAGCTAGGAGATAAATGGCATCTTAAACTTAGGTTATGGGTGCAGCAAAAGAGTGTCTAGGCATGCTTTTTTATAACAAGAATACAAAGCTAAAAATGAATGATTTGCGGACTTCCGGGTTGGCGCCATCGCCGAATGGCGGACTCCCTCCGAGCTCCGGAGGGAGCCGGCTCGGCAGGGGCTGGGTTTTACCGCACCGGCGATGCGGGGACCCTTAGAAACCACGGCCACGGGGGCCGTGGACTTGGAGACTCGGCTAGCACCGCTAGCGCCCTCCCGACTCGTGAAGGAGCCTTTTTAAAGGCTACGGATCGGGTGCCGGGGAGAAGCGTGGTGCTTTGAGTCCTCTGCCATCCCTGCCGAGCGAAGCCGCATGCCATCCGGCGGAGAGCGCTGACTTCTTCCATTGAGAATTTGGACTTTTAACAACAACCCGTGAGTAAATTGGAAATCGGGTTTAAAAGAAGAAAAATTTTTTTGGATTTGAGACGAGCGGGGGGGGATCTAAAAAGGAAGTCAGTCCCCCTCCCTATTGTAGACATTTTAAAACAAGGATTGGGAAGCCAAGGCCCAAAAAGAACGGTATCTTTGCTAAAATCAAGAATTCCATGATGGGGAAGTACAAGAATTGTGCTGGAGGAAGAATTGAAGGAGAAGGAAAATGCACCCCCCTCCCTGGGAACCGGGGCGATTGAGGAGTGAGCCTGGTGAAAAGAGCCGGTGATTTTGACAGCTGTCAAAGTAGCTGTCAAAGTCGGAATTTTAAAGAGGATTTTATTACAAGGACCTTGCTGGTCAAATTTGTTACAACTTGATATAATTTGTTAAGACTTGAATACAAAATGGCGAAAATACGGAGAACAATCGGATTTTTGGAAACAAAGCTACAACAACCCCCCTAGAGGAGCTTCGGGACATTACAAAGATGGGCGTAAGCCGGGAAAAATACAACACTTCGGAATTTCACAGAACTGGTTATCTCCTGGGAAAGCTGCAAAACTGAAACTGAATCTCGTCTACAGGGTGTTTAGACTAAAAGGAGACAACAGAATACTTTACTGAAGAAGGAAGGGACTGAACGCAAGTTTTTGTTCCTGAATAACAACAACCCATGTAGAGTTACTAAACTTCTGAATAAGAAAGTTTTAGCAGCGGAACAAGAGGAAGCTGGACTATAACCTTGAAAGAACAATGGGGGGAATTTTATAATTTGACATTTTTAAAGATTTAGGAATTAATTTTTAAAAAGTAATCCTAAAAATGGGAAATAATTCTGCAAGGAGTTGGGGGAAAAATGGGATTGATGGACTTAAGACTTCCAGGCTGGAAACATAGATTGGAGGATAAGGGAAATTAAACCGGGGAAGGGGAGGGAGAATTAGAATCCAAAGGCTTGCAACTATTTTCTGAATTGGTTTTCTTTTTTCTAATATATTTCTTATTTTTTTATACTTTTATTCTGTGTGCTTTTACTTTAATGGGAAAAAAGGGGGACATTGTGGAAAGAAAAGGGGGTGGGCTATGGGGAGAGATCTTTTGCTTTTTTTTATCAAGGGTGTTGCATAAGGTTTGTATAAATTTAAATTTGAACAATGGGGTATATAAATTGTGCTTTAAATCAGAAACAGAACTTGTGGAAACAACAATATGAAAGGGGAATACGGTAGGGGTGGGGGAAGGGGGGAGTCCCAGAAAGTGGATGTTTGAAAATAAGGTTCTGAATGTATCTTCATAATTTCTTTTCTTCTCTTTCTGTATTTTGGAAACTTCAATAAATATTATTTAAAAAAAAAAATAAAAATGAATGATTTGCAACTAAAATATTATGTTCATTTTTCACATGGTCTAGTCCTTCCCCTGCCCACCCCCCTAATATTCTTAAGGAGGTCTCTTTTCCAGTCTTCAGTGAGGAGCTAGAATTGGGGAGGCAGAAAGGGGTCCTCCTTTCCTTCCACTCTGAAATCTTAGGCACAGTATTGCGCCCAGAGCTCAGAAACTGCTCGCACTAATGAAATTCCCTGTCGCAAAAATGCGCCTAGAACAATGGGAGTTTTGAACACTCGTTCAAACTAGTACCTTGAACTGGAACTGGAAGCAGACTGCCAGAAAATGTATGGCACAGAACAAAACGGATATGGGTGAATCCTTAAAACCACTTAGAAAGCGCAGAACTGGAATCTGTACCTGTTGAAGCTGCATAGTAGTCGTCAAGGGTAGCCCCACGTTGGGCACATTGCAGTAATCAAGCCTAGTGCCGCATGGCAAGGTCTGGCCTGTCTATTAGAGAAGGAGTATTGATTAGCCAAATAAAAGGTAAGAGGTACTGGCAGCACATGTGACCTGCTTCTCATGAAGTAATACAGAAACTAGTTAGCCGTATCCCAAGCCTAAGCTATATGCAGCAATGGGAACACTCTAGCCATGGGTATTGCCTCACCTCCTTCCCTGCACTGTGTACATCAATCAGGCTTGATAAAACTCTTCTACAGGAACTCATTGCTATAAAGGGGGGGCATATGGGGTACATTGCAGCTTCCCTCCCCATGAGCTTGGCTCTCTCTGCAAAATCACTACCTTCCCCTTTTACAGAGCAGTCCTTTCCACAGCCGTCTCCTATCTACATCACTGAGGAAAGATATATCCGAAAATAAAATCTGATATAAGGAATGAAATGTGAATTAGAGATAAATATGTAATATCAAGCAGCAATGGGGGGGGGAGTAGAGATGCGTCTAGGGCAAAGAGTTGGAAGCCAACTTTTTTGGGGGGAAATAATTTAAATCTGATGTGATTTGATATTGATTCGTTAAAAAATTGAAAAACTAAACAATATTATTTGACAGAAAATAAAACATACAATGTGATGCAAAGACAGCAGTCACATATTTTGTCTGTTCTGAGCGAAAGTTAAAATTCCTGGGGCAGTACCTCCCATTATCTGTGCAGCTCAAGGGTTTTATTTCAAGATATGCACTTTCAAGCAATACCATCCCTCTGATATAGGAAAACAGCATTACAGCTTGCTGTGGCCAAAAAGGATATTTACAGGGTACTGTTTTCTACAAGAGCTTCAGAGTCAGGTACACACCCGGTTTCAACCCAGCACATGGGACGGATGCCATATGTGTATCCAGTCTCTGTCTACATAACCAGCTTGAATTTTGAATGTAGAGGTGTTCCCAGTTGCTAGTGTAAATACCCTCCCACTGCCTCTGTTAAATAACGTAGGAGGCAAAAATCTCTCCTCATGATGGATTGTGCTTTGTCCCAGATTCAGATTTACATTCCCAGCCCCCCTTACATTCCCTTCCCTGCTCCACAAATCTGGTGTTCATTTAAGAAACTAGCACATTCTGGCAATCCGTTGTCCATATGAACCAATTGTTACATTGAGGTAATGTACGTAGTCCAGGTGCCAAAGAAACTGCATAAGAAAATATTATTTTCAGATGTGTCTAAAATGCAAGATATATTGGAATCCATGAATATCAGTTGTCTGTCAGGGAAAAACCCAAGGAATTTTGATACTCTTTTGAGTCTGTCAGTCACTGATGTCAAAGCAAACCATCCATCTATATAACCTGTAGGTTTTCAGTTTCCTAATTTAAACATCTAATCATAACTGAACTATTGAAACACCTGCACTGTGTGGCAGATTTCAACTTTTGCTTTTCTTTATGAAATGTCCCATTGAATACTGGTACTGTCAACACTACACATTTTAAGCACTTTCATTGCATCATGGCTTTCGCCAAAGAGACATGGGGATTGCAGTTAGTTAATGGTCTCCTAACAACTCCAAGCATCCTGACAAAACTACAGTTTCTAGGTATCTTTGCAGGAAAGTCATGATTGTTAAAAGTAGGATAAGAGTGTTTTAAATGTAGAGTCTGGATGTGCCTGAGACAACACATTTGAATCAAGCGACAGCTTATGTGAACCAACTCTAGTCATTCTCAAAAAAGTGTCTGCGTCTTTCACACAGGACTGAGTAATGATCCTACTCTATGGTATATTTTCAAAAAGGGATGCATTTTATTGCCAAGTGCACACAAGTCATCCTTTGAAGAGCACTTCATTCTATTTCCTGGATTTCGCTTTCTTTACCGCTAGAAAGCAAATTAGCTTCCAGGAACGAATCTGTACAATTTAGACAGTGCATTGCACCACCCCCTTACATGCACATACATTTTATTTATTTTTTTTTTAAAAAAGATCTAATCAGAATATCATAGAAGGTTAAAGCTTTGTGAACTTAGAAAATATCCCTTGCTCTTCTTCATACTGCCTTAAGGTGCTGTGTTGGTATATTCCACTTGGGGGCATTACATTTCTATGCTACCAAACAGGGTCAGAGAGGCATATACTAAGTGTTGATTATGGCTGGATCAGCCTATTTTCAGTCTGTGTGAATTGTGCATGCAGGTACTCATTCACAAGTCTGTTCTCCCCTGTTTACACATTAATTTGTAAAAATATATATTTTTAAAAAACCATGAGAATTATATTTAACTTTGATTTCCCCCCACAAAATATGTATCTTATCTCAAAGTATGTGTTTCTAAAAACACATTTTAACACAAAATATACATTTTTAAAATATGCATTGTGGTATGTTTTTGAGCTGAGAAATGTATAGGGAAAATTCAGAGAAGTCTGAAGGACAATTATATTCCAATCCACATGCTAGTTGGGGTGATGTGGATCAGGTCAGTCCACTTTGGAACTCACAGATATCAAAAAAATCAAAATCAAATATCTTTAATACGGTCAGTGACCAGGAAGCAATTTATAAAAATATGACATTAAAAGTAGTATTGTGCTACAAATAACAGTAGGAATATGGCCAATTCACAGAATTGGTGCTTATATTTATAACCAGGTTTTGACTTTTAAAGTTTTAAAAATTCAATTCAGGTGTCGCTACTGTTTATTATCGTTCCTTCGATGTTTACAATTTGAACTCCGTTGTTGACATCATTGCTCGTCTTATTCTTGTTGCAATGTAACAGTACTTTGCCACGGACCTGTTAATTTCGGGCTCTTTGTCAGCTAAGAGGTGTCTGATATAGGTGTCGTCTGTACTGCGAGGTATTTTCCTCAGAATCGGTTCGATCAGCTCTTTTCTTGAGTCTCGATATAATGGGCAGTATAAGATGACATGCCCAATGGTTTCGATTTCATTGCTGTTACAGGGGCATAATCTTTGTTCGATCGGTATTTTATTGTATCTTCCCTCTAGAAGAGCTGAAGGGAGAGCGTTAAAGCGGGCCCTGGAAAATGCCCATCGGTGTTTAGCGTTGTCTAGAACTTTGAGATAGTTTGCTAGATGGGGCCTTTGGGGGTTGTATAGAAGTTTGTAAGTTATCGGAAGTTGATTAAAGTCATTTTGGGCTTCAATGTCCCTGAGTCTTTCTTTGATTATGTTCTTGGCCCTTCCCCTTTCTAAACTTAATAGATACTCTGGGGAGAGACCATATGTGGCCAGTTTTCTGAGAGTGCCCTTCAACCAACTAGATTGGAATTTGTCAAGAAGCATCAGGGAAAGTAGTCCAGCCGGCGAGTTGTTAAGTCTTAGCCAAGTGCATAAGGTTCTTATCCATACTTTGGCTTTAATGCTGTATAAGCCCGCTTCCAGTCGTAGGGCGGCGTTTGGGACGCATTTAGGTGTTTGCAGGAAACCTGATTGTATCTTTTCATATGGGTCTAGATTAGAGAGGGAGACGAGTGGTGCGCCGTATAGTATTTGTGCTGTTGGTTTTGCAACGAATAGTTTAATTGTAGCAGGAATGAAATTTCCTCCCGTTGTACGATGGAATCTTAGGATTGCTGTTGTACTTTTTTGTGCTGTAGAGGAGCTGTAATTTATGTGGGCAGTCTTCTTCCTTGATGTTTGGAATATAACTCCTAGATATTTAAAGCATGTCACTTGTTCAATCTCCTGATTGTCTAAATTCCATCTGTATATTTTTCTTTTGTTAGAGAAAACCATGATTTTTGTTTTTTGGTAGTTCACTGTTAATTTCTCTTCTCTACAGTATTGGGATAAGCTGTTAAGAGCTCTTTTGAGGCCCATCTGAGTCTGGGACAATATAACCGCATCGTCTGCATAGAGTAGGATAGGCAGTTTTTTGTCTACTAATTTTGGGGCGTGTGTATCCGCTCCTTGTAGGTGGTCTATTAGGGAGTTTATATAGATGTTGAACAAAAAGGGGGCCAAAATGCATCCTTGTTTAACTCCCTTTGTTGTTCTAATGAAATTAGAGAGTTGACCTTCTTGGCTGCATCTTATACGAAGTCGTGAGTTGTTGTACAATTTGTATATTAGTAGCAGCAGACGTCGGTCTATGGATGATTTGTTAAGTTTGTCCCAGAGTCGGGTTCTTGGGATGGAGTCAAAGGCTGCTTTAAAATCTACAAATGCTGCGAATAGGTGGTGATTGTGGTGCGACGTGTATTTCTCAGCTAGGTGCTGTAGGATCAGGCAGTGATCCATTGTGGATCTCCCCTGTCTAAATCCTGCCTGTGCATCATCAAGAATCTTCGCTCTTTCTATCCATTCGCACAGTTTCTCGCTGAGGTGTTTAGCGTATAATTTACTTATTATATTCAGGAGGCTTATAGGTCTATAGTTGGAGGGATCGTCCCTCGAGCCTTTCTTGTAAATGGGAATAATGATGGAAGTCCCCCAGTCGTGTGGAATCTGTGCAGTTCTATCTATATATGTGAACAGAGAGGCTAGCAAGGGGGCCCACCAGTTCGCATTGGTTTTAAAAAGTTCCGCTGGTATACAGTCAATTCCGGGGGCTTTCCCGTTCTTTAGTTGGTCAATCAGCAGATGAGTCTCTGTTATTGAGACTGCTGGCCATGGCTGTATCTGATCTTCCGGTATGTCTAATGCATAGGACTCATCGCTAGATTCCTCGTAAAGATTATGGAAGTGTGTTTCCCAAGCTTTCATTGATATGCAGCAGGATAGTTGTGATAGGCCCCTATCCAGCTGTACAGCTACGATTCTCCAGAATAATGATGGGTTACTTGATTTGGAGGCCTCTATCAGTTGCTGCCATAATAACTTCATTGCGTATCTTTTCTTTTGTGTCAGGAGTTTTTTGTAGCTTCTTTTGGCTTCAAGCATCTTTTGTCTGTTATCCTCTGTTGGATTATCCTTATGGCAGATGAAGGAGTGGATCAATGATTTCTTGGAGGTTATACACTCGTGATCGAACCACTCCCTGGAAGTTTTCCTATGATGGGGAGACTTGGAATTCGGTTTTACAACAAACTCTTGAATTTTTTGTATAAGCATTTCATATGTTGTCATCATGTTCAGGGCGCTCTCCTCTGTTTCTAGGCACCCTTTCATAATTGCTTTTGAGAGACGGTAGCTCTCCTCAGATTTGTACCAATTAGATATCCGCTCGCTCACTTGTCCATTCCATCTGATTTTCTTGAGGCCTGTTCCGGGTGTTAGATCTGGTTGATATCTGTGTTGTGGTTTGGGCAGATCAAAGGGTAAATCACACACGAGGGATAAAGGTAGGTGATCACTTTCAGCTCTTGCTGTAATGTTGAATTTTGATATCCTAGGGATCAGGTCATGGGAAACAATGCAATAATCTATCGTTGACAGTTTGTGTCCTGACCAATATGTATATTGACCAGGATAATCTCCTTGTATAGCCCCATTCAGTAAGTGTAGATTCTGTCTGTAGGCCATCTGTGCTAAATGTAGTCCTCCAATGTTGCATGTCTTATCGTAGGATGATCTTGTCATTAGGGGTGGGATAGTTTCCATTTCTGGAGGCCATTGGTGAAAATGTGCGTATAGGGCGTTGTCGTTGGGGCCCACTCTTGCGTTTAGGTCACCAGCTAGTAGTATCATGGCTGACGGGTGTTGTCTCCTCCATTGCACCAAGTGGGCTTCCACTTCTTTCCATATCACAGATATCAAATTCCACCTGCATTTCTAATGATAAATAACTTCTTTTCTGTTAGCTAATTAAGAAACAATGGAAAATGTTGAGTATGTTTCTGATTCAGCAGTATAAATCAGGAGGCATCTTCATACCTTCCCATATTTTCTTCCTGATATTGTCCCTCAACTTATTTAGACTGATAGTTTTTCAGGTATAGTTAAAATGCTATAGGTTTTAAAAAACTATTTATCAGTAAAGACCATAGTTGAAAATGACAAAATGGGCACTTTGTCAAAACCCATTTTGCAAGACAGAAACATCATTCCTTACAATTGGTGTTAATCCATGTTAGGTACCCAATACATTTAGTAATGAAGTAGATCCCAGGATCTTTGGTGATGCTAAAAAGTCAAATGAATCCACAAAATCCCAGGAAAACTAAATTCATGTTACATTTTTGCTATATAGACTTCATACAGCTCCAGACTGGATTGATCCTCTTGAGAATAGGATTTTAAATAATAAAAACAATAACAAATAATTTACTTAAAATAAATGTGCATAGGATTTCAAACTTACACAGCAATTCTAAGCTTACAAAGAAGCACCCCCGCCAAGTAATTAGTGTACATCCTTGCATCTAAATATGCTTTGGATCAGATACTTAAATTAGCTTAAAAAGCCAAAGATATATGACTGGGTCCAAAGGAGTCATTCCCTGAGCAGTACAGCACCTTCAGATCCAATCCAGAATCTCTTTTGAAAATTGTTGAACTTATTTTCCATTTTTTTGTTTCCTCTTGCTTGATCTTCTCCCTTTTATTTATACAGACAGGTTCCAAAGTGGTGTTTTGAGCCAAATTGTTTAAAAAAGCATCCTCTGGCAGATTCCCTATAGTTTAGCTAAGTTTCTAAACTAATTCAATTTACATTCTCTTCCTCAAGGGTACTGGTTATTTTTTGTCCGTGGCGTTGGCATTATAATGGGTGACATGTCAGCGTTAATAAAGATTAATGGTAATGTACTTCCTAGCAGGGACAATGCGAGCACTAAAACTCAAAACCTGTTTTCTCCTCCCAGCGCTCTTCTTACTGATCTTGGTTTCCCAATGTTAATAGTTCCATTAACCTTTCTTATCTTTGTGCTATCAAAACACCAGAGATTTATGGCATCTTTTCATTGGACTTTCCTAACTCCTTAAATGTTTGAGCATGCTGGGAAACGCCAACGAGTTAACCTTATCCCAATGTGCACTGGAGATAGGTTTATATAAAATTTACAAGCACTCTGAAGGGACTGGATAGGGAAGAGTTATTTATACACACAGCACAAAAGCTCAGGAACATCCAATGGATCTATAGGTTTAAAGTAGTACTTGGAACTCATATGGGCCATTGCTCAGTGGTACAAAACCTGTCTGACATGCAGAAGTTCCCAGATTAATCCCTGGCGTTTCTGAGCGGGGCTGGGAATGTCCCCAGTCTGAGCTAGATGGAACAATGGGTCTGATTCAGTATAAGGCAGATTTCTATGTTCCTAAATAACACCATTTTAAAAATACAAACAAAAACGGCTGGTGGTTGCTGAAAGGAGACCTCACGGTCTTCCTTTCTTTTTTAGCTTCTGCAGGTACCATAATCACATCTTGTTGTAGTGGGGAGGTGTTGATTCTCAAAAGTAAAAAAGTGAATTAAATAATTTGAAATTAAATCTAAAAGTGGCAGGGGGAGGACGTTTAATTTTCTCAGTAACACTATAATGCCTCCTCCCCCCACTTTTTGGGGTAATGAGAGTTTTTATTCACTTTCATCTTTAAACTGTTGAACATGGTTCCACTGATATATACATACAGTGGTACCTCAGTTTAATAACAGCCCTGTTTACGAACGATTCGGTTTATGAACTCCGCAAAACCGAAAGTAGTGTCCCGGTTTGCGAACTTTACCTCAGTCTAAGAATGGAAGCCGAACGGTGGAAGGGCACCGGTGGCTGGAGGCCTCATGAGGGAAAGTGCGCCTCAGTTTAAGAATGGTTTTGGTTTAAGAACGGACTTCTGGAACAGATTAAGTCTGTAAACCAAGGTACCACTGTCATTGTTTACAATAGAGTATTGTACAATTGCATAAAATGAAAAATGAAACAAGAAACACTCAGGTTCCTCATCTCCTTTTAGCCAAAAAAATCCCTATGGATTTCCTCTCAGTGTTGTTTTCAGCTTTTTATGCAGAAACTCACCTCAGGCCAGGTTAATGGTTAACAGACTCGATTTCTGATGATGTCTGGGAAACTTCTTTGAGTAGTAAAAAACTTCTCCAGCCAGACCATACTTCTGCGTCCGCTCTCTGGAAGCAGGCTTCCTGGGTCATAGCTACTTTTCTTAAAGGGCTCATGTGCCAGGATGCCTAGTTGATAATGCACACATTACAGTGACAACTGAGGAGCTACTTTTCAAAACACTGCCTCAATCTTTCATAATAAGCATAATATGCAATCTGGAAAAATCTAGAATACAACACTATATATATAAATAAAATCAGTATTGAGTTTGTTCTCCTATCTCCATTTCAGCACTTTTATGCTTGCTACTGATACCTTCATTTATTTGCTCTCCCTACAGAGGATGTCGGATAAAAGGATTGAGTGTCTTAGTATAAGGTATAAGCAGTGTTTTCTTTAATTTAAATATTTATTTAAACATTTATATTCCCCTTTTTGAGGAACATCCTCCACAAAGCAGCTTATAATCTCAACTCCACCTGACAATAAAATAAAAAGATACAAAATACAGTACAACCAAACAAAAGACCAACATAAAAAGTGGAGTACAGAAATAGAATATAAAACAGATTAAGTCATAAAAACAAGTAAGAATTTAAAACTAGAAATAACAAGGACTAATTTGAAAATGTAACAACGCTGGAGTTTTTGCCATTTCTAAGGGGAAATAATTCAGGTTCATAATTCTCTTTGCTTAAAACAATAAAATAATCATAAAAGCTTTGGTGGATTGCAGAGGACTTAATAGTTCTCCATTTTTCTACATGCTTATTTGTCCCCTATTTTTCTCATCTCCTTATTATTCAATGACCAATTAAAGTCAATTAATCTTAACAGAAAGTCCAAATTGGCTGCAATAAGTTATTTCAAACAAGTAATTAGATCTTTTCCCACGAGAGAAGCTGTACATCTATCTATTCAGACAGCAAAATATATATTATTTCCAAATACAGTACTTTATTGCATGGGAAAATTAATCACAGCCATTGCAAAAAGCAGCAATAACATTAGCTGACTAAAGACAACTGGGTCATTTCACCGAGAACCTTTCATTTTGACAATATATTGAACCTGGGGAGGATTATAAGGCTGGAATAATGGTGTGATATAGTACAGTTCCCAACCGCTAACTGTGAAATATTGTTGTGTTGGCTGCAATGAACTCCTATAATAAAATTCTATTTTAGTCTCCGTATGACTTTAGCTCACAAAATTGGTGTGGCTTAACAATATCACTGCAAGCACAGAGAAGAGGCCTGTTCGTTTCACAAATCCCTCTGCTGTCAGAGACACCCACCACCACCTAAGAGAGCAATGATCCATCAAATTCAGCATTTTGCTTCCCAGATTGGCCAGCCACCTAGAGCGCTGGTAATACTTTAGCTAGATTTTTGGCCAGCCTTGTGACGTGACCCAGAGCTTTGCCTTGAGACTATTGTGTTTCTGCTGCCATAAACCACTTCTTTGCAGGCTTCTAAAACCACCTTTCTTTCTTTGAACATTCACTTTCACTGAGGCAGTAACATTTCAAGCGAAATATGAGAAGTGGCAGAAAGAAAGGGCCACATGGATCCTATGTATCTTGTAAGAGGCAATATGCCTGCAAATGCAAGTTGCTGCAAATCGCAAGTGGGGAGAAAGCTATTGTACTCATACCCTGCATGTGGACATCCCATGGGCATCTGATTGCTGTGAGAAAGCTGGACAATATTGCCCTTTGGCCTGATCTAGTAGGCCTCTTTTTATATAAGAAATATGAGTAAATATAAGGCTGTGTGGGGTGTTAGGGGAAGGATAGTACCAATGGTGAGGGACATGTTGTGCTCCTTCTGGGATAATATGTCTTTGTAGTCATTGTAGGGATGTGGGTGGCGCTGTGGTCTAAACTACTGAGCCTCTTGGCTTGCCGATCGGAGGGTCGGCAGTTCAAATCCCCAAGACAGAGTGAGCTCCCGTTGCTCTGTTGCAGCTCCTGCCAACTTAGCAGTTCAAAAGCACGCCAGTGTAAGTAGATAAATAGGTACCACTGTGGCGGGGAAGGTAAACAGCATTTCTGTGCGCTCTGGCTTACATCACGATGTTCCGTTATGCCAGAAGCGGTTTAGTCATGCTGGCCACATGACCTGGAAAGCTGTCTGTGGATAAAAGCTGGCTCCCTCGGCCTGAAAGCGAGATGAGCACCACAACCCCATTGTCACCTTTGACTGGACTTAACCATCCAGGGGTCCTTTACCTTTGCCTTGTATGTCTGCTTTTGGTCCTCACCCTGCATTCAGCTCTCACTTGTGCCTCCTAGAAGCTGTCAGCATGCGACAGTGGCAACACTCCAGGAACAGCTCTGACTGGCCCGCTAAACCAGATGAGGGTAGCCAATGGGTCTCAAACCCTTGGTGAATTAGGGACTTCCCCTGCATGCGAAGACAGCCATTGGTGGACTGAATGGATGAGACTAATAGTGGGTCCAGTGGTCAAGAAAGCAGTTTTTGCATATGCTGTAGAAAGAAGTGAGGGGCAGATGCAGCTTGTCATCCTGGGAAATAACTCATCTAGAAGGAAAACACTGATCCTAAACCTCCACTGCCTCGCGGGATATCTTTGGAAGAAGAAAGGCTATGGTGTAAACCCTACAGAAATCCAGAGTGGAGTCCCTAAGATGGTTGGATGGCACGTTGTATGTCTTCTTCTGGCAACTCCTACAAGCCAAGCTGGTGCCAAAACGTATTTCTCTGCTTTCCTTTGGACCACATCAGCGAGGCCAAGAGGGAGGTCTTGCCATCTGGACCTCCATACAGACTGCCCAAGTTTGTGTCCTGGGTAGGTCACTTCAGTGCTGCTAATGCAGCGGAGGCACATTCCATTGTCTTGCGAGACATATGGATGCCAACAACGTGAGTTTTAGTTAAACTAAAATAAATAAATTGCAGGAGCATGGGAAGAAAAAAGGCAAACATCTTTAGCTTAATAGTCATGTTCTAGATCAGGCCTTCCAGATGTTTTGAGACTACAATTCCCATCATCCCTGACCACTGGTCCTGCTAGCTAGGGATCATGGGAGTTGTAGGCCAAAAGCATCTGGAGGGCCGAGGTTGAGGAAGACTGTTCTAGATCTCAGGATCTAGGAAACTTAGCAGAAGAAATGGGAATCCCATCTATACAAATATACTAGTTTCAGCATTTTCAGACATGTCATTATAACCCAGGATGAACTCTATACAGATTTAATCTAAATAATTATGCTGAGAAGCTGTTTAAGTTTCCTGTAGTCAACATTTTGGAAAACCCCACATTAAAAGAAAGGTTTTGGAATGCAGCCACACAGTTTACATAACCTTTAATAAAGATACCAATATGATTATGCATTAATTGTATGGATGGAAGAAAAAGCTTTAAATGATGGGAAGGGCCAAACTGGATAAAAGCAGTGGTTCTCTTTCATTTTTCATCTTGCCAGATCATGTATTAGAAATCTCAAGAGCAACCTCCCTTGCTCACTGTTTGAGCCACTGCTAATGAAATACCACTGAAGGAGCAACAACAATAAATTGCTTTTCTTTGAAGCCACTAAAGGATCCCAATTATTGTTATGAAATGTTCTTGGGAGTCCTACAACTGGGAACACCACCTTGAGAAAGCAGGATAGTTCAGTGTCTTAAAGCTAAAGCTGACTTTAGGTCCAGTACAGTACTGTATTCAAAACTAAAAGTTTAGCAAATAGTTAAACAAGGACAACATTATGGATGTGATTATATCCTCTTTTGAGAATTAACACTACAAAGTTTAGGATGAACTAAGTCACACTAAGGATAGGCTCACAGAAATCAGTGGATTTTGACTGGATCTATTCTGACTAATGTCAGAGACCACCTTTACAAAATATTTGAGAAACAAGAAAGAGTTATCCTTGTCATCCGGAAAGCAATGAACCTCGGGGTACATCTACAAATTGGTTTTTCTAAGTAAAAATGCACGAAACCTAATTTTACAAGCAAATATAGACAAAGGCATTAGGTAAAGTACCACATACTAAAGCCTGACACAGGATCTACAGGATATAGTCTTGCTCTTATTCCTTTAGTGTCAACAGATGAAATGGCAATCAGCCCAGAAAAAGATTCTGTACCTCTACAACAGATGCTGCAGAAATAATCTTATGGGAAAATTGCACTGGCTTATGTGGATTTACTATGCAGGAACTCAACAACCACCAGATCGCAGTCAAATCATATTGGAAAATCTCCAAGGGGCCCAGGCTGTTTCATTAGTGTTAATAATTATTATTATATTGCAATGTGTTCAAAGCCGAAAGTCCTCCCAAAGCTGCTCACAATCAAAAGATTATAGACAAACCACACAACAATACAATAAAGCATAATCAAAATTCCATTGCTAAGATCACATATAAAATTTTTCGTGAAGGTATTAATCTGTAAAGGACAGCCCACACTTTTATGGAGAGCTGTATTGCGTCAGGGGGGTGGGGAACAAAACAAGATATACATATATGCCAATTCACTGAAACTAAAGCAATCTACAGTGGTCAAATGCTTAATGTAATGCAATGAAATCTGAAATGAATGCCTTACTGTTTGAATATGTACTATGCTGCTGCAATCACCCAATTTTAAGAAATAGGCTAAATAATAAGGTCCTTTCATTCCCCCACCCCAACTCATCTCTTATTAAAACATTGTGCCGTATGATGTTCAGTGGTTATTACCATCAACTTGGTAACAACTGACCTGCTGATCATGAACCATCATTGGAATAAATGACCGGAAGCCAGGCTGAAGCACATGTGAAGTCAGGCAGGTCATCGTATTTTTCGCTCTGTAAAGACGCACTTTCACCCTCCTAAAAAGTAAGGGGAAATGTGTGTGCGTCTTATGGAGCGAATGCAGATGGGAGGCTCTGCTCAGCACTCCCTTTAAAGAGCCGCGTGGAGCGCTCCAGCTCCCTTTAAAAAGCCGCACAGCGATCCTGCTTGCTGTCCTGGCTTCTGGGATTCATAATATTTTTTTTTTCTTGTTTTCCTCTTCCAAAAACTAGGTGTGTCTTATGGTCTGGTGTATCTTATAAAGCGAAAAATGCAGTAGGTAGAAAGACAACCACAGAAAAGCTCATTGTATAAATGAGGCCAAAGGTATACTTAAGAGTGAAATTCACACAAAATGGAATAAATCAATAGATGCCAGGAGCTGGAGTCAGGGACAGGTCAGCAATAAAACAATAAAGCAGCCAATGTCAGTGAAGTTAACTCTTTATTCAAAGAAAGCAAGCAGGTCAGTCCTAGCAGCTGCAACAACCCTTCCCAGTAGGTCTTGCTCCAATGAAGCAGTTGTGAGGACTGAAAGTCCTCACCTTCCCACCACTGAAGCTCCCCACCCCCTGGTTCCTTCCCTAGCAGTCTAAGGCTTTGTCAACTTGCCTCTCGTTCATTTCTCTGCATGTTCTGAGAGACCAGGGGAGAGGGGAGCTGGTTGCAGCAGGAGTGGGGGCTTCCCTATATTCTTCAGCAGCCTGCCTTATCTCTATCTCCTGCCCCCCCCTCCTTTCCTGCCTCTGAGTCTGGACTGCCCTCTGCCACAGCCTCTTCCTGCTCACTAAACTCTGTTGCCTCTTCCGCTTCCAACGCCTCCTCTTCCCAGTCTTCTCCCTCTGACTATTCATCACCATCCCACCACCACTCCAGTGGCTCTGAGCCTTCTTCCCCTGGGGGTTTCCCAGCTGGTGCCTCCCACCACTCCATGGCATCCAGCCAGTTCATGACAATAGATTAACAGAAGAGTTTAGGCATGCTGTGGTCTTTGCCTTCTGTCTTTCAGAAATAGTTGACATGAAACACATATGTACAGCTTGAAAGAGGATGTGGGAATGTGCTCCCAAGTCTGGTGCCACCACAGCATTTTTGTATGAATGTATTTGAAACCTCAGGGACTCTAGTTCAAAACCGACCAAGGCACTTTCCCTGCTGTCTTAAAGGCACCAAAAAAAAAAGTATTTTCATTGCACACAGTCCAAATAAAGTAAGGTTTGATGGGTTTCCTTCAAGTTCCCAGAGGGGAAGCGGCAATAAACTAGTTGCATAAACCAGAAAAACTGCAAACCTTTTGAATAAGAACAGCCAATGGCTGTGGTAGCAGCTTGAGGTTAGAAGCCCACAGGAGGCTGCCATGGATTCTGCTTTGCCAGTTTACTAGTCTTTTGAAACCCTCTTTAATCACTTTCCATTTTCCTGGATTCTCTTCTAGAACTTCCACCCAATTCTTTTTCTTTCTTTGTCTTTCTTTCTTTCTGCTTGCCTCTTAGCTACTTTGAAGAATGACATTGATTTTATGGGGTTTTATGTTTTATTTGATATGTTGTATTTTAACAAAATGTTAGATTATGTTGAATCTTATTGAAATGTTCTGAACTGCCCTGAGAAAAGGAAAGCAGGGCAATGCATTTGGCACCAGCTTGGGGACAGGAGTTGCCGGAAGGAGGTGTACAAGACGCCACCCAACCGTTTTAGGGAAACCACTCCAGATTTGTGTAGGGTTTACTCCTTAGCTCTTTATTCTCCCAAAGATGTCTCACAAGGCACTGGGTGTGGATTTTTCCTTGGGGTTTACTCCTGAAGCCTGTGAGAGTAGAGTAGGCATAATTGTGCTGGGTTTCCAAGTGGACAACGGCTACTACTTCATTTTTTTTTTTATAAAATATTTATTAGCATTTTCAAGAAACACACGACAAACAAAAACCAAAAAATAAACAAAACAAAAAACACAAAAATACATAATATTCAAAACTAAACACAGAAAAAAAAATAGAAAAAACACATAAAGTTTCTGTTACTTATTATTCTTAACCTTATTTCTCAGACCTCCTCACACCTCCCCTTCTTGTATTCCAATTTAAATTGTCAATTCAGCAAGTCCTTAACTTATTTCTTTACCTTAGCTTAAACATTTATTCTAACATACTATTATTTTATTTTACTTCTTTTTTCCATTTCCTCAATTTATTTTTAACAACCTTATTTTCAATTAATTTAAAGAGAAAAAACCAATTTTACCTTATTAAAATTATACATCAATACTTATACCTCATTATTTATTTTTAGACCTTTTTCCTAAAGTTGACCAAAATTTCCCTTCCACGATTTACCCAATTTCCTTACCACTAACAAAATATAAAAAGCAAATTATCCTTATGTACCCTTTGGATTCCCAACCTCCACCCACCCTTTTCCCGGTTCCAGTCCCCAACCAATATCCGTCAGTCTTTATGTTATTTATTTAGCCTGGAGATCTCACATCCGAGGCCCTTATATCTCTCTCAGTTCCTTTCTGCCGGTCTCTTTGATAGTCTTTGATATTAAGCCCCAAGTCTCGGAGGGGCACCGGCCCAACAGAATCCATGTTACTTCCAGCCGGTCCTCCATCCTTAAAAGCAAAGCCTATGGGGTGCTCCAACTCTTGTTTCAAATTTCTTCCAGATCCAGATGTCCCCAAAGCTCCAGCTTTCACCTTCAACAAATTTGTAATCCTCAGGTCTTCAGATCTCCTCCAAAGAGGGTCTCTCCATTTTCCAAACTCCCATTCAGACCAGGCTTTCCACATCCAATTTTTATTGTCCTTTTTTGTCATCATGTCAGGCCTCATATTGTAACTCTCCTTTAACTCCTGCAAATCTCCTGCTCCTCCTTCATTTTCTTCAAAAACCACATATTGCTCCATCGTATCTACACTTTCAGTTTCATTTATTTGTTCAGTAGAATAGGCTTCCTGTTTCAAGTCCTTATCAAGCTCAAAAATGTTGTTTACTGTCCAGTGTAGTAGTGATGCCTCTGTAGACAAAGCATTGTATTCATCTTGCAGGTTTCCCAAGAGAACGAGTGCTCTGTCCAGTTCTGCTTGAAATTTACGTACTCCAGCCATTTTTATGATGTAGTGTTGTAGTGTCCCTATTACCCCTCTAGGGGGATTTTAGTTCCTTAGTATTCCTTTCAGCTCAAAACCAAAAGTCCAGTTATTTTGTAACAGTCCTCCTTGTTTTCAACAAATTATACCCAGTAAACCAGCAAAAACAGCAGAAACAATGTTCTCTTTTTCCAGCTGACAACTAGCTGACTAGCAGCTCACTTGACAGCTGTCAAAATCTTCAATGCAACAGGCTTTCTCATAGGACGTTCCCGGGTCTCGGGGGGGGGGGTGAAATTTCAACTCCCAAAATTCTTTTTATCCTCCAGTAAATCTTCTTATCGTGTCAAAACCGTGAAGTCAGGATCTTTCATTAAAAAACAAGAGACAAATTCTCTCGACCTTAGCTGCCCAGTCCTTTGCTTTAAATTGTTTACAAGAGGGGGGGGTGGACTTCCTTTTTAGCCCCTTCCCGCTCGTTCCAAATCCAAAATTAAATTTTTTTTTAAAGTTCCAATCTCCGTATTACTCACGGGTTTATGTTTTGGAGTCCAATCGGTCTTGGAAGAAGTTGGCGCTCTCTGTCAATGGCTTGCGGCTTCACTCCGTAGGCGAGGGAGTACTCTCAGCACCACCACCCTGCCTCCGTTCCGAAGCCTTTAAAAAGGCTCCGTTGCGGATTGGGGGGGCGCAAATGGTGCCCGCCGAGTCTCTGTGTTCACAGGCATCCGCGCCTGTGATTTTAAGGGTCTCCGCTTCGCCGCAGCGGCCAGACCCAGACGCTACGGAGCCGATTCCCTCCGGAGCTCGGAGGGAATCCGCCATTAAACAATGGCGCCAACCCGGAAGTCCCCAACGGCTACTACTTCATTGTCCATGCAGGTATGCTGTTGCATTATCTGCCTTCAGGAGAGTTTGCCTGTTGCAATTCTGCATGAGCTTCTGCTCTGCACTTGCCTTCTGTGCATACTTTTATTAAGAACACATGCTGTACATGCAAAAAGTCAAAGCTTCAGTGACTGGAATCTCCAGCTACAAGGATTTCAGATCCAAAAGACATTCACTTGATGCTGAGAGCCAGATTATGTCTACTGGCATAGACAGACCAATTGCTTGTAATGTGTTTCCTTCCAGTGTAATGCAGTTTCATGTGCATTCATTTATAAATGTTTATTTGATGTTAAATGCTTTATACTGTTAAAAGTATTCAAGGTTGGGCCCACTCAGCCACCTCCTCCCTTCATTTTAGAATGCTATATAAAAATATTGATACCTGTAGAGGCACACTGTTTATCATTATGATTGGGGAGAGGGCAGGATATATAAAAACCTGAGCCCAACATCCCAAGAGGAGAAAGTGTGTTTTTCTACAGTCAAAAAGTGAGTGGCAGTTTTAGGATAAATGGAAATGAAATGTGACCATGAATGATAGTGTAGAAGTTGCTAAAACCAAGATTCACCTTGGACGTGCCCAAGGATTAAGGCCTTCTGGGAGATGATATATAATGAATTGAAAAAAGTATTTAAATATACCTTCTTGAAGAAACCAGAGGCCTTTCTCCTGGGCATAGTTGATCAATCGGTGTTAAAGAAGGATAGAACTTTCTTTATGTATGCCACAACAGCAGCAAGAATACTTATTGCAAAACATTGGAAGACACAAGATTTACCCACTTTGGAAGAATGGCAGATGAAGGTGATGGACTATATGGAATTGGCGGAAATGACCGGCAGGATCCGAGACCAGAGGGAAGAGTCAGTGGAAGAAGATTGGAAGAAATTTAAAGAGTATTTACAGAAATATTGTAAAATTAATGAATTTTAGAATAATGTTGGATTAAAATTAAGAGATTTCTAGCTGTAATGAGTTATAAGAATATGAAAAAAAAATGGGTTTACAAAAGTAAAATATTAAGAACGTAACAATTTAAGAATAAAGACTTGGGTAGAATAAAGAGGGAAACAAATTGCTGAGTTAATAAAGTGAATTGGAATACAAAAAAGAGAGGTATGAGGAGGTCCAAGAAACAAGTAAATGAAAAATAATGTGATGGAAAGATCTTTTTTCTTTTTTTTCCTTTTTTCTTTTTCTGTTTGTTCTTATTTCTTGTAATGTAAAAATCTCAATAAAAATCTTATAAAAAAAACCCAAAAAACCAAGATTCACCTTGTGGGCAGTGACCTTCCTTAAAAAGGAAGCACAAGCAATTGAAAATAATAACAAAAACTTCTGCATGTTTCTCCCCAAGTATTTTGCTTACTTACAGAGGACTCCTCTTTGGCTGAGTATGTCAAGCACTGAACACTAGTTGTATTATACAGTCAATTTTACAGCCCATTAGTTGTTGAATTTATGTAGGAGAGATGAACTGCAAAAATTCCAAGTCAACACCTAATGTTGGCTAAGTGCTTATTCTCCTTTTATCCAATTTATCACACCTTGTTCTTTCAATACACCCCCATTCCAATTATTTTTAAAGTCCCTTCTTTGTTGTTCTTCCTTGTGATGTAGCCTTTTGTGTTTCTCTTCCGTAACTACTGAACTATTTGTCTTAGAGCTAGGTCTAAAGCTTATTAAAGTTATTGGACTTTGAAGTATAAGCATTTGTATAACTGTCATATGCTATGGTTGCTATTTAGAACAGTATTCAAGGCTCCTTTTATGCCAGTTACTGCCTGTAATGTTTTATTAACCTCTCCCTTCCCAACAATGTCTGGACATTTTAGATATATTTGTTGAGAATTGGTAGGCGGGGGGGGGGGGGGGGCAATCATACATTGCTTTCTAGGTTCACCCACCACAGAGAAATCCTTCCTAGAGAGCAGAGTGTGAGCGGAAAAGATATACTGATTTCAGGATGATTTTATTTATAGGGGGAAATAGAGAATGTACTTTGGTATTAAAAATATGTATGTAATTAATACAAAGGGTGCCCTTCCATATTGTTTACATTTTATATTTAAAAGCCCCCCCTTTACTTAAACTGTTATGAGGAAGCGGTGTTTTTTTTCTAGAAAAAGAGGTGTCGATATTCACCATGAAGCTATTATAGTAAGTATCACACTTTTTCACCAAAAAGAAAGAGGTGCAGGTACTCACCACTGAGTTGTTACAGTAAGTCAAGTGCCACACTTTTCAACAACAAAAGAGGTATCCCCTGAAAAAAAAAAGCACTGTGAGGAAGCATTATAGTATAGTGACTATGAATGTAAGCTAGACAATTCGCAGTTCAAATCCCATTTCAGCCGTCACCTTTTCAGGTGGCCTCAGACAAGTCACTGTTCTCTCAACTTCTATCCTGCTAGTCTATAATACAGAGACAGACAGGTAAAGTTTACTTTACAGGCTAGCATCATCTGAAGTATTACAAAAGTTGTGTATGTTGAAGTGGTTTCATCACTGAGGAAATGGAGCTATTTATAAACACCAGGCACTGTCTATTGCTATTTATGTCAGTCTCTTTCCTCCTCTCCAATAAAACCACTACTGCTACTTTGCACCAGCAGAATTTCTCCAGATCAAACTCCCAAAACCAGGGGGGTTGTCTGGGGTGATCAAAATACTGTTTTGTGCACAAGTCTTCTCACATATACAGGGTGTCAGAAATTCCCATTCTGTAGCTTAGATATATGCTAGGGACATGCTTGCTTGGAAACAGATACTACTGTACAAAACAAAGAAAACTTCTTTGAAGTTACCCTGGGATAACTACTCACTCTCTGTAAGCGAATGTAATTCGCTTTGGAAATCTTTTAACAGTAAACTGCCGTGCAGGAATACCAGCAGCTTGAAGCTCCCAACTAACCCCAATCCGTATATACCGGGAAAGGTTTCACGCGTTCAAATGCCTGCATGTGGGGACGCAACCCTCCACACCCTTGTTTAGGAGTTCTGGATCCCGGTGGGATTCACTGCTCAGTTAAGTGCACAGGCTCAAGATGCAACCCTGTGCACATTTGCTCCACTGGGCATAATGGGGAATATTTGAGCAAACCACTCAAATAGCACACACGTACTCGCAGCTCCTAGTTGGGTTTCCCCAGTCGGTGGTTTGTCCCTTTTTAATTCCTACTCACACGGACACTCCGCTTGGCCACCCGAGGAGCTCAACTCAACATGCTTCTCCCCCCCCCCCCCACTCCCATTTCACCCTCGCTAACAACCCTGAGAGGTAGGTGAGGTCCCGAGGAACCTGGCGGCTTTCACACCCGAGTCAAGTCACCGGCTTTCCGCCTATAGAAAGCGGCGCCGGCGGGTCTCCCGCTGCCCCTACAAGCCGGCCGAGTAGCCACCCTTGCATGCATCACGTCCCTTTTCCCCGGGCCGCCTCCTCTTTCGGGAAACCGTCTAGGCCGCGCCTGGGAAGCCAGCTCCGAGGCCGACGGGATGCCGCTGCCCTGTCGCCGCCGCCTTCTTCCAGGAGGAGGCGCGGCAAGGACGCAAGATGGCTGCGCAGGATGACACTGCCCGTCACGTGGCGGAGCCGTCGCTTTCCCTCCCTCCCTCTTTCCCTGCTTGCCTGCTTGCTCGCCCGCCCGGCCGACAGTCCCCTCCTCCTCCGCCTCCGTCCGAGACCGCACGGGCCGCCGCCGCGCGCTCCCCGTGTTGCTGGCGGGCGAGGAGGCGAGGCAGCCCCGTCCAAAGAAGCCTCCTCCATCCCGTCGTGAGCTAGCTCAGCCGGCGGAGAAGCGCTTGCTGCAGAACCACAGCTGCTGCTGCTGCTGCACGCCAGGCACTGGCAACCGGGAGCCTCCGGAGGGAAAGCGGCCCACGGAAGGTAGGTGAGTGCCCGGTGGGTCCCCTCGGGAACCTTCCCCCCCCCCCCGCCGCCGCCGCCCGCTTGCTAAGCAGCGGCGCCAGCGGGAGCAACCGGGATTCCCAATATAGCTCTTGACGCGTCAGGGGAGCGCGGCAGAGGGCCAGGTTTGGAGACATATGCGAACTGGTGGCTGGAGGGGGGGAGGCGGGAGCAGAGGCGAAACGCGCCGAAGTTGGGGGCGAGGGAGGCGCGAGTGTGGGGTTGGGATGTTTGCAAGAGTGGCCGGGGGAGGGGGCCGGGAGAGCGGGGGTCGACACTTGAGGAATTGCACTCCAGCTAGTCGCAGCAGCAGCAGTAGTAATAGTAGTAATAGTGGTGGTGGTATTTTTTCGTCCTCCTATTAAGCCTTTGCTCTGGTAGCAACGTCGGGGCGGCTGAGGGCGGCGGGGTTTCTGCTCGAGCGAGGAGATGCGGCCGGGGCGGGGCGCGCGCTGGCGAGGAAAGGAGGGCAGCAACTCCGGCGGCCGAGGTCGAGGTGCGGCTGGTGTGTTACGTAGGACGGGGTTGCGGTTGTTGGCCAGGTGAGTTGCTACGATATGGGGGGGGGCGAGGAGGAGGAGGAGGGAATTGAGGCGGAGGGGCCTCGGCGCCTCAGCCAGGAGCCGGTCGAGTCGAGAGCTGTTGTGTACACACGCCTTGCCCGTCTGAAGTGACCAGGTGAAGTATTTCGTGAGACCAGTTGCTGGGGAACGTGGACGGCAGAGAGTGCTGTTGTGCTTTCCGCCCCGCTTGTGGGTTTCCCTCACCTCCCCCAGGTATCAGCTGGCTTGGTCAACAGAAAGCTGGACTTAACTTGGTAGGCCTTTGGTCTGATCCTGCAAAGGCAGCTCTTAGGTTCTTAATACTATGACTGGAGGCAGTTACAGGGCCAGGGCTGTGTGTGTGTGTGTGTGTGAGTGGGGTGAGACAGCAGCTTTGTAGAAAGGCTGGGCCTATGAAGTCCCAGTGACTTAAATGGGTTTACGCTCAAGTGTGCATAGGATTACAGCCTGGGGTAAATATATAAGGCAGGAAGTGGGATGAGGTGGGGCTGGTGATTCTGGTTAAGAGTAGTAAGGTTTTAACTGTGTGTGTGAACAGGAGGCTACAGGATGTTTTGCAGTGAAAACTAGATAACACCTGTTGTTCCGTCAAACTGCTTTGTGTGCATTTATATCAGTGCACATGCACAGTGCGGCAATATTAGACACCATGCAGATGAGGGGCTTTGGGTGATGGCATAAAGCAGGGGTAAAACTAGGCTTTATTTCACCCGTGTCAAAGACTCAGTTTGGCTACCCCCCCATGTGCATTTGTGTGTACACACACACACACACACACACACACACACACACACAAGCTGGGAGCCTCAATGGCACACCCCTCTGGAGACTTCACCCAGGGCCAAAAACCTGGCTAGCTGCGCCTTAGCTACGCCTCTGGCATAAAGCCGTCATTTGAGTTCATACCTGATGTTGGCTTTGAACTAGTTGCTTAGGAAGCAGCTCTAATCCCACTTATGTAGAAGCAATCCCTGTCAATTCTTTTGAGTAGAAATTATTAGAGTTGTAGCCTTAGCATGCTATCTGAAGGTGTGCT